>NC_137981.1:36424107-37079033 GCF_963924665.1 Micromys minutus | reverse complement strand
TGGGAATATTCCATTTTTTCCACTTAACTTATATGTTCTATGTCTGTTCCTCTGTGAGAAAAATGCCTATTTTTATCCCCCAAAGTAAGAGATTCATTAGAATCCTCAGACAACGAGGGTATTGCTGGCTAAGAAAGCAAAAAGGCAGAGACTATGAATTCCTAGGACCTAACATAGTTTATTATGTAGATACTTGGAATGTTTTTTAGATGACCAAGAGATAACTACTGGTAATGATGCTAACAGTAGACCTTCATTTGTGGCCACGAATGCGGTCACCATGCTTATCACTGCAACATAAACAGACATGCACACAACCACCCAGCAGCAGCACTAGCCATGTGAAAACCGTGATAACATGTGTGTCTAACTTTGTAAGAGGGAGGTTAGAGAAACTTAAAATAATAAAGACATTTTAAAAAATGAGTCATTTTGCCAGATAGGTTGATTTCCCAACCACCATCCCCTGAGATAAAGTTTCTCTGTGTAACAGCTCTGGTTGTTGGAACCCTCTGCAGACCAGGCTGACCTCAGACTCAGAGATTGCTGCCTCTGCCTTCTAGCAATTGTATTTTCATCTTCATAGTTAGATGAGCCAGATGAAGGTACTTTCTGTGACTGGGTAATCTCAAGGTATCAAGTTGAGCAGATCCTTTGTATTTTCTTTCTGAAATTGATTTTTCCTTTATGTTGTATGAGTGTTTGTCTGGTGCTCACAGAGGTCAGAAGAAGGTGTGGAGTCTCCCAGTTACAAAGAGCTGGGAGCTGTCCTGTAGATGCTGGGAATTGAACCTGAGCCCTCTGGAAGAGCAGCCAGTGCTCATAACTGCTGGGCCATCTCAGCCTCATCTTTTCCTTTTCTAAAGAAAGTCACATTTTTGGAATTAGTTCTTTTGGGACAGTTTCTATTCTTGATACTAACTTTTTAAAAAAGTTTTTTTACTTTGCTTGAGAGGGTGCTTCCTTTGGTTTGACCAGGCCCCAGGACTAACATGATTTTTCTCGTTCCGGAGCCTCTCCGGGTTGACTGAAAAATCTTTCTCAAGTATGGACCGAGGATTACCTGAAATTTTTGTTTAAAATATGGACCCTTACCTCATCCTAGACATAAGTTATCAGGTCTCTTTTGATGGTGGATTTAACTCTCTGAATCTAAAAATAAAGTCCCGGATACCTTTTATTTACACTGTTCTTTGAGAAACACTAGAATCTAATAAAGGGTAATTTGGGACTGCAGGTGTGCTGTTTTTGAGTAGAGACCCACCCAGTTCGGTTGGTTATGAATCAGATAATGGGGGGTTGTATGATACTAACTTATGGTAATACAGGTGGTAGCTTGAAAGTGAGCACTCTAAGCCAGGTGGCAGTACACATCTTTAATCTCAGCTCTTAGGGACAGACAGGACTCTGTGAGTTGGGGGTCAGCTTGGTTACAGAGTGAGTTCCAGAATGGCCAGGCTACACAGAGAAACCCTGTCTAAGAAAAAAGAAAAAAACAACAACAACAAAATCAAAACCAAATAGAAAAGCGAGCCCTCTAAACCCAGAGGGCCGGATTTGAACCCTGACTCTATTGAATTAGCAATGGAATCTTACTCACCTTTGCCATCAGTTTTATGCTTTGGCTAATACTGTTCTTTACCTCATAGGGTTGATGTGAGGGCTGAATGATCAAAGGGGAGAGCATCATTGCTGGTTGTATTGTTACTGAATCTGCTTCTACTACTAACATGGCTGTCTAGGCACACCTAGTTCCACGGGGTGTTTGTAATTTTATATGTGGCAGGGTGAGAGTGCAGGTAGTCTAGTGGTGAGTGAGTGAGCTCAGCTAAGGTCACGGTATACTCGTAAAGACTGACTCAAATAAGGCGAATTTAAACTATTTTCATATTTATGGGCTAAGTAAAACATTCATTTCAAATCCCTTTGGTAATCATTAGTAATTTTCATTCTCATTAACATGTTATTAACAGTTACATTTTCTCAACATAAATCACGTCTACAATGTAAATTATAGCTGATGGTCGCTTTCCTTCTTTAGGGGGAAAGGAGACTCCCCAGAGGCTCGAGCCTTGGCTAAACAGGTGGCCACAGCGTTACAGAACCTGCAGACCAAAACCAACAGGGCTGTGGCCAACAGCAGACCCACCAAGGCAGCTGTCCACCTCGAGGGCAAGATTGAACAGGCACAGCGGTGGATTGATAATCCTACAGTCGATGACCGTGGAGTCGGTAAGGGCTGGTCTCAGGGCAAATGTGCCGGTCACTACCACATTACTTTATGATTGGTAATAAGGTGCTGAAAGTGTTCTCTAGCCACAGGAAGTCACTTTTCAATATGGTTCTATTCCCAAATGTGGCTAGGAAGTTCCCTATGATTTAATTGAGAAGTATTAGAGAGTATATAATTTTCTATGGACAAACAGAGCTTCATAATTGAAGCTTTGAACTAATTACTACTAATCCTATGTATATTTTTATTCTGTGGTGTTTCTGTTTTTATAGCCCTTACCAAGTACCCAATTAAGCACTATATATATATATATATGACAATGAGAGGTAAATGATGTCCTCACAGCATCCTGTAAAATACTTTTGATGTTGTTTTGTTTGTTTTTTTGAGACGTGGTCTCTGTGTAGCTCTGGCTATCCTGGAACTCACTCTCTACGCCATGTTGGCCTTGAACTCACAGAGATCCATCTGCCTTTGGCTCCTGAGCACTGGGATTAAGGGCATGTACCGCAATGCCCAGCTGAAAGTTTAAACTTTTATAACCTAAAAGTTTAATTTTTAGAAGACCCAGGAATAGATATATATAATTTGTCTCTTGATCGCTAGCACATTTGCTAAGGCTGAAAGATAAAGAAGCTCTCTTTTCCTATGTTCACTGGGTAAGATGCGTGTTTAAATTACTGATGCCTAGTGTCAGTGAGGGTCTGGAGAACTGGGCAGATGCATAACTGGGTATAGGAATGAAATAACATAAACACTGACTCTCGTGTTCTGTGCACAATGCTGTTAAAATCTTCATACCTACTGGATCCGCAGTTTGACTTTAGGAGCACTTTTTTTTTTAAATATATATTTATCTTGATGTTACTATTAGAATGTATGTAAATGATATGAATATTCAGTAATACTTAGCAAGCAGTCAGATAGTTATGGTTAATATAATAAAATGTAACCTCGCAGCTAGATGGCTCATCGGTTAAGACACTGGCTGCTCTTCCAGAGGATTCATGGTAACTCACAACTGTTTGTATACATGCAGGCAAAATTCTAATGGACATAAAATAAAAGTAAAGAAACCTATACTTTTAGACTATATTTTTGTTTTCGTTCCTTTTATAGTGCTAGGCAAGTGGTCTGCCATTATCTGACCCTCCCCATCCATAGACCATATTTTAAAGAAGTACTTAGTAAACGGGAACTACTCATTGGAAAGAATAGGAGTCAAGGGATAAAAGTTAGACTTGGGTGGAGGGTCAGTCTTAAATATGTGTGAGGCTCTGGGTCCAATCCCAGCCCCGTTCCCTGCCTTCCTTCCCTCCCCACCCCCGAAAAGTTAATATATAGTATGCTCTCTTTATACTTTTCTGTATTTCCAAAGAGTTATATTTTGTCAGGGAACCCCGTTCCCCTATTAAATGCTATCTTAAAAAAAAAAATGGAGTGGCAACACAGTTGTCTCCCTGGGTCTATGTAAACCTTAGTGTTTTTCTTGTGGTTTAGGTCAGGCTGCCATCCGTGGACTTGTGGCTGAGGGGCATCGACTGGCCAATGTCATGATGGGACCTTATCGCCAAGATCTTCTTGCCAAGTGTGACCGCGTCGACCAGCTAGCAGCTCAGCTGGCTGATCTGGCTGCCCGAGGGGAGGGGGAGAGTCCTCAGGCGAGAGCACTTGCATCCCAGCTTCAGGACTCCCTAAAGGTAGGCCTGCCTTGGTCTACTCTCTAATGTCTTCGTATCGAGATGCTAAAGATAGAAGAGACTTTCGTGCAGTGTGTGTGCATGCATGCAGAGGTCAGAGGACAACTCAGGTGTCACGCACCATCGAGCCTTATGTTTTGAGACAGGGCATGTCATTGTTCTGAGACTTGCAGAGTAGGGTAGGCTTGGCAGCCAGTGAACCCCAGGGATCTGCCTGTCAGCACCTCTCCAGTGCCAGCATTTTTAATGGGACTTTTGGAGCTCACATACAGGTGCTCATGTGGCAAGGCAAGCATTTTACTGACTAAGCTGCCCCCACCTTGGCCTGAGGCTTGAGATTCTTGGGTTTAGGAAAAATTAAAATGAGACAAGTATAATAGAAAACCAGAGCAATTAATGTTTTTCTAACTCATTTAATTAAGAGATCTGTCATGATTTCGCTCTATGCAGATATCGTTTTACTGTTATTTAGTCAGTATTTATTTAGATGAGGTATCTCACCCTGTAGCCCAGGCTGGCCTTGAACTCTTGGCAGTCCTTATGCCATGACTTTATGATTGCGGCAATTATACACTTGTAGCTGGAGGTTATTGAGTCTCTCTGTAAACGTTATTCACATTTTTAATTTCATTTAAGGTAATGAACTATTTAGAAATTTGGTACTGAGTCTTAGTTAATATAGTCATCACCAGGCCTGGTTGAAACTGGGAATGGTGAGGGGCTCTGTTTCACCTTAGAACCTGCTCTGTGCTCAGCCCTGAGGTTTTGTTGTTTCATAGTGTCCATCGAGCAAGGAATCGTATCTGTGCTTTGTCCACATTTGCTATTCAAAAGTTGTTCTGAAAGTAAATGAAAGAGAGAATGGGTCAGTGGAGTAAGGGCATGATCCAGATATATGCTTTGTTGGTATTGCTATAAATTTTCTTTTGTAAACAATATTTTCAAGGATCTTAAAGCCCAGATGCAGGAAGCTATGACTCAAGAGGTGTCGGATGTTTTCAGTGATACAACAACTCCCATTAAGCTGTTGGCAGTGGCGGCCACTGCTCCTCCTGATGCGCCTAATAGGGAAGAGGTAGGTATCTGAAGAACAGAGGATGCTTGTGGACAAAAGATGGAAGCGCAAAAGAGGGGAGCACTCCAGTTCACCAAGAGTGTCGGCTATGTGTGTCTTTAGGTGGATGTTGTAGCGTGTGTGGCCATTAGATTAGAGCAAGTGGAGCTGCTTTGCCTCACGCATCACACACCACGCATCAAGCACAACATGGAAGTGTCTTTAGTGTTTGTTTAAAACTGACTCCACTGTGGTTTTCTTGGCTGTTGTTCTCATGGGAAGGCATTCCTGCAGTCAGGAAGAAATGAGGGGTGAGGGTTACTCCAGCATACTTTCTGAATCATACTTTAGACTCAACACAAATCAGGACAATTCTCTAAACTCATCTGATGTGATAATTCTGTGCAAACCCTTCTGGTGACTTCTTGTCCCTGAGTGAAGCCAGAATCATTACATGAATAGCAGGCCAGCGATCTCCTTACACTTGGATGATTTGCTACTTTCTCATCCCAGGCTTCTGAATTTCAGACCCCTAAATTTCAGCTTTCTGCCTGTCCTGTCTAGTTAGAATCTAGATTTTAGGTGCTTTATAGGTTCCCTAGCATATGATGAGCTTCTTTTTGAAATTGTTCGTTTCCAGTGTCTTTTCCTAGCCCTTTACACCAACAGATAACTGAGGCATATTAATTTTATATCACTAATCATTTTGAATCCTATCATATTGCCACAGCTTAAAATCTGATTCTTCTTCTCCACTCCCTAAGTGGCTGCTTAGCCATTGTCTTTGAATCATTCATTAAACCGCCATCTGGGGAAGAGGGAACGTTTCTCTAACCCTGATCTCCTGATTCTCTCTGTGGGCATCAGGATAAAGCTAGAGCGTTGTGATAGGCTTTTCTTGAAATGTTTGTTTGTTATCATGTACCCCAGGCTAACACTGGAGTTTGAGGATAGCCTTGAGCTCCTGATCATCCTCAGGGCTGGACTCATAGATGGTGCTCTAACAGCTGCCTTGTGGGATTTGGGGATCAGATCCAGGGCTTCATGCATGCTAGGCAAACACTCTACTTATGTCCCTGAGCCCCGGTGGTCTAGCTTTTACTATTCTTTGTATGTTGATCTCATAGAGATTTCTGTTTCTTATTCCGCGCTTCTGCAGGAGCGAGTTGTGTGTAATGCTTTGCATACTTGGCCCTTCTGTGTCCTTGCTTCCTCCCTCTGCCTGATTACTTCCAATTTCTTTTCCGCCTGGTTCCTCTTCCTTCCTTATTGTAGTCTTCACTTTCTGGATGGGTTACACCCATAGGGTTGCTCTGTAGCTCTGCCGTTTCACACAGTGACACCCTTATAAAAACATGTTTCTCCCAAGTCTTTGAACTCCTTTATGCTGTTATTCATATTCTCTATTTTTGTCTTTCTTTCCTTTCCTCTCCTTTTTTTTCCCTTATAGACTAGGCTGGCCTCAAGCTCAGAGATCTGCCTGCTTCTGCCTCCCGAGTGCTGGGATTAATGGAGTGTGCCAGCACTGCTTGGTTAGGAAGCTGAATCAAAACAAATAGTCAGGATGGGTCAAGGGACCTGAGATGGTGGATATAGAATACTGAAAAGAGAATGGAGCTGCTTTCCAACTGCAGACTGTCTGACTTGAGTCAGAGTTGAATACCTGACAAGTATTGTCAGTAAGATATTAAAAAAGAAAAAAAGAAAGAAATATTCTGCCAGGCTCCTGGCAGGCTTCATATGCAGCATAAACATGACCCAGTGTTTGTCTGGCACACCTTGTTTTCCAGATATTGATCCTAATGTCACCTAAACAAACAGAAGCCTATTTGTCATTTTAAGTTAGTGTCTTTAATAAAGTGTAGCCTCATGATATCCATGATGGAAGGAAAGGTTTTTTTTTTGTTGTTGTTTTTTGTTTTTTTAAAGATTTATTTATTTTATGTATGAGTACATTGTCACTGTCTTCAGACACCCCAGAAGAGGACATCAGGCTCCATTACAGATGGTTGTGAGTCACCATGTGGTTGCTGGGAATTGAACTCAGAACCTCTGGAAGAGCAGCCAGTGCTCTTAACCTCTGAGTCATCTCTACAGCCCAAAGGTTAACTTTTTAAATGATTCAGAAGCCAACTAAACGGTTAAGTCCAGGTTTTTGCATATAGAACTAATGCCTCTGTGTTCTGTCTGGTATGAGCATGAGCTATCATTTTTCCCATTGAGGTCAAGGGCAAAGTTTTTACAACATTAATGGTAATGGGATACATGAGAGGAGACTGGAGTCAGGTAAGGATTCTTTGCGGCTACTCAGGGATTGTAACGCAGCCACTTGTCTACAGTGGAGCCTGGAGGGGTTTGTCTTTCCTCTTCAAACTGGGAAAACTTTTGGGGAATGAAATTATTTAGTCTTCACACTTGGTGAACTTGTGAAGGACATAGTCCTGTGTGTGCTCTTGGTAAGTAGGTTTAAACGAAGATTTGGGATATGACTCTGTGTGTATATATGATGCTTAAATCTGATGAGGTCAAGGTTTCCCATTTGACTATTGTTTTATTAGTAAGATTTGATATCTCTAAAATCTTCAAGCATTTGCAGAATCAGATTAAAAAGACCTTTCCACAGGTTTCCTATATGGAAATACATTTCCTTGATGTCTTCATTATTTTTTTTTCCCCTCCAGGTATTTGACGAGAGGGCAGCCAACTTTGAAAACCATTCGGGAAGGCTTGGAGCCACAGCGGAGAAGGCAGCTGCTGTTGGTACTGCCAATAAATCAACAGTGGAAGGCATTCAGGCATCTGTGAAGACAGCCCGGGAACTCACTCCCCAGGTTAACTTTTGCTCACCCTTCCTTTCAATATCATGGTACAGTAGAAAGGAAAGGAAATCAATTACAGATTCTTTGTTAAGATCACACACACACACACACACACACACACACGCAGAAAGAAAGAATATGCCGAGGGACAGATGTAGGATGACTCCTAACCGCTGAGCCATTGTAAAGGGTCTTCCAGAGGACCACACTTTGGTTCCCAGCACGTACATCATTTGGCTCACGACTGTCTGTAATTCTGTCTCCATGGGATCTGATGCCTCTGATCTTCATGGGCACCTGCACTCATGTGCACAAACCCACATACAACACACATACCAATACATAATTAGAAATACTAAAAATAAATCTTACAAACATGCACGTGGAGCTAGGGAAATAGCTCGGCAGAGAAAGCACTCGCCACATGATCGTGCGGATGCGAGTCTGAATCCCCGGAACTCATGTAAAAGCCTAGTAGGATATGTCTGTCAGAGGGTGCTCCTCAGAGGAGATGGCGGGCATATAGGGTCAGAACGACAGAGGCCTTGTCTCCAAGTTGCAAGGTGAGGACCAACACTGAGGTTGTCCTGTGATCTGCACACACATTCCTGGCATACATGTACCCACTCACACATAGACATGTTCATATGTGCATCTCTCTTTCTCAGGGGATTTTGAGCCTTATACCTTTTTGCATTGTTTGAATTTTTAAATAATGGTCAGTATTACTTCAGAAGCAAAAGACAAGTGGTAAAGCAGCCTTCTTCCCTATCACACATGTGTAATTAAAAATATTTGGATAATATTAAGAGAGAGTTTATTTGGTTTCTGTCTTTCCACAGCATCTCTTTGAAGAGATTGAAAAAGAATTAGCTGTTTCCTTATTTCCCTCTTCTATCTAACTGCATGACTGAGGTGTCCAATTATGGAACCAGGGTATAGCTAGGAAGTTTGGGAACAAAAGACTGGAAAGCAGAGAAAACAAATTGGAAAGGAAGTTCTGATAACTCAGCCAGCCTCCCCTTTCCACTCCCACCCCTTCTTTTCTGAGGCAGGCTTTTGATTTGTAGCCCAAGGTGCATTAAAACTATCTCATGCTAGGACTACAGGTATACAGAACCACACTTAGCTAGCTTCTTAGAAAGATTAGCTCAGCATGTAGTGTGATGTTTTTCAGGCTTGCCTTTTCCCCCTTCTATTAATATGGAGAGATCATACTGGGAGTTCTGCTGGGCTGTGTAAGTCTGTGATTCTAGCTTTTGTTGAACTTCTCTAGGGAGGGGAGGGAAATGGTTCCTGTGTGCCCATGTTGCCTGTTTCTGTTTTCCTTCCCTTTCTCTTTCCCAGTATTACATATGGAATCTAGGGCTGGATTCATACAATGCAAATACCTCCCACCACCATGGAGCTACATGCCCCAGCCTATTTGGAAATGTCACACTCATTTAATCAAAAAAAAAAAAAAAAAAAAAAAAAAAAAACCTTTTAAAGCCTGGATCTTCTTCTGAAGCCCAGACTAGCCTTGAAATCACAGCCATTCCTCAAGTGGTAGGGTGGTAGGGTGGAGGCATGTACCACTGTGCTGGCTTTATTCAGCCTTTTCAGAAGTCTTCATAAAACATGCACTTTTGGTTTTGTTTCTAGCGTTTATTACTATAGCATGCATGCGTACACATATGCACTGGCCTCTGGCTGAGGGGCACAGAAGAGAGCATAACTTAACAGTTTAGGTTGTAAAAGCTGATTACACAGGAAATCCAAAGCAAGTAATATTTTTATTACATTGTCCAAATGTTCTTTTTTTATTATTTTATTTTGTTAAAGAGAATTTAGAAAACATATATTTATTTTCATGTATATGAGTACACTGTAGCTGCCTTCAGAGACACCTGAAGAGGGCATCGAATCCCATTAGAGATGGTTGTGAACCACCATGTGGTTGTTGGGACTTGAACTCAGGACCTCTGGAAGAGCAGTCAGTGCTCTTAACCACTGAGCCATCTCTCAGAACAAAAGTGAGATTAAAAACAAACAATCAAAACCTCCCAAAAAACCAGAAAAACAAACAAAACAACAACAAAACCCAGAAAGGCAGAAGCTTATGGACAACAGCCATTTGGGGCACAATAAATCTCTCATTTTTCTGAATTATTCAGAGCTTTTCCTTTACTTTTTTTCTACCTCTATTTCAACATGCTTTTTTTTTTTTTTTTTTTTTTTTTTAAAAAAACACTTTGGGCTTTCCCCCCAACAATATTTTGGTTTTGCTTTTTTTCTAAAGCATCCTTCCTTCCCATGTGACTGCTTGTCTCCCATTATTTAGGGGGTTATAGCGCCACATTCGGTTGTTATTATTTTTAACACAATATTTTTCCTAGGCTGATTTTGTAAACCTCCTGCCTCAGGCTGGGATTACAGGATTGGATTATCTTGCCTAACTACATTTTTAGTTTCCTTTTGATTCTTTGTAAGATGAAAGAGTTGCTATCAAGACATTAACTACTAAATATATGATAGTTTTGTTGTTCTTCTGAAATATTAAATGAATGCTCATTTACTTTGACACTGTGCTTTTTCTCTTAAAAGTAGGCAGTGATTCTTTCTAAGCCTTTGTGTCTAGGGCATGTTTATGGCATCAGACTTAATGACTTTGGCCTGCAGAGGCTTGCCAATTTTGGTTTTCTGGTGCCATCTATAGGTAAAATGGAGAAAAGCTTTACTCTGGGTTTGTATTTGGAATGTGCCCTGGTATTTGAAAATTGCTTTGTTGTTGACAGGTCATCTCAGCCGCTCGAATCTTACTGAGGAACCCTGGTAACCAAGCTGCTTATGAACATTTTGAGACCATGAAGAACCAGTGGATTGATAATGTTGAAAAAATGACAGGTAAATTTTCGCAGAGTTCTGAGGACCTCAAGCAGGACTGGTTCTATCAGCCGTAATTGGGTAAAGGGACAGCCAGGGGCTCGGCAGTGTGCCGGGCCCTGATTAGGCTGCTGAACGGCGGCTTCTCATTCAAGCTTTTCTGCTTTGTCGGACGAAAGGCTGTTAGTGTGTCTTTTACTTTAGAACCGCCCTCCGGTGTGATGTTCATTGTTAAGCTCCTATCTTCTCTGAATAGTGTCTTTGCTCAGTCCTAGCTAGAGTTTGGTTTCAGAGGCTGGGAGGCCGTGTTTGTGGATACAGTAAGTGTCCCTGTCATTTTCAGAGGGTTCACATTTCAAGGAACCACAATAGCTCCCATTTAACCCAGCTTGTCTCAGAGTTTCCTCCATCTTATCAACTACATAGTTCTAAAAAAAAAAACAAAAAACAAAAGTAGACACCTTTGTCTGTGCGACTGCAGAAGTGCCTCTGAGCTTTCTGAGTTCTCTGTAGAGGACAGGACAGACAGGCAGGAATGAGGAGTGTAGTTCTCTTTGCTGTCCCTGTAGAACCTGCCGTCAGGGGTCTATAGCAGCCAGCGGTGAGCTCCCAAAGTGTCTGAAGCGAGGTAACAGAAATAAGAAGCAGGCTGTTAGTGTTACTGGAGTCCTCCGTGTGGCTTGTCTTAGGTACTTGAGGCTGCCAACAGTCCACAGGTGCTGGAGAGTGAGCCGGGAAGGGAGAGACCGCTGTTAGCAGATACTGTGGTGGTGGTGATGCGGGGAAGGTTTCAGACCCAGTCCGGCTCCTCCTGATGTCTTTGCGCGTCTGCTTGTCTGTGTTGGATATAAGAAGGCCGGTGCCCACGGTCAGTATAAATCCTGAGGCCAAATGACTTTCTGGGCTGTGCTGCTTGCACTTCTGTTCTTTTTAAGCTATTTTGTTCACTTGGAAGTTTTCAGTTTTGTAGAAAGAGCTTTGAACAGAAAAGAATTCTGTGTTGTACTTTCTTATGAGATGCAAACAGACAACAGTGTCTTAGAATCTTTGTTCTTCTAAAAGCAAATTCAGTTCCATTTCTGTTCTCCTGGCAGGGCTGGTGGACGAGGCCATTGATACCAAATCTTTGTTGGATGCTTCTGAAGAAGCCATTAAAAAAGACCTGGACAAGTGTAAGGTAGCCATGGCCAATATTCAGCCTCAGATGCTGGTCGCTGGAGCAACCAGTATTGCTCGTCGGGCCAACCGGATTCTGCTGGTTGCTAAGAGGGAGGTAGAGAACTCTGAGGACCCGAAGTTCCGAGAGGCTGTGAAAGCTGCATCTGATGAACTGAGCAAAACAATCTCCCCCATGGTGATGGATGCCAAGGCTGTGGCTGGAAACATCTCTGACCCTGGTAAGCATCAGTGCACGGCGTCTTCCATTCTAATTGCTAGGCTGACTCGGTGGGGATGGGAAAGGAGTAGGTATCCACAACCGCCACGTATAAAGTCTGTGAGGAAATCCATGGACACTCACTCCTGTAACCTCAACACCCAGGAGCTTGAGGCAGGAGGATAACTGTCAGCTTGAGGTCAGTCAGGGCAGAGTTACATAATGAATTACAGAATGTCTCAAAAAAGCCCTGTAGACATTTAATTCTTCTTCTGTTCAATTTTCTTTTTCATTATGTCAGACCTGTCAATCTCTGGATCAACCTCTCTACCCTTTCCTAATGTTGTCTGGCTCGATATCCCTGTTGGTAGCCATGATTTTGGAAACTTTAAAATAAATGCTAATTATCTGCCAACCATTTAGCTCATGAAGTTGCTATCACTTTTATTTTTCTTGCATAGAATGGCCTTTCTCTGTAGAGACTTTTGTTATTGTCAGATCTAGAGGGCTTCAAGTAACTTTGGTCTCTTAGGCCCTACAGGAGAGAATTTAAATTTTCTTCAGCTATATTTTGATCATAGTTTCAGTACCACCAAAGGAAAACTGCAGCCACTTGATTGGTTGCAAGTCTTGTGCATTCCTTTCTCTTTGGAAGCCAACATTTCCTACCTCATCAGTGAGAGTCTAGGCTGCCTGTCTCACTTCTGGCCTCTGCAGACTCTTCCTCAGATCCCCTGTCCACCATCAGTGGTGGATGTATTTGGTGGTTTAATTGGAGTTTCTCATAGTTTAGCAGTCCGAGATAAGGGTTAACATGCTGAACACTAACTAGAGCACAGAAAGGCGAGATGCTCGGGGGAGTTAGGAAGCTAATCTGAAACCGCCATCTCCCATGCTCTGCACGCCACAGACCTATCTCATGACCGCTTCATCCTAAGATGGGTACTGCCCAAGCCTAGAATTCACACCCAGCATTCTCCTGAGTACTTGCTACCTGTCCAGTCCAAAGGCATTCTCACCATTGTAGGAGCAGCCAGCCTGTGACACTTCCTCAGGGTCTCTGACTTGTCCTCCCTCCCTTTCCCGTGTCACTGCCCATGCTTCCCCCGACAGCCCCACATCCAGCCTTGTCAGTGGGAACAGTTCCTCTGCTGGACAGGCAGTGCTCTGGGCACTGGCCTAGTCACTGAAAATGAGTGTCTTGTGTTTAGGCCTGCAAAAGAGCTTCCTGGACTCAGGATATCGGATCCTGGGAGCTGTGGCCAAGGTCAGAGAAGCCTTCCAACCTCAGGAGCCTGACTTCCCACCTCCTCCACCAGACCTTGAACAGCTACGAGTAAGTAAATGCAGAGAGATGGGAAGAACTGAGCAGCCAGGGCAGCCCGTGTGAGAGGCGGGTCTGCCTTTACAGTCTCCGTCCCCAGGTGGCTTCTGTCGCTTTCATGTGATGAATTAGAGGCAGATCTTGATTTTTTTATTCATAAATTGAGTGGAATCATAAGCCAACATGTGTATGTGCACGGAGTTAGCCTGTGTGGCAGACAGGGTGAGAAGGGAGGAGAGGTAAGTGCAGCTGGGATGAATTGATGGGATGTGACTTGTAGTGAAATAGTTGGCACATGTGTGGTGAGACCTCCTAAGGGGAAAACTGGAATTAGAGCTTTGTTAGGTTCTTGCCTTTCTCTCTTTTAGTAACAAAAGCAATATTTGCTCTTAATTATTAAAACAGTGTGTGTGTGTGTGTTTGCATTTGCACACTTGTGCTTGTGGAAGACAGAGGTCAACATTAGGTTGTGTCCCTCAGGAGCCATCCACAGTAGTTTTGGAGCCAGGATGTCTCACTGGGATGCAGGGCTTGCCTGTCTCTGTCTCCTCAATGCTGGGATTGTAAGCACATACTACCATGCTGAGCTGCTGTCTTTGTTTTGTTTTAGTTTTTGAGTCGGGGTTTCTCTACATAGTCCTGGTTGTCCTGATCAAAATCAATCTAGAAAATCTGCCCACATTGACTCCATGTAAGGTCACCCACACTGACCCATGAGGGCATCTGTACGGTATCATTACATCACTATGTAGATCAGGTTGGCCTTGAACTCACAGAGATACACCTCCCTCTACTTCTTGAGTATTGGGATCAAAGGTGTGCGCCACCATTGCTGGCCCATGCAGAGTGTTTTACTTGAGTGCTTGGGATCAAATTAGGGTCTTCATGCTTGCATGGCAGATACGCTTCTGTGTCTTTAAATTAGAATTAGACTCTAGTTTCAAATCTTTAAAACGTTTTTATGTGTATGCATGCTTTGCACTACTTGCATACCTAGTACCCTTAGCTATAGATAGTTATGAGCAGCCATATGGGTGCTGGGAATTTGAACTCATATTTTCTGGTGAAGCAATCCGTACTCTTAACTGTTGAGCCATCTCTCTAGGCCCTCAAATTTGTTCCTATTTCTTTCCCATTAAGTACTATGAATATATTTCCCCATGATTTAAAGATTAAGCGAATTGGGGAGTAGCTTTCAGTTACAAATCCTAGAAACGAAACCAGTAATGATCATGTATACAGATATTTACTTCTAGTAATAGTTTAGAAATATGTTGAGGAATAGCTTATCAAGACAATAATTATATTTACTTTTGGGGGCATGTTTTTTAATTTAATGTCAGTAAAAGAAGTCAGGTAGGCTGATGGCTAAATTGGGTCATTATACCAGTTTAGTAGGATTGGCAGTTGCCCAGCTTTCAACATTTCTTTACATTTCCCACCGAGGCTCTTGCTGATGAGATTCCTCATAAGTGGCTTCTTAGAGTCATGGCATTTAGAATTAGGTTCATAGAGATCACATGGCAGATGTAGAACTTGAGGCTCTAGTGGGAAGTTACTGACTCTCCCTTGCTCTTTGACACCCAGAACTAGAACCGGGTCTTACATCTTCTATGGGGACTGGCTTTGGGATTTGCTGATCTCCCATGGGATAGGGAGCAACACACAGCTGCTGGCTTCTGGGGGCGGGGGGGGGAGAACTGCTTTACTGATACTGCACAGATGCCTTCATGGTTCCGTGTGGGTGGCCTTACGTGGAGTCAGTGTGGGCAGGTTTTCTACATTGGTTTTTGGTAGTAGCTCCAGGGCTTTCCTTATACTCTGCTTTATTCACATTTGTAGCTGACCGATGAGCTGGCCCCTCCTAAACCTCCTCTGCCTGAGGGGGAAGTACCTCCACCCAGGCCTCCACCACCAGAAGAGAAGGATGAAGATTTCCCTGAGCTGAAGGCTGGGGAGGTGATTAACCAGCCAATGATGATGGCTGCCAGGCAGCTCCATGATGAAGCTCGGAAATGGTCTAGCAAGGTAAGCCTCAAGACTTCCCTTGTTGGGGATGAGTGCCTTTTCAGAAAGGATGGAGAACATCCCAGGAAGAAGTCTGGGACCACCATCCTTCTTGCTCAGTTCCCTCGTTTCAGGCAGTGTGTTCTTTTTACCAGTGATTTAGTGAGGAGTCTTTAGTGTTTGATGGTTTGCTTTTTCCTGGACAAAAGCAAAAGCTGGGGTGTGTGTGGCTAAAGAGAGACTTTCTTCCCTCTGTCTGGTAGGCTTCAGCTGTTCTGACTTCTGGGGTCTTTTTAGAAATGGTTTACCTTTACTTCAATTGTGGAAGTATCTTTTGTGGGTTTTGTGAGATGCAGCTCCTTCAGTTCTTGCATTAAGTAGCAGGTAGACTGGCCGCTTAGAAGCAGTGTGCTTTGTCCTTTCTCAAGGTCATCTTGAGCTCCATCTCTCCTCAAGACAGCTCCAGGTTATGTTAACTCAGCTAAAAGTCTAAATATTCATATTCCTGTGGCTGAGATCTAGATATAACACAGTCCTACCTCATGATTATATCCTCCCTGTTTCTGAGCGCTGGAAACAAGTAGTTGCTTTTCTTGCTTAGAGCAAAATCCTGTTGCTCATCTTCCAGTGAGGACTGGTTCTTAGCTCTAAACTGTTTGTAATGCATCAGAACACCAGATCTTCATTCCGTATTCTATTTTTACCTCCTCAACTGAATGTACTTCCCCCGAGGAACTGCTGGCAGTGACTCATGTCGTTGACCATTTTTTCCTTCAGGCTGAGAAATTGACCTTGGTTTGTTCTGTTTGGTCCCCCCCCCCCCCGGCCCCCTCCCCCCCAAAGACAAGGTTTCTCTGTGTAGCTCTGGCTATCCTAGAACACAGTCTGTACACCAGGCTGGACTGGGACTCAAGAGATCCACCTGCCTCTTTTCCTGAGTGCTAGGATTAAAGGCGGGCGCTGCCACTGCCAAGTGTGGCCTTGGTTTTTAATCTAATGATTAGAACTGTTAGCTGGGAGCCCAAGTTCCTAGGAGTGGAAACCTTGCTGGCGTTGGATCTGACCTGTGGAATTATTTATGATGGTGTCTCTCCAACACTCTCAAGATCATGTAGCACAATCCTACTGTGGATGGAGAATGGGAGAGGATGACAGTAGGGTTGATTTCCCCCAAAGAAAATGTAAATATACTAAGCCCACTCATATTGTGACAATATATGTGGAATATAGAGGGTCAGACAGTACTGGCCCCATATATTTGCCCCACTATGCCCGGTGTGTTCACAAGTCCTGACCAACCCGTTGTTCCTGTGTCTCTCAACTTCACTGCTCCTTTCTTGAGTTGGGCTTTGTGTTTAGGATAAAAAATTATTTTGCTTTTTGTTGTTGTTGTCGTTGTTTGAGATTTATTTTTATTTTTGAGATTTTATTTTATATGACTGTTTTGCCTGCATGCATGTCTGTGTACCAGATGTGTGCAGTGCCCATGGAAGCCAGAAGGTGTCAGATCCCTTGGAACTGGAATTGGAGATGGTTGTGAACCATTATGGGGATGCTGGGAATTGAATCCAGGTCCTGAAGAAGAGTAGTTAATGCTTTTAACCACTATCTTTCTAGCCTCCCAGAATTTCTATAGTTAATTTAAAAGTTTTCCTGTTTCTCGAGAGAGTCTCATGATTCATTGCTCTCCAACCTGGGTCTTCTAGCCTCTGGAATCCTGTTAGGCTAAGACGGTTAGGAACCTTAAATATAATTCCATATAAACACTCAGTTTCCTCCTGGCTAGATTCTTGGTGTAAGCAACCTTTCTTCACCAGTCTTTTTTTTTTTTTTATAAATGGTTTGGCTTCATTAAAGCAATTTCTGTTCCTTTTACTCCAGCGTGTGTTTAGCATCTGTTCTCTCTTCCCAACCCCTTAGGATTCCTGTCCTTGGTATAAAACTCACTTTCTTTCCTTTTAGGTTCCCATTCTTTTATAAGCAACCATTTGGGTTCACATGAGGCTCCTCTGAGCTTAGCCTCATTTAGTTGCCAAGTCCATGTGTTACCTGATCTGTGTACTTGCAAGCTGAGTTTGGAGTGAGAAGCTGTTTTCAACAAAGGAGAGTTAGGCTGTACTCACAAGGCGGCGCTTCCAGTTGCTGCAGTAAGATACTGTGGAAGCTTTGTCCCTGCAGACATTTTTCAGGAGGAAGACAGTCCAAGCTGTAGGTTTTTTTTCACTGCTATAGGAACTAGATGAGTGTCTTCTCATGGCCCCTACAGCTAGCAGTGATTAGGGTACACTTACTTTCTTTTCTCTCTCCTCGTTTGCTACCTGTTTCCTGTGACATACCATTTCTAATCCCTGAAGGAGATCATGAGGGTCTGGTAGCTGCAGAGCTGTGTGTTCCTGGATGATGGAATAGTGAGTATCTGATTTAGGAGGATGCAGTTTTTCTCTTCAAACAACTTACATGACTGTTGACTTTTCTCCTGGATTCTTTTGTAAGGTAATGGCTACTGGGTTGTTTGGATCCCTAAACGTGATTCTGGTCATGTTTAACTTCAGCAGCAAGTATATAGCTCCTGCCCTCTGTGGAAACCTTTTGCTAGAGCAAATTCTCCACTCATCTCAAGGAGACTTAGGAAAGAGGCCGAGTTCCTGTCTTTGAATCTTGTTTCCCATGGCTCCTGGAGAGTGTGCCATTTTCTTTCCCTTTGGTAACTAAACCAGCTGAAGCTCCATTTCCCGAGTCCTGTTCTTACTAACACTTTCCCTGTTTCTCATCCTTCTCACCACCGACAAAGCCGGGTATCCCAGCCGCTCAGGTGGGTATAGGAGTTGTAGCTGAGGCAGATGCGGCTGACGCTGTTGGGTTCCCTTTCCCCTCTGACATGGAAGACGATTACGAACCTGAGCTGCTGTTAATGCCATCTAATCAGCCGGTCAACCAGCCCATTCTGGCGGCAGCTCAGTCCTTGCACCGGGAAGCTACCAAGTGGTCTAGTAAGGTACTGACCGGCACCCCAGTCGGGGCTGCTCCAAATGCATCCGGCCATGTGCAGCCTTGACACTTTGCATCACTGGTTATCTGTGCGGGTCCTGTGAGTCTGAGTCGGGCGGGCAACTGTCTGTCTGCACCTTGTTGTTAGGACTGGCTTCACAAGTTCGGTAGGTTTGCTAATGCCCGACTGAACTGCATTTATGTTTGTGGAATAAAAAGAAATGGGGTCACTTTCCAAAGAATTCATTTTCTTTCCATTTTTGTGGCCGTTATTGGAGCTATAAACTCTCTGGGAAGCTGTGGATGCATCTCCTAGCTCAGGAGCCTAGCTTGACCACTGAGCTTTGCTTGGCTCCCACTGACCTCTCACTGATGGCTCGGCAGAGTTGATGAGGACAAGAAGCAGCTGTATCTGGCAGCGTCAGGAGGACTGCTTGCTGCCCTGCACCTGGCTGTGTGACAGATGCTGGCCCTCATGGGAGCCCATGGGGAAGGGGTTTCACTGACTGCTTTTTCCGGTGTCTCAGAGGCATTGGGAGTGGCCACAGGGAAAGCTCAAGGCCATCAGCTAGGTGACAGAGCCTTGGGTCCATTTGGAGAGTTAAGTGTAGAAGTAATTATCTTTTTTTTCCTCTGTAAAGATGGCATGTTGCAAGACAGAGCCTGAAGATGGTGGGCAGTAACTAACAATGGCACGGTGCTGTCTTCTAACCAATGTCCTGTAATCCCACACTACCTCAGGTCCACACGGGAAGTTGATCCAGGGGGCTTCATCTAACATGCCTCTCCTCATGACTTCCTCCCAAACCTACCTTTGTTCTCTTGCCTCAGTTCATTTCCCGAGACATTATATACTTTCAAAACACTAATGACGAGCCAGTTCGTGGTGCCCGTAGAGCGGCCTTGAGAGTACCCTGAGTGGCTTGGTTTGTGTGTGCCTCGCTGTACTGTGTAGGAATTGACAAGCATGAGGGGAAAAATGAGAGGGGCCTGGCCGTTCAGGTACTTTGAAGTACTGTAGTTGCTGTAATTTTCTTTGTTAAGGATATAATTGCTTAAATATTTCCTTATTTATAATCCACAAAGGTTTTAAGTGAACCAGATGCCAAATTCCAGATAAATTGTGATTAATAAGCCTGACTCAGGTTTATTTATTTGATTCCTCCCTCAGTATCCTCCTAGGTGAACATTCTGTTATCGGAGGCATCACGTAGCACAATTGATTTGTAACCTTTTAAAATGTGGAATGATTAAAGTAGTGTGCTCTTTCAGGCTGAGCATGCTGGTCAAGAGGCCGTAGAGGGCAAAGTACTCAAGATGAAAAATATCCAGTTCTCTTGTGTTTCTCACTTAGGCTGAGAATCATTTCCTGGGGTTTTAGGTTCTAGTGAAGCTGCAAGTATTTGGCTGCTGTTTATAAGAGCAAAGATAAAGAGGATGTTTTCAGCATCTGGAAAGCCTCCTCTGTCTTCTCCCTCTGTGGCCGCCTCCCCTGCTTTCTCCCCTATTTTAGAAGTGAAAATGCCTGTGTGAGCGGCTCCTTGGCTCTAGCCCTGTTATTGACACAATTAACCTGGAGATGCTCAAATGCTTGTCCAGTGCTGCGCCTGGGGCAGGACACCCATGTTGCCCTTTCAGACTAATATCTGGGTCTTGTTTTCATTCAGGATATTCTCTCACTGAATCCTGGGGCAAGTGCCCTGCCTCTCTCTTCTGTTTCTCCAGAGCTTTCTATGACCTCAAACAGTACTCTCCCCCTTTCCTAGCCTTCCAGAGGGCTGCTAGAGCAGCAGGCTTCCTCCTGTTTCTCTACTTTCCTTACCTTGGCTGGTGAGTTGGCAGAGCTCATGCTGTACCTTTGCTTCTCTCTAGGGCAATGACATCATCGCAGCAGCCAAGCGCATGGCTCTGCTGATGGCGGAGATGTCTCGGCTGGTAAGAGGGGGCAGTGGTACCAAGCGGGCACTTATTCAGTGTGCCAAAGATATCGCCAAGGCCTCTGATGAGGTGACGAGGTTGGCCAAGGAGGTCGCCAAGCAGTGCACAGATAAGCGGATTAGAACCAATCTCTTACAGGTAATTGGGAAAATAGGCTATGTATGTGTGTGTGTGGGGAGGGGGACGAGAGTGGGGAGGGAGGGAACAAGAGAGACAGCACCTGGTGGAAAGCATGAATGATGGACGTGAGGGAAAAAGCAGAGGAAAGTGTGACTAGGAAGAGGCACTCAAGAAGGGAAAGCAACAGCAGCAAGGAAACAAAGTTTTATTTCCTAACCAGTGGCCAGGACTGATGCTAGGAATAAAAACAAGTTTATTTGTGCTGCTCTTTTATTGAGTACTTTCTGTTTGCCACCAACTGGAAATGGAGTTGGGGTAATATGTCTGTCTCCAAGGAACTTGTGGGCAAGAGAGCCAACAGATATCAAAGGAAACTTTCTCTTTAGGTATGTGAGCGAATCCCAACTATAAGCACCCAGCTCAAAATCCTGTCCACCGTGAAGGCTACCATGCTGGGCCGGACCAACATCAGTGATGAGGAGTCTGAGCAGGTATGTCCGCTGCTCTGTGTTCTCGGCCTCAAGCTTCTTTGCTGCTTAATTTCAGTTTTGGGACAAACTTACCTCTGAACTGAGAATTCAGCAACCCTCTTTCCTTATCTCCTCTTGGGTGGGCCCTACTCGGAGTCACACTTCTTATCTTATGGTAGATCAACTGTTCTGGACTCTACAGAGGGACAGGGAGGATATTTATTCTTCCTGCTGCTGCCACTGCCGCTTACACTGCCATTGCTTTAATCTGTAGCCCTCATCTCCACCCATGGGAGCTTCATCAAAATCCCTAACTAACATATACTGTAAGCAGAGTTGGGTACTGGGTTGCTTTCTTTGGTAGGGTGTCTTGTGCCTAAAGATAGAAGTTGGGAAATGAAGGGCAAGACTAAGATTCATGCTAAAAAAGTTAACTATTTAACAAAATGTGTGTTGGGGCTATGTGTTCCATTAAGTCAAAAAAAAAAAAAAAAAAAAAAAAAAAAAGTAGAAACTGTGGGATACGAGTGAAAAGTCTTGAGCTGGACCTGACTCTGTTGTGTGAGTTTGGCTGGAAAGGATATAAGCCTTTCTAGGCCTGAGACCCTTTCTAAGAAGAGGACCAATGTTTAGAATTCAGACTGTAGTTACTTCTCCCAGAGCCCTCTGCATACATTTCACTCATGTGACATACCCTCCCTCTCCCCTCAGCAAAACACCATGGCCTTCCTTAAATCTTCAAAAGATCTATGACTTACAGCTAGTTGGAACTGCTGCCCTAAGTTGGGCTGGGTAGATGGCTCAGATGTTCTTTCATGGGTCCTGAGTTCAATTCCTAGCCACCACGTGGTGGCTCACAACCATCTATAATGAGATCTGGTGCCCTCTTCTGGCATATAGACCTACATGCAGGTAGAACACTGTATATATAACAAATAAATCTTTTTGTTTTTAAGAATGAATTGTCTGGATGTGAGTAGATAGCTAGCTAGTTCCCTGTCCTCCAGTTCTGTGTTTTGAAAAATATGTACTTACACTGTAAGGGTTGATTGATTATTTTCATTCATTGTTTATGAAATGCCTCCTGTACTAAATGGAGAGCAGTGAAAAAAACCAACAAGATTCTCTGCCCTATGGAACTTAAAGATTGCAGATAAATAAAACCAAACTACCCCCTCCCCAAAACACCAAAACCAAATGCCAAACTAAGAAACCAAAACTGATCCCCAGGCAATCTAGGTAGAATATATAGCATACCACCATTAATGATGGATCTTATGAAGAAAATAACAACTTCAAGTGAAGAGGGCTAAGAGTTTGAATGGTGTGATTTGACGTATGGTTCCCTAAGACCTGAAGGATACTGGAGGGGGAGCCTGGGTTACTTGGAAGAAAAGTGTTTCATGTAGAGGACATGGCAGGAGTCCTGAAAGAACACTGCCTTTGAAAACCAGGAATAAGTACGTGCTGTCAGCCATACGGAGTGCAGTCATTGATATACAAGTCAAATTGTATAAACACTGCCTTGTTTATATATAGTTAAACCGCCGGCGATGCAGGGGGGTTGGTGCAGGGGTACCTGCAGCCCACTTCTGGTTGTTTGTAGGCAGCGCTGCATTAGGAGCTATAGTAACAGGGTTCTTCTATTGCAGGCCACAGAGATGCTGGTTCATAATGCCCAGAACCTCATGCAGTCTGTGAAGGAGACTGTGCGAGAGGCAGAAGCTGCTTCAATCAAAATTCGAACAGATGCTGGGTTTACTCTGCGCTGGGTCAGAAAGACTCCCTGGTACCAGTAGGCACCTCATCCAACCTGGCTGGCACATAAACCTCTGCTAAGACAAGATAACCATCTTGAGTTCCAGAAGCTATTCAGAGTTGCCAGGAGTGGAAAAAATCAATCCCTGGTTTCACATACCAGAAAGGAATGGGGCCTCTTCACATAGAAAACATTTATACTTTTGTCATGGACACTTTGAAATGTGTCTCTCTATAAACCCTGTACTTTCACAGTTACTATGTGCACACTCTCCCATGGATTTTACATAAGCTCAGAATAAGTGTGAACACTAGCAGGAAGCCCTGCTCTGCCCCAGGGGGGCATTTCTCTCTGTGTTTACTGTTCACAATCCCCCCCCCCCCACCCGTTCCCCTTACGCTCTCAAGATCTAGAACTGAGGCAAGTCAGTAAATAACTGCTTCCAAAGTTATTTGGGTTTCCCCCTTGCAGCAGGAAAGGGCGGTCTCTGGGGAGTTCCAGCTTGTGCAGCCTGGATTCATTTCCTGCTTTCTCCCTATGTATTCCTAATTCCTTACAATGGAAAACCAACTTTCACTGTTGGGAGGAAATCACTATTTTGTCCATGCCCCTGACTAAGTATGTGTTATGGAAACTTCCTGTCTCACATCCTGCCTTGCTTGGTTGCCAAGGTAACCACCCTGTAAACACACTGGTGCTCTCTGCCACTAGAGGCAGAGGAGCTGGGGTGTGATCCTGCCCATCCTCCCAGTGGGGCCACTCCCAGGTTTTCTATGCTTTGTCACTGCCAGTAGAGGTCTGTGCTGAGGCCTTAGCATACATCCTTAGCTCTTACTTTCTTTTTAATTTCTGAGCTGAAATGCTGCCTTTACTTTTAACCAAATCATCCTAGGCTTTGGCAGAGTCTTCCTCTAACTGCTTCTTAAACAAGACTTTAAAGATACATAGGTATGTGTGTGTTTGTAATCCCTCCATCTCCTACTTTTTTTTTAAATTTTGAGACTGGGTCTCTTTATGTTGTCCAGGCTAGTCTTGAACTTCTGGATTCAAGTCATCTACCTGTATCAGCCTGTTAGCTCCTACCACACTTGACTTTGCTTGTAACTTTGAAAAGTCCATTCAAAATTAAGTCCTAAGAATTAGGGCTTGCTCCTCAAGAGACTGAATGGAAAGGCAGTCTTGTCTGAAAGGTATTTCTTGTGTAAGGGAGAATAGCATTTGCAGATTATAATTCTGGTGCTGCTAGGGAAAAATCAGTAGGAACTATTATAGTTCCCAGTTGCTTTTAACCAACTACAACCAAGCCTTTTTCATCCTTCCCTAAATATAAAGTATTCAAGAATAATGAATATGGTATCTGCTTATCAGAAATGCATGTTTCCTATTGGGCAAAGTTACTGAAAAAGTGACTTTCCTTGTTTTTGCATTTATCCTGGCTGTATAAGCATTTCCTAGCACATGAATGCTTCTTTCAGAAATCAAGAACCAGATGAATACAGGAGCGAGACCTTCCTGGATGTTGTTCCCACATCTAATGTGTTCAATCCCAACACTGAATTTGTAAATCTTAAGTTGACCCTGAACACTCAGGCTTCCCTATATTTCCTTTCAGCTGATAAAAGATTCTTTTGAAAGCTCTCAGCAGATCTGTATAGTTGCTTACTTGATATAAATGCATATCAATGCCTTTAAAGTATGAATCTATGCCAAAGATCATCTTTTGTTTTACTAAAGATTATTTAGAGGAACTAAGAAAGATAATGTTTGCTCTCCAAGTTCTTCCAGTTCTGGAGACACAAGTCTGCCAGCCGTGCTGTTTGTTCTCCAGCTTACAATACAAGGAGGCAGAAGGAAACAGCCCCTGAAGGACATGCTAGAGATGCCACCACTAAAAATTACATTTATAAGCTAGGACTTATGCAAATGTTTTCTGCCTCTTTTGTTCTGTTTAAAACAATAAAGTACATTTATATCAATAACGCTCTAAATGAGGTTATTTTATTCACAGCTTTAGGTCAGACGCTTACTTTGTTTTGAAGCCAATTCTCAAGGTCTGGAAACTAATGACTTCCATAAAGGAGTTACATAATGGTGTTACATAAGAGGGTCTATGTGATAAAGGACAATCTTGGTAACAATTCTGGCTAATGTATTTTAATACATCAGAGGAAATCACAAGTTACCAGTGGGCAAAGCAGCCAAATGTAGGTCACTTCTAGCTAGAGTGGCCCTCATTTTAGAAGATTTTAGCTATTAGAGACCACTACTGTCCCTTAAAAAGCTGAAGTTGTGAAATGTGAGGGACATTTTTTGTTTCCAACCCCAGTACATATCTATGGCTGTGAGGCAGAATTAGCTTTGAGGGTGCAGTTCTTCTCTTGTTTGAGGAAACACTGATTAAAAAAAAAAACAAAACAAAACAAAACATGCTTTTTGACTAATTCTCTAGAACTGAAGACGGGGACAAAAGGGCAAACTTACATTAAACCGAGTTACAGAGTGAGTGGCAGCCTGTGCCCCTGACTCCTGCTCCATCTGCTGCTCACCTTGCTCACTGGCTCTGTCTGCCACACACTGCAGTTGTTTATTTCTAACCAGTTGCTTCTAAGGACAATAAGACTGGAATATTTTCAGGGTTCTTCTGTAGCACCATTTAGGAAATGAAGCTACCAGCTGGGTTCTAATGGAGGGGGTATGGAGGAGCTACTTCACACAGAAAATCAGTATTTGTTTTTATTTACTCTTGGACTATGGTTTCTTAGTAACAAAAAAGGAGAATATGCTGGATTAACCAGAATTCCATGTTTGAAAGATCTTTTTTAATGCTGGGTCTATGCTGAAGTGTCTGTGACCAGAAAGGGAATACTTTAGAAGAGGAATAATTATTCAGGAAGAGGCCTCTTGAATGTTCTTTAGGCAACTAGAACATTTTATGATACAGAAGAAACTGACCAGTGCAGCCAGCATTAATAAAACCCGGTTATGAGACTATTCCATCCACAATCAAACTTAAAAATCAGTAGGTTGCTCTCATATATTTATTGACATTATAGCCAGAACTAGAGAAAGGGCTTATTGGGTTCTGTCAATTTAATAAATACAATAATTTAACAGTAAAGAATGCAGTCTGATGAGCTATTTTAGCAGAAATTCCTGGAGACAAGAAACTTGGTATCGGCTCCACATTGATAGACAAGCAGACTGCACAGGAGGGAAGCTGTGCGGTCTAGGTGTGCTCGTGGGGGAAAGGGCTGAAAAACCAAACTGTCGTGATTCTTTTGAAGTAGAAGAACAAGATATTAAAATTAGAACTCGGTAACCATCTTGGTCAGAGGGATAGTTTGTGTTTTGACTTTAAATGTTTACTTGAAGTTTTGCAACCTTCTTATTAGATGGGGGCAACAGCGGCAGTGCCACCCCACCATCTGTCGAACACCAACATGGAGTGAGCCTAGGATGTGACCTAGCATGGTAAGGAAGGACAAAGGACAAGGAGCTAGGAAGGGCAAGCACTCTCGTCTTCCTTCGTTTTCTTTTGTCTAATGAGGCAAAATCACTGCACAAGGATTTCCAGTCAAAGATGCAGAATGGACGACTTTCCAAGCGTAAAGAACAATTAGTATTAATTGTTACTGAGGACGTTGTTCTTCAGTGTAATTTCTTCCAAGTACACAGTACAGCAGAGACACTTACGTGCTTCATTCGCATTTGACAGTAGTTTAGAGAAGGTGTTTATCAAGAGGGCCTTGAGATGTGTGTAGTATGGAAAGGCGCTCCCCCTGCACACAGGCAGCCCAACTACGTAAGCACAAAAGGAGAAGAGACTGAGAAGAGTACTCCAGTGAAATGCATGTTTTCTGTCTTTTGCTATACTAGGGTTTCCAGCTAACTAGGTTACTGGCATTAAATAAAACTTTAATAAAACATGAGAATGGCAAAGATTTTGCTTGGTTTTTCTCTTTTACTACTTTAATTTGTTGTGCCTGCAATAACTCCCTAACAACAGAAGTCGTGTTCCCTTTCATTATCTTACTAGTTCTGCCCTTCTGATGCAAATGATTGGACTGTGCTATCTAACAGCTGAACTGGTGGCACAAGACTGATGGAATATTTACTGCAGCAAGGTCCTTGTAAATCAAAATCAGCTTTACATAAAAATCTTATTTATAAAAAATATAATACCAAGTACAGTGAGAATGGAGGGAGCATGGAGCTATGACGCTCCCTGCCAGGGCCATGTGGGAGTGGCTTCTGCTACAGTGCTTGCTTAATGGCACAAGTGAAAAGCTGAGTAAGGCAAACACTTGAAGAGGCAGTTTTCTGTAAACTTCTTGGGGTGGGGCAATCTCCTCTCTCAGGACAGACACTGATTGAGATGGCTAAGATCAGATGGCACTTGGCTACACCTGACACATCACAGACTGAGACAGTTCCTGCTGGTAGATGAAACCAGTTCCCTTGCTTTAGGAGAGAGGTTATCACTGCAGCCTTCTGCCTTGACTGCTACATGTGCAGCATTCCGCTGGTAGCCCCTATGGAAGAAATCATCTAAACCTTTTCCTAAGTGAAAAGATACAAAATAAGCTAAGTCTTTAGAAAACTTTCCTTAGCTTAAAGCTCCTTAAGAACCCTACATTGATTACTAAGCAAATTTGTTAGCAGGGCAGCTTGACACAAACGCTGTATATTATTCCCTCCCACTTGGTACCTAATAGTAATAAATTGCAATGACACTTGAAAAACAAACTGATCTTGAGCAAGTTTGGCCTCTTCTCATGTCCTCACTTGGAACTTCCCAGCCTTTGTGACATATTTGACTCCTTTAAATGGCTTGTACTTCTCGCCATACATGTCCAAGCGGTTCACTTTTAAGCCTGTGTCAAACAGAATGAAATGAATCATTACTACCCAAGTAATAATGCAGAACTTGTTTAGCAATCAACACTGCCCTAGATGTGACAATACGCAGTACTCCACTCATCATTTTGGAAACAACACCCCTTGTCTATCACCCACACACTGTCCTCTAGGGAGCATGGCCAGAAACATGCTCATGAAACTAGCTAATTCCACTTTCTGTGAACACAAATGACAGCTTCTCTGGCTCTTAACTGAAGGTGAGGTGAGGTCTGTGTGATGGAAAAGCGTGAGACAAGCTGGGCTCTCAAACGGTTGCAGCTCTTTCTAGGCTGGAGCCGTTAGTGCTCTTCCAAACTCCTTGCCCCAATTTCCCTGAAATGTGCAGCAAACATCCATACCTGAAATAGCCAGCTGCTGGATCTTGAACTGAATGTTGAGGTTTGGATTCTCTTCTGGCTTGGGTGCTCCTGACTGTAAATTTACCAGTCCTTTAAGACTTGGGAGCTTTTGTGGAGTAATTTTCCCCACATCCCATGCTAGTACCTTAAAAAGACGAGAAAAGAAATCTGAACTATGTTAAAGACATGTTCAGAAGTCAACAGATGCTATAAACTACAAAAAATGAAGCAGTGTCTTGGAAAACAGGAGAGCCTGGAACAGACAATTGGCTTATGTTCTTATCACTAAGCATTCAGTTACAGACTCTCTTCTTCAAGCAAAATCACCAGTGTGGGACCGAGCAATAGATGTAAGCATGGCTGCAGTTCGGGTGAAGGGCCGAGGATGTGGACTCACCTGCTCACACAGGGTCCCCAGAGAGGCTCTTTGAATTAAGATGTTACATGACATGTTCTTTTTAAAAAGCTATTTTTATTTATATCTACACGTGTGTCTATGTGAGCCTGTGCATGTGAGTACTGAGCCCACAGAGGCCAGAAGGTGTCAGATACCCTGGAGCTGGAGTTAAAGGTAGTTGTGTACCTCCAACATGGTTGTTGGGAACCAAACTTGAGTGTTCTACAATCGCAGTGTATGTTCTTAGACACTGAGCCATCTCTCCAGCCTCAAGGTTAGAGGATCTTTTAATGCTCTATGGGCCCATACCTTTACATTCAGCACTCTGAAAGCAGAGGCTGTATCTGTGAGTTCCAGGACAGCCTGGTCTACATTAGCAAATTCCAGGGCAGTAAGGACTACATCAAGAAACTGTCTCAAAACAAAACAAAACCCAAATATCAACCACAAAAAAAAAAAAAAAAAAAAAAAAAAAGCAAAACAAAACAAAACAAAAAACCCCCAAAATTCTATGAGTTCATTTAAAAAAAAAAAAATCACACCTTCTCAGCGAAGAGTGGTGGCACATGCTTTTAAGTAAGCATAAAGCAAAGGTAAGTGGCTTTGAGCCAGCCTGGGGTACAAGTGAGACAACCCCCCCACTTCAAACAAAACAATGAAACAAAGCAATAAAACAAAACAAAATACAAAGCAAAACACACACCTTCTCATTTATCAAGCACTCTATTCTGCTGCAAAATTACTTGTCTTCCATAAGGAAGCAAGGGACTGAGAGAAAATTATCTTTTCTAGATCTCTGAAAATCCGTAGCTAAAGTCACGTGTAAGCAAGGCAAGGACACTGCTTCCTAGACCTCCACCCACAACCACAAAACAAGACTGCAGAACAAGTGCTCATTCTTGATCCAAAATGGCTTTACCTTGGTGACTGGATCAAATGTGTAGCTGCCTTGCGTTGGTGTCAGGTTCATATTCAGCACAACTTTTGGCATGTGAACAGTCACTGTGATTCCTTCAATCGTTTTCCCCATATTCTGTTTCGGTCCAATTGTTATATCAAATCTGCCACAAGAGCTGTTGTCCTTAAAGCTGATGCTGTGTTTTACATACACTGGTATTGCCACTAGACTACAAAGGACACAGAGAAAGATATAAAAGTACATTAAGTATACAGTGGAAGGTGGGACAACTCCAGGTGTAGTATGTGTCCCATGATGTCTCTAACTGTGCCACAGGGCCATATACCCTAACAGATTAGGCCTATGCATGAAGGTTGTTGAGCACAGCAATATTCTGGTACCAATGTGCTAGAACTGTATGGGAGAGTAACAAATACATAAACCAAATCAGGAATATCCTTTAAATATCATATAAACAAATGGGATAAAACAAAACAAAACAAAAAGATCCCATTAAAAGAATTTAGAGCACTAAGAAATATTTTCTCAGAAAAAAAAAAAGCTTCAGTTTTGTCTTATTACTCAAATGCTTTCTGAAATTTTAAGGGACAACGTTAAACAGTTTAAAATGCAAAGCAAGTTGAATGTGGTAGCACATATTAATGATCCTAGCACTCAGGAAGCTGAAGCAGGAGGATCCAGAGTTTGAGGCTAGTCTGGACAAGAACCACCTCAACCCCTAAACTCAATGTAGAGAGTGGTAACTTGAAGCAGGTAGTCCAGGGGATGTCTCAGGGTATCCTGTCTTGTTTACAGACCATAGCAGACTAAGGCCCCAAGTTCATGCATGGTTTGCCCAGGTCATGCTTAGTCCAAAGTCTTGGTCTTAGACATAGATTTTTAACGTACACTCTCTCGCTACTTTTCTACACTTCTAGGTTCAGAAACATTGATCATTTTGGGTACATATCATTACGAGTTCTCACTAGGTCTCCAGGTGAGCCAAGGCTAAAGGGAGCATTGATAAAGTCAGGAAACTGTAAAGAGGAAACACAAACTGGGAGTTCTATTCAAACTGTCTGTGTTTGCGATTTCTATGTGAGGCATCAATTTACTTTTGTGAGCTGACGCGATACGATATGAGTCGGAAATTCCCATCTGGAGGAATGAATGACAAAACTCTTTCAGATTCCCAGCGTTTGAACCGGATGCATGGGTGGAAGCTGACATCATCTAGGAGCCTTGGGTTCTGTTAGGAGAAGAAAAAGCCTTATGCACAGAGTATGGCAACAGTGTTTACATATAAAGAATCAATATGCTTCCTAAGCCATTATAAAAGTAGTGGAAGAATTTATTATGACAACATCAAAATCACCTTATATGTTTGTAACCTTTTACAGTTTGGAAACATTTTATATATATGCTTACTTCTATACATCGCTTTACTTGAGGCTTATAAACTACAGGGAGGAAAGTAAGCAGCATTCTCTGTATCCCATAGATGAAAACTGAGCTTCAAGAGAGTCAAGAAACACTGGGAACAGAGATGGAACCAGAACACATTTCTTTCCGCTGTTTGTAGCACTGTGTCATGTTGAATCTAATGCAAACGATCAATGCCCCTTTATACAAGCAAAGCAAACACTCAGTAAAAATGACAGTGGAGATAAAAGACAGACAGCGAATCCTGAGCCACTTCTCGAAAGTTCTAGGTAAGGCCATGTTCAACATGTCAGCTGTCTGCAAAGCTATGCTAGGAGTATTCCTGAGACAATCCTTTGTAACCTAACACACACACTCCAGGGTGGAAACATGACTTAGGTAAGGATGTTCATGGCCCAGCCTGAGGACCTGAGTTTGATCTCTAGGATCCACATGGTGGAAAATTAATTCCTGGAGGTTGTTCTCTGATCTTCACATGTCTGCCCTGGCAAATGCACACCATGTAAAACAAACACACACACACACACACACACACACACACACACGTAAAATTTTAGGTAACAATTTTATTTCAGCAATTATCGTATCATTTAGCATTTCAAATGTATTATGCATATAAGGAACTATAGTGCAGATCAAAACTTACCATGAAAGAGAGAGAGAGATCAGGCATTCCAGACAGCTTAATGCAAGCATCGATGACCCCTTGAATTTCTGCAAAGACTGTAGATCCTAAAGAAATAAAAAGCTGATGATACCTTAATGGAATCTGGGTCTTCTCTAGAGCCATCACTATATCTGAGTATGGGAACACACTCTGGTTGTCAGAATCACAGGCTGACAGCTGAGAGGACAGAGGACCTATTTGGATCTATTACATTAGTTTCAACAGTAATTCTTAATGGCCACACCTAACTAGTTAGAGTATAATTCTAAGAAAGATCAAACTTTTAGAGAATCAATCTTGTAAGATTACTTGGTCAGGAGTTTAAAATATTTTAATAGAATTTAAAGATGAAGCAGGTTTCACATAATATGGATTAAGCTACAGGCTTGGGTTATAGTGGAAAGAAGACAAGATAATGCCTGTTACTCAGTGTCATCCATCCCCATATACAAACTAGCTGTAAAATGCTGAGCAGGCTACACAGTTTCGAGTCTCAGCTGCCTAATGTGTAAATTGTGAGGATAGAATCAGATGTTTTAAAAATAAAAATTTACGATTCTAATATTTACCACCAATGTTTTCTCTGGTTAAAACCAAACAGAAGAGGCCTTAGCAGAAACGCTGTACTGAGTGAAGCCTGGGTACCACAGATATGTAACAAGAGGGATTTACAAATATCTGGCAATATCTCAACTAGTGGGTTTGATCATTATATAGCCCTTGGGCAGAATAAAATGATTTATGCATCATTAGAAAGAGATTTCAGTTTCCAACTTTAGTTAACTTTTTTGCCTCCCAAACCCACACAATTACCTGATTTATCTATAATTGCGTCTATCTCTTCAACTACATCAAAATAGGCTTCATTGTTTGTGTACTTTACTCCTGCTCGACGCCATGGGATGTTGGACAGCTGCCCAGTGGGGAGTGTATCCCCAACATTACTACTGCCTAGAAATTAAGAGAAGAAGGCAAGGTGTGCAATGGTTATCAGAAAAGTTATTATGAAAAGAAAAAAAAGAATGCTTTAGCTTCTACATTCATGTTTGGATTTTCTTTCATAGCAGTTGTGCTGAGCTCTAGAATTGCTGGAGACATATTCCACACAGGAGGCCAGAGATACGCCGTCTGTCTACCAGTTAGACCAAGGTAAAGCCATTCATTTTTCTTCTGCTTTCTGTTTATTAGTAGTAACCTAATTCCAGTGACTCAACAAGAGCCTGTTCTTCTGCCAGCAAAGAAAAGGGGGATGGCTACTGCACACCCCAGCTGGAGAGAAGTCTCCACTGAGACTTCAGAACCTGAATTTTCTAGGGGAGCTCGATATAAAGGACTGCCACTCTCTGGAGTTCCTAGTCAAAGAACCTTTTGTTTATTCCCACTTTAACATCAGCAGACTATTGAGAATGTAGCTCTATAGTACAGCATTTGCTTAGCATGTTCAAGACTCTGTATTTAATCCCCAGCATAGCAAAAAACAAAAACAAAAAACAAAACAAAACAAAAAAACAGAAACAAAGCCAAAAAAGACAAAAACAAACAAACAAACAAACAACCCCCCAACACCTCTGTTAAGGTCAATATACCATTCTTTGGTGAAACATCACTGATGTTCAATATCTGACTAGCTTCCTGGCAAACTACTACAAATGTACGGTTATCCAAACAAAAACCCTTCCACTGTGATTTACTAAACATTTTGTTTAGTTTATATTTCAATCCAAAAGTAACACATGTTGAACAACAATAAGTCAGTTAATTTATAAAATAACAACAAAAATCTGTTTACTATTACTAACATCAATCAACTACCAATGACAAGGCAAGTTTCTTTAAATATTCCCCCTATAAATAGCATTTACCAATGTTTCTATCTTGGTAATTCTGTTTTCCTTATAGCTGTAAAGCTGGGCATAGGCCTTAAATTTGTAATTCCAGCATTTGAGAGACAGGTCTGACTCCAGCCTAGTCAGAGTGAGTTCCAGGCCAGTCAGGGCTACATACAGTAAGACCCTGTCTTCATAAAGCAATAAATAAAAAATTAAAACGGGATGTAAGACAGGGAGCACATTCCTATAATTCTAACACTCAGGAGGCCAAAAGCAAGAAGATTGCTCGTTTAAAGCCAGCCTGAGCTGCTTAGTAGGGCTCTGTCTCCAAAAGTAAAACAAAACACACACAAAAGCACCCCAAACTTAAAATATGGCTTTAGGGTTGGGGATGTAGCAGGCAGAGAGACATAAAGCCGTTTGCTCACTGTGCACTTGCGAGGAGGCAGGAGGATTGCAAATTCAGTCATTCTTGGCTACACCCCAACACAATATATTCCAATCTTTTAAAGACAAGAAATATATGTAGTACAGGATGGCTTAGAAGTGGAGATCCTCCCACCTTAGCCTCCCCAGTGCCAGCATTACAGGTGTGTGTCACTAAGTGTACCTAACAAAGCTAACATTATTTTATAGTTTATTTATTGCTGGTGTTACTGTCTCCAGCCTGTAACTCTTCAAGAGTTTTAGAAAAACACCGCCTTAATCATTTTATTTCCTTGTTCAGAAACCTTTAGTGCTCCCCACTTGCTTTCTGATAGAAGTTAAATGTTTTGTTCTCCCATCTCAGCTTCCCATCCTGGTGGATTAGAGGTGTTGGCCTTTTTCACCTTTTCCACACGTCCCTCAGTACTTGATAATGAACAGCTCTACTTCTGCTAGAGGGTTAACACAGCTCAGTCTCTTACTTTATGTGTATTTTCCTCATAAACACTCTTACTTCTCTATCTTATTCCACAATCTACTGATTCTGCTGGGTCCTGTGCTAAGGCCACTTGGTAGTTCAAGAAAGAGTACTTCAACTACTGAGCCAGTCTTTGGTATGTGTACATAGGTGTGGTACTAGAAAACAGAATCAGGGCCTTAGTTTAATAAGCAAGATTACTCTGTACCTGGAACTCACAACTGCTCTCCTTTAGCTGCCCTAGTAGCTGGGATTACAGGTGTGCACCACCACATCCAGCCTGGACCATTCTCTTATGTCAACAACCCATGCTACACTTTTATAGTACACATTAGTAATTTTTTTCCCCTATCAAGTGCATTTTTTTCCCTTAAAAGTTAAAAAGTATGAAATGGGCTAGAAAGATAGCTTAGTGGATAAAAGTGCTTGTTTTGCAAACATGAGGACCTGCCAGATCCCCCAGGACCCACATAAAAAGATGGGTGTGGCCATGTGCACATCTGTAATTCTAGCATTGTGGGGGGTCAAGACAGGATGGTTAGGGCTTGCTTGCCCTGACCTAGCTCCAGGTTCAGAGGAACCCTGTCTCAAAAAAAGTCTCAGGTGACACTTAATGCCATCCATGCACGCGCGCGCGCGCGCACACACACACACACACTCACTCACTATTCATATGTGTGTGTGTGTGTGTGTGTGTGTGTAGTGTAGTGTAAAGTATTTTTCCCAGTGTGTAATTCTCCTATGGTAAACGGACAACTAGAGATGTGGCAGGAGTGGTATATAATATTCCATAAGAATCTTCCTTTAGAAGACTTTTTCTTTTGGATGGAGTCCCATTATGTAGCTCTGGCTAGCCTAGAACTCACTCTGTAGACCAGGCTGGTGTCAAATTTTCCTGAATGCTGAGATTAAAGGCTTGTGCCGCCAAGCCCACTTATTGTGTAAGACTTTTAATCAAAGGATGATCTGAATATACTAAATTTCTAGGAATAGCCTAGAATTAAACCCAATTGAAAGCTTATTTTAAAAAAAAAGCATAAAGCCCAATATGCATGAAGTATACTAATGAACTGATTTCCTACTTATTTTATTAGTTTTTCTTTCTTTGAAGTATTGTGCATTGAACCCAGTAATAGGAAAATGAGCAATACCCTAAACCTAAAAGTCCTTTAAGACTGAGCCTCTTCCAATAAACAAAGCAAAAACCACATTTCTCATTCTAGATACCAAATTGGCCTCGAACTTAGCAAATCCCTGGTTAGCTTCCTAAGTGATATGATTATACATGTGAGCTGCACCTGGCCTCATACTATCTGTTTCTGTTATTGTTCTTCATCTTCCAAAAGAAAAGGGGGCCTGGCCAGATGGGTCAGTGGGTAAAGGCATTTGCTGGCATTTGCTGCCATACCTTAGGACTTGAGAAGCTCTAGATTCCACACGGGAGAAGGGGAACCAGCTCACAAACTGTCTTCTGACCTCCATGTGCATGCTAAGGCACTTTTGCAGGCATGCATTCATGTGTGTGCATTCATGTGCATGCCTGAACAAGTGCCATAGTATGCACACACACACACACACATCCCAAGAGAAAGAGAGAAAGATAAAAAGAAAAATTCATGTACACATTATTGGTTACTTTAACTCCAGCCAAATCAGATGACCCTAACAGTCTGTCATATGAGCAGGAGCTGTTCATACAGTTTCAGTGGATCAGTTCCTAGCAGAGTTTTCATTTTTCATACCTGTGATAGAATTGACGACAGAACGTAGAATTGTTGGTGGTTTAATCAGTTCTTTCAAAATGTTAGATTCAGTAGCCAGTGGGAATCCATTGTCTAACATTTCTTCCAAGAGCTCATATACTATAACCACATTATCCTTAATTGCAGCCTCTGAACACTCACCAAAGTAGTCCTAACAAAATATTCATGATATTGAACAAAAGAAAGCAGGAAGGAAGGCTTGCTTTTATATAATACCCTTTGTTCTGAAGAGTAAACTAACAGTTTAAGATGCTAGAAATATATAGACTTGGAAAAATTCTCTATGGAAGTCCTAACATTTCTCTTCAATATTTTCTTATTGTATGTATACTGAGCTAATTCCTATTATATATCATGCCAGAAAGTACTGAGACATTAATCTGGAATGTGACATATCAACCTCGTTTGCCCTGATTAACCCATACCCAAACACATACAAAGCTTTAAGCTATTTGGCTTATTCATCAAAACAATAGAATATAGAAAACAGAACTACAAGGGAGCTCATGATCAATAAAAGCTTTGTGATGACCCAGAGAACGCTTAGTGGATGGCACTCCTATTCCTCAGGACATAATTTGCCACATAAAAAAACAATGAGCAGAGTGGCAATGGGCGCTGCCGTGTACTCTCTGCAAGTGTTTGAGATTGTTTAGTTACAAAGAGAAGTCACACAGTACACATCAGAAGCTTAAGTAACAAATGAGATAGATAGAGAGAGAGTGTGTGTGTGTGTGTGTGTGTGAGTGGGTATGTGTGTGTCTGTCTCCTTGAACTATCCTGGGTGATTTGGTTAAAACGGTTTGACGGATACAAACCTGAAATGTGTCAGCAACTCGATGCAGAAACTCGATTACAAAGAGAGGTGGTACTTCAGTCTGTATGACAGACACAAAGAAGAGCTTATCCCGATAGATACTAATGAGGTAGTGGTGAGGTGTTGAAATGACGGGTGGTACATTTTCAACATCAGCAGCTTTCTCCTGAGCTTCAAAGAAATAGTCACATACAGATTGGCTTACAACGCTTTTCCAGTGTTTTTCTAGAAATATGTCGCCAGAACAGTTGATGAGAAAAAGACTGTGGATCATTTTCTGTGAAAGACAAAAAAGAGAGGGTTATACTCATTGTGCATTGGAATGCAGAGTTTCAGTAGATGGTAATTAATGCAGAGACTCACAACTAGACAATGCACAGTGAGTGAAAGACTTTGGAGCGCTCAGCCTGAAATAGGTCTTTTTCGTCCCTCCCCTCAAGACTCAGGGAACTACCTAGAAGAGACAGAAAGAGTTCAAGAACCAGAAGTGGTAGACAATTCCAAGGAAATAAACAGCATCTTTCAGGCATAACAGAGATGATACACACATGCACTTGCAGACTCTGACACCACACAAAGACCTCCACAAATTCAGACTAGACAAAATCCCAGGGTAGCGAAAGGGACACAGACACCAAGTCCTACCCATAACCAAAGAGTGGTTTGCAACTGATACATGCTAGGAAAGGGAAAATTTCTTTTCTCCAATAGAGTATCACTGGGTAGGACAGGCACCATCTACAGGAGTAATCGGCCAACACAAGGATAACTCTGAGTGTGTGTGTGTATACACATTTTTTTTTTTTTTTTGGTCTTACTGTGTTTTTTATTTGTTTGAGTTTCTTTCTTCCTTTTCTTTTTGGAGGAAGAGAACATGAAGTTGGGTAGGTAGGGAGGAGGGAAAGACCTGAGTAGGGGAAGGAGAAAGAATATAATCAAAATATATTATATGAAAAAAAAAATCTTTGTTATATTGCCTTGACATAAAAACCGGACAAAGGCAATGTAAATAATAGCAGACTAATATCACTTAAGAACAGAGATGGAGGGGGCTGGAGAGATGGCTCAGCACTGACTGCTGCTCTTCCAGAGGTCCTGAGTTCAATTCCCAGCAACCACACGGTGGCTCACAACCATCTGTAATGGGATCTGATGCTCTCTCTTCTGGTGTGTCTGAAGACAGCTACAGTATACTCATACATAAAATAAATCTTAAAAACCACAGATGGAAAAATTCTTAGTTCTAGAAAACAAAATTCAACACATTTAAAAAATATAATTTATTTTAAGGGTGCAAGTTTATTTAAGATAGTTAATCAGCGTAATATACAACATACGCCAGATAGTTCTGTTAACTTGATACAACCTAGGTAAATCTGGAAGACAAAGTCTAACTGAGGAATTTAATTGCCTTCATTAGACTGTTTTGTGGGTATATCTGTCAGTCATTTTTTGGATAAATGATTAACGTAGGAAGGCCCAGCCAATCATGGGTGGTGTAACCCATAGGCAGGTGGTCCTGGGTGGCGTGAGAAGCTAAGCAAGTCACTAAGCAGCGTTCCTCTGTTCCTACATGGTTCCTGCCTCTGCACTTTCTTCATTTCCTGACCTGATTTCCCTCAATGAACAACTAGATCAGGATGTGTAAGCCAAATAAATCCTTTCTTCCACAAGTTGCTTTTGCCCACGGTATTTGCCATACTTGGTCGTGATATTACTATAGATAGATGCTATAGTCAATGTGCTGTGCTGGCTCGATTTAAGAGGAGAGTTAAGGATATGCTTCACATAGAAACCAAAGCATGCTCTTGTTTTTATGCTGAGAAAATTGACTTGATTAGAGCAGAAAGAAAAGAAGTGATACAGGCTATGTCAAACAATGAGCTCCCAGAACACAGTGGTGCTCCATTATCACAACACTCTCTGACAGCTGCTAGTTTGGACTGGTTTCTTTATTTTAGAGCTAGATTTCCACTCACTTTCTTAAGCTGGTGAAACAACTTTCTAGGAAAGTTTCCACCCAAGTTGTTTTTATTGGCAGTAGTTCAGGTTTCAGAATACGGTGTAGTCAAACCAGCCGCTGGATTTACTGTCGTCATCCTTTGTGCTGAGATGAGAGCATGACACCTCCAGCACTCAACAGCACTTGGACTTAAAACCTATTTTCTCCTCCTATGATATAGTATCCACATTATGACCAATTGCCTAATGTATATAAGAAGCAACAACCCATGAAGCAAAAAAAAAAAAAAAAAAAAAAAAAAAAAAAAAAGCTTATTTCTTCAGCCACTTATGATTTTAGCTGCAGTTACGTTGTTCCTTGTGTTAATGAATTCTTTTAGAAAACTACACAGGGATGACCACCACAAACTGTGTGCTGTGTGTATGTGTGTGATTTCTGATTTGTAAAACACACATCAGAGTTTTGATTGTAGTATAACTGCTTCATGAATCCTCTTCTGGATAATTACAAGAGTCAAAATATCCTTGGAAGGCAATATATCTTTTTTCTTTTTTTAAAGATAGTCTTGTGTTGCTAAACTCATGGCCTTAAGCTATCTCTTGCCATAGCATCTTAAGTATCAGGGACAACAGTCATTCACCACACCCGAAGTTCCTTCCGATCAGAAGATAAAGGAGGCATAGGACGGCCTATATATGCATGAGAACCTGGATTCCCAGCACAGTATCAAAACAAGAGGTGGTGGCTCCTTTCTGTAACTCTAACAGTGGAGTAAGGGGTGGGGCACTGGGATTGGAAACAAGCTTTCTGGCTACTTATTCTAGTGAGTCAGTGAGCCCCAAATTCAGCTAGACTGCCTCAGGAAACAAGGTGAAGAACCACAGAGAAAGACACCCAAATTAAACCTCCCATCCACACACAAATGGGGACATCTGCAGTTGCATGACTCTCCCCCACCCCCACCAAATATGAAACAATGTCCAAGAAGAATTTAGCTCCTCTGATTCTGAGCAGAATCAACCATTTTTCCCCATCCAACAAACTGTTCTATAGTTTATATATTAGGTATTTGGAGATATGGTGATGAACTACAATTTTCTATACTTTTATTCAGTTGCAAATTCAAGTACAGTAAGAAGCAATTCCTATGATTACAGAGAACTATTGAAATCTTTAAGGTTTACATGTACAAAGAGAACACAGGAAAGAAATCCAAAACAAATTTTGCAACTCTTAAGGTTGAAGAAATGCTGGAAGAAAGGTAAGGATGTGAGAATAGCCTCTGGTCATGGGGCAAGGCTTGCTGTGTTTGTTGTTCTCAGTGCAATGTGAAGTCATTTCCCACATTTAATTTTTTCTTTTGAAGAGAAATATGCAAATTCCATTTACATCTCTAGAAAGATTATATTAATTACACTATGGAAACTGGATAAGATCACATCTAATTATGTGACATCGGTTAAGGGATTAGTGATGGATCAGAGCTGGAGATGGTCTGGCAGGTTAGAGGCTTGACACCCAGTACCCTTACAACTAACTGTCTATAACTCTAGTCCCAGGGGGTTCAGTGCCTTCTTCTGGCCTTTTCAAGCACCACCCTATTCGGAGCCTGGATTAGAAGGTTAAAAAGATAATGGAGTAAAAATGAACAATGAGATTTGGACAGGCTTTGAGAAAAAAATGTATTTAAGTCTGGGTATGTTGTGCAGAAATAAGGTGAAAGCTGAAAGAGTTAGTCCTGGCCATACATTTATGAAAGAAAAACCAGGATTTGAATAGCAGATGCCTCAAGGAAGTGGAACTAAAAAAAAAAGCCTAAGATGGAGCTGAAGCAGAATTTTAAAAATGAGGAAGGGTTATGGAAGATCTAAAGTGTGTTAATGTATTTCTAGGAGAATGCTACAAAGAAGCCAAGCTGTGAGGATTAAAAAGATAAATAAAAGTGTTTTGTTTTGATTTTTTTCCCCCAGATTGGAGATGGCTCAGTGGTTAAGAGCATGTACAACATGCTCCTGCAGAAGACCCAGATTAGGCTGGACTGGTGTCAAACACCTTGTACTTTAAGGGAAGAGGCAGGGGCATATCTGTGAATCCCAGGCCAGCTTGGGCTACAAAGCAAAATCTGGGACAGCCAGGGTGATGGTTACACAGAGAAACCTTGTCTTGAAAAACCAAACAACAACAACAACAACAACAACATAAACACCAAACAAAACAGCCTCCTCAACCAACCAAATACACAACTAACCAAAAACTCAGATTCAGTCCTAGCACCTATGCCAGGCAGATCAGAACCCCAGCTCCAGGGGATCTATTGCCCTTTGATTCCACGGGCAGGTCACTCATCTGTACACACTCACACACAACAATACAAATAAACACCAAACAATGCAAAAGATAATAAAAATAAGTCTCAACAACTGTTTTATAATTTCTCTTTATTATTTTTTCCAAGACAGAGTCTCTCTGTGTAATGTTGGCTGTCCTGGAATTCACTCTGAAGACCAGGCTGGCCTCCAACTCAACAGCCTGCTTGCCTCTGCCACCCAAGTGCTGGGATTAAGGTCTATGCCATGATTGTTGGCTACCAATCATCTTTTAAATTCCCAGTCTTTTACCCCTCAGCCAGTCATACTGTTCCCTACAGATTGCTTGATAAGACCCTTTTCAATAACTTACATGTGTTTTATGTGTATTTGAGTGTGGGTTTGTGCATGTAAATGCAGACCCATGAAGGTCAGGAGTGGGCAGTGGATCTCCTGAAGCTGGAGATACAGGGGCTGAGATTAAAGGAATGCACTGCTTCTGCAGAGGACCAGAGTTCGGTTCCTAGCACCCATCTCAGGCAGCTCACAACCCAATTTTTTAAAATTTAATTTTGTATGTATTTCTGTGAGTATATGCATGTAAGTACAGGTACTTGAAGAGGCCAGAAAAGTATATCAAATTCTCTGGAGTTATAGGTTGTTAAGAGCCACTTAATGTGGGTAATGGGACCTGAACTTGGGTTCTCTGTAAGAGCAGTAAGTGTTCTAAACTACTAAGCCATCTTTTCAGCATCCTCTCCTACCCACTGCTACACAAATTAAAAAAAAAAAAAACCAAATGTCTATTTAAAGTATATCTATATCTTATGCATTAAAGAGGGTTTAACTTTTGTTGCTTCACAAGTAGTTTTGTTTTTTCTTTAAGTTTTTATTTTATTTGTATAGGTGCTCTGTCTGCATGTGTATCTGTGTATTGTGTGTACAGTGCCCAAGACAGCCAGAACCCCATGTGACTAGAGTTACAGACAGTTGTTAGCCACTGTGTGAGGGCTGGGAATTGAACCTGGGTCCTCCAAAAGTACATCTAGTGCTCTTAACTGGCAAGCTTTCTCCAGCTCCAAGACTTTTCTTTTTTAAATCCATACCAAAAATATATGACTGTCATGTTTGATGTCAAGTGGATTATCATCGATCTTGGTTAAGGTAATTTTGGTGATAACTCAGTAGAATGTTGGAAACAACACTGCAGTGTGGTTCTTAATTAAAAACAGCAACTAGGTAAAACAAAGATAAGGAGACTGAGGTGGCTCGATACCAAGCCTAAAGACCTGAGTTTGATTCCTAAGATCCTCATGGTGGAAGCAGAGAATTGTGGCTCAGAAGTTGTCCTCTGACTTCTACATGTGTTTTGTGGTATGCAACACATACAACAAACTAGTAAAAGCAAAAAAAAAAAAAAAAAAAAAAAAAAGTTTAAATAACAGGAAGACATGGAGAAACCGAAGACAATAGAACTGGGAAGGTAGATTGAAGGTCCGTTTCTTCTTTCAATACAATGGAGGCGATTTATATATTTGCCTGCAGGAATTTTCTCCCCCCCCCCCCCCCCCGTAATGTGTTTCAAAGTCAAAATCCTAAATGCCACAAACAACAACAAAAAACTTCTTTTCCTGTGAGAACGCCGGATTTTTACAGCGACCCAACTTCTCAACTAGAAAGTTAAAGCTTCAGTATCAATCAAATCCATGACATTCACCCAGCCCACCCCTCATCACATTTCCAGACTCCAGGCCACCTTTTCCGTTTACAGCCCTGTCACCTGTCTCAGGAGAAGCTGCAACACCCTTCTCCCTGCTTCCCCATTGCAGTCTAGCTCACCGAGGCGCCACCCTATAAAAGAGAGCGTTCTCTTAGCTTCATCAGGGGATCTGCCCTCCACGGCCAAACCTGGGGTCTGACAAATTCAAGTCGTCGGTACGCCACCTCACAGCAGATGTCATTTCCCGCGCCTGGGGTCCAGGGTCCGAGAACCCTACGTGTCAGGTGCACCGCTCCCTTCCGGCCCAGCTGGCTAGAAAGCCCGGGCGTGAGGGGGAGGCGCGGCTCCGGTGCACAGCAGCAGGGACGCTGCTGGAGCCCAGAGAGAGTCCCGAGTCGGAGCTTATGCAGTCTATTCCCCGGCTTTGGAGAGGTCTCCAGTCCGGAGACTCCCCGCCCTCACACTCACCCCGACACCTGGGCGAGTCAGTGATTCGGTGCCGGGTCCTCTCTGAACCCCGAAGCTGAAGCAGCCGAGAAAGCCGTGAGGACCCCGCGCTTGGAGTGCCCAACAGATTGCCTGACTAGCAGCCTCAGAGGCTGCAAGGAGGTCAGCGGGACTAGAAAGACGCAACGAGCGGAAGGGCGTTCAGCGAGAGGCACGGCGTCCCCAGAGGTTGAGGATCTGAATCTTCCACATCGCCCAGGGTCTGGAGGAACAGGGGGACTGACACTCCCCGAGCGCAGGCGCTCACCCGCAGCCTAACTCCGCTTTGGGTCCCTTACCGGAGTGATCCAGGTCCTGGAGGGAGGGGACTTCAGACGCGCGTAGAGCCAATGGTTATGGACTAGAGTCACGGATTGGGCGGAGTTCAGAGAGGCGGGGCTTAGCGGGAAGGGGGCGGTGACGAGCGGAGGGGCGGGGCCACTGGGCTGAGGGGCGGGACGCGCGGCAGAGCCAAACTACGGTGAGAGTGCGAAGATGGCAGCTGCGGACGAGCCGAAGCCCAAAAAGCTCAAGGTGGAAGCGCCACGAGCGCTGAGGTGAGAGCTGCCCTACGTCGGGGAGGAGGGAGACGACACTTGTAGCGAGCCAAGGCCCACGTGGGCTGGCGCAGCTGGATGGTGTCTGCGTTCGTGGGGCCAACGCGCAGGACCTGCAGCTCCGGGAGTTGCCCCGCGTGGCTGCTGTTCCCCTCAGTGCCCTCTTGTTCTGGACTCTGCTCAGGTGCATACTCGGCCCTGGCAGCCATTGACCAATCGGAGCTGCTGGCCCGGGGGCCGAGCCTTCCTCTGGCGCCACGTGCTAGTCCTCGCGGGCCGCGCTAGCTCACCCCAAAGGACCTATCTGGAGCTGCATCCTTTCCTAGGGTCTTTAGCTGGAAGGCGCCCAGCGCCCCCTGGACTCTGGTGAAAGATAACATTCTTGGAATTTTTCAGAAGGCGTTGCGGAGCGTTTTGACCTTTCCTGTCAGCTCTCTGCAATTATCTTTGGAGACTTCCCCCCTCCCCCCCTTCCACCCACACAACCAGGGACCCCAATTCACCTCAAAGGCTTTGGCTAGGGTAGTATTGGGCTAATTGGTTAGGAAAGTTTTTGTTTGGCTTTTGCATATTTGGCAGGAGCCGAGAGCTCTCACAACACCTGACGCACAAGTAATTCATGTTGCAACTTTCACTTGTGAAAAGCCGTTTGTTAAAAAATTCTTTTTTCTTCCTAATAAGTATAAAGTCCAGTGCGCTCAGTGTCTGATGACTTTGAAGTGCTCATTGGAAGGCAGTGATTTTGCTACCTAAAAATAGACGCATCAAACTGATTTAAAACCTCGGGGCTATTACTGATTACACAAGACATATTCCGTTTATTTCAACATATCTCTTCCATGTTCAAAGGGAGAATTTAGTTACAACTGAATAGAAAAGGTTAGTTGGGGGCCCCAAATCATGTTCTTGGTGGAATGGGTGATGACCAAATTCCTTTTAGTGGCTTTAGTGTATGCCTATTATTCTTAGAAGGTTATTGTGCATGTCTAATACTACAAACATAAAACATGAGGAAAAAAAACTGAGAATGTTTTATTTTAAATTTTAGATTATCTGGGCCGGTGGGATGGCTCAGATAAAGGCATTTGCTGCCAGTCGGATGACCTGAATTCAGTCAGACTCCAGGACCCACATGGTGGACGGAGTGAACCTATTCTTCTGTTGTCCTCTGGCCCCGCCCCACTAAATAAACAGATACTGTCTCCTTAGATTTTCTTTTAATAAAAATCAATACTATATATATAACGATGATCCATTTTAACAGTGCTTACCATCTGAAGTAATGGTATAAAGATGCCTCTGTGAAACAAAGGCAGGGATGAATTATATTTACAGGTGAGGATATTTAGCACATAACATTTAAGAAAGGAAAATTCGAACCCAAGGCATCAGGATTCAGGTTTATTATTTGGGTCTAGAGTGTTTACACAACATCCAAGACATGCTTCTGTTTATCTTTAAAAATGATCCCTGGTAATGTTTAATACTTAGATATGTATATACCAGTTGCTGTTTCTGCACTTCTACATACTTTAAACTCAGTGCCATAACAACCCGGTAAGACCATTTCTGTAATTATCTCAATTTTACCAAAAAATGAAATGTCCACCTATCTGTCTATTTAAAATTGTAAATAATTTAGGCGAATAAAATTCACTTCCCATAATGCTAACCTACTGCTTTCTGCAGAGTCGAGGTTAAAAGATTAGTTATTTTGACAATGGGGACAAAGCTCTTTAGTTTTATGTAGAGACCTTTGAGCTGACTGTTCCTCCTTTTATTAGTTTACCTTCCAGGATTGCTGAATGATAATGCATTTAGACTGAATTACTCTGAGTTTCCTGGCAGTTAAGAGATTTCTACCAATTTTGTTTAACTGTTAAAACAGCTTATAAATTGTAAGCACAGTATAGAACCAGTCAGTGGAGAACATGTAAGTTAATAAAAAAAAGCATTTATAGATGTTAGGAAAAGAATTTAGTAATTTTCGAGACATTGTCAGTTATCTTTAGGGAAATAGTTCTTTTTATTCACGTGTATATGTGTGTGTTAGTGTGAATGTGCGTCACTTGTATTTCAGAAGAGGTCTTTGCATGCCCTGGATCCAGAGGTAAAGAGAGCTGTGAGCTGTCTGATGTGGGTACTGGGAACCAAATTCAGCTCTACTGGAAGAGCAGTTTGCTCTTAGCCATTCTTTCATTCCTAGGAAGTGATTTTTAACTAGGGGGGATTTTATCTTAGAAGAAACATTTGGCAAAATTTGGCGATCATTTCAGTGAAGCAGGGGCGTGGAGTAGAGTTTGAAGAGGCTGCTAGAGAGCTGCTGAGAAGGCTCAGAGAGTAAGAGTGCTTGCTGCCCAGCCTAATGACCTCTGTTAATCCAGATCCGGGACTCTGGTGCTTTCAATAGGAATGGCCCCTGTAGATTTATGTGTTTTGAATGCTTAGCTATTGATGAGTGGTGCTATTAGGAGGTGTGCCGTGTTGGAGTAGGTGTGGCTTTATTGGAGGAAGTGTGTCACTATGGGGGCAGGCTTTCAGTTTTCATTATGCTCAAGGGGCATATGCAGTAGTAGGTGCAGTGCAGTAGTATTATTCTGTCACCTATGGATCAAGAATAGAACTCTGAGCTCCTTATCCAGCACCATGCCAGCCTGCATGCCCAACATGCTTGCCACCATAATGATAATGGTCTAAACCTCTGAAAGCCAGCCCCAATTAAATGTTTTCCTTTATAAGAGTTGTCATAGTCACGGTGTCTCTTCACAGCAATAAAACCCTTACTAAGACAGCCCATTTGGTAAGCAGTCGTGCATGTACACAGACAATAAACAAATAACTAAATGTAATTTAAAACAAGCAAAAAGCTGCCATGGTGGCCCGTGTCTTTAATCCCAGCAGTCTGGAGGCAGAGGCAGGCTGCGGTCAACCAAGGTTATGTAGTGAGTCCTTTTGTAAACCACATCTGACAGCTGTAGAGATATGCTTGCTTTGTCCCCCATCATGATGCTCCCAATAATGTATAATGGTGTTTCTGCGCATCTTAACAGGACAGAAGACATCCCTCTATGATAGAGACGGTCAGGCTAAAATTATCAGTATTGTTGAGAGTGAGAAACTGCTTTGGGGGGGGGCATCTGCCTTATTCTTTATTGTTTTTAGACTAATTGCTTTTCTGTGCCTGGAAGTTGCTAAGATTTCAAAGACTCAGATTGTCACATGTTTTCAGGTGGATTTTGAGGAGAAAGAAACTGAGTATCAGGCATTTACACAAGGACTACTCACTTTTCTTTTCTCCCCTTTGGAAATCTTATCCAAGCTCACTGCTTCAGCGGTCACCTCTAAGAAGACTCAGCACCTTCCAAGTAGTGTTGAACACATGCCCAGTCTGTTCTTTTGGTCTGCCTTTCAAGTATGTGTTATTTTAGGCATGGTGCTAGGAACTGGGTGTGGAGAGAAAGAAAAAGGTAAGATCCAGGTGCTAGTCTTCTGCAAACGGAAGTCGAACTTGTGAAAAATGAAACCTGAGCATTGTTAAGCTGACTAGAAGTTAACCAGCTGGAAATAAGGAATGTGCCTTTATAGGGAAATTTTGAAGGCAGGTCCTCTGTTGGGATTGGAAGACAAGATGACCAGGCCTGACTGGAGTAGAAGGTAATTAAGTGTGTAGGCTTTATTTTGGGCATTTTCATATGTGAGACCTCTATCTGTATTCTCAGGTCTCACAATCTCATGTATCCCAGGCTGGCCTTGAGCTTGATTTGGAACCAAGGATGACCCCCACCTCCCCACCCCCAACTTTTGTTCTTCCTCTTTTTCTCCTCACCAGTGCTGGGATTTACAGGCTGCTATTACATAGTCTTCAGAAGCTAGTATTAACTGTTGCGGTTCTCTAATTGACTTGCTGATCTTGAAGATCACATATATGCAAGCATATCCATCTCTTGTCCTAAATCTTGTCCCGTGGTCCCTGTATCAGTCCTGACCTCCTTTTGTCTGAAGTTTAGATTTTTACCTTGGCAGAGATTTCTTTTTAGCTTTCTAGGTAGATTCTGTGCCTCCAATTTCAAGTTCTGCCTTAGCTACTGTAGACACAGCTTTACTTAATCATTAGAGTAAATATTTGTGAGCTATGAACTTGCTATTAGGAAAGATTGAATCCTAAAAGCCAATTATGATTCCTTTTGACATAATGATTAAGGATTGTTCAAAGGGTATGGGGAAGGATGGATCAGTTGGTAAAACATTTACCCTGTAAGTGGGGGGTGAGGGGGAAGGGGAATCCTGGACTTGGTGCCCAGAAAATATAAAAATGCCAAGTGTAGTGGTATACTTCCACTCGAAGGCAGCACTGGGAAGGTGAAGACACAGAATCTGTAAACTGATTGGTAAGCTGCAGGCCAGTGAGAGGCAGTGTGTCCAAGGAGGTTGACTACATATTCCCAGGGATGATACCAAAGGCTCTCTTCTGGCCTCGCTAGGTACAGTGAGCAACCCCCGCCCCCAACTGTTTATGGGTCACATCTTTTAAAATTACTTAAAAGGAAGCAGACAGCAATTTCTAATAAGCAAACACTGAGCTTTCCCCAATTACTAGTTCCTAAGCATTTCACTCACACACTCCTATTCTTCTTATCCTCAGTCCTCTGTATCACAGTATATCACAGGTAATCAGAGAGGAACTTTAGTGATGCCTTATAAAACACATTTCTCCCTTCGGAAAACTCTCTAAAAGATAATACAGCGAGCATGTAGTTCCTATAGTGGTCTGCAAAGGGGATTAAATAAGGAAAATGCATTCAGACCAAAAAAGTCTCTGGTGTGTTGTGCAGCATCTGGTCATTATAACCAGTCTATTAACGTCTGTTGTTGCATGGAGGAGGAATGATAGGTACCCCTTCACCCTTTTAAAGCCTGCCAAACCCTATATATACCTTTATTAACGTGGCCTAAAGTAAGTCTGACAGTTCTAGCTTTAAACGTTTCCCATATATTTACAGTTTAATCCTTTAGTCTGTGAGGGAATGGAAAACAAATTCTTCCAGAGACAGTTTGCAAAAAGGTCCTTTTCTGGGCTTTATGTACTAGGGTGCAGTAAATTTTGTAGGAGTGAGGAAAGGAGGGAGAGAGACAGAGACAGACCAGTTGTATGACTAGTCTTAGGTACCCAGAGATAGGCCTGGAAATGCTTGAGCTCAAGGAACATGGAACAAGGCCCTCTTTTGATTAAAATCCTATCTGTGTGCAGAGTGCTCACAGTTGGAGTGTGTGTGTGGTGTGTGAAGGAAACAGTTGTAAAGAGTGTTCTAATCAGGGTAAGGTTATGGTTTCCGGAATCAAGACATTTGGTGTGATTTTTGCGCCTAGTAGATGATCATCTTGGGTGGATTGTTTACTTGCTTTGTGTATCTCTTCTCATTTCCAAACGGCTTTACTTCCTACGATCGTTAGGTATTAAGAAAATAAATATAAAGTATAGTAAATGTTGAATAAAACAAATGTGGAGCAGCACCTAGTACCGTCGTTTTCCTTAGCTTGTCATGATGTCCACATCCTTCACCAGTAAATTTTAAACAGAAACAGAAGTAGCAAGAGGTAGGCTTGGTGGTAGATACAAGTCACAACAGCACAAGAGAGTCTTAGGCAGAAGGTTTATAAGTCTGGGTCAGCCTAGGCAATTTAGTAAATTTGTTCAGAGGGGCCTATGCCATAGAGCCCTTAAAAAACAAACTGGCCCCCTAAAATTAAAAAGGTAAACATCTCCAATGAATAATGGCGGGGATGAAATGTAAAGTCATACTATGGGTTTAGGAACTGGTAGAAATAACATGGCGATGGATCTGAGCCAGATCTCCTGGGTGAAACAAGGACCCGGGTTGTGGTTGTCTGAGAGAAGGCTGAGCTCATTTGTTCACCACTGTTGCTTTAAAAAGCTGTGGACTTGAAGACAGAAGTGGCCCCACTGCCAGATGGCTGAGCATCAGGAACTGTAAATTCCCTTACTGTCACCTAGTACAAGAGCACTGAGCTTGGAGGTCATGGGCTCTGGAACTGTGGTCATTGTCTCAAAATTACTGGGAAAAGGACGAGAAAGTCCTTAGAAAATAGGTACAGCCACTGGGAGCTAAATTCACCGAGAATCTAATGGGACTATTAGAATGATTTCAAAATGACTATTTTAAAGGTCTATCGAAACAGAACTGGTCATCACAAACCAAACAAGGTGTTATGAATAAGAAATAGAGGGGTTTAGAGATGGAGTTCTTAGAGTTAAACCTACACTTGAAAAACTATAGACTCAGTAGAAGTGGTTTTGAAGGGAACATGAATGAACTGGAGCACAGAGTTGGTTGGAGTGGTGTAGCTCAGTAATAAAGAGCCGTGTCTGGGACACGGGTTCAGGATGGTTCTGTGTTTATTTCCCAGCTTGATGAAGAGAGAAGTGACAGGAGATTTGGGAGTGGAAGTAGGAGTATCAAGATTTGACACTGAGTGTGACGCTGCACATCTGTAATCCCAGCAGGGACTGGAACCCGACCAAGGCAGGTGGATCTCTGATTTCGAGGGCAGCCTGGTTTATGTAGTGAGCTCTCGGCCATCCAACATACTTAGTGAGACTCTGTCTTTTTTTTTTTTTTTAACATACGAATAACCAAACAAAAAAAGGAATGCAAGGTGATCCTCAGCTATATAATATGGACTATCCTAGGGTAAATGGTATACTCTCTCAAACAAGATTTTAAAAAAATCAATGAAAAATAAGATAAAAAAAGAAATATTAGAATTGAAATATAAATAGGAATTTATATGTATTGGAAGTTCAAAGAAGTGCTCTCAAGGGTGACAAAGTATTGGAAGAGGTGATGATTCCAAATGTAGAAAAAGCCAAATTGGGCTGAGAGATGGTTCAGTGGTTAGGAGCACCGACTGCTCTTCCAGAGATCCTGAGTTCAATTCCCAGCAACCACATGGTGGCTCACAACCACCATGGGATCTGATGCCCTCTTTTGGTGTGTCTGAAGATAGCAACAGTGTGCTCACATAATAAAACAAATAAATACATCTTTAAAAAAATCTTAATTAAAAAAAAAAAAGAAAAGCCAAATTCCTCTGGTTGAAAGGGTATTTATTTTGCTAGTATGGCAAAGACAAAACCAAAAAACATACTAAGAATATAGATATGTTCAATTCTAATTATATTAACTTTTATAAAAAAAAGAATATTAGTAATTAATTGTGATACCTGGGTAGTGCTGTGGCACTGTAGTCTAGCCCTTACTTAAAGGGTTTAGGCATTAGGATCAATTGAGTACAGGAGTTGGGGGCTAGCCTAGGCAACATAATGAGCCCCTCATTACCCACCCAGGATTCTCTGGATTCTCAAAAGAAAGACACACACACACACACACACACACACACACACGTTAGCTTAATTTTGATATGACTAGCTTAATGGCTGTCCATTTCTAATCTTTCCTGCTGCTAGTAAACACCCACCTCTGGTACCTGATAGTACCTGAGGTAATATCTTTTAAAATCAAAATACAATTGGGCAGGTGGCCTGTGTGACCACTTTCCCTGATTCTCATATGTTGGCAGGCCTTTAGGTCTGGTTTTTGTTCTTGCCTGTCATGGTGATCTCTGCTTCCTTCCTCTCTTCCAGTTCCTAGCTGGCACTAACCTCAAAGTTCCTGCCCAGTCTATCTGCCCAGCCATTGGCCATTGGTTCTTTATTGATTGATCAGAAAACCTTTTCGGGACAAGGACCTTCAGCGTTTAGACACACAGATTCTTGATTTGGGGGGCTAGATTAATTCAAAGCATTAGAGCCAATCTTGAATAATAGTTATATTTAAGTAGAAGAATTGTGAGGTTGTTGGATTCTCTGTGTGTGTGTGTGTGCATGTGTGTTAATTTCTCTAAAGGAACAGAAATGATAGAATGAAAAAAAAATACATAAAATGTAAAGGCCAAGCAGTCCAACAGTGGTTCTTTACTGAATGAAAGGCCAAGGTTCTGGTACTTGTTTATTCCAAAAGGCTGGATGAGCTCTCAGAAGTCCTAATCTGGGGTGTTGGAGTCCTTTCCTAGGATAGTCTTTAATTCCTGTCACAATCTGGAAAAAAACTAGATTTTAACACCCGTATGGGATTGGCTCTGGAACAAGATAGTTGAACTTGCCAACAACAGTTGGCAAATAGGCAAAAAACAAAGGCTTCCTTTGTCCATGGTTTCTCATATAGCCCTCCAGCAGAAACGTGGCTTTCTCATAGGTCATCCCACCTCAAATGAACCAATCAAGAAAGTTCTTCACAAATTGCCCAGCTGCTTGGGTTTTAGTTGATTCCAGATGCAGTCAACTTGATAGCCAAGATCAGCCATCAAACATGCTGATTAGGGCTCTTGAGTTTAACCTGGAGAATTTGATGTTCACTAAATACATATTTGGCCTGATGTGGAATGGCTAAATATTACCATTTCAGTATAGTGTATCATACTGGTGACACCAAATACATCTGAAACAAAATAATTGTTATGACTTTATGGTATGCTGCAATTGTTTGATTTGTATTTCTAAAATCTCGAAGCTCTGGAAACTGGCAGAAAAATGTGTGTCTTAGGGCTACCATTGCTGTAATGAAACATCTTGAGAAGGAAAGAGTTTATTTGGGTTATGCTTCTACATCACTGTTCATTATTGAAAATGCCCACAGCTTGGTCTTACCGAGGCATTATCTTAAGTGAGCCTCTCCTTCTTGATGACTTCAGCTGTGTCAAGTTGACATTAAAATAACCAGTGCATTAGAAATGAATCATTTTAACAGTGAAGGAAACTAATATGAAACTCTCTGTAGTAGCTGTCTGAGGCAAATGTGTGCTTTTTGTTTTATAACTGTCAAAAGTATCTGTTAAAAGGTATATCACAGGAATCCCTCTAGGGCATTTTATAAAATTTGTTAGTGCACACACTGCATCTGTAACATTCCGTATTCAAAACACCTGGTTTTCAGGATTTAAGAAAGGGTGGGTGAATTTTTTTTTTTTTTTAAGTTAGTTGCTATTTTGTTTCCTGTAGCCAAGGCTAGCCTTGAACTTACTATGTAGCCAACTATGAGCTCTTTAAAATTTGATTCATGGGCTGGCAAGATGGCCTCCTCCACCTGAGTACATAGATGTGTACACTCCATGAAAAGAAACTAGACCTGGAAAAAATCTGAAGTAGTGTGGGAGGAATGAAAAGAAATACCAATAATTGGCAAACTAGAACACCATTAACTATATAGGAAATAGCAAATACCCCTTCTACAATAATTTTAAATGTAATGGAAATGGCCTCAACTTACCTTTAAAAAGATGTAGACTAATGGATTGGATTAAAAAGAAGGAACCAGGTATATGTTGTCCTCAAGGGGGAAAAAAGCTAACAAAGATATCAAAAAACTAAATATCAAAGAATGGAAAACACTACCAAGCATGAGGAAACTGTAATAAAGCAGACATAGCTGTCCTTACATTTGCCAAAGTAGACTTTAATCCAAACTAATTAGAGAGATAAAGAGGGACAATGCATATTAATAAAGGCAACACTTTATTAAGAAGACAACACTTGTAAATATTTGGTTAGCCTTGGATACATTCTTACTTCCTCCGACAGACCATCTGTGTGTGGGAGTTAGTGTATGTGGGGAGCCAGTCAGTGGAGGTGGTGTTCCTACATTCGGAGAAGCAGGGGTTAGTCTTGAGTGAGCCAGTATAGTCACTGCTCCCAGGAGAGTGTAGAGAAGAGCGTGAGGTGGTGTGAGCGTCATAGCAAGAGAAAAACTATATGGTATAGCACATATAGAAAATACTTAAGACCGCCCTGCAGAATAGTCAGTCCAACAAAAAGCCTCATTTTTCAAGGTCCAGTCTCTAACTTTCCTTCCCAGCTTGCACATGGCTCCTCTGGTGTTTGCACTTTGTACATGCATCATTGCTGTGTGCGGTATCTGTGGGTTTTATTTCACCCAGTGCCGCTCGAAGTCAGCAAACTCGATGAGCAGCCCTTAACCCTCCTAACTGCTCCCTTCGCTGCAGTTTAACTAGATGTGGTTTTTGTTGAATTAATGAATTCTTAAAATGTTTTTGATTCCCCCACCCCCATGAGTGTAGATGTCAGGACAAGTTTTAGGAATTGGTTATATTATGTTGGTTGTAGGTACCGAGCTCAGGGTGAGCCAGGGTTACATACTGATAACCTACATACAAACAAATAATTAAATAAAAACAGCATTTAATCTTTTGTTTAGCATTTAGTGACAGAATGGATTTTTGTATTAGTTTCAAATTCTTACTTCTTTGGCAGTAGGTAGAACCTTAAAATGCTTTATGGTTCCATGACCTTTTATCTTCTTTGCTACATGGAATAAACTGATGTACAAAATCAATCTGATAATAGAAGACATTATAGCTAAGAAATTCATTTCTAGATTGAATTCCTGGTTTTGTTTTGAGACTAATGAGCTGTTGACTGCATTTGTTTAGAAAAAATTCCCTCCACACGTATTACATCTCTTATATAGACAGTAACTTTATTAAAGCCCAATGCTTAAGTTTTTGCTTTGTTTTTTTTTTTTTTTTTTTTTTTTTTTTTTAATATACTAGAGTTGCTTGTTTGTGGAGAAGTGGTTTTCTGAAAGAGTGACATTACATTACAATATTTTAGTTATCTGTTGAAATGGTGAATCTTTTCCCCTGGGTTAGCAGGAACTTAGTGAAGCTTTTGCAGTGTGAGGAGAGTGTGAAACAGATTTCCAGGGTGCTTGTAATGCAGTCTACTGTGCAACCAGTGAGCAATACCATGGTTGACCTTTTAAGGACGTTTATAATATTTTAATTTAAAAAATGTTTGAGCCTAATAATTTACCCAGAAGAGGTCACTTGCAAATAGAATATTGTAAAGGGATTAATATAGATGTCTAAAGTTTTCTCAAATTTCTTTAAGCTTGATATATATAGCAAAACAAACATTTCTGAGCTCCAGAACCATCACATTGAAATACAAGAAAATTATCTCTTTGACAAATAAACAGAGCTCATGTGCTGTCTTTGAAGTCAACCGCATTAGAGATTTGAACACATTCTTGGCTTAGAGCCATGACTGAGGAAGTCTTAAGTCCTTTTAAAACAGTTTTCAAGATTGTTTTTCTCAGCACAGCTGCGAACTTACCAAGTTTAATTCTTCGTATGGTTGAAGTTTAAGCTGTTATGTCGTAAAGGTAAGGCAGCCTTCTACTTGTGACTGAGTCTCTGTTTTGACTCACAATGATCTGGTTAGTGTATTTTTAGTTTGGGATAGCATGTGAAGGCCCATTAAAGCATACATTAACAAACTCCACTTGGACTTGTCTGCTACTCAACCTTCATGTAAATGTATATAATTGGACTGTTTAGATTTGAACTGCTGTAATAAAACACAGGTTTTCTGTTATATCCAGTAAGTACTAAATGTTTAGAATCAGATAATACCTTAAATAACAAAGGAAATGATTTGTCCTTTTTTATTTTTATTTTAATGGGTGGATAGGGTTTTATGGATGATACAGTAATTGGACTTTGGATGAGTTCATTCCTATGTTTGAATATCCTAAGGATTTCCTTTCTCTTTCTAATTGAGAGAGAGAGAGAGAGAGAGAGAGAGAGAGAGAGAGAGTGTGTGTGTAAAGACGCTTTTATGCCATAGCACATGTGTGGAGGTCAGAGGATAACTTGTGGGAATCAGTTCTCTCCTATTGTATTGTATGGGTCCTGGATTGGGCTCCAACCTGTATGTATGTATGTGTGTATGTATGTATGTATGTATGTATGTATATGTATGTATGTATGTATATATGTATTGAGACAGAGTCTTCCCAGGTAGCACAGGGTAGTCTTGAGCTCCCAGTGTGTCCCAAGTTGGCTTTGAATGTACAGGGATACTCCTTCCTCCGGCACCCAGGTGCTGGATGTCAGGGGTATACCACTACCCTAGCCAAAGGATGCTTTGTAGATGTCTGTGCTTACAGACAAGGATCCCTGACATTGCAACATCCCTTCACACACGCCTGACCTCTTCGACCATATTCCTTTGTGAAGCTTGCCTGCATTCTGGAGAAGACTTGATGGTGCCTTATAAATATCAAGTCAGATGAAAAGGTATTTTACTGTTTCCTTGTTGGCCATAATCTTGTCTTTTTGAAAATTCTCCTTCAGATGAGAGTCCTTACAGTGTTTCCCTGGCTTGCCTATAAGTTCTTAGGAGACCAGGCTCGCCTTGAATTCAAAGTCCCTCTAAAACTGCCTCCCAAGTGCTGAGAAGAAGTTACATGCCTCTCTTTGGGCATGATGTTGCTTCTTTAAATTAGATTAATACAGATTCTCTCAGCCTAATTCCCCAAGGACTGCTTGGAAAGGCTGGAGGGAATGAGATTTGGGAGAAGGGTAGGGAGAGGGCTGAGTACAAATTCCTAGGTCAGTTGTAAGTGTTCTCTCGTAGAGCTGGTATTTCCTGCAAATCTTGGCTTTGGTTGTGAAAGCAATCACAGACCTCAGTATGAGCCAGATAAGTTTGGAAATGATGATTTAGAGTTGCATATAGTTTTTTTGGAAACTCAACAGACATGCTTTAGACTCCAGATTGTTAGTGCTTGGTGAGGTACTTACAAAGATTAAGAGTATTTGTTTCATGCTGTTGTGAGAATTGAAGTCCAAAGAGGTTAATTTGTTTCCCTAGGGAAAAATAGCTAGTTTACTAGTTATTAAATATCAGAGATGAGATTTGATGCCACAACTTTTAACTTACCATTGTAATATACTCTGAAATAAATGAAACATTGTTTTTTTTTGTTTTAGATGAAAAAACATGTTTAAGGAAAATGATAATTACTTTCTATTTACATTTTATTATTGACATTTCTGACACCATCTGAGCTGCCCTTGGTTGAGGAATAAATCCAAAGGTCAAGTGTTCCTCCATGCAAGTCTGGTCTACAGATTGAGTTCCAGGACAGCCAAGGCTACACAGAGAACACAGAGAAACTATCTGGGGAACTCCCCTCCCCCAACAAAACAAACAGAACCCAAACAAACAGACAAACAAAAAAGAGTTCATAGTGGGGGCTCATCTCACACTCAGGGCCTCCCACTCATCCTTTTTTGCTGTTTATATTTCAGTACAAAGCTACAGATTGAAAGCCCTTAAAGTGAATTGTGTGTGCAGTAGGTACACACATTAAAGAGTGTTTTGTAATCAGGTTTATACTTTTGACTTTCTACTTTTCTTTTACACATGAAGTTTAAATTATTCTACTCACTTATATTTGTTTTACTTTTAAATATGTGTACCCCTCTGTGGCACATTTCATGTTTGCTGAGGTCAAAGGACAACTTGATGGAAATTGGTTCTCCTACCTTCTGGGTCCTGGGGATTGAGCCCAGTTATGATGCTTGGCACATGCCTACATCTGCTGAGCCATCTCAGCTCTGCAGATGTAGTGTTTCCACCCAGGAATAAATAAATATTCTCTGTGGCATACACTTGATGGCATGTTTTACCAATGGCCTAACTCACTGAGTTTGGATTTTGAGCAGTTTGTATTTCCTAGTTAATAACTTAGAAAAGCAATGTTGTTTGTGCTTTCTAGTTGAAATGTCCCAGGTAAGAGAATAATTTCTGATGAGTTTGTTTGTTTTAGAGATTTTGTACTTTTCCTTGATTCTAATAATTTGAGTGTTATCGTTTTAGTATTATCAGTTACTAAAATAATGTAGGCTGGAGAAATGGATCAGCGGTTACAAATGCTTCCTGTTCCTTCAGAGGACCCTGTGCCTCTTGCAGCCTCTGTGGGCATCAGCAAATATGTGGTTGTGCAAATGCACACATAAAATAAAACCTTTACAGGATAAAAATGGAGAAACTCTGGTTCAGAGAGTTTAAACCTCATGCCTATAACCATCCTTTTCAGGACTAGGACTTAGCCTATACCATGTCTTATTATAACATTTTTATTAATTATCTACAATTTTGAGATCTAAAACAACAATCAACAGTGATGTATAGAATTAAAGCATTAAACAGGCATTTGCTTTAGCCAGTATTCCTGTCTACACAGGGAACAGTTACTAGTAATCTTATAAGAAGCTGATAATCTGTTAATACTGTTAATAATTTAAAATCCTATCAAAACAGCAGAGATGAAAAATCTTTTGCTTTAGAAGTGACCCACTGTAACAAATAGCCTTGAGCCATGGGCAGTTAAAGGGGGGTGGGGGAAGCCCAAACTTTCAGTTTCAGTATTGGTGAATCCCTAGCACTCTGCAAGCTGAGGCAGGAGGATTGAATTTTTAAATCACCTTGGGCTACATAGCAACACTTGCCACAGGACTAGTGAACTGGCTCATCAGGTGAAGGTGCTTTTCACTAAGCCTGATGACCTACCTGAGTTCATTCTCTAGGACCCACATGGTGGACAGAGAGCATCAACTCCAAACACATTGTCCTCTGACCTTTACACACTTGCCACAGCCCCTGTGAGTCCATATACATAATAAATGCAAAAAAATTGAAAATATGTAAAAAAAAATAGTGCCAGGAATGATAGTTCGTACTTTTAATATAGCAGTCAGGATAAAGAGGCTAGTAGGTGTTTATGAGCTGAGACCAGCCTGAATTAGTGAGTGCCAGGCCAGTTAAGGCTACACAGTGAGACACTGTTTCAAAATACCATAAAACAACAACGACAACAAAAACAAAAAGTAACTTGTATAAAGAATTGTTAACATTTCAGGTAGCTTATTTAAAAATTGTTTATGTATATGATCATTCGCTTGTATGCATTTCTGCCTCTTGTGGGTATTGGTGCTCACAGAGGCCAGAAGGAAGCATCAGGTACCCCAGAACTGGAGTTACAGGTGGCTGCCATAGTGTGGGTGCTGGGAATTGAACCTGGGTCCTCTGGAAGAACAGCCAGTGCTCTTAAATGCTGAGCCATCTTTTCAGCTTTCTGTGAGTGGCTTATTTTTAAAAGTATAATAGTGAAATTTCTCTAAATAGCCTTTAAGATATCCTAAAATTTCATTTTCATCCTGCTTCATAAACATAGAGAAAAAGAAATAGAAGGGGGAGATAGATTTGTAAATGAGGAAGGGAAAGAGAAAACAAGATATGGCTGAAAAAGAGAAACATTCTTAGTTCCTCTCAGTTTATTCCTGACCCCTTTATGACCTTGTAGCTTTTTGGTTTTTCATGTATTCTGAGATATATGAGTCTGTGAGAGATGTCTGGATATAAATTGTAATACATGTGGGCTATTAGCATGAACAAGGTAAAGAGCTGTGATTTAGGAATCAGGTTATCAAGGTCTTAGAGTAGTTTGTTCTACGTTTGTGTATCCACCTGTGAAGAAAGAGCACAGACTGAAATATTTCTCAGACTAAATTGTGAGTCTGTCTATTTTACCCAACCAGTAGTTTATAAAAGAGAAGCAGGAACCTATTTGGTGGTAAATTCTTATAGTTCTCAGCTCTAAGGAAGCTGAGCAGGGGCATCTTGGGTTTGGACTGATATAAATGAATGAGGAGACCTTCCCTTGGAGGAGGGCAGAAGGGGAAGAAGAGGGTAGAGAGTATCAGTGCACTATTACTTTGTGAACCTGTTTCAGTTATGCGTATGCCTGCTCATAGGGAGCTACAGTACAAAATGTCTTCACAGTGAATTTGCTTTCCTATTCCAAAGTTAGGGGCTTTGTTAAGCTCCAAGAGTTGGTAGATCAGAAATTCAGAATGGGACTGAAATATGTATCCAAGATTTTTGTTTTTTTTTAAAATCTAAGATTTTAATTCTGTTACTCTCTCCGTTATGTCAAATAAAGAAGCGCATGCCCTTAGTCCCAGCTCAGAGGCAGTGGTGGGTGGCTCTCTGAGTCTGAAGCCAGCCTGCAGTACAAAGTGAGTTCCAGGACAGCCAGGAATACACAGAGAAATGGTGTCTGGAAAACAAAAACAAACAAAAGACAGACTCTTAATGTGTCCTAAGCTTACAACCTTCCTGCTTCAGTCTCCCAAGTACTAGGATCGCAGGCCAGGGCTGCCACTCTAAGGCAACTCCCCCCACCCCCAAGGCAACTTTTAACTAATCAACTTTGTTTTGAGACAGTGTGTGTCTCCATAGCCCAGGCTTGCTTTGATCTCACAGTCCTGCCTCTGCTGCTCATGTTCTGAGGAATACTTTTTATTTATTTATCTTGAAATTTTACTTTATTTTAGTTATATGCATATGAATGTGGGTTTGTATACCTGTGGGGCCTTCAGTCCAGAAGAGAGCATCAGGTTCTCTGGAGCTGGAGTTTTAGGCCCTTGAGAATTACCTAACTTAGGTGTGTCTTTAACCACCGAGCCATTTCTCTCAAATATTTTTAAATTAAGATGATGATGGTGGTGGTGATGATGATGTATGCATGTGTCTGCATGCCTGGTACTTTGGAGGCCAGAAGAAATTGTTAGATCCTATGGGACTGGAATTATAAATAGTTGTAAACCTCCATGTGGCTACTGGCCGTTGAACACAGGTTCTCAGGAAAACTAGTCAGTGCACTTTACTACTGAGCTCTCTCTCTAGCCCCATCATTTCAAAACCAACCAGGTAGATGTGATTATTTTTCAGAACCTTTTTGATTAAAAAATGTGTTCTGTATCAGAGACCACACTCAACTTTCCTCTCCTGTGGAATGTGGTAAGCAGCAGGAGTTAGCAAAGGCCGCACCTCACCAGGATTTAAAATAGTAACAGTGGATCCCTTGTGAACATTTGTTGTTACTTCTGAGTCTCTTAAATCTTAGTATGAAATGATTTTACTGATGTTTAAATTGATCTGCACAGCTATCTAGATTTCTGAGATAAGTTACTTAGCTTAATAGTAAGTTGGCTATTCTTCCTCCCCGCCCCAACTTTTTTGAAAGTCTTTTTCTATGCACTACAGGCTGGCTTCAAACTCTGTCGTTTAAGCTGTGCTTAAACTTTTGTGTGCTCTGGAGCTTTCCCATGGCTGGGATTATATATGAATGCTGTCACATTCTTTCGGCTCCTAAGTTCTTGGAGTGTGGGAAAGAAAAGTTTTTGTTTTTATTAAAAAAAAAACAGGCATTCTGACAGAAATGAGACTGTGGTTGAAAATTTAAAACCTGAGATCTAAGAAAAGCAATTAATGTATTTTGTACGAAGCTGTAGCTACTTAGAAAGTTGCGTGTGACTGGATTCCTGCCTCGTGGATAAAATTGTGTGAGACTTGGGTATTTATAAAAGTCTCAGACTTGTCAGAACACCTTGAGTTTACACCAGTAAGAAGACTGTTTTCCATCCTGTAACTAGCCCCAGTTCGGAAGTCAGTCTGTCATGGCTTGCATTTCTGGTCTATGAAGTATGACACGAGGCAAATAATTTGACCACTTCGAGCTTCTGATTTTCTTCTTCTGTAAAATATGATAGTAAGCTATTTCCTGCCAGGGCTGCTGTAATTCCAATGGGAAAGAACTTGCAGCATTCACAGCACTGTGCGTAGTATAAGTTAAGGCAGCAAGTTTTACATACTTTACATACAAGGCTGCTAGAAGATGCTCAAGTAGAATTGTTCCCCTTTAGGCTGTTGTCCTGGTGAAAGTGCATACACAAGTCAAATTACATATTTTCATTTAATTTGTAGAAACGGGGTTGGAGAGATGGCTCAATAGTTAAGAGCACTTAGAGCAGCTGACTTTTAAGTTCCCAGCACCTACATAAGCATAAGGGTGGCTTATGCTAGAGAGGCTGTAGGTACAGCCCCAGGGATTCTTAGGCCCTCTTCTGGCCTCCACAGGCACTGCATACATGTAGTGCACTTACATGCATGTGGGCAAAATCTTTAAAATCTTTAAGATACTTTAAAAACTTAACAACAACAGCAGAGCATTATGGTCGAGACAGACTAGAAAATAAATCTTGTTTTCTAGATTTTTGTCCCTGGCTCTGACTCTAGTCTCCCAAGCTCCCCGTGTCCTTCTTTATCAGTGAGTTACACCTCCATCCTCAATGTCTAGCTCTCTAGCAAAAGACTCCCGGATTCAGCTGCTTCACATCCCTTCCTATCTTTGTGCTTCAGAGCACAAATGTCCCCTGGGTTGCTGAACTCAGCTCCTGATCTTTTGCTTTCCTGCTTTTCTCCATTCAACACTTAAAAAGTCCAGGTAACTGTTGTGAGATCAGTTTTCCATTGTATAAATGACAGTGGCTTCCTGTCATGTGTCTAGGCTCATTGTATCTCATAGATCTGTGTCCAGATGATGTCCTCTTTACTTGTTTTTCTTTACAGTGGTGGTTGCGATCTTTTAGGCTTGCTCTGTGTGGAATGGGCTTCCCCACCTAGCTCTTGCCACTGCGTTCTCCCTTGGTAGAGAACTTCTTTGATGATCCAATGCAAAGGCATTCCCTATATTGATGTCTTGGTAGTAATTCCCTAAATACCATTATGGCCACCAGAGTGACAGTCTGTGAAAGGAAGGAAGGCAGTTCAGTTTAGCACAACTAAGTAGCCCATGTTGGTTCAACTATCAGGAGTCTGACCTGGAGTGGTTTGTTTTAGGCATATTTAAGCACAACACAATTTGGTGTAAACTTTTGATTGACTACATGTGACACCTTCCATAAAGATAGGTTCTATAGATTGACAAGCTTATTATAAGTGTATGGGTGAGGGTCCAGTGTGGTCTTGGCCACACAGATAATGCAAAAGTCACCAGGCTGTTAACCACATCTACTCGGAGCATCTGGATAGATAACAAGTTATCCATCCCTTCCTTTGAAGGAACAGCTCCATGTGTTTAACATATCTAGTTCCCCTAATGCTTATCTGTGAGCTTAAGACCCTATGTGCCTCCCATAGAGCACTTTTGATCATTTGGTGGTTCTCGTTTATTACTTGGTTATTCATCTGAAACACCTTAGAATGAATGTAAATTCTACAAAAGGAGAATTGCTTATCTTTGCTGAATATCTAGTGTCTAGCACAGAAAAGGAGAGATCATACATACATACATACATACATACATACATACATATATACATACATACATACATATATACATACATACATACATACATACATGTATATATTGTGGATTGTCCTGCAGACCTTTGTATTTTGATGTTAATTCTACTTCCCCAAGAAGGGCTACCTGGTTACATACTCAGGTGACTTCATCAGAACCTTCTTCCCATTTTAATTAGTAAAGTAAAGGCAAGAGCCAGTGATTGGTCAGGGGAAGAGAGGTGGAGAGAGAGGGTTGGGGAGAAGGGAGAGAGAAGGGGACAGAGAGGATCAAGATGGAGCTCAGGAAGGATGAGCTGGATCCAGGTGGACTTAATTGGAGTTAGGTAACTATGAATATTTTAAGGATTTTATAGGTCTTTTATCTCCTATAGAAGGGCAGTTTGTATCCTTGTCTATTGGATGAAATCTTATTGTATAGAGGGTTTGTGGATTGAAAATTGAATATATAAACCTGTATGAAAAGCTATTGGGTCATAGAGTCATGTTTGTGTTGGGCGATGGGGTAAAGAAGACCCGGGGTGGTAATTCCACCCAGGACGGATGCAGTAGGGCAGGCGGAATGAACCGCCAGAGAAGGGAACCGTGTGAGAGTGCAGCTCACAGACCAAGTGACAAAGTCCGTGTGCCCGGCTCCATACTAGAAGTGGCGCCAGAGGAGTGACACTATGGGGCCGATAAAGAGATAAGCCAGATTTCTATTTTAATATTTACTGCAACATGTATGAGTGCACGTGCATAGAGGTATATATGTATAGTGTGTATGTGTTTTAGACAAGATAACACTGTGTAGTCCTGACTGTCCTGAAACTTGCTACATAGATAAGGCTGGCCTTGAACTTACAGAGATCCACAAGTCTCTGCCTCCCCAATGCTAGGATTAAATGTGTACCACATTCAGCAAATATTTGATGAATTAATGAATACTTGGGAAGCAGTGTTATATACTTTTAAATAGTTTTCATTGAACACCAGTTCACTAAAATTAAACACTTGTGTGGATATTCCTGAGAGAATTTTGTTAACTTTTACTGAAGTTCAGTCACTGAAGTGTTATTGTATACTTCAAATCCCCAATGAATTATCAGGTTCCATTTAAAGATTGTTTGAAAAATGGAGCATTAAGATGAACTATAACCTAAGAATATGTAGATAGTCGGAAATAGTCACCTTTTTGTAACATGTCTTGAGGTTGTGTTTATTTGAATGACCCTCTAACTAAAGCATATGTTAATTGCTTCTTTAAAAAGACAACTTGGAAGTGGGGTGTGGTGGTGCGTGCCTTTAGTCTCTTCACTCAGGAGTCAGAGGCAAGTGGATCTCTGTGAGTTTGAGACCAGTCTTGCCTACAAAGGGAGTTCCAGGACAGCCAGGACTGTTACAATTCAGTTTACATTGGGACAGAAGTCCATAGTTCTTTTTTCAGTAAGAACCGAAGTGGTTCTGATCTGCCATATAGAGTGAACTCCTTTGTGTTTCAGATACGGAAGATGATGATCGATCAAATGATTTGTTGAAGGTTAGAAAGTTTTTGGCAGGCCCACAATTAAAATTTCCATCTCCTTGTTGCTGGAAGAGTGGCTCAGTGGTTAAGACCGTATTCTGCTCTGTAGAGGACCCTAGTTGGTCCTCAGCTCTGACTCAGATTACTCACAATTGTCTGAAACTCCAACGCCAAGGCATTCTGTGTCTTCTGGTCTCCTCTCCAGCCCCAAAGTGGTATTTTTACTTTTAATTATTGTGAAATTGTGACAAAGCAATTAACCAATAAAATTATAGATATTCTATTATTATTCCTATCTTTAAAAGTTTATGTATAGGCACTTGACTGCTCTTCCAGAAGTTCTAAGTTCAACTCCCAGCAACCACATGGTGGCTCACAACCATCTGTAATGGGATCTGTTGCCCTCTTCTGGTGTGTCTGAAGATAGTGACACTGTACTAATATATATTAAATAAATAATCTTTAAAAAAGTTCATGTTCATGAGTAATGAGAGATTTACACAAAAATTCAGATCCTCCAAAAATAAGGATAGTCTGTTCTTAAAATTATAGAATTTTTTTAAAGAGCAGGGATGTTTTACATTTTTAAGCCATTTTAAGATGACAAAATACTGGTGATCTAGGTAGGTGGCAGAGTATTTGTCTAGCATCATGAGGTCCTAGGTCTAATCCCCATTATGACATACATACACAAATTTGCTCATACATATACAACAACAACAGTATTATTAAATAAAATTGCCATCACGGAACTAGGCATAGTGCTATAAGCCCATAATCCCAGTGTTTGGAATGCTGAGGCAAGAGGACTTGGAACGTAAGGCCAGCTTGAGATACATAGGGAGGTTTTATCTTAAATAAGAATTATCTGCACTCTTTTACCTTTTAGAGCATATACATTATGTATAGCAAACACATAAAATTAAGTAAAGCTTTCAAAAATAAAAACAATATAAAAGTACTACTGACTATAAAGCCAGTATGTAGGTGGAGCTGGGGTGCACACTTGCGGTCTCAGGCTTTGGGAAGCGGTGGCAAAGGATTCTGAGTTTAAAGCCATTCAGCCTGGGCTACAGTATCGACAGCTGGAGGTACAAAGTAGAAAGTCCATCTCAGAAAACAAACAGAACCAAAAACCTCCAAAAGAAAACCCTCTTGGGCCAGTGGGCTGGTTTAGTAGGTAAAGGTGCTTGCTGCTAAGCCTGACAAACCTGAAAACAGTCCTAAGGCTCATGGCAGGAGAGAGCTAACTGCTGCAGATGTCTTCTGGTCTTCGTGGGCACACCACGGGAGGTGTGGGACAACCCATAAACAAATCTGATAATGAACAAAAAGTAAACACAAAAGTTTCATGTAAACATTGTTTCCATGGAAAGAAAACCAGTGCTGATTGTTAGGTGCGGTTTTCCCCAGTCTTTTTTTGTTTTTTAAATGAATATATGGTATGCATTTTTAAAAACACTACAGATTATATTTTATATTTTTGCCTTTTTATTTTATACTATGTCTTTGAGCATTTTCCCATTTCTTTGAAAAAATATGGAAACATTTCATAATTGCCCTATAATATTGTATTTTTGAAATATTACCTTGCTATTGGTTTGCAGTGCATTTTTGGTATTGTTAATGATCATGTTTGTAAGTGGATATAGAATATTTGTACTTTTGTTAATGGATATAAAATATTTGTTCATGTTGGTCTACTTTTTAATAAATAACTGCTTCAAAAAATGAAATTTCTGATAATGCATTGGCAAAGGCTTTCCAGAAATGTGCTCATTTATCCTCCCACTGAAATGTTCTGGAGTGCCTTTTCATTTTATCGTACTCCTAAAGGCAGGTTGGCTGCTTTTTAAGAGCATTACTGTAATTCCTGGGCCTGGAGTGCCTGTTGAAAAAATTAGTAGGTGGGTCCATACTTTTGTTCTGCTATCTAGAGTCAGTTAGCTACTTGGGGCCCGCTGTCTGTCTGCAATACAGCAGCCTCCCAAGCCAAGATTAGATAAAGTGGACAGAAGAGCAGTTGAGTGGAGTTGAGGAGGATCAGTGCGGGTGGGGGGGGTCTGCCCTCTAGCTTGTTCCTCAGCCTCCTCAGTTCGCCTTTACCCAAAAGGCTCTAAGACGTCTAAGTCCAGTTAGTTGTCATATTTTTATGAGTCTCAAAAGAAATCACATTGCTTCACTTTTAACATTAAAGTTAGGTCCACTGTATTTACTTGGTTGCTTCAAATTTTTTGTTTATTTGTGTGTTTGAATGTGTCCCACATGTGTGCAGATATCAGAGATTCCGGGTTCCCTGGAGCTGGAGTTGTGGGTGGTTGGGAGCTAAGTCCAGGAAGAGCAGCAAGTGCCCTTTTCATGGAGACATCTCTTCAGCTCCCAAGTACGCACTCTGACACTCCACACATTCTCCTTTTTTGAAGCTCAAGGACAATTTATTAGAGTTTAAGAGAAAAACTAAATCTTTTAAACTGTCTGGAAGGGAGGAGAAGACTTGTAGCTGAAAGCCTTGCTGCTTGAGATAAGGGGATGTGAAGGTCAGTCACCTGACAGCAGGCACCCATTTAAAAATTAAAAACAAATATTTGTTGGAGTGGGGACGTTCTTCATGGTTCATATGTATCTGGAGGTCGGAGGATGGGCAGCAATACTTGCCTCCATCCGTGGGTTCTGAGACTAGAACGCCGGGCCTACTCGTGGTAACAGTCTAGCTGCTGAGCTATTCCCTCTCCCCTTTAGCCACCCAGAAGATTGAACTGAGGTCCTCATACTCACAAGGCTTTTCTGCTGAGCCATGCCTTCAGTCCCTCCCCCCATCTATGCCTTGATAGTGTTGGATTTGTTTCTGATATATGTCAGACCAAGGAAATTGATCACCATTGTATGGGCTCAGTAAATGAGTGCCGCTAGATGTTGTCCTCGGCAAACACAAATATTATTACGCAGAGAATAAAGAAGGAATAAACAAAAGCTATTTGGGGCATAAAGCATTTACCGATTCCACCCCCTGTTTTCCCGCAGCTTTTATTAGTGATTCATTATGGGTTTCTTAACTCACTGTAGCTCATTATAAACTTTAGCATCAATCTTTTTCCTGTAACTTTAAATGCTTGTTTTACAGCTCAGGTATTGGGGAAAGCAAATAGGGCACTGGGTAGTTTGGTTCGGAGGATGTAAACTTTATTTAGTGCATATGTGAATCACCTCGGTACACACTAAAAAAACCGGTTGTTCGAACCTCACCTGACTTACATTCTGGTTCACAGTTTAATGAACCCTAAATACATTTATTTTAGATAACTGTTTAAGTGTTTCTGAAGTTCAAGAACATTTGTGATCATCATCTGCAACTGACTCTGCAGTTGTAATTCAGCGCGTCTTGCAGCTGTTGCTGTGCTTTTAGTTTTCTCCGGCCTGAGGTTTCCCAGGTGGCTGCTTTTCATCTGCAGATGAGGTTTTGCGGGCTGTTAAACCACATCCATGATTTGTCCTGACAGCATCCCTTTCCCTAGACTGTTAAAGGGACCTGAGCTCGCCGAGGTAGAGCGTGCCCATGTGACTGCGAACCCGGTTGCCAGCGGCGCGGCCATTTTTGAGGCGGGCACTCAACCTTGTTGCCCTGTGGGGCCGAGAGGGCATGGGGAGGTGGTTACCAGGACCCAAGATGGCCACCGTGCCCCCTAGTCAGCCCTCTGGCTGGTCAGCTAACCCGCGTGGCAGCGAGCCTGACCGAGCCTTGCGGGAAACGAGCCTCCGCGCTCAGCTCTGGGGGCGGGGCTACAGCGGCCCGACCGGGGCGGGGCGTCCGCCCTCCTCTGGCCGCAGCCAATCGGTGCCTGGGTCCAGCTCGCCCCGGGCCGCCCGCGCGCGGGGTGTGTGAGGACGCGCTCTCTGTCGCTGAGTGCCAGAGCTGGGGAGCAGTTGCTTTGGTACCTACTGCTACCGGAGCAGACGCTGAGCATCGGACGCGGGGCGCTGCGGTGCAGGACTAGTAGGTGAAGTCATGACGTCCACCAGGTAAGCAGAGGGCGGCCGCTTCAGCTGTGCCCGGGCTGGGCGTGAGCTGGCAAATTCTGGGAGAACTATTGCCCTCGTCCCCAGGTCTAGAGCCTCCGTTTGCCGCTGGCCCCTCTTCTGTAGGATGTTCTCACACTTCTCACTGGTGAATTTCTGGTTTCTTCTGAAGTTTTTACATCTGTAGCACAAGGCGCTGCCCTATTTGTTGCCACTCGCTTGAGGTGACCCTTGCTCAGATTCCAGGGTCTGTGGCTTACTTGTCCGTGTAATGAATTTCTCATGAGAACTGCCTCCCGCCCACATCAAGCCACTGTGGGGTGACCCCGGCCCCAAGGGAATGTGCCCTGTACAGTGTGCCCATTCCTCTGTGTCATGCCTTCTGACAGAACTTCATGGTTAACCATGAACAGATCAGTAAAGTTGGCACCTCTCACGTAGATTGTTCCCAAGTTGTGAAATTGTCTGTCCCTAAAATATTTGCCTATGACTGGAATTAGTACTTTGACTGGCGAAGGTACCATATGTTTGCCTACTTTCTATATTAGCATCACAAGTGAAATAGATTTTAATGTAATGAAAGCAGACTCACCCAATCACAGGTCCAGAGGTTTTTAATGTTCCTCTTTTTTTTGGTTGTGCTGGGGAGCAAGTAGTTGCATCTAAGTGGGCTTGCCCACTTTTTTTTAGCTTCTACTGAATGCTTATGTAAATGTGACTGTTTATAAAAAAAAAAAAAAGTAAGTTTCCTCATTTACCCAGTGTTTTGGAATGCCTTTTAAAAAGTAAATCTTGGCCTTTATTTGCCAAAAGAAAGGGAGGCCCCAGCACACATTTGAAGAGAAGTAATTTGGGGCCATGAGCTTTAAAGGGCCCAAGTCCTAATAATTAAATGGATTTTTGGTGATAATTCTGTTTACTTATTTAGAACCTTTTTTTCAGGTATGATAGGACACTGGTGCTGATCTAAAATGTTGTCTTTCCTCTTAAATTTTTAATTATGTAGTAAGGTGGACAAAGTACTGGTCATTCATTATGCAGGAGGAAGTCAGGTGTGGACATATGGAGACCCCTATGGCCTTTTTAGTAAATGACATTGCAGCATATAAATCTTCTCTTTTAAAGTTAATGGAGTTTTACCACAAATTAGGAGAGTACTTTATGACAGCAGTTAATTTCCCTTCTTTTCATTCCTATGTCCCTTCCCGTCCCTACAGGATTAGCTGTGCTGGCCAAAGATGCTTTCTAAAGACCCTCTTTTTTAATGTCCTGGGAATTGAACTCAGGGCCATGTTCCCAAGTACATCCTCCCTGTGGTTTTAATTGCCCATTTTATGACAGGCCACTCCTCACTGGTGAATTGACCAAATGGGTAGCATCAGATGTATTTGTAATGTAGCAATTTAGTAGTTGTTTTCCAAAGTCTTAGTTGACACCAGCTTTGGGTATATTTTGAAAAGGCAGATAAGTGTGACTTTTTGTGTGTGCTGCTTCAGGGTCCACTTAAAGTCCTGAGCTACAGAGACATGGCTTGAAAAAAAAAGCCACACTTGCCTGTAGGAACTAAACTGAAGAAAAGTTGAGTACCTAGTATAAAATCTGTTGGCAAAGTTAGGAACTGAATCTAGATCTTGATACCTGTGTAGAAATAGCACACTAAATTTTCTGGAAAAAAGTCATTTCAGCGGTGAAAAAGTTACAAAATATACAGATATGAGACATCTATAGGAACCCTTTTGCTTTCCTCTTTCTGGTAGCTTGGTTCATACCAAGTGTCGGCAGGAGAATGAGGAAGGCAGAGTGACGTGTAGGACCGTTCTAGTGCAGCCACTGCAATTATCAGTCGCATGTCAGCCGTGTTCCCCTTCCCTGCCCAGCCTAACAGTAACCCAAAAGCTAAGTCTTAATACCCTCTTCGGTGATCCCTTGGCCCGTGTTCTTGCCTTTACCCCACACTTAAAATAATTGTTGCTAAATATAGCAGGGTGTGACTTTGCAATGGCTATCAAAGAATATAGGATTAGAAACCAGACATAGCTAGAATCTAATTGAGGTTCTTTTCTAATTCTTTTCTACCGCTGGGCTTTGTTTAATGAGACACCTCACTGTTGTGTTACTTGGAAATTGTACTTTAAAACTTTGTTTTGGTTTTGATATTTTGAGACAGGGTCTCTCACTGTTAGACTAGGCTAGCTTAGAACTTGCTACAATAGCCCTCCCTGGCTGTCCTCAAAATTGATATCCTTTTGCTTTGATCTCTTTGAGGGCTGAGATGATAGGTTTGTTCCACCATCTGTACAGTGCTTTTAAGTTTCAAGACATTTTATGAGTGGAATATAGTGTTTCCCCACCCTAGGAAATGATATCACTTGGAAAGACATGTCTAAAGCTTCACTTTATAAACAGGAAACAAACTTACCTATGTAATTGCCTCGTTTTACAGTTGAAGGCACTAAAGATTAGAGGTAGTATAATTTGTTCAAGTTCACATAAATTGTTACATATTGAACCAGACCCTAGATTTCAAGATAGCTCACTTCAGCCTGGCTGTGCCATTTTTAGCATACCAGTCAATTCTTTAGACTTTCTAATTATTTTAATTAGACTCTGATTATTTTTTTCAAGCCTAAGGTCTTGAATGATTTGGTTAGAGGTAGTCTGACTATAATAACTTGATTTTATTCTGCTTGTAGTTAGTGATGAAGAAGCTACATTTTTGGCTTACAAACTCGGTTATCCTTGGAGAACTACTTTTGTCCTTCGTTATGTCCATCAGGTTCTAAGTACTCCTCCTTTGGGCCGTGTTAGGGCATAGTTGATCGACTAATGCTTTAGTCACTCTTAATTGTTCCAGTAGGAAAGTTAGATTGTAAGTTAAGTTTGGGAGATTTAGACAGTATTTGAATTTTTTCTTCTCTCTCTGTGGGAATTGTTTTCCAAATGGAAGTGATACCTTCTGGTTAGCCAGGAATAGAGTCTGAGACAGTGTAGATTTTTTACTACTACTTTGTGTACTTTTTAACTGAACAACACTTTAAAAATTTCCTCGTTAAACATTGCCTTGTCTTCATAATCTGTGTGCAGTCTGGTTTGGGGTTATTTACATTGGGAACCGTGTTGGGAGTAGGGAGGATATTTGCTGTGCAGTCTGAATGGCCAGGTTTGGCTGAGACTATTTTGGGACTCTTGGGTCTGACTGTGTCCTCCATCATCAACATGCTACTGTGGGTTAATCCCACCCTGGAAAGTTTATGTGGGCTGTGGGTGGGGTCCTGGGGTATTTTCCTTTTTAAGGCTCAGGACTTTTGAGGTGCATCCAATAGAATCCTCCAAACCACTCAGATGGAAAACATTATATGGAGACAAAAGGCTAAGATGGAATTTTGTTGAGCTGTTTTTGAAGCATTTAAGCAGGATTTTGAGACTCATTTTAGGACCTATGGATTTCTTTATTTATTTTCTTTCTTTCAGAATTTAACGTTCAGATTGCTATATACACTTTTATGTCGTGAGATTCCTGGTGGGCTAAATAAGATTTTAAGATACACTAAAATATTTGACCTATGAACTGTCTTGGAAAACTGAAATAGGAACCTTTTCCTTATGTGCAGTGTTGTCAGCTGTTAATGCTCATTTTTATAAATAGGTCATCTTTGTTTGAGAAAACACACAAGGTTTTCTAACTCCAAATCATTCCAGCCAGAGAATTGTTACATTAAGCAGAGCTGTCACGGATAAAACTGGAACTAAATGATGATGGACTGTCCAAACGTTACCCCTTTCCTGCTACATTTGTCCAGCAGCCATATCTTTCTATATTTCTGGTTGTTGCTTTTTAAAAATGCTGCATTAGAGTCCTGGGTCCTTTACTCGCCGCAGACAGCCTGCCTTGCCTCATGATCTCCCGCCGCCTTGCAGAAATGCTTGGACTACCCACAATCCTTCGCCAGATGAGACCAGAGTCCCGGGCATTGGCTCCTCATCTCACTCAGGCCTATGCTAAAAATGTAAAATTTGGTGGGGATGCTCGAACCTTAATGTTTCAAGGTGTAGTTTAGTCGATGCTGTAGCTGTTACATGGGGCCAAAGGGAAGAACAGTGATTATTGAGCAGAGTTGGGGAAGTCCCAAAGTAACAAAAGGTGGGGTCACTGTCACAACGTCAATTGATTTAAAGGATGAATATAAAAATATCTGAGCTAAACTTCTTTAGGATGTTGCCAATAACATAAACGAAGAGGCTGGGGATGGCACCGGCACTGCCACTGTTGTGGCACGGTCTGTGCCAAGGAGGGCTTTGAGAAGATCTGCAAAGGAGCTAATGCAGTGGAAATCCGGAGAGATGAGATGTTGGCTGTTGATGCTGTAACTGCTGAACTTAAGAAACAGTCTAAACCTGTGACAACCCCTGAAGAAATTGTTCAGATGCTTACAGTTTCTGCAGATGGAGACAATGACATTGGGACCATCATTTCTGATGCAATGAAAAGGGTTGGAAGAAAGGGAGTCATCGCAGTGAAAGATGGAAAAACCCTGAATGATGAGCTAGAAATGATAGAGGGCATGAAGTTTGATAGAGGATATATTCCTTTGTGTTTTATTAACACATCAAAAGGTCAAAAATGTGAGTTCCAAGATGCCTATGTTTTATTGAGTGTATTTATTGAGTACCTGCTCTTGAAATTGCCAGTGCTCATCAGAAGCCCTTGGTCATAATTGCTGAAGATGTTGACAGAGAAGCTCTAAGCACACTGGTTTTGAACAGGCTAAAAGTTGGTCTTCAGGTTGTAGCAGTCAAAGCTCCAGGGTTTGGGGACAATAGAAAGAACCAGCTTAAAGATATGGCTATTGCCATTGGTGTGGTGTTTGGAGAAGAGGGGTTGAATCTAAATCTTGAAGATGTTCAAGCTCTTGACTTAGGAAAAGTTGGAAGGTCATTGTCACCAAAGATGATGCTATGCTTTTGAAAGGAAAAGGTGACAAAGCTCACCTTGAAAAAGATATTCAAGAAATTACTGAGCAGCTAGACATCACAACTAGTGAATATGGAAAGGAAAAGCTGAACGAACGACTTGCTAAACTCTCAGATGGAGTAGCTGTGCTGAAGGTTGGAGTGACAGTGATGTTGAAGTGAATGAGAAGAAAGACAGAGTTACAGATGCTGTCGGTGCTACAAGAGCAGCTGTTGAAAAGGCATTGCTCTAGGAGGGGGCTGCACTCTGCTTTGGGGCATCCCAGCCTTGGATTCATTAAAGCCTGCTCATGAAGATCAGGAAATAGGTATAGAAAATTTTAAAAGAGCACTTAAAATTCCTGTAATGACGGTTGCTAAGAATGCAGGTGTTGAAGGATCTTTGATAGTTGAGAAAATTCTGCAGAGTTCTCAGAAGTTGGTTATGACGCCATGCTTGGACACTGTGAACATGGTGGAAAAGGGAATCATTGATCCATCAGAAGTTGTAAGAACTACTGGATGCTGCTGGGGTGGCCTCCTTGCTAACTACAGCCAAAGCTGTAGCGACAGAAATTCCTAAAGAAGAGAAGGACCCTGGGATGGGTGCAGTGGGAGGAATGGGAGCTGGTATGGGACATGGCATGTTCTAACTACGAGAGTAGTGCTTTGCCCTTATCAATGAACTGTGACAGAAAGCTCAAGGCAGGTTCCTCACCGATAACTTCAGAGGCATCACCTGAAGAGAATGACTGAAGAGAAGGCTGGCTGATCACTGTAACCATCAGGTACTGGTTTCCTTTGACAATATATAATGGTTTACTGATGCCATTGTCCATGCCTACAGATAATTTATTTTGTATTTTTGAATAAAGACATTTGTACATTCCTGATGCTGGGTGCAAGAGCCATACACCAGTGTCTTGCTTTCAACTTAAATCACTGAGGCATCTCTACTGTTCTGTCAGCATCAGGACTGTAGTGCTGTGTCACCACATGAGAAGTTCAGAAGTAGCCCTTCTGTGGAGGGTGGGAATGATTGTGTACAAAGTAGAGAAGTATCCAATTATATGACAACCTTTGTGTAATAAAATTTTGTTTAAAGTTCAAAAAAAAATGCTGCATTAAGACATAAATGAAGCTGTCTTATAAACTAGCCAGGTGACCACATACCCAGTTTGCCCAGAGCAAGTGCTGGATGGTGCCTGTTAGCTTAGGTATTTGTTTTTGTTTTTTATAAATCATTGAAAGTGTTCCATTTGGATAGTAAGTTATCTGGTCACCTCATGTATACAGTGTAATCATATTGTCATATGTTGAAATGCTATTTGAAATAAACCTGTGGATAATAGCTATACTCTTATTTTGTCTATATCTGGATGCTTTTCTGTGACCAAACATTTTTATATTAAAAGAATTCTGAATGCCTCAGTGTAGTCTATTGAACAAAAAAAGCACTTTATGTGACGTTTGTAATCATTTATTTGCTATCTGAATTTTGGGAGGTTATCTAATCTTGTTGAATTTTTTTTCCTTTAGTAGTTCTTTCCTACTCTGGTAAACAGAGATAATAATGATAATGCCTTCCCTATTGTTATGTTGTGAGGATTTAAAAAGAAGCTCTCATGGTAGAAGGAGAGAGCCTATTCATACATGTTTCCTCTGACACCCACATGGGTAGCACACATGTGCGCGCACACACACACACACACACACATACACACATAGAATAAATAACTACGAAACCAGTTTTATATAGCTCAGAGGAACTTGCTATTTAGTGGAGCATTTACTTCTTTTTAGAACTGTTTTACTGTGAGGAGAGCAGGGAAATATTAGAGAAGTCTGGAATACATGCTGGAATGAAGATTTTTGAGAGCCAAGGGTTGAAATTACAACATGTTACTATGCTGAAAAGAATTTCCCAATAGGAAATTCAAAAAAGCAGATAATGCTGGTCAGAGATGAATAGTTGTAGAATATAAAACCAGAGATAAGAATTAGGATCCAAATAGAAGGTTTATATAGCCAATGTTTATATTTTTTATGCCAACAGTTTATATATTATAAATCCATAGATCCTGCATTTAGCATTTTCACTCAGTGCTGGAGACTGAACTTCTTCCATCACATTTGCTACACCATTGAGCTACATTCCTTTGTAGCTGAATGTTGACAATATCATTACTTGCACAAACAACCCTCAGCTTTAGATACAGGACAGTTTTGGGGAAGTTCTCGTTTACCTCCTTTCAATTAGTCCTGTTTTTCTCACCACTCAGACAGCTACTTTCATTTTTCTATTAACAATGATTAGTTTGCCTATTTTGTAACTTCATATAAAGAGTCTTGTACACTAAGGACTACTTGGGTTTTATCATGATAATTTTGAGGTTCACCCATTTTGGTGTGTCAGTAGCTTAATCCCTTTTCGGTCCTGAGTAATATCCCATCATTGGTAGGTAGCAAATGCTACTGTTGCTGGTCTTCGTGTGTATTCCAGGTTTTGGCTATGATCAACAAAACTACCATGGACATTCTGTTTTTCTCCTGTCTTCCTTTCTGCCCTGCTAAGGACAGTGCCCAGGCTTTGTACATTTAGGCAATGGGTCTACTACCCTTTTCTATTCCTTAGTTCAGAACATTGTTCCATGCCTTTGTCAGGGCTCTCTAGAGGAATAAAACTGATGATTGAAAATTGAAGGGGTTTATGATGGCTGGCTTACTTGTCATGATCTGTATGGATAGTCCAACAATAGCTTCCAACCATCTGGAAAGCCCAAGAGTGCTAGTTCGGGATACAATCTACAAAGCTGGGTGTCTCTGCTGGTCTTTGGTCTCTGTTGGACTCCTGAAGTAGGCACAAATACCAGTGAAGAATTCCTCTGGAGTAGGAAGATGAACTTGCCAGGGAAAGTGAGGCAAAAGCCCTTCCATGTTCTTTTAGGTGGGCTGCCACCCGAAGGTGTGGCCCAGACTTATATCCAATCAAGAAAATCTCTCACAGGTGAAGTTTTAGGTGACTCCAGATATAGTTATGTTGACAACCAAGTGCACCCCTTGTCAACTTGACACACAATCACATCTCCTATGTAACACTTAATTTTCAAGTGAAAACAATAATCTAGTCATAGTTTCACTTAACATGATATAGTAGTTCTACATACAACCGAAAGTGCATTATATATTTTAGAGCTGGTGGCAGTATCCTCTGAGGAATGCTTAGTCTTTTAGTGTCTCTTAAATGTGATGACCACTAATATATCAACTGATGTTATATTACATTATAAAGAAATAGAGAAATATAAATATTGCATTTATTTTTTTACACAGACAGACACATTCTTAATGAAATAGGACGGACATATTCATGTCACTTTCATTCCATGTTTCTGCAACTGGTCACATGACCTTAACTGGTATTTATAACTTTCTTCCTTTACTCCCCATTCTATATGTTCTCCACCCTCACAAAGCATGCAGCAGGTCTCGGTTCCTTTCCTGGAGGAGTGACCCATACCTTCATTCCTGAAGGGTCAGTGTGCTTTGTCATCCTGCCTGGAAGGACCAAGAGACACACTCCTACAGGATCTCCGGTTCTCTACTTCTTATCTACTTGTGGAGAAAAGCAATCCTGTTTTCCCTTGGTAATCTGGATCAATCACTTCCTCCTAACACCATTTTCCTTTTTTAGCCTTTTGGCTTAAAGGCATCAGAAGCCCGAAGTGGCCAGGAGAAGTCTGAGCTTTCAGTTGTTATATGGAGAGTAAGTGTGTGTGTGTGTGTGTGTGTGTGTGTGTGTGTGTGTGTGTGTGTGTGTGTATGTGTGTGTGTGTAGCACACCCTAGTCTGAAACTTGTGACAGTCCAGGTCTGGCTCACAATTTGAGAACCTCTTGTCTCACAGCCCTGTTGAGTGCTGGAACTAGAGTTGTGTGGCACAATGATTGGTTCATATCACTGTTAGATTTGTGTGTGTGTGTGTGTGTGTGTGTGTGTGTGTGTGTGTGTGTGTAGGTGTTGTGTGTATGTAGAGACCAGAGGTAGATTTTAAATGTCTTTTTCTATCTCTTTCCATCTAATCTTTTAAAAAGAGGGTCCCACACTGAACCTGCAGCTTATTTTGATTAGATTGGTCAGAGAGCCCTTAGGTCTTCATGTTTCTGTCTCCCAGTGTTGGGAATCCATAGGTGGGCCAAAACCCCCAGCTTTTATGTGGTTTCTCTCTGTTTAAACCTTATGTACTGGTGTGTGTCTTTCTCTGTATGTAATCACATGTACCATGATTAGAATATGGGAATTGGTTCTGCCCTTTTAATAGGGATTCTGGATGACGTAGTGCGTAGCATCGAGGGCCTTAACCGACTGAGCCATGTCTTCAGCCCTTTGGTTCTGAGGACTCAGGGCCTCGTGCTTGTGTAGCGTGCAGGCTCTTAACCAACCACATTCAGTATTTTGAGTGGAAACCTCATGCTGTAGTTGTTGAATTTAACATTTTGTAAACACCAATTATGTCCATTTGTTTTAATTATTTAAAAGATATGAGTCATAAAGTAATTTTAAAGGAGACATCAGTTTGTACTGTTATACTCACAGGGTTGAATAGTTACCAATGCAGTATAATTGTAAAACATTAATCAGTTTGGAAATGAAACATAGGTGTTAGCAGTCACTCGCTTTCTACCTATTGTACATCACCAACCATCCTTTGGCAACTGTGAATCTTTTTTTTTTTTTTTTTTTTTTTTTTTTTTTGCCTCTGAAGTCTTATGTTTTTGTTTTCAGGACAGAGCTTTTCTGGGTAGCACTGGCTGTCCTGATACTGGCTCTATAGACCATGGTGATCTCAAACTCAGAGATCATCCTTCCTCTGCCCCCCGAGTGGGGACTCAGTGTGTGCGCAGCCCAGCACCTCTGTCAATTCTTACTCTGTTGTGTCAGCAGCACAATCACGTGATTTTTAGTTCTATGTGAACTTTTTTAAAAAAAGTTTTTAAAAGAAGCTTTTTATTTTTTAATATGTGCATTACAGGAAATTAAACACAAGAAAGCAAGAACAAAGTCACCCAGGCACAAGTAGCTCAGCTAGATGTGTCTTTCTAGATCCTGCAAGTGTACACACACTTGGGTAATGGAGATTATATAGTATGTACCATGCTTTCCCCACACTGAGTTTTCACCAGCTAAAAACCCAGGATGTTGATAACCCAAGACTACACCATGCCATCTCAGTCTGTCAGACCAGACTGTAATCCTGTCTTCCTTGGCAACAGAAATTTCATAGAAGACAGAAATGGCAGCAGACCTCTCCTATGGGAGCATTAATTCTTTCAGAGAGTAAAATGTTTTTAAAAGTTCATCCATGTCTTAGGAAGTTATTAGTACCTCATTCCTTCTTATGGCTGAATACACTTCGGTGTGTAGATATATCTTGTTTACCCAGCTCTCTGGGTTATTCTCTGGCTATTGTGAATACTAGCACAGTAAGCATCCGTGTGTAAGTTTTTGTGTTGCCATATGTTTGTTTCTCTTAGGAAAAGGATACGGCTTCATAGGATAATTTTATGTTACTTGGTGAACAAAAATTCCTGGAAAGAAGCTGACAACAAAGGCTGACTGACTCATTAGAACTTCAGAGATGTGGAAACGATGGAATGTTGCCAGCCCGAATTATCCTGGGCTATCTTTAACACACTTAATAACCATTTATTAACTTCCTCTCTGTGTGACCTAGTATCTTTGGGACCGTTAGGTAGATCTTTTGGAATGTACAAACAGACCCCTGCAGATAACATCTGAGGCCCATAGTTTGATTTCCCAGTTTTTCTGATGTTTCAACTGATGTATTTGGAAAGTGTCTTGATTTGTGACTTTCTTCTGTTACTATAAAACTTCATTAAACTGTTGCAGCCTTGGAACATGGCATTTGGGGAAACTTTCTGGGCACACATTTGGCTTCAGAAGAAACTATTTCTTTTTGTTCCTTTGAGGTAAAAGCCCCCATTTTTCTGTCTTCATTTTCTGTCTCTTCCTCCTTCTTTAGAAACTACAACCCTTTTGACCAGCGTGGCTGCATCATGTCTGAGGATTCCAGTTTTTTCACATTCCTGTTAATACTTGTTACTGCTTCCCAGAATGTTTAGAGATACTGGGTGCCTGTTAAGGCCCATCCTAGACATCAGTCAAGCTTACGGCTGTAAAGCTGTAGTTTGTGCGTGTTCAGTCCTCTACCCAGGCAGACATGGGTGTGTCAGGCCTTCCCTTGTCTTCCTTGAGCATGCCCACTGCAATTTTAGGAACACTCTAGATGCTCCCTCTGTGGACCTTTTTTTTTTTTTTTCCTTACACTCTCCCTTTTATGTTTTTGGTTAACTTGTTTGCTCCAACTGCTTCAGGCAGCTGGAATGTTAAACCATTGCAGCTGGTTGTTTTTGACAGATGCTCTTTGGGGAAACTCTCTTAGCCCAGGACAAGCTCAGGATCTGGTCAAACAATGGTAAGCCTTGAGCTTTTGAAGGGACTGTTTTGAAGCTGACATGATTGCAGTTCTCTGAGATAGAGTTCACCTCTCCGGGGCTGCCTAGCCTGTGGGTTCAGTGTGTAAGGGTTGTTTCTTCTCAGAATTACTGTGGAACTGGGAGAGACAGAGGAATCTCTCTTGCTGTGATAAAACTGTAAAAGCAATTCGGAGAGGATAGTGTTTATTACTGTGCACAGTCTAGATCCCAGTCCATAGTCAAAGGAAGGCAGCACAGGAATCCAAGCATGGCCATGAAGCTATGCTGCTTAGTGGCCCTCTCTTGGCTTGTTTAGTTTGCTTTCTTATACAACCTAGGACTGCCTGCTAAGGGTGCATGCACCCCAACCCCCATGGGCCTTTCACATCAATCATTAATCAAGAAAATGACCTACCAACTTGCCTGCAGGTGTTTTCTCAATTGATTTCTTCTTCCTAGATAACACTTGTGTCAGGTTGGTAAAAATCTGACTAGGACCATAAGGAAAATCACTAAAACGCTAGCTGCCTTTCATGCATTTCAGCCACTCTTTCATAGCTTTTATGTATTTTCTTCACATTTGGAGCTCTGTAATCTAATTGCATAAAGATGAGTCAGTTTTGCAGTCTGGACATTATTTATTAAAACATTAAGCTGGGTGGGGTGGCCCATGTACTCCAGAGGCCCGGCCATGAGTCACAGAGCGGCCTAGGCTACACAGCCCGACCCTGTCTCAAGCAAAATGTCAATATTTCAGTGTTAGGTACAAATATGGAGTTGCTTTGTCAGTCAGGCCAGACCCTGTAAGGAAATTCCTAGCCTGGCCCCACTCGTTTGTGAGGAGATAGTGCAATGCTGTAGAAACCACATCACTTTTCTTCTATGAAACTATCATCTTCAGCCTTCTACTTTTTTTTGTAATTTCTTCCTACAATAAATGTGCACGTTTAGGGGCTGGGGAGATGATGGTGCAAGGGCTAAGAGCCCTTACCAATCCCCAGATGAGTTTAGTTCCTAGACCTCTCTAGTCCTGTGACTTCAGCTCCAGGAGATCTGGAGCCTTATTCTGGCTTTGGAGGGCACTTGAACATATGTGGGTGTACACACACCCTCTCTCACTGTACAGAAGAATAAAATAAAATATTTAAAAACATATGTATATTTGGATCTCAGCTTCTTGGGGCCACCTTTTACCTTCCTCATATACTAGGTGTTTGAGAATTACTCAGGCCCTGTAGGTGATTGATTTTGCCCTTCTGTGGGAGTTTCCTGATAGCCATCTTTCCACCATCAGAGCTAGAATGAGATGAGCTTCCATATGTTCTTCTACATTTGGCTGAAACAGTTTGATACATAAAACTATAAACTCTGCTATTTATTCTCTGGAAGAATCTGTTGTAAAAGACAATTTTGGAGGGGACTGACTGGTCTGGCCACCTATTCTCAGAACCAATTAAAATAGCAGGAAAATGGGAAGCAGGAAGAGGAGATTTTTATTCAGTGTGACTGCTTGGAAAGAGGGACAGAGAGATTAGGCCCCTGCCCCCAGGCTCTCTTAAGGATTCTAGAGTGAGATTAAAGTTTAAATAGAAGGCCCGGGATTTGCATGTTTGTGTGGTACAGTCAAGATGTCTGCTCCTCACTCTCACCCTGTTAGGTAGTCTGACAAGCTGTTGGAGCTCTGAGAAATCGTCCTTGGAGACCAAGCCTTTCTTTATCTAGCTTCTTTCCTTCTCACAGCATGAGATTCTTGGAGAAATTCCCATTTCTTTAGAGTTCATTGTTTCAACTGTTTAAGAGTCAGATTGAGGGATGCCAATGTCCCTTTAGAATATCTTTATTTCTGCTGGTCCTGTGCTGCTCCCTGTGCAGCTAAAGATGGCCTCTGTCTCTCGTGTAGTGGTAGGACTATAGGTGTGGGTAGCCATGCCGGCTCTTACCCCCTTTAAAAAGTAGTTGCCATTGGTAGGCATGGTGGTATATACCTTTAATCCAGAGGTAGAGGCAGAGAATGAGAATATCTCTGTGTTGGAGCCCAGCCTGCTTTACATAGTTCCAGGACAGCCAGGGCTACCGAGAAACCCTGTCTTAATCCTTTCCCCATACCCCCCCCCCCCCCATGACTTGATTTGTTGCCTTTGTTTCATTACTATAAAAACTTGCAGAAACTTGCATCCATGCTGCAACCTGGAACTTGGTGTTGCCTAAATCCATGTTCCTGATATGTTCATTCCTATTTGGCTCCAGAATAAACTTTGAAGAACCAGTCTATCTCCATTTTAGGCTTAAAAACCGTCTTATAGTAAAGATAATTTATTAGTAAACCTCCCTTTCTCAAGGGCTGGGTAATGTTCCACCTGTAGCCTTAACTACAAAATGTTCTGTACTGCCTGTTCCAGGAATCACAATCATGTCTTTATTTTAAAAAGTTGTTTACACATCTTGCTTTTGAAACTGACTTGTTTCTAAGGGTTTATGGCCACCAGTGACTACCTTGCCACCAGGTCTTTGTTTCTGGAAGAACTAACTTATGTTCTGCTCCTGTAACTCTGCCTGTTTTGTCCACCAAATCCCCTATTTGGAAAACCCCCTACCTCTGAGCTATAGAAAAAGCCCTGTCTTCCTCACATTCAAATCTGACCTCTTGAACTCCACCTTAGGGGGAAGCAGCTCATGTATACAAATAAAAAAGCAAACTGTAATTAATTTGGCCTTGATGCTTTGGATCGGTGGTTTTTCTTGTATCTCTGGGTTTAACACCATCTCTTCTACTTGAGCTGAGAGTTGGTTTTTATGAAGATGGCATCTCCCTCCATATTTTGTTTTTGTTGGTGATTATATTAGTTACTTTTCTGTTGACCATAAAAAGCATCATGGCAACAAACAGCTTATGGGACAAAGTTTATTTTGGTTCACCGCTTCAGAGGGAGAGAGTACATACTGCTGGGAGGCATGGCAGTGGGCTGCAGGCTGAGAGATCATACTGCAGCTGCAAGTATGAAGCCTAGAGGGAATGGAAGCAGGGCAAGGCTATAAAAAATCCTCCCTTCCTGTCCAGTGGTGGACTTCTTCCCTCAAGGTTCCGCCTTCTAAAGATCCCATAGCTTCCTCAAACAGTACTACCAACCCACAACTTTAAATACTGGAGCCTATGTAGGGCATTTCTCATTCAAACCACCACAATTTTCCTCCACCAAGCATCTACCTGACCCCCCCCCCCCACCTCTACCCAGGAGCCTTTTTGCTTCATGTTTCAAGAATTCTGTTCTCGTTGGAGAGATGACTCAGTGGTTAAGAACACTGACTGCTCTTCCAGAGGTCCTGAGTTCAAGCCCCACAACCACATGGTGGCTCACAACCATCGGTAGTGGGATCAGATGCCCTCTTCTGGTGTGTCTGAAGACAGCTACAGTGCACTCACATAAAATAAATAAATACATCTTAAAAAAAAAAAGAATTCTGTTCTCTTCATTTCCCCTTAAACTCCCCTTTCGACCTCTTTCCTCTTTTATGGTCCCTGTTTTAGTTTTATGACTTAGGCCACCCCCAAAAAATACACATATAAAAGTTTAAATCTATGGTCTATATATGAGGGGAAAACACAATAATTATTTTCTGATTCAGTTACTTTGCATAATATAGTTTCCAGCCATATCCTCATAAATGTTAAGATGTGTATGATAGAACTTGAAAACTTTTTATTTATTTTATGTGTGTTGGTGTTTTGCTTGCATGTATATCTGTGCCCCACATTTATGAGTTCCCCATGGTTATGAGCCTCCATGTGGGGCTGGAAATTGAACCCCAGTCCTCTGGAAGAGCAGTTAGTCATCTTAACTGCTAAGTGATCTCTCCAGCCCCTATGCAATGGGATTTGATCTTTTAAAATATTTTATGGCTTTTAAGAAATTGCAGAAGGAGTGATCCAGAACCTGAGTCATTTAGTTGTTGCCAGCGGTGTGTTTTGCATAACCATGCTGTTTTGCAAATCCAGGAAATCAACGTTAGTATAGTACTCCAAATTTGACTTCGGGATTTTTTTTTACCGCTTTTGTTCATGCCTTTTTTATGTTAAATTTAGCTGGTCCTGATGTATACTAACAAAGTTTTATCAGGTCCAAGTTTGTTTGTTACCACAATTTTTTTTTTTTTTTTGCCCTTTGCTATTACACACAACTCTGTCATTGTCAGGAGTGAGGAGACTCCTGAGGAGTCTCAGGCAACTTCAACTCAGGCAAACAGATCTGTAGCTGCATTGTGGAAAAGATCGGGCTAGGTGGAGCTTAATAAAGACATTTTAATATAAACTGAAAAGTGTGGATGAAGAAAAGAGAGGCCCTCAGAAGAAAGCAAGAAATGCCCAAGTGTGGATATATGCTTCCTTAAGGATAGTGTGGAAAGTACCCATATGTAGTTATGGCTTCGTAACAGAGGCCAAATGAATAGTCTCAACATTAGCAGTGTCCACTGTTTTCACAGCTGTCACGTTCTCTCTCAAGAGGCTGTTGGGGTAAGTGGGATGGGAGAAGGCTCCAGAGATGCGCTGGATGGAACTATAGTTTGACAAGGTTACCCAGGAGCCACTAGGGTTGCACAGTGAGTGTTATTTTTTTTCCCTGTAAATACAGTTTCTGATGAGATTCCTGAGAAATGTCTGGCTTGCATCAGGGTTGGGAGAAGAACTGTGAGTGGTTGGTTGTGCTGTGTGGGACTCTTGTTTCTCTGCTGGCAGGAGGCTTTAACTGGATTCCAGGGTGAGAGGCTCCCTTTCCTCTCAAGTTTCCCCTGCCTTTCTATCCTGCTTCATTATGAACATTTATGTGTAGGCTTATGTGTAATTAAGGTGAGTATTCAGTTGTGCAATTCTTGCTTCTGTTTGTATCTGCCTGTTTTTGTCAACTGTGGAAAGAGAGGTGTTAAAACCAAATACAATTGTGTGTTTAGGGGCGGGTTATAGCTCAGTGACAGGGTCCATACTCAGTTTATGCAAGGTCTTGGGCTCCTTGGTGCTATAGGGTTTTGATGAGAAACTGGGTTTCACCCCTCCCTCCACCAGTGTTCTGAGCTATTTTATTTGGTGCATATATACTTTGTATTGTTACATTTCTTGATGAAATGACCTATTAATTTTTAATGAAATATTTGATATCATTTACCTGCACATCTCCATATTTTAAATTGAACTTTGTCTGCTACTAATATAACTGAAGTCTTGTTTCTATTGACTACTGATTTGATGGCATATCTTTCGGCCAACCATTTCATACTTTTCATGTTCTTACATAAAAATTTATCTTAACTACACATATTTAAGGTGTATATCTAAAGTGTATGTATAGTTTGAATCTATATATTAAAGCATATCTCTACATTTGAATAGTTACAATAGTCTTTGCCTTTTTTCAGAAAGGGTGTTGCTGTGTAGCTCTGGCCACATAGAGAACTTTCTATGTAGACCAGGCTGACCTTGAACTCACAGAGATCCTTCTCTTTGAGTGCTGGTATTTCCTGTCTTACCTATTAGGATTGCTTTTCTTAAATAGATACAGATAACTTTTATAGAGTAATGATAGTGAAAGGGTGTGTTAAAATGTAGGCATGTGATCCCAGGATAGTGCCACACATCTTGAATGGCAGAGTAGGTCAGCTAGAGTTTTTGGGTTAGACATACCGGATTTGTTATATATGATATAATAAAATAAGAATAATGACTTATTATATAGTGTTTTTATTACTTATGATGTTATCTGGATTAGTGTTTGTCTCGGGGTTTCTGTTGCTGTGGTAAAATACCACAATCACAAACAACGTGGGGAGGAAAGGATTTATTTCATCTTACATGTCCCGATCACAGTCCGTCACTGAAGGAACTTGGTGCAGGGACTAATGAGAAGCTCTGGAGGGGTGTAGCTTACTGGCTTGCTCCCGGTGGCTGGACCAGTGCAGGGCTAGCACTGTCCACAGTGACCCCTCCCACTTCAATCATCACTCAAAACATTTTAGTTAAGTCGCTTCCCAAATGACCCTAGCTTCTATCAACTTGACATAAAAACCACTGGTGATTTAATGTTATGACAAGGTCATTTCCCTCTTTTGTTATGTTGCAATTTTATTTCATCTATCTTAAGACTCCTTTTTTTCTAATTGTATGATGTTTTGCCTGCATGGATAATACTGTATAGCATATGCATTCAGTGCCTATAGAGGACAGTAGAAGTTGTTGGATTCCTAGGAACTGGAGTTACATGTGGTTGTGATCTACTATGTGGATGCTGGGAACAAAACCCAGGTCGTTTGCATGAGTAATATGTGCTCTTAACCACTGAGCCAACTCACCAGCCCAGTCATAGCTTTGTATTATCTCTGAAATACTGTCTTATGTGCAGTTGGCAAATCATAGGTTTAATCAAACTAACATGCTAGGCTTATGTTCAAGTAAAGATACATTTATTTTCATATTTGCATTTTCTAACTTCTTTTTTCCTTTTTCTTTTTTAGTGAAAATGTGCTGTTTGGAATGGGAAATCCTCTTCTTGACATCTCTGCTGTAGTAGACAAAGATTTCCTTGATAAGTAAGTATTTAATGCTTCATATATACCACATTGGACATCCCTGTAGAGAAGTGATTGAACTGAGGGAACTGTGCTGATAGGATGGCTCAGTGGGTAAAGTCACTCTCACCCAGGCTGACAGCCCAAGTTAATCTCTCAGATACCCATGGTGGAAGGAGTAAAGTCATTCCTGCAAGTTGTCCTCTGACACACACACACACACACACACACACACACACACACACACACACACACACTTATATCAAGTGCACATGCATATACTAATACACAATAAATGAGTAGATAATGCAAAAAAAAAAACAACGTATCAATAACAAAATATCTCTGACCCTCAGTTGGAGAGAAACTCAGGAAATTGAGATCTTTTTAGCTTACTACTATTTATTGAGTAATAAATTACCACGGTATCTTTTTGAAAATATGTTTTGTTTATTCCTAATACTTTTTTCAGTTAAAATGTATTACATGACAGGTATGGGGGTACATTGCCTGTAAATCCAGGCACTCAGAAGACAGGGTCAGGGGGATCATTGCAAGTCTGAGGCAGGCCTGCTATAAAATAGGTTTGAGGCCCCCTGAGTTACATGAGGTAATGTCTGGAAACAGATAAACAAGAAGAAGCAACACAAAACAGAACAGTGCTTGGATAACTGCGTTTCCACTTTCGGGAGAGCGATACTGAGTTCTTCCTTCATGCTGCATAGAAAAATTAACTCAAAATGGAGTGAAACCCTGAACTTAACTAAAACAGTAAAAACCCTAGAAAAAAAACTGGTGTAATTTGTTGTCTAAGTTTCTCGAATACTAAATTCAGTATTAGTAAAAGCATAAGCAATGAGAGAAAGAAAATAAGTTGGGCCTTCTCATTGCATCAGGGGGCACTGTCTGGGAATCGAGGACTGGGGATGTAGCTGTATAGTAGTAGGGTGCTTGCCTAGCATGTATAAGTCTCTGAATGTGTGCACTCATGAGCATACAAAACACACACAAACACAAAAATCCAGCTAATCTTCAGGATGGGAGCAAGTCACGTAGCAGTTTGACATCTAGTACTTAGAACAGTGGTTCTCACCCTTCCTGATGCTGTGACCCTTTGATACAGTTCCTCATGTTATGGGGACCCTCATCCATAAGTTCGCCACTGTTAAGAATTATAATTAAATCTCTGATATGAGGGGTATTTGATATGCAGCCCCAGAGGGGTTGAGACCTACAGGTTGAGAACCGCTGATGTTGAAACTTTAAAGTTTTTACAGCTAAAAAGCAAAACCAGGGTCAGTGAGATGACTCCTCAGCTAAATAACTTGGTCACCAAGTCACCAAGCTTGATGTCACGAGTTCAGTCCCGGACTGTACATGATAAAAAAGAAAGCTCACTCTTCCAAGTTGTCTTCTGATCTCTCTGTCTCTGTCTGTGTCTGTCTGTCTGTCTGTCTCTGGCTTGTCCCTGATGGAGGCAGTTTCTCAGTAGAGGATTCTTCTTCCCAGAAGACTCTAGTTGTATCAGGCTGACAAAAACTAACCGGCATATCGCTCTATTCCTTTTCATCCAAGTATAAGTAGAATGTAGATTAGAAAAATATGTTCATTTGCTTCAAAACTTGTTTATTTTCATTTTAATTACTGTATTGATCAAGTTAAAAAAAACCTTAATTTTCTTTTTGATTAGGTTTTCAGATTTTTAGGTGTCAAAAACTATTTTGCGTGTATATATGTGTAGACAGCTGAGGTTCATGGTGGGCATTTTCCTTTTTGCTCTCCACTGACTGCTAAGTCTCACTGAATCCAGCGCTTTCATTTTAGGTAGCTGTGTCAATCAGCAGGTCCCTGGAACCCAGCTCTTCCCACCTCCCCGTACTGTTCTTACAGATGTGCACCTCTGTGCTTGGCTTTTATGTGGGTGCAGGGATTCGAATTTAGATTCTGTAAGCAAATGCTTACCCACTGAGCCATCTTCCCAGCCCCCACCACTTCAGCTCTTGAGCTGGAAAGTTGCTAGTTTGCTTAGAATTGACATATTTTCAGAATACAACAAGCATGGTTGAGGTTTAAAAGTGTATAATTAAAAACATAAATGGAATAGTTAGCATTAAAATTTTTTGAAATATCCTCATTGTTTATTATCATAAAGGTAATTTTTCTCTCACAAAAGAACCAAATAAGGATCTTTAACTGAAAATAAGAACAGAATTAGGTTAATCAGCTCTGATACATTCAATTTGGCAAAATATCAGAGCTGAAAATTAATAGGCTTGTTTGTGATTTAAAAAAGAAGAAGAAGAAAAAAAAAAAAACCCCAGGATCCTGGAAAGATCTTCTGTGCCATACTAGAGACAGCATGCTCATGTGGGGAACTGTGGGATATGTGCACACTTTCTGATTGGTCTCATGGAGGGTAATGAATGGAAAAGGGAAGGATTATATAAGGTATATATAGTAGATAAAAGTCACAAAAGAGGAAGGAGGGAACTAATGGGATGGCCACTGGGAAAAAGCAACATAGTCAGTTTATCAGAAGCGAAAATACCCTGTTTTAGTTACACTAGTTGAAGAATTATTTATTTTCTCACAGATGTAAATCGTTTTGACTGGGAAGTTGGTAGGTAGCGAAAGCATGCATAAAGTATGTTTAGTGTTTATGTAAAGTTGATTGTAAATGCCACTACAAATCAGATACAAGTTATTTATAAATGAATCATTTGTATAAATAAATACATTATTGTATAAATAAAAATACATGGTAGGTTTGAGAGTGAAAAAATATTTGAATGTCAAGTGAGATTTTTGGTTTTAAAACTGACAATCTAAGGTCTCACTAGGCAAATGATTCACCAGTAAGTTTATCTCCAGTCAGGCAGTGGATGCTTACACCTTTAATCCCAGCACTAGGGAGGCAGAAGCAGGTGGATATCTGTGAGTTCGGGGAGTTGGGGAATATAGGCCTTCTGGTCTACAGAGCTAGTTACAAGACAGCCAGGGCTACATAAAGAAAACAAACCAACAAACAAAAATAAAAAAGAAGAAGAAAAAAAAGGAGAAAAAAAAATAGAACATCTTCAGACTCTTCCCTTTCTTGTCTCATCTTTTCTGGTTCTGTCTGTATGTCTGTCTGTTCCTGATAAATCTTGGTATATATTCTTGGCTGGCCTAAAAGTTGGTTGGCCTTAACCTTTTGAGAATATAACTTCTGTAGGCTTGGATTTTTATTGTGACTATGTCACTCTCCTTGGCTTAGTTAATTATTTTCTTTCCTAAGGCAGGGTCTTATCTCTGCCCAGGTAGAACTGGAAATTGCTCTACAGCCCAGGCTCACATCAAACTCTTACGTCAGCCTCCTGAGTGCTGAGGTTACAAACACACACCACTGTGCTTGGTTTGTTCAGGGTTTTGGATCAAACTGAGGTATTTGTTCACATTACCAACCAAGCCCCACCCCAGATGGCAGCTTAGATGCTATTACAAAACTGTATGCTTCCCCTCATGGGTACACACTTTCTGTGGGGTTTATTCTAGTGGTACTGACTGTAGTCACAAAGGACAATTCTGAAATACTGAAAGATCAAAGTCTTTTGTCGTTGTTGTTTTTGAGACATGGCCTCTCTGAGGCTGGCCTTAAATTTATAGACATCTACTTGCCTCCCTTAGCGCCCTGAATGCTGGGATTAAAGTGTGACACCATGTCCAGTGACCAGAGCTCCCAGTCTAAAGTTCCTGAAGTCTAAAACTTTTCCAGAGGACAGTCCTAAAAGATTAAGATCTCAGAGTTTTGAATTTGGAGGAATCTCCAAAGCGTGATTTTCCCTGGGAGGTTAGTCTGGGAACCTGACAGGCTGTGTGATCAACAGAAGTTCTCTTCAGTCTTTTGTAGACCAGTTGGATCCGGATAGGTGGAACAAACACGAATCTATCCTGAAAACCTTCATTTGATGTGTATGTACACAGTATTTGCAGAGATTAGTGTGTGAACCTGAGTGGACTGGATAGGGAAGATCTGTCTGTCTTTATCGCCTGAGCTTGCAGATAACAAAGCTCACTGGTCCCTTGGATCTGTGGGGCAGTTTTCTTCTGATTTCTTATATATTAGAACCCCAAGTTCCAGGCCTTTGGATTCTAGAATTTACTTTAACACCCTTTGCCCCCTCCTTGGGTCCTCTGTTTTTGATACAGTTATCTTCCCTGCATCCCAGTCCTTACCTTGCAGTTGACCTCTTGTAGAACTTCTTTACCTCCATAGCCACAGCAATTTATTTCTACAGTAAATCCTCTCTTATATATCAGTATATGAATATGTATATATGCGGTGGTGGTTCACTTTTTCTGGAAATTTATTACTTGTATACGTTAGGTTTTCAGAGAGCCAAATGTAATTTCTTACTGTTTTACTTAACAATAAGTATCTCCCATTATATTCTTACCTTGTGAATTGTTTTCTTGCCAAAAAAACAAAAACAAAAAAAGCTGCAATGGTGTAATGGTGTACGCCTATAATTACAGCCTTCCATGAGGCTGAGTGAATTTTTACAACATAGTGACAAACTGTTACCAAGGCAGAAGGACCGTGAATGAGTTCAAGGGTAGCCTGGGCCGCAGTGGTTCTGAAAATTGTAGAAGGTATTTGCATGTTTATGTTTCATGACTTTCTGGAAAAGTCAGAGCACTTGGTAAATTTTTATTTGAAGATTTAGTACACTTAGTGTTTGAAATGGATTCTAGTATAGGAAAATAATCCGTTTTTAATAAAAGGGAAAATATGGGGGGGGGCGGGGGGAGTACACTTCAGTTGGTCATGTCCCTCCCTGCTGGACAACTCGTCTTCTGTTTTTTCCGCCTCCTAATTATCTGCTTTCCTTCCTTGGCATTTTCTTCTGGCTTAGCTTTACAAGTGGCAGGTGGTGTTTTATTCCCCGTGTTGTCCACCCACTCCCTCAGGAAGTGCCTCTCCGTGGTGTGCACAATGCATGGTGGATCTTAGACATATTTTGCTGATGGTCTGGAGTTTACTCACGTCTAGGGAATGTAGGAAGGCAGGTTTGGACCATTATGCAGAGATGAAGATAAGGCTGAGCAGGACAAGACAGGCACTCAGCATGGCCACAGAGAACTGTTGCCCACCCGTTTAAATTGCTAACATTGTTTTTCTTAAATTCAGTGTGCTGTGCATTGATCTCCACATCATTTCCAGCACTGGGATTAAGTTACCAAGGGACTTAAAATTTGTTATTTGCAGTTTTTTCCCCCCAAATTCAACTCCAGAAATGTCATGTCACAGCATTTACTTCACAGCTCAGCATGTGCAGGTGTGTAAAACTAGTGAGACTTCCTCAGTAAAGGAGGAGTTCATCTGCATTTGTAAGAGATAAAATTTCTCCAGATCTAAGTTCTTTGGGTTGTTACATATGAAGTGTAACACATCAAGATGATGATGTTGTGGTTGAGACTTGTGAACCTCCTGCCTCAGCATTCTGAATGCTGAGATTGTAGGTATGTGCTACCATGCCTGGCTCTGTCTTCGTGTGTGTGTGTGTGTGTGTGTGTGTGTGTGCGTGTGTGTGTGTGTGTGTGTGTGTGTGTGAGAGAGAGAGAGAGAGAGAGAGGAGGGGAATGGATGGAGAAGAGTGTGTGCATCTTTTACAAGTTGATTCTTTCCTCTTGCCTGTGGGCTCCCAGTCTTGAACTCAGGTCTTCAGGGTTGGTGACAAGTGATTTTTTACCTGCTGAGCCATCTTGTGTCTACCCTCCTATCCCATGGAGATTTTGATATATGCCATCAGAATCTTAGATTGTTTTTCATAGTACTTCAATCACTAAGGTTACACTAAGCCCAGTCTACACGTTATTAACCTTACCGATAGGTGCTTATTTACTTATGCGCGTGGCTTGTCGCTCACTGCTATTACCTCACTGTCACTGTTGGCATACTTGAGGTGCTTTTGCTGCACAGACACCCATACGGTTATTGCTATTTTATTTATACATTGCCTGCGAAGTGCTCTGTCATGGTCTTCTTTCTCAAATCACCTTCAAAAATTTAAGTAAATATCTTCTAAAAAACAAGACTCACCCAAAATAGTTATGGAAGGAGTCTAAGTAAGGAGAAATACTGAGCCATATTAGTAGGAGATGGGAATGAAATTCCAAGAGGTATATGAGTTTATGAGAAGAGCTTACTTATACCAGACACACTAGAAACAGTGAAATAAGCCTTAACAGGTTTGCTGTATTCGATAGTACAGTGTCACTGGTGACCCCAGCTAGGTACATCACAGTGGGAAGAGGATCCGGAACAACTATTGTTAGAAGAGAAATGGGAAGTGTAATGGGCCAGCTCGTAGATGTAGCCAGGAGCCCAGCAGTGACACATTCTGAAATTTCCTGTTATGATGTGAATAACTGAATACCTGCTTAAAATAAGAGTTAAGACCATGAAGAATATAGTTCTGTTTTATATATTCAGGCTTAAAATCTTGTTGAACCCTGTTTCTTCAGATTCTCTAATTTTATTTTATATCTGCTTTGCTGTTGAAAAGCTAAAACACTTTCACAACCCTGTAACTTTTGGCTGCTGCTTAACTGTATGATTCATTCTTGTTCTGTTTCTTTATAAGCCTCCTGAATGTTGTTCGAGCCGAGGTCTGCAGGTTGCTGTGATAGTTAACACTTTGCCCTCCCTCCCTTCTAATCTGTCTCCCCCCCCACTCTTTCCCCTCCCCCACATGCACACACACACACACACACACACAGGTCTTTGTATGCAGTGTGTGCTCATGTAAACTTGTTACTGTTTAAGATTATGCCATAGCCATGTCCCTTTACAGTCTACATGACTGTCTGCAGGTACATGGGCCTTGTTGGAAATACATAAGTTCTATTTTCTTTTTTTCTCTCTCTCCCTTCCTTCCTTCCTTCCTTCCTTCCCTCCCTCCCTCCCTCCCTCCCTCTCTCTCTCTCTCTCTCTCTCTCTCTAAGAAATTTTAATTGCTAATCCTTTGGTGGTAGTTTTCCTGTTTGTAGAAGTGTTTAAATGGTCCTGTTTTACCCAGTTGTATTCTGTTTTTATCAGCATGTGGGCTCTTGGGCTCTTTCTATGTCACCCACAGAGTCTTCAAGGACGTTGCAGGTATTATACTAGTCATCAGAGAAAGAAGACATGTGAATAAAAAGTTTTTCAGTCTTTAAAAAGACTTATAAAAGCTATATATGTTTTAAACTGACTCATTTTCAGAAGAATGCAGCAGGAAGTTGAGTTTTGGATTTTACCAAGATGGATGGATTTTTTTTTCTTGTAGGTTTGTTAATTTGAAACACTGAGGGCCAGGCAGGGGGATGGCTCATATTGAAAAGGTTCTTGCTCTGTACACCTGCCAGCTTGAGGTTGGTCTCTGGAAACCACATTAGAAAGAGAACTGAATTTCACAGTTGTCTCTGATACCAGCTTTCGGGCTGTACATAGCCTGTATGCCTGTATTTACACACACACACACACACACACACACACACACACACACCACACACACACACGTGAATAATAAAACTGAGGGAAATCAGGTGTGGCACATGGCCTGTAATTCTAGTATTTAGGAGGCAAAGGCAAGAGGGTGAACATTGACCTTCAAAATGAATTAAAGATAGTGATTTTTAGGTTGTAAAATAAATCTTGATAACAGGAGTACACTGATTCTTTGTGTTCTTAAAAGGTATTTTATAAGATTTGTTTCCTATTTGTGAATGAGTATAAAGACTAACTTTGAGCATTGAAATGTCTTTAAATTACCCAGGCAAGCAAGTCTTTACGATTTCCTCTGTGGTTCGTATGCAAAGGTAGAATATTCTTCTAGGCAGCAATAATATTGATAATTTGTGGGCACAGGCTATTTTGATCTTGTGTATTAATAGCTATTTACCTAACTATAACTGAGTAAAGTTGGTTTGAGTGATGGGTACTTCAGTGAAAAAACATAGCTCACCAATACAGATGCATAGGCACCCACGTATTGTTAGACATACATAAAAAAATAAGCATGTACACAGGCCTAGGAAGAGAAAGTGTTTGGCTTCCTTCTGGGTAGTCATTTCCGTTATTATACTTGACAGATGTGTATTCACCTTCTTGTTTAGGGAAAGGAAAGGCCACACACAGGTGTTAGGGAGTGGGTCGGCCTGGCCCAGAACAGTCATGTCAAGGGGAGCTTGTGGGTGCTTAGGGCCTTCTGCTTGCAGTCCCGGTGACTTGAGTTCAATTATGTGAACAGTGCATCTTGCCTGTGTAACGTCTCTTCAATAAAATCTCTGCCTGCTGACACTCTGAAGATCCCTCATGCCACACCGTTACATACAGGTAGTGAGAGTAAAATAGCCCAGCTCCTTGGGGAGGGGACACTGAAAGTCTCAGGTTTGGAACCCTCTCAGACACTGCCCCATATATTGTGGCTTATTTTGACCCATATATATATATATATTTTAATGTCAGAATTTGAATACAGTAGTTATTCATGAGTCTCATGAGTACCTGAAGTAAATTATTTAATCTAAATGTGGCTTTAGGAACCTTCCATGTTTGGTATCAGAATTGAAGATGTGTGTGTGTGTGTGTGTGTGTGTGTGTGTGTGTGTGTGTGTGTGTGTGTATAAACTACATTTTTTCATGTATATGTAAACTGCATGTGTTTTATGTAAACTACAGACAGAATACATTACCAGAATATTACCAGACTGTCTCCTAGGAAGCAGCTCGAAGTGTTAAGTAATAGAAGATAAAATTAAGCAAAATCAGGCAAGGTGATGAAGGAAAAAGTTTTCAGATCTGCTGGAAATATTACCTGGTTCGGAACAGGTAAGAGCCAGGCCAGAGACGGGACACAGCCGAGAGACTGCTGTAAAGCCTTGGATAACCTCTGCCAAGGTGGTGAGGACCTGTGGGACTCAGCAGTTTGACCGAAATCAGACGATTTTCTGCCTGCTGCTTGTCTAGTGTGGCTCCTTTCTTCTGGTCCCCTTTGGTTCCTTTCAAGTTCTTTATTTGACAGTTTAGAAGAGAATGCCATTTATGAGGAAAGAGCCAGGATGAGAGGGGGAGAGATGAAAACTGCCTTTTCCCAGTCTAGGAGGAAACAGTACTTCCTTTTCTGCCACTGCTAATGTTATGTGTCATACACGTTAACCTTGCCTTTTGCTTGTCGAATTGTGAGGTCTAAAAGACAAGAAAAATTCTTGCTTAGCTGGGCACAGAAGGAAAGTAGCATTTGTTAAATTCCTCTTGTATAACGTATCATGTTCTTTGTGAATGTCCCACACGGCTACTTTAAACTTAGAGATGTTTATATTCCATAAACATGAATTGATAAGCAGATGCTTTCATATAAATTGATATTTGATTTTTGTAACTGAATCATAAAACTGATGAATTACTTCTTTTGTGAATCCTATAGAACAATCTTTGCAAAAACTCACAAGCTCCTTTTCCTTCTTAAAACTTTGTGTTCCGTCTGTGTTATCCTTGTGTAATTCATTCTGTACATTAACTTATTTCATGCGTATTTATCACCCTATGTTTCTGCATTTTAAATATATATGTAAATTTGATTCTAAATCCTAGTCATTAGATTATGTTCCCCACATAGTAAAGCGCACAAATGCATTAAAGTGTGAATAATTGAAAGAAATATGATGATCAGAAATACATCCTTTCAGTGAGATGGGGAAACTTCCTAAAGACTCTGTTCCATTGGTTTACTCTTCCGTGGATTAATAATATTAATTGCCTAGTGAGGTAGCATTCTGGTCTGCTGTGTGTTGACATGGTACTTACTGGGGGTTGAGTCCAGGATTTTGCCAACTTTGCAGGTGTTCACGCCTAACCTTTCTCCTCAAAATGACAAAAGACAGCATCTTGCTGTCTTGACACACTCAGACTTGTTTCTGCTTCCTTATTGCTAAGATTACAAGTGCTCGTAAGACTTTATTTTTTCCCCAACACAACTGTGCTAGCTGTGTGGTCTGTCCCCTTTGCTGCTTGTTGGATTGTAACAGAATTTTCATCAGTGCCAGATATTTGAATACTGTCATCAAAAGTTACACATCAGTGGAATATTTGATTAAGCTCTCCATTATTAAAAGCAAATTTTAGACACCACCAGGCTAGCTGGCTACAATCATTAGAGACATGGAATTCTGGGAAGTATACTTTGAAAAGCTACTTAAAGCTCTTGCTTTCCACCTCCCCTAACCTACAATGCCGGGCATCAGACCTAGGACTTCTCCAAGTTTGGTGTGATCACTTATCTTAATCTGGGTTATGAGGGAATTCAGTGAGATATCCCGTCCTGAAATTGGGTGGTAGCATCCCATGGTTTGAGTACCTGTACTTCATAAAAAGGAGAGAGCTAGCTGAGTGAAAACATTTGTCACTCTCTGCTTCCTGTCTGTGGATGTGTTGTGACCAGCAGAGCAGCCTCACACTCCTGTGCCATGCCATTCTCAACATGACGAACTTCCTCACACTGTGAGCCAAAACAAACCCTAAAGTTGTTCTGGACAGGTATTTTTTGCCATAGCAATGAGGAAAAGTAACAGAAACAGAAAAGGGCTTTTTAAGAAGCCGGATTACACTCATCATTGGACTTTTTCTCAGAGGCATCATGTTTACCTGAGTATTTCACACAGTTTTAGGGACAGTTGGCACTGTTAATTTCAGCATAGTTTGTGCCAAATGGTTTTTCTTGATAAATTTTTATAAGAAATTCTGAATAAACATTTATTCCAAAATACTCATTTTAAGGACCTTGTCTGGTTTCTGCCCGTCCTGTCAAAGCTGGTAGCGTTTTGTCAGTTAAGTCAGGGGGCTTACAGCAGTGCTATAGTGCTCATTTGAAAGAACTCCGCAGGCTGTACACTGCAGCTTGATTGGACTCCTACATCAAATGTCTGAGTGAGGCAAGTGTGTTTGCACGCTTATCTGACCAGTGCGTTGTTGGTGTGTTACAGGTATTCTCTGAAACCAAATGACCAGATCTTGGCTGAAGACAAGCATAAGGAATTGTAAGTTCATTAGACCTCAGTTGTGCGCACCTCACTCTATGAAGCAGATGTTGTTCAAGCTACTTGAAGTAAAAATCATATATACATGTATATATGTACATATATACATATAATGTGTATAGAATTAATATGTATGTAATACTATGGTTGTAATCAGTGGAATTCGGATAATTTGCACTATATAGTTGTGCTATATCAAATGAACCCCAGGGGTAATTGTGATACTCATTGAAATATGTCACATTGCTTTTGATTTTCCAGATTACACGTATTCTTAGAAACATGTCATTTCTTTCCTCCCTCCCTCTGGATAAAACAAGAGATTCATGATTAATTTTGTAGTTTTATTTAGGTGCTTTTTCTAGCACTTGCTAAGAAAGAAGAAAATCATGAAGAAACATGGTTTTATGTCTTTTATAGCTTTATAGAAAAGCAAATACCTACCTATTGTTTACTGTAAAGTAAAATACTTCGAACATGAAGCTAGAAATGTGAGTGCTTTTACATCTTTTAATGTACTTCTTTTAGAGTTCTGTTTTTGTACTTTTGCGAAATACTTATGGTATGCTGGAACATCTTCTCTGACATTTTTCTCTTGGAAGGTGGCAATTAAAAGATTGCCATCTGTCAAGGACTGTCAGTGTTACAGGTACAAGGGACAGGCTTGGCAAGTTTGAAATGCGTGAGCGTCTTAGGATTGTCTAAAGAGGAAAACTTTAAATTTTTATATGCTTCTATTTTTTTTTTTTAAACGGGTTCACTTTTCCCTCATTTTTCAGTAAGGAAAATGTTAGTAATGTTGAACATTATATAAACAGCCAGCATCAATGCTGTAAAAGGAAGAATTGAAGGACTTCAATTCTAATTGTATGTGTAGGTTTCACCATGCACTTTTCATATCAGTTAGGCTTCTATCACCTTTATAAGTATATTGATTTTTCCAAAGTTCTAAGCATACTAGATACACTAACTATATTAGTGTATATATTTAATTATGTAGAGAATAGTTCTTACTTTGTAGTTTAGGCTGACAAAGTAGAACTATGTGCCCAGGCTGGTTTAAGGCTCAAAGTAACCCTCTGCTTCCAAGTGCTGGGATTGTGGGTTATAGAAGGGAGTCACAACACCCTGTAGCCATTTAATTTTCATATCCAATTCAGGTCAGTCTTGATTTACTTAATTTAGTCCTTATTTGCACATGCAGGCACATGCACACTACGTCCTGTTTGCTGCATAACAGTTCAATCAATTTCTATTTTAGTCTGTTGTAATGTTTATTTAAAAGTCCAAGACACAGTTCACCTCCTTGTTTAGAGCTTGACTAATGATTTTTTTCCTTGCGATTTATAATGGAAAAAATTTTCTAACAATCAGTTTTACCTGACACATAAAATATGTCTATGGAAAAATTAAACATACTATACATTCACCTATATACTCACCATCTGGATTTTATCATTTATATTTTATTGTACTTAGTTATTACTTTCAGGTTTTTTCTCCAGTGCATTCATTAATTTCATTTATTTATTTATTTATTTATTTATTTATTTTGGATTCATTTCAGAGTTTCAGATGTCAGAATGCTTTCCCCTAAACTACTAGGGTTTAATAGCTAAGAGGGTTTTGTTGTTTTAATTTGCTTATGCTAGAATTTTAAGTAAAATCATATGTGTGATTTTGTTTTTTAAATAAGACCTCTTTTATTTCTTCTTCCTCCTCTTCTTCTTCCTCCTTCCTTCTTCCTCTTCTTTCTCCTCTTCTTTCTTCTCCTCTATCTTCTTCCCCTCTTCTTCTTTTCTTCTTCTTCTCCCCATCCCCTGTTTTGACATAGACTTTCATTATGTAGCCCTGGCTGGACTCCCTTTGTATACCATGCTGGCCTTGAACTCACAGAGATCTGCTTCTGCCTCTGGAGTCTTGGTGTGATAGCCATGTGCTGCGGTGCTTGACTGGTTTGTTTTCACAGGATCATCATTGTTGCATGTATCGTTTAATTCCTTTTTTTATTGCTGATTAATGTGGCATTTCTTTATTGGTTTTGTGTTTTGTTTTTTTGAGGCAGGGTTTCTTTGTGTAACTGCTCTGACTGATTAGGAACTGGCTTTGTAGACCAGGCTTTCCCAAACTAACAGAGATCCACCTGCCTCTACCTCCCAAGTTCTGGGATCAAAGGTGTACACACCACCGTGCCCAGTCTTAGTATGGCATTTTTATCTGAATAGTTTATCTGTTCTTTACTGGTGATTATTGGCAGTTTTGTGACTTTACTTTGACTGTTTTCTATCATGTAGTTTTTTTTTTTTGACCTCTACAGTAATGAAAACGTCTAATTGAGTATGAATAGAATCTTAAATTAAAAATTTATCAGCAGCTCTTCATGAAATATGTTTACAAATAATGTCATTTGTGTCTTCGAAATTTAAATAGCTAAAATTCTCACAGAGAAAGTAGAAATGCTGTTCACCTTGGTTTGATTGGTACATGTTGTATGCATGAATTGTGATGCTAAATTTTACTGTGTCCTATAAATATGAACAAATATCTTATATCCACTAAAAAGAGTAACCCAAATCTCTTTGTGCTCTGGACCAAGGTTTTAGAATATATGAAATGTAGATATAAAGCAATTCTTTTGACTGAGAAGACAGCCCAGTGAGTACAGAGCTTGCCAAGCAAGCATGAGCACCTGACTGTGAATCTAGAGCACGTGGAACAGAGGTACAGTGTGTGCCTGGAGCCCAGAGCTTTGGCAGTGAGGTGGAGTAGACAGAGATAGCAGGATTCCCCGAGGGCTGTGGGGCAGCAAGCTTGCTGTTTGTTTGCAGTGCTGTACTACAAAGACATCCGGATCAGAACCAGATGGGCAGCACACAAGCTTGACCTCTGACCTCCACATACTTGCTGTGGTATACATGTAAAGTACACACACACACACACACACACACACACACACACACACACACACACACACTTATCCATGTACACCAAACGAAATAGAGATCCCTAAAATGTAATTACCTAATTGAAAAGGCACGTGTTATTTCTGTAAAACACTGTTATTCTTATATTCAAGATAATCTTGACACATCATGATATTACAAAAAAAAATCCATAGATACTTTCCCATTAGCTCACTTACCTTCAGTTTCCCTCTGTCAGAGCTTTTAGTATACTGATGGCTGGTATTGCACATTATGTGGAATAACTGTTTTTAATAAAAATAGTCTTAGTTTCTACAATCTGATGAATCAGATTCCATACACAGTTGCTCATGCTTCATGGGCATTCTCCACATGCACTCCCTGGAAAACCCGCTTGCCACACAGGGGAAAATTTGGTCAGCAGCGACATTTGTTTTCCTAAGCAGGATTTTGCTTGTTTCCGTATACTTAATGCTCTGCTCTAGGGGATGATTTTTAAGTTAGTCAAGTGGAACAATTACAGTTGTGATGTGATTATTCCAAAACTGTGGAGCTCATGCTTGGCTCTCTGAATAATCCCGTAATGAAACTTATTAGTTTTCTATGGATTTGTTTTTACCCCACTGCAATCATGGTTTTATAAATGGAATAGCTTAAAATAAGAAAAATGCCACTTTGATTTAATAAGTGTTTGTTTGTTTGCTTCCCCCCTCCCCGCTTGTGGTAGTTGCTGTGTTTGAACATAACACATCTGTGAAAAAGTGCCCTGAGGGCCAATTTAAAGGGTTTATTTTGGCTCAGAGACTTAAGTCTATACGGGATGGCTGGCTTCATCACTGTGGGACTATGGCAAGAGTGTGTCATGACTGGATGCTGTTCTGGGAAACCAGCAAGTACAGAGACAGAGAGAGATGAGAGACAGGGAATGAGAGAGACAAGAGAGGCAGTTATGAGATAATTCCCTTTAAGAGCTCACCACCTCCAGGAAGGATTCAGCTCTTCCTACTCTGTGTCACCTCTCGATAACACGGTACATTCCTAGTCCATCCATTGGTGGGTAGTCCACAGACTAAGACAGAGCTCCTGGGATTTCTTCCTTACCCAGAGATCTCCCTTTTGAACATTGCATTTCATACCCAAGCCTTATCACCATCAAAGATTCTGTATAGTTTTGTGTGTCTATCATATTTCAATAAAGTAACCACAAAAGCGAAAGATACTAAGTTCATTTGGTTTGTTTTCTTATTTTTGGAAACACCTGCAATGGTACAAGATAGAACTACTTTTATATACATATTCATTTATAAATATATAAATTTTGAACTGCTTTGGATATGAATAGTGTATTGAGATGTGATCAGGAAGATTCATGTAAGAAAAGTTAATAGTTGCTAAAGTTATGAATGAAAACTTATCCATACTACTTTATAGCCTAAACTGGATATTTGTTGTCCCCCCAATTTGCTAAACTCTAGAAGGCAGGGGGATAAAAATAAATCTGTCTTCAAGGGACTTGGGTGTATTTGCTTGACTTTGAAAGACAGATACTAAGGCAAAGCCCAATGTCTGTTTTGTCATACGTAGCATGGGAGTCACAGGCATAAAGTCACAGGTTAACACCTGTTCATCACAGTGCTGAACCAGAGACTAGTTTTTTGTCCCCATTTAACCCCCACTCCGTAAGCATACTGTAATTTGATTGTATTTATTTATTTTTAAGGATTATTTTACTTTGCATTTATAAGTGTTTTGCTAGCATGTGTACCACATGTATAGGGTCCCACTGGACCTGCAGTTACAGATTGTTATGAGTTGCCCCATGGGTACTGGGAATAAAACCCCAATCCTCTGCAAGAGCATCAAGAGTTTCTTATCCACAGAGTCAGGTCTCCGGGGCACAATCATTTTAAAAGAAGGTTAGTGTTCAGTTTAGTAACAGAAGAACAAACACAGAGTATCTTGCTGCCTAAACTAAGATCACAGGACCAATTGTGAAATCACCTTAGACGTCAAACTGAACTGGTTGCAGAAAACTGATGAGGTATTATATTTGTCTGGCTTTCAGTTTGAAGTTATTTAAAGTTCTTCTAAGGTGAGGCAAAAATTCAAAGGCTTATGTCAGATTAATACAGAAAGCTTTTATGCTTAGGAAGTGCCAGATTTATAATTTAGTTATGCTCTGATTGTTGTACTGTGTACTCTTTGATGTAACTCTGAGCCTATTTTGTATTTTTCATTTCCTTGAGCACTTTACTCAGAGTCCTCATCACTGGGGTCTTTGTTTGCCTTGGGTCTCCTTTCTCTAGAACATACCCAACTTCTTCCATCTTAGTGTTTTATTCTCTGGCTATAACTGCCATTGGGAAATTTAAGCTAAGGTGCCAGTCTCCTTCATGTTGGAAATGTTTATTTGTACATTGTTTGTTGACATGTTTGTTTGCAGTGGTGGGAACCGGTCCTGGCCTCAGGGATATAGGCAAGCACTCTCAACGCTGACTACGTCCCAGCAGGCTCCGGAATCATTATTTTAAAACTGGTTTTCTATGTAGTCTTAATCTTTACAAGGTAACTTTACTATATTGCTTTTTGAATTAGACTTTGAAAAGCTCCTTAGGGTGTTGTGTTCACTTGTTGGTTCTTATGCAACTGCTACTCTGGGAATAAGTATTTAACCTGTGGTTCATTTTTTTTTTTGGTCCTTTCTTTCTGATTGCATCAGATGACTTCCTTTAGAAACCCCGACTAACATCCAGTGAGGCCATTTCAGCCTTAACCATATCCCACAGATGATATGTTCAAACTTTTCATATTAGTTTAGTGGTAGATTCTAAGAAACTATACCTAAAAGGATTACTAAATACACGAAGATAGGGGTAATAATCACACATCATTAATTAAAGCCAAAGTGACATTTGAAGGACAGCTTTTTGAAGAGCAGAAAGCTGTGTAAAAGGCTGTTATCAGTATTTAGGGATCTGAGGTGGGAAGATTGTGTGTCCCAGGTTATCCTGGGTTTCATACTAAACCAAGAAAGGTGTTATGAACATTACCATGCACATGAACCTACAAGCATACTTTTATGCATTTGTGTATATTTGGAATTTTTGTGTGCAGTTTCCTCTTAGCTTCACCAAAATCCTTTAAAAAATATTTGATTTTTAAAAAATGTCTATGAATTTGCTTCTATTTATATGTATACAACATGTATGCAGTACCTTTGGAAGCCAGTAGAGGGTGTCAGATTTCCCCTGGAATTGGACGTAGAGAAGTTTGTGAGCTATTTGGGTACTGGGAACTGAACCCAAGTCTTCTTGCAAGAGCAGCCAGTGCTGTGGAGCCATCTCTTTACCCAACCCCTAAGAGATAACATGTAATTATTATCACTTTATAAAGAAGGCATTACAGAAGGCAAAACAGTTAACTCAAGTTCTCAACTGTAATGCCCAGGCGTGTCATCAGTACTCGGAGGAGGATGGTTCACACTGCTAACAACACACTGACTGCATTTACTGATGTGCTAACTAGCATTTATAAACATATGTTTTTTTTTGTCAAGTTATGCACCAGGTATTGTTCAATGCCTATTTTAAACCTTCCCATTTTCACTATAATGAAAATATTCCCCACATTTCTGCCTATTTTCAGGTAAAAATAGTGTTAATATGGTACTTCTAATTTTACTAACAACTCTCCTGAGGCGTAACAATCTTAATTAATGAGGACTTCTTCTCAACCTTCGTGCTATGGACCTCATCCAGTGCCTCGTGTGCCAGGCAAGTGCCTTCCCACCCCTACCCATCTCACTGTGCTCACTGCCTTTGCCATTTTACCTAACGTTAGTCATTGCTCAATGTGCTATGAAAACATTTGAACCTTGAGTTTGCCCTTTTGGTGAAGGATCGTTGTTCTTTATTTTCTGATCATGAGGTTTCAGTTTGAATACTGGCTGAAAAGAGCTTGTGAGATAGAATACCCAGTGGTTTAGCATTTATGTTCCTTTCTGTGGCAACCATTTTGAAGTGGTGTTTTCTCCTCACATGCGAGCCTCCCAGGCCTGGGTTCTCAAGCCCTGGGAGTCATCCCTGCTTTGAGAGCTGTTGCAAACCTCTCTGCTTAGCTCTTTCATCATCTTTGCTTTGTACTCTTATCTTAAGGAAATGTGTAGTTGTCTAACTAGTTCTCATATTCCTGCTTTTTGTTGGTCTGTTAGAGTGTTGTAGTGATTCCTTTTAGGGTTTGTAGTTTCTTATTTTAGTTTTGAGATTCCTAAGGTGGGTGGTAGTGGCGCACACACCATTGATCACAGCACTCAGGAGGCAGAGTGGCAAGTGGATCTGTGAGTTCAAGGCCGTGTTGAGTTACACATGAGTTCCAGGACAGCTGGAGCTACACAGTGAGATCCTGTCTTCCACACAAAAGAATTAGAAAGATTCAGATATGCTCCTGAAAGTCTTGTTTTTGAGATAGGTTATCCCTGGCTGACCTGGAAGCCACCAAGGTTTGCTCATCTCAGCCTCCACTGTCTGGGATCGAAGGTAAGGGCATGCTGCATCACACCCATCCCAGAAGGTTTTTCCACCTCCCTGATCTGGTTTCTGACCAGATTTTACGTTAGAACTTCCATCTCTAGTTCAGAAGCCAGTGAAGGTAAGGTTCCTTTTGTCTTTGTACCTTCAGGGCTTGGCAATTTGCCCAATGCATCCTAAGCACCCAGTACACTTTTTATGCTTCCTTATGTATGTATAGGTGTTTGGCTCTAAGGTTATGTCCCCAGCAGGCCTGCAACTTGGTAAATAGGCAAAATTGTCAACCACCTTCCCTGAGATTAAGGTGTTCACTAGTATGCCTGGCTCAGTATGATTTTTAGTGAATAAATATCTTGCCCAGAATGTCTCCAACATTCTTCATTCTTTGATGATTCTCTCCTGAGATGTTACAGTAGGACCTAGGGTTGCCTGCCTCCCATCCTGTGTCTTATGTCATTCTGTTTACTAAGTAGCCTTCTGTGCACTTTGTCCTTGTCCCCTCCTAACTGTCCACCTCTATAAAACATGAATTTGTCTCACAGTTGACTATAATATTAACACTTGAAGGGCTGGGTGTGGCTCATCATGTTTAGCTCACTTGTGAGACCAAGGCAGGAGGATTGTCTTGAGTTTGACAACAGTCTAAAACAAACACCATCAAACAAAGTTACCTTCGTGGTCTGTATTGTCAAATGTCAAGCATGGTTTGTAAGTTGTTGCTAATTGGGATCTTGCTTTCTCCTTAGTGACAGCCTCTGTAGTCCGCTCTCTTCCGTCCTTTAGCCACTTCTGTCTGAAAGCTCCCCAATTCAGCCCTAATCAGTTTGTTTCTACTATAGTGTAATTTTTCTGGGAGTCTCTAATATTAGGCTGAGTTTCTTAATGACTTGTGACTAATTACATTTTGCATGCTGGCTACCCTGCATACTTTTGTCATTGCATTTTGTTGCTTAAACTCTTTAATGCCTGTGGATTATGGAATAGGTATTATTTGAAATGAAAGTTAAATTTTAAGAAAATTATGCTCTATCATTATAGGAATTTTAGAAAGTTTTTTCTACAGATTAAGGTATAAGCTATACCTTATACACACACACACACACACACACACACACACACACACACACACACACATATATATATATATATATATATATATATATATATATATATATATATATATATATACACATACACACACACGTATACCCATGCACTATCTATCTATATAGACATGTATAACTATATCTGCATTTGTGGGTAGATTTGTTCAGACAGTTTAATTCTGATGTTTTTATAGTAAAGATGGTAGAAAGTAATGATTTTGATGCACAGTCTAATTCTCTAAAGCTAGAGTAATTAAGAGCTGAGTGTTGCTCAGTGGTGTAACACTTGTCTAGGATGTGCATGGTCCTGAGTTTGTAGTGAGGCTGAGGAAAAGATACAGCATCTTCGTTCATAATTTTATTCTTTATATAATCATGTATGTACATGTACATGTAGTTATTTGTAACTCTAGGGTATATTGATAACAGATTAAGAAGTGAAAACAAACTTTCTGTTGGTCCAGTTTGACAAAGAGCAAACTCAAATTTGTCTTCTCTGCTGGTGTCCTCCATCTGACCCTGAAGAAGGACTTTGTTCTGCATTTATTGAACAGCACAGAAAACACGAGGTGGGTGGGAAAGAGTTGGGGGAGGGATTGAATTTTTTTCACTGAAACTTTTAAAGAAGTTTCACCAGAGAAGGCTTCGCTGATCCCAATAGACCCAGAATGGCCCTTAGAACCACACACATGTCACCTGCTTATATCTGCATGCTGTCTCCCACAGTTATGGGATATTTGTCATTTAAGGTTGTTTTCAACCTTAAAGGTGGCGATTACCATGATATACTTACATGCATACGTTATTCTGGGAGTGTGAAATATGTAACTCCTGATTAAAGGATAGGCTGTAAAGGTTGTTGGAACAGGAAATCTGAGGCATTGTAAGGGTTGGTAACACTGCTTTTCCTAAAAGAAGGTTAAACAGCAGGACAGCAGGTTAAGTAGTTTCAAATTTTAAGTAATCTTAAGGCATTTTATTAGCTTGGCTTCAAGTTTGGGGTCAAGGGATACTTTTGGAAAAATGTGTCACCATACTAGGGTCCAAGTTAGTTGACTCTGTTGGTCTTCTTTGAGGAGTTCCCATCCCCTTCAGGGCCAGAAATCCTTTTCCCTATTTTTCCATAAGAGTCCCCAAGCTCCATCCATGGTTGGGCTGTGGGTGTCTGCATCTGTCTGAGTCAGCTGCTGGGTGGAGCCTCTCAGAGGACAGCATGTCTGCAAGCCCTGTCATTAATAGTGCCAGGGGTTGGTGTTTGCCCATGGATGGGTCCAATTATTGGTTGGCCATTTCCTCAGTCTCTGCTCCATCCCCTGTCCTGCATTTCCTGCAGACATAGGGTGGAAAGTTCTGTGGTTGGGTTGGTGTCCCTGTTGCTCCACTGTGGTTTCTGCCTGGCTGCAGGAGGGGGCGCCTCTTTAGGCTCTATGTCCCCAATGCTGTGAGTGACAGCTAAAGTCACCCCTATTCTGGAGATTGCTTTTATTTATCTTTTCCTGTTTCCTTTTATCCTTCTATTTTGAAAGCTGATGTATAAAATCATGGTTCTTTATAACACCCCAGCTGTGTTTATGATGTATTTCTTTCTTACTGGTGTGTGGTGTGTTAGACCTTGGTTAAACCAGTAAAACTGGGGCTAGTGACATGCATTAGTGGTTAAGATCATCTGCTCCTCTTAGAACCCAGGTTCAATTTCCAGAACCCGTCTGGTGGCTTAAGAATGTCTGAAATTCCCATTCCAGGAGATGCTGAGCCCTCTTCTGGCATCAGGCGCACATTGTTATATGTAGACAAAATGTACATGTAAGATAAAAATATTGAAAAAAAATTTTAAAGCAGTAAAAACTGACATTCTGGGCCATTGCAACAAGAGATAAATAAAAATAAACTTCATGTAGAGCTGGGCTTAGGCCTGACAAAGACAGATGGGGGCTTATAGCTGAGGAGCACGCTTAGAAGAAGGAAATTACGAAGAGACAGCATCAGTGTAGGAAACAGGCAATGGCACCTGACTGGTCTGAAGGCTTCTTTCTGGAGACAGCCTGGGATGATGGCTGGGAGAGAGGAAACGTTCCTGTTAGTGAGGGTGGAGTTCTTCCCACTGCCCCGCTCTTGAGGACCTGGCCCAAGGGCTTGTTCAGAAAGGGCTCATCAGATATTACCTAGATTAGAGTTTTCTCAAGGAATATCTTGACTGAGTAGCTAGTATTTTCCCAAGCATGGAGCAGAGACCCAGAACCCCTCCCTGCAGATGATTTTGATGCACGTTAAGATCTGAGAACTCAGTGGCAAAAAATAGAACATTAAGATGATACCTATATAATCCCACCATTGCATCCAAAAGACAAAATTTGAAAAATGGAAACTGAATTATGTCTGTTAGCCAACCTTCTCTACAAAATACTGTCTACATAAACCCTGCATAAAAGACTGCCCACTTTAGCAGTGTGACCTCTTTGGGGACAGAACTTAAATATTGTTTTGTATTTTATGTAACTATGAATATTTACAAAAGACTAGATGCTGGATTAAAGGTGGAAACTACAGTTTAGACTGTGGATTCTACTACTGGCACCTAAAGGATTTGTCATTAAATTTCTTTATTGGTGATAAATTGAGTCTGGTGGTTACTGGGCTACTGAGGGTCACCCTGCTGGATATGACAGTGCATAGGCTAGAAGAATCTAGGTCTCTTCATAGGCGGGTGTGTTCTTTCTGCCAGTGGATGTGCTTGATCTAAATATACCTTATTTATCTTGTTAGTGAGTCTCAGAAAGGCCAGAACATAAAACCATCTTCTCTAAAATGCGTATTTTCATTCAGAATTGACTTGCGAAGAAGTATAGAGAATAAAATCCAGTTCTGGCCACCAATCCGAAAGAAGAAATTGTAACTCTCTAAATAGTGGGAGTATGGTTTTGAACCTTTTTGTTGTTGAGACAGGGTCTCATCTCACTCTGCAACTCTGGCCGCCTGAAACTTGCTTTATGGACCAGGCTAATTTCAGTGCAAAGAGTGCTGGGATTAAAGGTGTGTAGCACCAGGTCCAGCCTTAAAAATAATATAAATGTCATCCTATCCGTGAGTTTCAACAGCCCCCCCCCTGACATATATGCTGTTTTCATCTTGTATAGGGTTTCCTGTGATTGTGTCATGGGGTACTCAGTCTATACCTGCAGACCACTTCTAATTTGCTCCACTGCCTTCTTCTAATTTTGCTTAAAGAACTCATGTTCTTTTCTTGGTTCTGGTCCATCGGATTTCATATATGTCTATGGATACGTTTTTGGCAATTCATTCAGATCCTGTAGAAAGACACAGTCACTTGCGTATGCACAAGGAGTAGAGCCTCTGTGGAGAATGATGTAATTCTAAGGAGTCTTCCTTGCTGTAGCCTCCAAAGGCAGCATCTATGGGTTTTTGTTTACTCAGGTAGGATTTTCCAATATTATACCAGCAGAGGCTAAGACTTGGCTACCATTATGCCAGGGGTTAAGCTATCTTCATGAGGAAATGTTAATGAGCTAGGATTTTACTTGAGTTTAAAAAAATTAGAAGTGGAGTTTCCTGTCCCCATCTTCTAATAAATCAAGTTTATTGCTTTTTACTTATGTCTTCTCTCAGGTACATAGAACAGATATCTTTTTCCTTCCCCTATAAGGTTTGGGTTTTAGGTTTGTTCTGATGTGCTTGTTTAATTATCAGTGTTTTCTTTTGCTTTAAAGTTTTGTCTCACTAGTGACATCTTTTTTTTTCTTTTACTTATTTTTTTTGTTACAAAAAATATCTTGATTTAATTTACATTTTAGTACAAGGAAAAAAGATCAAATTTATTTTGATCTTTTGTGTTAAGGTAAAAGTTAAGGTAAAAATTTTTATAAAAAAATTATAAAATACAAATTGAGATGTTTATTTCTTTCACAATAGGAGAAAGGGAAAATTAAAAAGAAAATTGACTGTAGAAAATAGAACAATGTTTGATTAAAGCAGTAGCTGTTGGAAATGCACAATTTTAGATAATTACAAGTCTAGCTAGAGTTCTAGGGAGATGGCTCAGTGGGCGTGGTACAGACCTGGACCTCAGTGTGTGTCCCTAACACATATGTGAAAGCCAGGCAGCATGCATAGCTAACCCTAGCGCTGGTGCAGGTGAGGCGGAGACCAGAGAATGTACCCAATTATGCACACCCATGTGCAGCATTTGCACACTCACAGAACAAAGTCAGATGAGGCTAGGGAATATGGTACACTTTGTTTTGGGCTTTGACCCTACTTTCTTATTACCTTTAAAAGGCAGAGAGAAAAGTTACCAATTTAAGTATCTGCCTTTTGTTTCCAGTTCCCCCGAATTCCTTTTTGTAGGCTGTACGTGTCTATTTTAGCTCATGACCTGATTTGTGTTCTGGTCATTACCCAGCACACTGTGAGTATTCAGAAAGCTCTTCCTGTTAGCGAAGCTTGAGATCAGCCTTAAAACATTCAGTGATTTATTTAGTCAAACTTTATATATAAATATACTATATAATGTATATAACTGTTTATAAATAGATAATTTATATGTAAACATACATATGAAACTTAAAGAAGTATTCAGTAATTTTGTTTTTTTATGAAAAGGACTGCTCATATTTTATTTTTTTATTAAATTGTGTGTTTAATTTTTATATTAGAGTTGGTACTTGGAAAATATTGAAGACCACAGGCTAAGTTCTGAGGTAATTTTTAGTCCTAATGGCATTATAATAGTGCCATTTAACTTCTCAGCAGTTAAAACAATGCCACAATCTTGATTCAATTTTCAAGTGTAGCTTTGCTTGCTAACTTGATTACATTTCATTATTCTTTTGTAGTAATATTTTATTATTTCCTCCTGTTGCACAGTTCTAAGAAATACAAGGTCAATGTGGGAAATTATGTTAGTAAAGGTGATAGCCACCAGATGGTGCTGTTTCACCTCTTTTCTCTGTGACATGATTAAGAAGCATATAGTTTTACAGTGAAGAAGATCTAGAATCATTTGGATATACAATTTGGGGGCATAGATCAATTGCTTAGAAGGAAGTATTCAAAATCATAAGCTTGAGTTCATCTCTCATGTTTAAATAGAGGTGCTGCAGTTAGCCTATTAGAATCTCCTCATTTAAAACACTGTTTCTGATACTTTGTTTTGACTGTGTAAACAAAGCTTAAGTGGTGTTTGTGTGTGTGTCGCAAACACACACAGATATACAAGGTCTTGGTGTATATCTAAGGCTGGCCTTCTCTTCTTGCCCCCTTCTGGCTCTTCAGTGGTTGCCTCATGCGTGTGTGGTGCCCAGAGATACTTCTGTTTTGAGGAGCTGAAGGTTAAACCCCAGGTTGCCAGACTCTGAGCTCTCCCCTAGTCCCGAGAAACAACTACCCTTCTCTTTTTCTGAGAGAAATTTTGGATTTTTTTTTTTTAATGTGTAAGTGTGTTTTGCCTGCATGTATGTGTGCATCACATATGAGTCTGTTGTCTGTGGAGACCAGAAATATGGTCTTCCTGTCTCTATTCCAAGTGAGAGCCATTGTGCCTGATTAGAAAATTCTGCTTGATCTCCAGTGAGTTTTTTTAGTTTTATAAAGTCAAAAGACAGGCTGGAGAGATGGCTCAGTGGTTAAGAGCACTGACTGTTCTTCCAGAGGTCTTGAGTTCAAATCCCAGCAACCACATGGTGGCTCACAACCATCTGTAATGAGATCTGGTGTGTCTGAGGACAGCTATAGTGTACTCATATATATAAAATAAATAAATAAGTAAATGTTTTTTTTTAAAGTAGAAAGACAACTTTTGTAAATGTTCTTATATATATGTTAGGAATAAAATAACTATGTGGTACAATAATTATGGAGATATAGCAGTTGAATAACCATTGTCGTCACAATGGCTACCTGATGAAATATATTTCTCCTTGAACTTAGATAGTCGGTTATAGGAGATAGTTTTAGGATTTACACTACGTATGATGGTATGTCTATAAGCCTTGTGCTTAGGAGGGTAGAGCGGGTGGGTTGTTCCCATGGGACAGGTGGGGAAGGGAAGGAGGGAGAGAGAATGAAAATGTATTTTTAACATTTCATAACTATTGTGTGTGTGTACACGCACCTACAGTGTTGGCCCACATGTGCAGGGGACCAAGAACAGCTAAGGTTTTCTAGCACTCTTCATCCTGTTCCCACAAGGCATTATTTCTCAGTGAATCTGGAGCTAGGCTGGCAGCCAGAAAGCCTCAGTGACCCTTCTGTTTCTGTCTTGCTTTCCCTCACGCTCTGGGATTACAGGTCGACGCACAGGCACACCTGACTGTTCACATGGCTCCTGCAGGTTCAAACTCAGGTTTTTCCCACTTTGTGTAGTGAGCACGCTTCTTCACTGAACCATCTTCCCAACCCTGATTTAAACATTTTCACGCCCCCATCCATCCATATTTGTGTCTAGCCATGAGATTAAAACAAATGTGGGTGACATTGGAAGTGCTTACCAAAATTACTGTGTGCATGTCAACCATTGTATTACAGTGTCTGAAATCAAGCTTTCTTACATTCCAGGTGACGTCAGTAAATTTTCTCATATTCTTTAACTTTGTCTGTGAATAGTAATGATATGACTGAATCTTTATCTCTGCCAGGGAGGTGAGGTAGTGCTTGATACTGACCTTGATTTAATGTACTGCTTTTCTCTTAAAGCCTTTTGTCACAGTTTTGGAGTCCTCATAGGTCTCCTAGGATATAAACTCAGTGCTTTCTTTCCCCCATTAACACGTGCTGCACATTCGGTAGAAGACTTGCATATATTTCTCATTCTCATAGTTGAAGAGTCATGTTAAGGGCTCTATGCCCTTCAAAATTCTCTTGCTATATGTTTGGCTAAATTGTTGAAAATAAATTTTTTCTATGTTTTTAAAAGGTAATTGGGTTTGGATCATTGCTTCTATTTTATTGTTTGCTGGTCAGTAAATCTAAAATTTTTTTTGTTTTAATTATTATTTTCATTTTCCTGGAAGGAGGTAACTTTTTGTTCCTGCTATTACTGGCTTTCTTTTGTTTTTGTTTTTGTTTTGTTGTTCTTGTTGTTTTGAGACAGAGTTTCTCTGTGTAGTCCTGGCTGCCCTGTAACTCACTCTGTAGACCAGGCTGGCTTCGAACTCACAGAGATTCACCCACCTCTACCTCCTGGCTGCTATCACTGGCTATTTGAAGAGATAAAGATTGGTGGATAATTGGGAGAGAAGGCTAAACATGATCACACATATTTTGTGTTTTTTAAAGGTTTGTTTATTTTATGTTATGTATATGAGCATTCTGCTTGTACATATATCAGTATAACACTTATGTGCCTGGTAAGAGCCATTTCTTCAGTCCCTACTTTGTGTTTCTTGTTACTACTCTTTTCTTGTCTACTTATATTCCATGTGTTCCAATAAAGCAAACTACGCCATAGGCAGCGTATGTGTGAATTATTTTTGTTGCTCCGTTTTGTTGCTTTTCTTGGTAGAAGCATCCTTTGCCTTATAGTAGCTAAAGTGATGACTGCATTAAAACATTTACATGAGCTAGTTTGGAAGATTTCTGTAAGGCTCTTTACTGTGCTAATATAGGGCACATCATAAGGTAGTAGCAGTAGGAACTCCAGACCAGGACTGAAAATGCATTCAGCTTAGTGGGGTATTGTGTAAGTATAATCCTAGTGAGGTAGGAGGAGGTTTGCCAAAAGTTGGAGGCTCACATGAGCTAAGGATAATTTTAGGCCATTTCAGGTTACAAAGTGGAAGTTGTTTCTAAAAAGAAAAACAACAGCAGCAACAACAAAATAAAAGCAAACCGGCCATCCCAACAAACACAGCAAAACCAGCTAGAAACATCAGCACCACGGCTAAGTTCAGCAGCAGAACTGACAGGATGTAATTACTAATGAGGTGACACATAAAGGGAGCCTTGACATTTCTGTAGAGGAAAACCGATGCCACTAGCGTCCAAAGGAAAAGCCACAGGATTTGAGGGAAAGCATTTGGGTGTGCAGTGTTTGGTTTGCAGCTACAAAGCTACTGGAGCATTGCACACATTAAGTTGTACATGGAAGAAAATTACCTGTGGAAGAAAAGCTGGGAGGGAAGCGTTAATACTTTTTCTTTTTTCATTTGAAAACCTAAATATTACAGTTATCACAGAACTTCGATCCTTAGAATTTTAGTATGTTCGAGGTTAATAGTACTAATATTTATTTACAACTTCCCACAAAGTTTAGGTTAAATGCCAAGCATTACTTTCATTATCTTGTTTCTCATAGTAGCATGAGTTAAAAAAAAAAAAAACAAAAAAACTTGTATCTAGAGTTTCAGGAGCGCTATATTGACCAAGATCATACAAGTACGTGATGGGTATTTAAACTTCGGTCAATCTAACTTTAAAGCCTAGACTTTTAGCTATTATGCTATTTGCCTGTCTTGTGGAATGAAAGAGCTGTAATGGATCTAAACGCCACATCTAGCCTTGCTCTATAATCAAATATATGCCAGAGCTAAAAATATATAATTAATGTCAAGATTAGCTATCTAATTTCCTTAATAAAAAGCTTAACCAAAAGAACCATTCATTACTGTGTCCTTGTGGTAGAAGTGTGTGTGTGTGTGTGTGTGTGTGTGTGTGTGTGTGTGTGTGTGTGTGTGTGCTTATGACTTGAGTAAATTCTCATTAGTCTAGACCAATCATGATTACCATTTTTTTTTCTTTCCAGTCATGTTTAGACAGGGACACATATCTGAGCAATAATTGATGTATGACTGGTTAGACAGAGGATGAACTTCGATGAACGCTCCTGGGAAATTTCCACTCCCATTCTAGGTATACCCAGATTGACGAGTGTTTATAATTAGGGGTGTTGTTTTGTAATGTTTTTGATAATTGTTCCAGATAAAAGGAAACACTGATGGCTGAGAAAATGAGAGGATGGTGAGGTCTCATATCTTTACTGATCTGCTCTGCTGCCTAGTTACCATATCTTAAAGCTCTTCTGCCTCAGGACCACCTGGATCTTACATGCTGTTAAGGGATCTAGCTCAGTGGAATGCGGCTTGCCTAACATCTACATGGTCCTTGGAAAGATACCTTTCATCTTGTGTGTGTGTGTGTATTACATGTATCATTTATACCCTGATTCTTACAGTGATAGCACTAAACTAATTTCAGATGAATATAGTTTACATGTACTAAATTAAATCTCTGACCAGAAGTTAGCAAAAGCCTGAGGTCACATTAAGAAAATAATATACTTTTTGATATGATAAAATACATTTAACATGTGCTGAGGACATTACTCAGTGGGCGAGCACTTGTTTTGCAGGCCTGAGGACCTGAGATAGAATTCCCAGCACCCACATAAGTTAAACATGGCTCCGTGTGTCCATAACTGGGCCATGGGCTGATTCTGAGAGTTCACTGCCTAACTCAACTGGCCAAAACGACAAACTTTCCTGTTCAGTGAAAGACTGTCTCAAGGAAATAGAACAGAATGTTAAAAAAAAAAAAAAAAAAGCCTCACTTTCTGTTGTGGCTGCACACAACTTTGCTCTGGTCTCCACCGTGTTCCGTCAAGGTGCATACGACCAGACCCCACATGCATTTCCTTGTTTACCTGCCTCATCCCTAATGCTGGCATCTCACTTACGAGGAACTACTGATCTCTTCTTCCCAAGGTCAGTAATAGAGTTGTATAGTACACAGTACTCAACGTTGCTAGAGGTTACATACACAAAGATTTGGTGAAATAAATAGAAAGGAAGCTGTAGATGGTAGAATCATGTATTTGAAAACTTGACAGAATCAAAACTCCTAGTAACATAATCATTCAGCAAGAATACGTGTTCAGCGTAAGCATTTGTGTATTTGAGTTCTTGGAAACCATATTTACAAAGTGAGAAAGAGAAGATAAAATACTTAATATAACCAGTGACTATTTAAAAGATAATAGAAGAAAAAAAAAAACCCATAAAAACACGCATAAAAAGACAGGTTTGAATAAAAGAATAGATGTGGTTACAATCTCTGATCATAATATTTTTAAAGTTACTATTGAATCTCCTTTCACTTTAATCAGAGATTTTTATTACATTTTATCTATGAGGTTTTGTAGGATTGGCCATTACGCTTTATTGTAAAAAGCAGTGATTCTGAGCTGTTCTTTGTTTGGGTAACATCCTAATTTTGAAATGTTAATCTTTAAATACTTCTGGCTTTTCAAAATACCGGATTTCACCATGACATTTGCATAAGTGCATATTGTTTCTTTTTCTCTCCTTTCCAGGAGTTCCCTTCCACTTCCCTTAATACTCCTATTAATTAATAAATTTATGCATTTATATACCTATTTGTTTAGCAGTATTGGGTAGGAACCTATGGCCTCAGGCTAGGCAGATACTTAACTACTGATCCACATCCCCACCTCTTTGTGCTTCTTGTTTGAGACAGTGTCACACTAAAGTTACCAAGACTAACCTTAAACTCTCTACAGTGTAGTAAACTTGCAATCTTCCCGACTCAATTTCTTTCTTTTTTTTTTTTTAACTTTAACTCCATTTATTTTATGCTGAATTTATTCCCGTGCCATGAGCTTTTGCTTCTCCTTTTTCTTCTGTGCAACCTCCTCTTCTGGCTTTGGAATCTGTTCCTTCTCCGTGAGGATCATCTCAGTGTGGCAGGGGGAGCTCATGTATGGTTAATTCGGCCATGAGCTCTGTAGGTTCGCCGGCGCATCTTAGGTGCCTTGTTCACCTGGATGTGTTCAGTGACTAGAGAATCTACATCTAGACCCTTAAGTTCAGCATTACTCTTTGCATTCTTAAGTATATGCAGCAAAAACTCAGCACTCTGTTTTGGCCACCGTCCCTGTGTCCAGCCCCATGCACCTACCAACACCACCATTGTAACGCCGGAATGGCACACATTGCGTCTTTAAAGTGACATCCTTCAGATACTTGGTGGCTTTACGGATATGCATACCCTTGATTGCCTGGGCAGTTTCCCGGGTGTTCTTAAAATGAACACGAAGGTTTGAACCCCTGGATTTGCATGATTTTGTGGGGTTTTCTGGGTCAAGGGAGTAGCGAACCATCTTTACAGGTCACCTCTGGCCGCTTCCGACCCAATTTCTTATGATGATGACAGGCTGGTACCACAGGCCCAGCATTAATAGTTTTCCTTCCTACTTACATATCACACAATATGCATACTTTAAAAAATCTAAATTCTATGAATAAGAGAAAACGTAGTACTTGTCTTTCTAACTCTGGCTCACTTCACCTAGCTTGATCCTCTCCAACTCTATCCATTGTCCCGCAAATGACAAGACTTTCCTTTCTGGTGGCTGAGTGACACTCCACTGTGTGTATATAATATACTCCATGTTGTCTTTGAGGTCTCATTTGCTGATAACCACCTAGGCTGCTTCCCTGCGTTGTCTTATCGTGAATGAACAGTGATGATAGCAGTCTGTGTGATTTGTTGACTCAGTCTTGGCATATACCCAAGAGCAGAACAGCCAGATCCTATGAAGCCTTTTGAGGACACCCCACACTGATTATATCAGTGTTACTGTTGTATCATTGTGCACACCAACAGTGCATAAGTCTCACCCACCCTTCCTCGGTTTGTTGTTGATAGCCGTTCTGAAATGGGTTGGGATCTTGATGTAGTTTTGGTTTGTATTTCTCTGGTGCCTAAGGATGGTGAACGTCTTTTTTACTCATTGTCTATTTTTACTTTTGAGAACCCTGCTCAATTTGTTGGACCATTTCCTACCTTACGATTTGGGGTTTTGGGTGTTTGGGTTTTTGAATTCTTAGTTTTTTCAAAGATCAACCCCCTTATCCACTGTATGCCATAGCATTTTACTGCTAGTACAAGACCATCTGGAACATTCTATCTGCTGAGAGGACTGGCAGAATTTGAGATGGTGACGGCTCCCTCATCTCGGATGCTGAGAGAGTTTGCATATCTGATTGGATAAACGTTACTCGAAGCCTCCTCTATTGATGCAGCCTTTCTGTCAGAGCAGTTTTAATCTGTAAACAAAATTAATTGAGGAGAGATCTCTGTGAGAGCCCCAAAGATTTTACAACCTTTCTTTTTTTTCCTTTGTTCTTTTCTTTTTTTCTTTTTCCATTTGATTTAGAGAAATTAAAGTCAGCCTAATTCAGGAAAACCTTAACCTAAGAATTTTTATAGTTTATGTAAACTCTGAAACTCATTTTCAGAGACATTAAAACAACCATGTCTTCTGTTTGTTAATGTAATTGCAGCAATACTGACATTAAAATCCGTTACAAAAATGGTTAAAAATTTCAACTTAGTAATTATATAAGGAATCTTAGTCATTCCTTTGTATCTTAATATTCAAAATTCTAAAGTTGTCCTTATGTACATTTCAAGACTAACAGAATGCTGTTACTTAAAAAAAAATACCAGTTACTAAAGCATCTTTTAATTTGACATTAATTCAACAAGTTTTTAAGATTTGTTTCAGAATCTTAAATATAAGCTGATAATGAAGGAGCAAAATTTATTACATAAATATACAGACCAATATATTATTAAGATTATCGCTTACTGATAGTAAATTAGATTTCCACACTAAATGATTCCTGTTTATCTAGGCAATAAAATTAAACTATTAAATTCAGGGCAACTTGTACTGTAAATAAACTATTAGCAAGGAGCATAACTGTGAGAACTGTTTATATGAATTATTCACGGCAAACTTATTATCTCTGTGTCATTAGCATGTAAGATAATGAGCCTAATTACCATGGCTTTAAACTCAGGGGAGTAAGCAATTTATGTGTAGAACTTTCAGGGCTGTGGCTACACCCAAAGAATATTCAGAGAACCGCAGACAAATCTTCTGTTTCTCACATGCTGTCTCTCACTTGCTTATTAGTTGATTTTTCTTAGGATTAGACTTATAGCAAATAATAATTGTTATTGTATGTGTGTGTGAACATGGGTATGTTAGGGGCATGTGTGTGCAGGTCAGAAGATGACTTTGATGAGATCTTTCTTCCTTCCTTCTTTATTTAATAATTTGTTTGCAGCTCAAGTTGCACTGAATTTTATAGTTCCAGGGATTGAACTCAAGTGGCGAGGCTTCTATTTTAAGTGCCTTTACCTACTGAGCCATCTTTCCCACTGGTGAATAACTTCTTAAAGGTGTTGTGAGAAATATTAAAGGTAAATGGCTCATGACTTTTGGGCTCATTTACTGTAGTAGGGAAACAAGGTCTTAAGGGATGTATGCCTTCTTTCACACAACTTAGCATTATCTATATTTCCATAAATAGTATAATCACTTGAAACTTTGAGGCTAAAAGGTTAATAATCAATTTTCTACTCTAAAAGGATTTAGACTAAAATGATTTACTTTGATAGAACTTGGTATTAGCATATAGTCCTTTCTAAGCTTTAATTTTATGTTTCTGATCTTAATTCAGGGCTTTGATGAACTCCTTGTGTCTATTTTCTCTTATATTATAGTACAAATTATCTGAAATAAGCTCTCCTAATTAAAGTTGATAAATCTACAACTGCCTCAATTATACACTAATCAATTATACACTAATTTAATTCTACTTAGCAGGATACAGTACGTCATTAATCGGTTTCAGACTTAATACAACAGATTTAGAAGTAATCAAAATTTGAAGCATGCTATTAGCAGGGAAAACCGAAGAGTTGTACTATCTAGTAATTCACATGTTGGCCCTTATAAACCAAGATTACTCATTTAAAGGTGAAAGTATATTGCTGCTCTTTATTGTTCAGTTGCTAAGGATAAAAATAGTGATTATTCAATCTAAGCACTAATAGTATATTACAAGTTTTGGGGTAAAGTAGTTTGGCTTTTTTTTTCTTTTTAAAGCTTTTGTCTTTTTGGAAAAGACTTATTATTTAATCTGTACGAGTACATGTCTGCATACATGTGTATGTACCATGTGTGCCTGGTGCCCACCGAGGTCTGAAGAGGGTGACAGTTACATCACCTGGCACTAGAGTAATGGATGGTTGTGAGCCACCATGTGGGTGCTGGGAATTGAACCAGGGTCTTCTGTAAGAAGCATCGAGTGAGTGAAGGTGACCTCCGAAGAACATGAGATTCTCCTGGAGCTGGAGTGACGGGCAGGGGTGAGCTGCATGATGTAGATGCAGCCCTGTTGGCCTTTTGAAGAGTCAGTCTTTGTGCATTTATTCCAGGCTGGGCTTCAGTTCACTGGGCTCAGGTTAGCCTCAAATTCACCGTCCTTCTGCTCACCTTCAGAAGGCCTGTGTTCAGGCTGGTGCCACCATTTCCAGCGTTACAGGAGTAATGTGGTCTGCGTCTTCATTTCCAGCGTTACAGGAGTAATGTGGTCTGCGTCTTCATTCCCAGCGTTACAGGAGCAATGTGGTCTGCGTCTTCATTCCCAGCGTTACAGGAGTAATGTGGTCTGCGTCTTCATTCCCAGCGTTACAGGAGCAATGTGGTCTGCGTCTTCATTCCCAGCATTGCAGGAGTAATGTGGTCTGCATCTTTTCCTTGGTTTGTTGTTTCTTCTTCCTCGTCTTCTTCCTCTTCTTCCTTCTCCTCTTGTTCTCTCTTCTTCCTCCTTATCTTGTTTTTTTTTCTTGTTCTTGTTCTCCTCCTTCCTCTTCTTTTTCCTCTTCTTCCTTCTCCTCTGCTCCTCCTTCTCTTCTTTAGTTAAATCTTAAGAAAAAAAATTGAGTGGCTGGAGAAATGGCTCATTATTAAGGGATATTTACCTCTCTTACAGAGGACTGGGCTTAGTTCCCAGCAGTCACCTTACATGGCTCACAACCACCTGTAACTCCAGTTTCAGCCAATGCCCTCTGATCTCCTTTGGCTATGGTTGGTTCTCAGGTAGTAAACATAAACTCATGCAGGCTTAAAAATTCACATAAATTAATTATGCAAACCTTAGCTGTTTCAGGTGGTGTATACTTTTTACTCCACACATGAGCAGCAGATGAGGGAGATTTGTTTTTGAGGCTGAGTTGCCGACCAGTTAGTGGTTCTTCCTCTCTCTCCCTCCCCCCTCTCCTTCCCTCCCCTCCCTCCCTTTCTCCTCCCTGTCTTTTACATAAGTAAACAAAAATTTGACACAATGTTTCATACCGGCACTGTTGGCCTCAAATTCACTATGTAGGGTCATGAGCTTGAACTTGTTCCTTCTGCCTGTACCAGTTCCAGTTCGGCCTAAATATATGCTCTACTAACTGAGCTATATCTCTAACCCATCCCACCCCCTTGCATTTTCATCATTAATTTCTTTAATTTTTCTTTCATTTCCTTTTCTTTGCTTTCCATTCATTTCCTTTCCTTTTTTTTCCCCCCTTAAGACAGGGATTTTCTATGTAATAGCCATGACTATCCTGGACTTGCTTTGTAGACCAAACTGGTCTCGAACTCACAGAGATCCACTTGCCTTTTAAGTGCTGCGATTAAAGGATGTGGCCTCATCATTAAGTTCTTCCGTCACTAAATGATTTTCTATTACGTGGTTGTTAATCATGCATATTATCACACAGATGTATCTGAGATCATTTCTCTGGCAGTTATAAAGGTTTTTAACACATAATTTGTTGTCCAAGTTCTTTTCCTTTTTTCTCCTTCTCTTGTGAGCAACACCTTACAAAGTTGATGTATTTTTATTATTCCTGGGCTCATTGAACTCATTTCTTCGACTTGAATTTCATTACTCATTCTTTCTGTACACCCCCATTGTTAGTAATTCCCTTACCCAGCCTCGTTCCTAATACCTAGTGTTTCTCAGTTCACCTAGTTTGTATGTCTTTGTAAGAAGGTTCTAAGGGTTTTGGAGTCTATTAGGCTTATTGTACTTTTTTGAGGAAACCAGTTTTGTAACAGGTTTCTGGGAAACCTGCAAACGCTCGAGATGCCTTTTCCTTGAAAGATCAGAGCGATCTTGTCCATAGCTTCAGCTCGCACAGAGCAGTTCTGTTCCGAGTACTTCCGGCTGCCTCATCTATGAAATTATGTGCTGTTACTCTTGCTACTCCTTCCTTACCAAGCTCTGTGGTTAAATGAGTCTGACTCACACCACTCTCTCATCTCCCCCTTTCCCTACACTTCCCCTGCCTTTAATCACTAGTTTTGCTTCTAAATACATTACTGTTTGATTTCAAGTAATACCAAGAAACATATTTCATGGCTTGTTACTTGTGCTCCTTGCTTCATGGTCCTCATTTCCTATTAATTTCAGTGTCATCAAGCTCTGTAATGCCAAGAGCTCTCTTTATATGAAGCATTTTTTGTAACTGAATAAAAGTCAGTTCCTAGCACAAAAGGTTTGCAGTGCATTTTCCAGCTATCCTGAAGTCCGTAGCCTTGGTCATGACTTTTCTTCTACACATGTCTTACTCTTTCTTGTTCTGCTTTAGCCAAGCTTCATCTGTTTGTTTAGAGCTGGTTTAAAACTCTTTGTTGAATAATTTGCTTATTTTTCTTATTTATTCATACTTTTTAGTTAATTCTAACATCAGAGATAGAGGTGGAAGGATCTAGGATTCAGGGTCGCCCTTGGCTAACTACAGATGTCAAGGCTAGCCTGGGCTACGCAAGATCCTGTTTCAGCCTTTCTCCTTGACAAAGACGTCGTACTGCATTCACAGTGGCTTAGTATTTCACTTGTGTGTGGGACTGGAGGACGAAACAGTTTTCTCGGGGATCTGAAGCCGACTTATTTCGGCAACCCGAGCTTCTCGTGGGAGACTGGATGCCGTGGTTTCTGTTCTTTTCTTGAGAATTACTTTTTTTTTTTTTTTTGAACTTTAAAAATTTTCTCTTTCTGCTCACTATTCTGTAATTTATTTCATATTTTGTTTTATCTGTATGAATGTTTTCCTCCATCTATGTTCGTGTTACCACATGCATGCCTAGTTAGTCTCATCCTTTGGAACTGGAGTTATAGATTGTTCTGAGCTGCCCCTTAGGACAAACTTGGGTCCTCTGGAATAGTGGCCAGTGGTGGTAACCTCTGAGTCATCTCTCCAGCTTTATGCATTCTGTAGTTTTTGACGGTTTTTTTTTTTTTTTAATCCCACCACGAATTTCTTTTCATTGTGCTGAACATGTAATGGGCCATTATGACAGGCTTAAAATGTCCTTCCTGACATTTTTTGTTATGCAATTTTCGGTAATTTTTTTCTATTTTATTCTTTACTGCTGTGAATTACTTTATAGTTTCCTGTTACTTCAAGGTTTTCTGATTTTTTTCCACTATAAAAAGACATTTATAACATTTTTGCATGTAATTTTTACAAAATTTTGCCACCCTTTTTAGTAAATTATAGCTCAATGACCTAGCATTTAAAATTTCAGTTGTAAGCTGTCTCATGAAAGTTGTATTAACTTCTCATTATAGATAGCTGTAGTAATTTTTGTGTGTGTGCACACATCTATACGTGCACACTCGAACTGGCTCATGCTTGCCCATATATGTACATCTGGAGGTCAGAAGTTGATATTTTCAGAGCTTTGTTGTTATTGTTTATAATTACGCATAGATGTATGTGTACACACGGGTATGCCCACTGTAGTGCAGTGGCTGTGGAGGTCATGGGCATCTGACCTGGAGCTTGAGCTGCAGACTGTTCTGCGTCACTCTTTGCCGGTGCTCAGACCTGATCGCCATCCTCTCTTGAAGAACAGCAAGAGCGCTCACAATGGCTGAAACATCTTCTTAGCCCCCAAAGGTTGATTCATCTAGCTGAGATGACAGACGTGCACCATGGCATCCAGCTTTTCATGGGGTTCCAGAGACTTAAGTCATCAGACTCCCCTGTCTAGCACTTTTGCCCACTCAGTTATCTTCCTAACCCTCCACCTGACTTGTTTAGACAGCCTCCCTCACAGAAGAGTTCACTGTTTTATGTAGATCGACTGACCAGCAAGTATGTAGGATCCAGATGCCTCCTCACCCCATCACAACTGGACGCCTGAGGTTTTTGAGAGCTCACTAAAGCTCACTGATTGGGGTAACCGCTGTCTCCCGTGCCTCCCTTTTAGCTGCTGTCCTGTTCTTACACAGGTCACCGTGCTTACACAGCATCCACTTTTACCAGCTGAGCCATCTCCTGATGCTCTGAACACCAGAGGTTTTTTAAAAGGTTGATCTTATTTTTCTCTGAACTGCTTTTACTGGATATATGTACGTGTGCCACCTGTGGTTAGTCCCCTGCACGAAGTCAGGCAAGCTCACACCTGTCTGTAATCCTTGCACCTGGGGATTCACAACTCTTCTGACCTCCCAAGAGACCCACAAAGACAGATGTATGCATAGAAAAGTAAAATAAATAAATCTAAACAAAAAATTTTAATGGAGAAATCTTTAAAAATGAGATAAACTAGTCCTGAACTCACCAAGCAATTGTTGATAAAGATATAAATGAAGGAGCGCTGGGATGCTACTCATAAGCAGAACTGAATCAGAATCAAATGCCTTTTAGAAGAATTAATGAAGACAAAGCAACAGTGGGAGGAGACTAGCCTGTGTTCTTCAGCTGCAAAAGGAATTTGAAGATGAAGTCATAGTGGCTAAGGCCGGACACTAGGTGGCGCCAGGAGCTTACACTCCTGTTTTGAAGGCTGCTGAATAGTTTCAGTATCTTAAGTGAATTGTCTTTTATTGAGTCTATTTCAAGATAATATTGTAGTTCTTGGATTTTTCTCCTTCAGTGATTATTTTGATTAGTTTTCCCAGGTACTTTTTATTTGAAAGCAGCTTATCTCCCAAATAAACTATATTGTGTAAGTCACAATCAGTTCTTTTGTAATTTGTAAATGAAAGACTGTGTAAACTGTATTTCTATTTAGAATCATTTCAAGCAGATTTGAAGTGGTTCAGCCATGTGGAATAAACTACTGTGCAGGCACAGTGGCACAGGCTTGTAATCCCAGCACGAGATTATCCACGTCACCTTACCCCAGGTTAGTGTAGAATTCCATGCTTTTCTAATCCCAGGCCAGTATATAACTCCATTCATCTTTTTGAGATACCAAAAACAATTTCCTGGCTCTGTCTTTTATTTTAAGATTCCAGATTTGGAATGATTAAATGTTTTAATTTCTGAAGTTGCTTTGTACCATTAACTTTTTATTGATGGCGTATTGTACAAGTGACAAAACCATAGCTCAAGTCTGTTAAACAAGTGGGAATTTAGTAAAAAGGTCCAGTTATGGCTTTAGGTAAAGCATAACTCAGTGGGGCAAATACTATTATTTAGAATCATTTCAACTACTAGGTTGTTTTCTTCCGTGTCAGTTCTGTTTGCAGGAAAGGATGGCTGCCATCAGCTAGTGGGTTTATATTCTTGTGTTTCTGCATCTGTCCTAGTGGTTCCGTAGTCAGTATTCAGTGTGGTTATTATGCCATAGTGGGCCTGCTCTAACTGACTTTGGCCCCAGACCTGTTCCCACAGTCTAAGATGGAGTCTGTGTCAGAAAGTTACTGAATGCTAGGTGAGCTCTGCAGGCATAGTGATACATGTTTGTGATCCCGGCACTGGGTTGTTTGACACAGAGGATCAAGAGTCCACGTTCAACCTGCCCTACAGAGCAAAACTCTGTGAGTAATAACGGTGTTGGAGTGTGCCAGGCAACCTTGGATAGTGTTAGGAGGATGAAGAATGTTAAGAGAGTTGGAGAGATGGCCCAGCAGTTAAGAGCAATTGGCTATTCTTCCATAGCATGTAGGTTCGATTCCCAGCACCTACAGAAGTTCGTATCTCTAGTTCTAGGATATCTGACACCCACTTCTAACCTTAGAGGAAAGCAGGCAAGCAAGCGGTACCCAGACACACATGAAGGTAAAATATCAAACACATCATGGGGGTTGGTGGGAGAATGGCTGGAAAATTCCTCTCTCTCTCTCTCTCTCTCTCTCTCTCTCTCTCTCTCTCTCTCTCTCTCTTTTGGGGGGCGGGGGGAGAGCCACCTTAAAACCATCTTTATTTTGTCAGTTCTCCTTCCCTGGAATTACTTATCATAACCTTACCTCTGTAACTCCTGGTTATGACATCTCTCAGACATGTTCTCTTTGACAGATAAAACAATGCAGAAAACCAGGTGACCTATGCCTAGTATCTTAGATGTTCCATAAGTAAAGTTATACGTCAGGTACATTAGGATTTTATCAGTCCTTGTTATACATTTCAGATTAGTTTACGTGTCCTGAATACCATAAATGTAAATTTATAATGGCTAATCTTAATTGGATTTAGCTTACCGATGGCTGTGCTCACCGATCCACCCTGTCCGTCTCAGGGCTTCATTTGTATGCTGTGTAGTTTCTGCAAGGGCTTTTGTAATTAATCTATGTTGGAAAATATAAATTATCTTTAAAGACTAGCAATAAATATAGTGAAATTATGATAAATGATTTTATTGTTTGGGAAAATAACATAAACTGTTTTATGTGTTTGAAGAATACAAGTTGGCAGCAAGGGAGAGAAATGAGTGATTAAGTATTGCTTAAAGTTGTTTTTTAATTAAAGTTTCATTGCTCTGTACAATATTCAGAAATGCATTTAAATGTAACATTAATTTTTCACTTACCATTCATCTTTATTATAATATATTGCTTATATTTATCATAATTTTTTCCCACCAACCGTAAGGCTTTTGTGATTCATTTAGGTTAACTGGTATGTAGTATTAAGAGCTTCCATGATGGCTTTTAAAGTGTTTCAACGTTATAGATTTAGTAATACACAGTTTCAATATCTAACAATATAAAGAAACTCTTGACAGTGATGGAAAATATTTTCTTTAAAACCATGTTACTAGAACCTCCCTGTTCACCTCACAACAAGTTTAGTCAGTTATGTTACATTATGCGTGTGTCCTTCATTCAAAACCCACAAATGTCCGTACAAATCATTTTACTAACTTTTGCCACAGAACATTTTTTAGACAAAAAAAAAAAAAAAAAAAAAGATACCACATGAGACCAAGTGTTAAAAACAGACATGGCTGCCCATTTTTATTGTGTGTTATTCTGTGTGGTTTACTTCTGGAATTTATTTTTGACTGTTTTGTTACACAGGGAAGAGACTGAGCTATATAAAATACTAATATGGAGATATATCATTCCCTAGGATTTAAAAGTAGAGGAGATGTTTTAAATGTTAAAAGTGAAGCTTGATTTCATCAGCAAATTTTATAACCATTTTAATGTAAAAATGGTTAAACACGTGAGAAGTGGTATAGCTGGCTTTAAATACAGTATTGCTTAGTGAGTTATGGCTGTTGACCCTTACATCGGAAATGAAAAGGAGATAGTCTTTATAGCTCGTGTACTTGAAGATAGCTGTAATAAAACTCGCTTTATGTTAGCATAAGAATGTATTTGTGAAGATTTATAAAAGGAGGAAAAAAACAGTGAAATGTCTTTAATGTATGACAGCAAAGGTCAGCTGGGTTCTCATCTGCTTCTGAATTCAATCTGTGCCTCCTTTGTTTTGTTTTGTTGAAGCGTATGAATGAAGCAGAGCTTCAGTGAGAGATGTCCCAATCAAAGTTAACAGGAGCACATAGAGCTGATGTACTGAGAACAACCTGAATTCATTCATAAAAACACACATAATTACACTCTTGGTCCATTATCTTAAAAACTGTCAAAGAAAACAAAACCCCCTCCAGACTTACGAGCACATAACATCTGTTCTCGCTCACCACTAGAGTGACGTCTTTACATACTATCTATCCTCTCAAAAACTTTTACTATATAGTTGTTAAAAAATAAAGTTGGGCCAGGTGGAGGTGGTGCATGACTTCAACTCCAGCACTAGGGGAGCAGAGGCAGGCAGATCTCTGAGTTCAAGGTAAGAACTGGTTCCAGGACAGCCAGGGCTGCACAGAGAAATCCTCACTGGAAAAGTGTAGGTAGGTAGGTAGGTAGGTAGGTAGGTAGGTAGGTAGGTAGGTAGGTAGGTAGATAGATAGATAGATAGATAGATAGATAGATAGATAGATAGATAGATAGGTAGGTAGGTAGGTAGGTAGATAGATAGATTGGAGGCTGCAGAGATGGTTCATCAGTTGAGAGCCCTTGTTTTTTCAGAGGCCCTGGTTTCAGTTTTCGGCACCCACATTACTGTTCACCACCATGTATAACTCTAGTTCTAGGGGTCAGAAGGCCCTTTTCTGAACTCACATGGTGCACAGGTGTAAGTGGAGGCGGAACACTCGTATACATGAAGTAAAATAAATCAAGTGTTTAAAAATTCCAAAAAAATTCAAAAAATTGTAAAAGGCAAAATCATTTTAACTTTGGGTTTCCTGAAAGAGTGCTAGGGAAGCTGATGAGATGCTGGCCTGGATCTGGGTGTCATTAACAGACTTTTACTCGGTGTAATGATGCATGTCTATTCCCAGGATTCTGCAGACTGAGGAGGATCATAGATGCAAAGCTTCCAGGGCCAGATAGAAAGATCCTAACCTTAAAAGAAGGGGGTGGAGGTCACAGAAACAAGCACGTGTGTGGGTGTTTAAGGGCTACGTTAACATATAGATTCTGATGATCTACCTTGGCAAGGATGAAGGTAGCACTTGAGGCTCAAGTCCCTTTAACTGAGATCATGTCCGTATTAGTGTGCATGAAAATAGCTAAATAGAATATAACTCCCCAGTTACAAGTTTCTAAAGGCAGAAGGGCAGAGGTCAGCTGTAGGACAGTTCTTTCTCTATCAATTTTTAAGTGTGGAAAAACTGGAGTATTTTAGGAGACAAGGCCCGTGGCCTGTGTGAGGCAGGAGCGGGGATAACTGGTTTTTTGTTTGGCAGTGATGTACAGAGGAACAGGGACTGAGCCTCCTTAGGAGCATTATTTGCTTATCTTATTATCAAGTTGCAGGGGTTTTGATACCTACAAATTGGCATTTGTTTAAGGAGGCCTGGAAACAGAACAGACCCCGGTTAGTATTTGGCAGTAATTAAGTGTTGGAAATTTTATTTCTAACACTATTGATTAAGCACTTAATCCATTTATGTTTTCACATTCAAAGCATATCTGTTCCACATTTTTATTTCTATGCATTTTAAGATGTTTTGTTTTTAAATACATATGTTTTTCTAGCAGTGTTTATCAAAATTAGAATTACTTGGTATGAGAAAGCACTCTACATTTTCATATTAGCTTGAACTTCCCATTGATATAAAGCAAATAAATACTTGTTTTCTGAATGAAAACCAACGGCATTCTAAATTCATTGATACTGAGTCATTTGCAGGGATTTAACATGTTGAGAAACCTTAATTATTCTGAATGTACTCATGTTATGATGTGGAGATGATTTGTTTACTGTCTTTAATGTGACTAAGTCAAAATATAAGTAGTTATTTGCATAAAGGGGAAATGTTGCTAATATTTTAATTTTTTTTTTGCTTTGCTGAATGTTACATATAAAATTAATTTTCCTCTTAGGAGATAGGAGGATGTTTTCACTCATTTCTCTTGCATTATAAATGTCTAATTTTATGATCTCTCTAGTGGTGATTTTTTTTTTTTTTTTTTTTACTGCTCCTTTTGTGGTAGCTAAAAGTCTCGTGTATTTGGTTTTTGTTGGTTGGTGTAAAGTCCTCTCAACATCAATTTGCTGTTCGACCATCTTGCCAGTTGTCACGCACGCACTTGCTTATTTCACGTACACTCTGGTTTTCAGTTTCCAAAATCTTGGCTCAGTTGTCTTGGTCTTTGTAGTGGGTATGCACCAGCCTGCTAACGGTCTATAGTGTGCGTCTTGCAGGGTTTTACTGTGCCCATCCTCTCTGCTGTGGATGTTTCTTCTAAACAAGCACTTGGTACACTGGGAAAACAATAGAAGAAAAGGTAGCTGTGGATGTCGCTCCGCTGCAGCATGCTCCGCGAGCACGTGTAAGACAACGAAAAGGGGGAATTGGGGTTATAGCAGAGGAGAGTGTGTTTGTGTGTCCGTGTTGTATACATGCCAGGCCAAGACTTTTTTTTTAAAATTTTTGTTTTTATGCTTGAACCAGGGTTTCTTGAGTTAGTGTGGCAAACTTGAAGGTGTATAGCCCAGATATTCCTGTAAGAATGGCAGCCCAGTCATGGGAAGTCTGGTCATCAAAAAGTTTCTAGCTGTCAGTTATGCCAGGGTTAGTCTTAGCCTATTGCCCATCTTTCCCAGGGTTGCTCTCTCTCTCTCACACGGTCACCAGGAGAGAGGTATTAAGTCCCTGGCACTTTCATTAAACTGAGTATAACCACAGCATGCTTCTTCCCCTATGTTTCACAGGGGCCGGTTCCTAGTAACTCCTTGTACCTCAGTAGACAGTATCTGTGCTCAGAAAATTCACTTTGTAACACAGCTCCTGTTCTTAACCTTCCCGTAAACCTGTGTATGAACTTCCTTCATGGGTAGTCAGTCAGTTTTAACCATCTCAGCTGTGACAGGCCATGGGCATCATGACAGAGAAACATAATGTAATGGAGCTGTGAGGGTCCTGCTGCCTAGAGACTGCATGGCTGAAGAGATGGCAGGACACGGTGAAGGAAAAGAAGGGACCTCCTTTCCCGACATCGTCACCACCAAAAAGAAAAGAATTACTGTGAAGAGTGCAGCAGAGGCCTTTAAGGCTCACCAGTGGTTTTATATGGACCCAAGCATTGGAAGAGCCTCACTAGAAAAGCAAGCAAACTCCCCTGGACGCATTCTCAAAAGCTTCAGTGAGGATGCCCAGCAGACCCAGAGGTGTGCTTTGTTGCCACAGGGAAAGGAAGTGTGAGCTCTTTGCTTGCTGCAGGCCTGATTCACTCTACTGACCTCGGCTGACATGTGTTTGCTATAACGTTTTTTTGAGGGGTTGGGGGAAGTGGAGACCTTGAATTTTTGGTCCTCCTGCCTCAGTTTTATGAATGGTGGCTTTATGGGATGTGCTTCTATATGTCGTTAATGCTGTTCTCAGGTCAATCCCAAGGTCTTGAGAGCTCCCTGCAAATTATTCTTCACCCCCATCTCACAAGACATTTAAACTAGGAAAAATGCTCATAAAATAAGGTCAAAGGGAACCAAAACATTTTGTATACAGCCGTAAGTATGGTATATTTTGTTTAAGTTCTACAAAGTATAAAAATTGATACTAATCTAAATGTTATTAAGAGAATAAATTGAACTGGAAAGGTGACTCATCAGGTGGTAAAGGCTGTTGCCACAAAGCCTGATGACCTGAGTTCAATTACGGGGACTCCGAGCAGAAGCAGAGAATCGTATTCCACAAGCTGTCTTCTGATCTCTATCCTTGTGTTGTGATATTTGCATGCCCACACATTTGCAAACACACACACACACATAACTAAAAACAAAGATAAAGGCTTTTGTAACACAGTGGACTGTATTCAGCAGATCTAAAACACAATTATTGTCACTCAACACTCACAGCCTCTTTCAATGTTGCATTCTCTATTGGTGGGGAGGGCACCAGTTTTTTGTCGTTTGTATTGCGTTTTATTCTACTTTTTCTACAAATACCTACAATTGTGTTGCGTACAGAATTCAACAGTATAAGATGTTACAAGTGATTACAGTCTGGGAGCAAAGAGCCATTTCATGCACCCAGATTTGTAGCAGGCGGTTCCTTCTGGTTTGTATAAGCACACTCTAACGTTGCACAATGACAAAATCTCCATATATGTTTTTCTGAACACATCCCCATCATTAAGCAGCACATGAGTTCTCTGAACCTCTAATTTTTGGTCAACATCAAAGCCAAAGCTTTGTTAACATGGGAACATTCTTCAGTACCACAGCAATTAACACCCTGGCACAGGCTCTCAAGCTGGTTCAAATATACCACCGCATCGGCTCTTGAGACTTGAGCAAAATTGTTGCCTGTTTTAACTGCATGGCATTTAATGGAGCAGGAGATCAAAGGGTTAGAGATGAGGATCCTGCATCACAGAGAAGCTCTGTGATGTCCTGTCCTGTAGGCTGGATTTGATGGCCCAGGACATGTATTAATCTGGTGTCTTTAGTGTAATGGTGGATTGAAATGTAAGTGCTGGGGCAGCACTTAACTACTCCAGCAAGGGAGAATGTATTAGTTGCCTGTTGCAGCCGTAACAGATCCTCACCGCTAATTCTCTATCGTCTGAACCCTTTAAAGCTCTCTCTTCTCATGGACCCACAGCTCCTTAGTTCAGAAGCGTAACATGGTTTCTCACTGAGCTGTTTTTTTGTTTGTATTTGTGTGTGTGTGTGTGTGTGTGTGTGTGTGTGTGTGTGAGAGAGAGAGAGAGAGAGAGAGAGAGAGAGAGAGAGAGAGAGAGTGTGTATGAGTATGTCTGTGCCTGTGTGTGTGTGTTTTGGTTTGTTAAGCCTGCTGTGTCGCCCTGGCTGGCTTAAACTTGATCTCAAACTGGTAATCCTCCCACCTCAGCCTTTTGAGCAATGGGAGTTTATCGAGAATGCGCCCAAATGCCTGACCTCTTCTCTTGAAGCGCTTTTGGATTTGCAGTACTTATAGTTGTAATTCCCCTCCTTTTGTTTAATGGAGTTGCTAATATCCTAGTGTGTTATTAAGTCATAGTAGGCACCTTGTTGGGTCCCATAGGGTGGGAGCTTAGGGTAGTCGAGGGTGGTGGGAACTATTCTCTGGAAGAGCAGCAGGCAGTCCTAACCCTGAGCCACCTCCCTATCCTCAGTTCTCTGTGCTTTAGAACCTATTTTCAAAATTTGGGTTTCTTGGATTATTTTTGTAAATTTAATCCCAAATTAATATATGTTATCTTTTCTAACATTTGAGAATTTTTTATTACTGCTTTTGTATTATTAATATTCCAATTATGTGGCCTGGCAAAATGTCTCAGCAAGGAAAGTTTCATGCTTGAAGGCGTGATGGCCTGAGTTGATTCTTCAGGCCTCACACAGTGGAAGGAGTGTAAGCCATGGTACATGTGTGCGCAAGGATGCATGTGTGCAATAATTGAGTCATAGTATTTTAGAAGATTCAGGGAGTGAGAAAGAGTTAATTGGTTCTTGTCCTGTGGATGTAGTACTTATTTGCATTTCTCTGAGAATGCTGTCTTTCTTTTTTTTTCTAATTTGTTCCATAGTATATGTTATTTTTCTCCAAGTTTGCATTACTTTTTTTTTTTTTTTAACTTGATTTTCTCTTTCTCAGCAGTTTCATTCAAATGGATGGTGATCTTGGCCAGTTTGTTTAGTAAAGGGACATTAAATGACATTAATTGCATGTGGTAGGACTTGAACCCAGTCACCGTTAAATGTTTTGTAATGGTGTTTTTTGCTTTTTTTTTTTTTTTTTTTTTTTTTAATGTTGTTTGGTTGTTTCTTTCATCAGTTTGTGTCTAGAAAGATACCATTCCTTGCCACTTAGATAGAAAGCTTTAGTATAGTTTGCCAAATTCATTTAGCATTTCTGCTCTTGAAACATTGTTTCAGTTTATCTTCTGTAGATAAGAGCACTGCAGTCTCCAGGCTGGGAAAGATGGACAGCCACGTATTATGCACTAATGCTGGAAGGGAGTCTCAGAGTTTAGCTACTTTTTAAGCTTTGATGCTCTACCTTCACTTTCTTCTGTTTGTGTGGTTTGATTTTCAGTCAGTGTCCTGATGTAGCTTTGGTTGTCCTGGAACTCATACATGCCCTGTGTCTGGCATTACTCTGTTGTCCAAGATCCCAACGCTTCTCTGGGTTTCGATAACAGTGTAAGTTTGTTTGCTTTCTGGATTTCTTCTGGGCTTCTCTAGTCAGACTTAGAACTCAGGGTTCCTGAATCTCATGAATTAATCCCTGCTGTTTGTTTTCCAGTGTCCAGGGTCACCTTCATTTTCTTTGCTGCTAAGTTTAGCCTCGACAGCAGTTCTAGTGATGGTTTAGGAGCAATCAAAAACTGTGTATGAATCTAATTCTATGGTTTAACTGCCCATGTCCAAATAGTTTTAATTTTTTTCTCGAACATTTGCTAATCGGGTATTTATAGAGTCAGGTAATTTACTTGACGTTTTAAGGGTTGAGATGTATGTGTGGATTTCATTTGTAGCAGGTAAAGAAAGTAATAGCTGATGAATGTTCACGTTGTGCGTGAGGACAGTGCTGATTGGCTGCTCTAGCTTTGCTGCGTCAGACATCCTAGTCCTTTATGAACTATTGGGCGGTTCTTTTCCTTCACGTACTAAATCTGAAGTAATATATCCAGTTATGACTATTTTATTCCCTTTATAAGCTATTGAATAATGACTCGCCAATAAAACTTGATGAAATTCATTGAGAACATTTTGAGGGTGTATAGGGGTTAAAAAAAAAGCACAAGAAAGTAAAACACGTTTTTTTCCCTCTGATCTTTGGACAGTAAGTAAAGACATATTTTAACTAGTGTAGCTATTCTGAAATGTTATGTTAGACCAAAGACATCACAGAAAGGAAGAAACAGGTCCGTGAGGTTAACACTGAGCATTAAGTTAGCCATGAAACCCTTCTACCCTCTAGCACTGAACTTTTAGTACATGTGAGAATCCCTCTGATTGACTTAGGACAGCAATCAAAATAATTATTGGTACTGTTATCCAGAGGAAGTCTTGAACAAATAAACATTGTAAGGTTCAATGTACATAACTGTAAAGATTAAAAATGTAAGTTTTGAAACATTAGTAACTATTGTTTTTACTAGAGTAAGCTAACTTGGAAATTTATATCCTATCCTTCTGCTATTTCTGGTTTTGTCCACAACTTTGTGGACCTGATTTTTTTTGGGGGGGCAGAGGTTGGTAGAGTTGGACATTTTTGTCTTTTTTTGTTTTGTTTTAATTTGTTTTGACCTGACATTTTAACAAAACTGGCTTCTTGGACTGATTAGAAAAGCATTTTATTTAGTGAACTATATGTATTTTCTTCCACAAAGTTGCTTTTCTCTTTTACTCATGACTTATGTTGCCAGATCTTCTAAAGCACATGTTTTTGACACTGGTGTCAACATTTTTAATTAATATTTTAGATGCTAAAGGTGGCAGTGTAAAAGATTGTTTTGTTAGTGAGTGATCCTTAAAAGTAAGTGGCATTTGGTTTTATTTTACAATAGAATTTAATCTTATATGTTTTTTGTTAAAGTAATGTTACCCAAAAATCTCTTATTGAACTATTTGTGGTGAGCTTTTTCAGGATGTTTAAGATTTCACATGCAGTTTAACTGATCACAGATGAAGTTGTAAATTAATACCTCATGAGCATGTTTGACTGCAGGGCATTGCTTGTGAATCAAACCTGCTTTGTTCCTATAAACTGTGAAAGGGGCTTAAGCATATGGATTAAAATTGCACGGTGATACCAGAGTACTTATGAAAAGACACTGTAGCTGGATCATTTAGAATGTACTAAAATATTATGAATAGCCGTAAAATGTAATAATTCCCTTAAGCTTTTAAGAGTTATAAGAGTTAGTTTTTATTCCTTTGTTGAATTTAACCACCTTAATAAAGAACTTGTTTTGCTGCTTTTAAGCTAGGCCTGGAATTAAGAAGAACCAGCACAGCATGGTGATGAGAAAGGATGGGATTGCTCAGAAAACTGTTATATTTTCGCTTTTAGTTCATTCATTCTTTTTACAGAACCTTTATGATAAAAATTGTTCATTGCCGTCTTCTAGTATAACATTATTAAATGACTTCTGGGGTATAAAATCAGATATTCGTTGGAACCATTTTTCATTTACGGTATCTGAAAATCTCCTAGTGGATGTCTACTCTTTTTATCTATGTTGAATTGTTAATTATTGTTTATTGGAGAAAAAATACCAAAGAGAAGTTATGAGCTTTGTTGGGGGGGGGGTGGATTTCTAATTTACTGAAGCTCGAGTTAGCCTGCTTAGTGGGTGAGCAGTAGACCAGGTTACTGTGAGATGTTCAGGAGCTTTGGTGTCCTCCTCCTCAGAGCACTTTGGTACCTGTTCTGAAAATACTATGGACCAAGGTGATGGTGACATTGATTTTCAGGCTACTGGATGGTAGCTGATTGTGTCAGTTGCAAATGAATTGTATTAATGATGATGCATAGAACATTGTTCAAGACATTTAAGAATTTAATATTCTTGACATACCTTCTTATTGCTTCCTAAATTGTCTCCTAGGTTTTTTTGTTTTTGTTTTTGTTTTTTATGGAAGTGTGTTTTGTAACCAGTTTGACCAACCATGGCCATTATGACTATTTAACTCAACAGGGCTTCACTGAAAGACCAATGCCCCTGGCACGTTCCAGTTCCCAGGAGGAACCAAAATATGGACTGTAGGACATGCCCTGTATGTTGACTAATGGTTTCTCATTTTCCTGTTTCTATTTTCTCAGTGTCAAAAGAAAGTTTTAATCCTGCTACTTGTTTCAAGAAAGGAATTACTCATTGGGGCAGTGATGGTTAGCTTACCCGGCAGTTCAGATAGTGGCAAGTCAGCTGCAGACCTCAGATCACTAACTTAATTCCTGGTAGTTTGCCAGACCTAATAGTCATAAACATAGTGCACGAAGAAGCTGCTATGATTCTTGTAAGTTTTTCAGATGAGAAACTGGAGGTGCTGCATTTATTCACGGCCACTTATCTGGGTATCAAAAAGGTTTCAGTGTAGGTTGGTCACTCTATCCTAAACCTTAGTGTAAATACTGCTGGAGTTATATATCAACCCCAGTAAGTATGTGTGGGTGTGGGTGGTTATGATCATTCAGAATAAATCTGGGTCAAGCTAGAGTTCAAGGAAATGCACATTTAAAGGGTTGGCCAGAAGAACAAGGGAAAAAAAAAAAAAAAACGAGAAGAAGAGGAGAGCTAGGTGGGTACTGTGTCTTATAAATGGCAAATGAATTTCTGACTCAGTGGAAAACAAAAGTATAAAAGAAAATTCACATGTTACATGAATTTATTTTTAGAAAACAAATAAAAATAACATGCATTAAAAAATGATTGGTTTAGAAATATGTCAGACATGTTGATATTTTCTGGATGACTGCCTCTACCCCTATTTTTTTCTTTCTAAGATTTTATTTTTAATTTAAACATGAGTATGAATGTCCTTTTGTGTGGCTCTGTATATATGTTTCAAGGTGTCCTTAGAGGCCAGAAGAGTGTTTCAAGTCTTCCAAAGCTGGAGTCACAGGAGGCTATGGGCTGGGTGACAAGGATTCTGGGAACTGAACTCATGTCCTCTGCAGAAGCAGCAGGCATGGTGTGCCTACAGTGGGGTATAGTAACTCTCCCTCGGAGATGGAGAAAGATGAACTGTATGGCGGCACAATATACCTGAGAATCCATGTCTTCCTGTAACCATCTGGAAAATCACTTCATTCTTTCTTAGTATAATATTTTGCCTGCATTTAGGCTTCATAGTTTCAAGAGACAGGAAGTTTTACTAGAACAATCTTGACTACAAATGGAATTTAGTAATGTTTCCAAATGACTCACATAAGAATAAGAGCTTGCTTTGGCCTTAGGGGTTCCTAAACCCAAGGATGATGATTGTCTGAAGTTGTTTGTTCTCTCCCTGTTTCTCAGTCAGCTTCCCCACTCAGGTGCTAATAAAAGTCATTCCTCAGTTTCTGTCCCACTCAGGTGTAACCTGCCTACAATGGGCTCATGCTAGCTTTTCTTGCTTCTCACTTGAAACACGATCAGTACTTCTGATTGTCAGTTTTGGATGCTACATTTTATAGGATCTAGAAAAAAAAGGAACACTTTTGTAAGATTGACTAAGTATTTCACTATTCTTCTGAAGGGTAACTGCTTCAAGTGATGGAGCTGTAACTGTATCTCTCTTGTGTAATGACCAAAAACTTTTCAAGTTTACACTTTGGATGGCTTTGTAAATTTTGGTATTTTTGACAAGTTACGTATGACATTAGCAATCTGCCTAAAAGAATGAGAAGAAATGCCAACTTTCTTGTTTGTTTTTATGACTTGTAAAGATTTTGCATTTTATTTTTCTGAACTCTTTTAAAAGAAACCTTCATAAAGGCCCATCTTTTTTTTTTTTTTTTCTCGTGGCTGATCACCTCAGGAGCTGCCTGTGCTTTGGAGGGTGACCCTTCATGTTCACTTTCAGACTAAAGGGACCGAGTTTTCCAGTGTTGTGTGGAAGGTTATATTTAGCTGTTGGTATTTCAAGTTGGAACACTTCATTCGCCTGTGCCTTTAGTCAATGAGTCATCTGGAGAAAATGGGCAGCTCTTGCTTTTAGGAAGAGTCTGTAGCGAATAATAATAAGTTAAGCTCTGTGGGAGATTTTATGCCAAATAACAAGCTTAAAATGGAAAATGTTTTGTAATACATTTTATTACCCATATGCAAAATATATACTAAGGGATATAGAAGCATTTGACTCATTCTTGTCCTCAGCTGATAAAAAAACAAAAAATAGCAGCCCTGACGTCATGCATGTCTACAAAGTATTGTATGTTTTTTTTTTTTGTTTGTTTTAGGTTGTAGACAAGTCGAAAGCCAGCATAAGCTCTCTGGATTATTTTATTTATACAGTAAGCAGCACTGACTGAAGCTTGATGGTAATTGTCCACAGTGTGCTTATTGAAGTGTTTTCAAATCACATTTGTAAGAAAGAATGCCCCATCACTTCATATTTACATTAGTTTGGGAGCTTTTTATTAGTCAAGGTTCTTTAGGGTGTATGGCAATGGATGTGGGAGATTCGAGTTCTAATTTTGGATACCTTTATATGACATGTGTCACACTGATCGCATACTTCCGTTTTCCCATCAGTGCAAGTCTGGTCCTAGTGACTTTCCTTGCAGGAACAAAATAACATATATCATACTGGGGATTTGGAAATCTTAACATGGGACTGCTTATACCATTATTACCGTAGGGGCTGCCTGTCCAGTGTTCTTTTATGGATGGTGGAATATTCTGTAGTGAAAACTGGTAGTTTTGGGTTTCCCTTAGAAGAGGTTACACTTTTGCTCCATGTGCATGTCTATCCATGTATAGCTTGCTTTCTGCCAGAGCACATTATGTTTATTTTTATTTTTTTTTTTTTTTTTTTTTTTTTTTTTGCATGAACAAAGCCTTTGTAATAGAGTGAATGCTGTGGGAGGATTCAGTGTCCTTAGTCACAGCAATAAAAGCCATGTTTGACCCAGCTGGCCTGTTCCTCTAGCAGTCAGTGACAGCATCTGTGTTTTGATACCCTAAATCCAGAGTCTCCAAAACTCAACTGCTAATTCCTGTCCCCCAGCCAGTTCTACCCGCAGGCTTCTTTACCTACTGCCAATCAACAGTTCTTAAAATCATTCTTGACTGATGAGATGGCCCAGTAGATGTGAATGCTTCCCATGTCAGCATGAAGATCTGAGCTTGAATCCACAGCATCTGCGTCAGAAGCTATTTGTGAGTTGTATGTGGCCATAATCCTAACACTGGAGTGTGGATACAGGTAGATAGATCCCAGGACATTGTTGACCAGCCAGCTTAACTGAAAGGGTAAGCTTCCATTGAGAGGCCTTGTCTCAAGGCAAAGGGGTGGAGACCAATAGAGAAAATCACCCCAAGTTCCTGCAAGCATGTACTTCAATGCTCAGGTACATATACCACAGACATAGACAGATGGGAAGACACAGACACATAAACAGATACTCTCATACTTTTCTTAGGCATGTTTTGTCTTTCAGGAAATCTTACTGATTAATATAGCCTAAAATCTAGTCTAAAATCTAGCCTAAGATCTACTGGTACCATCTGTACCACTGAAGTCACCTGACCTTCCCCAAATTCCCTTGAGCATCTCCATCATTTGCTTGGATTACTGCAGAAGCCTCATGATCGGTCGCCATTACTGACTTTTGGCGTTTTAAAGACCTAGATTATATAATGAAACTCAGATAAAAATGACTGAGATCAGGAAATGCTAATGAAAGGAAGTGTTAACAGTGTTATTAAACTGACTGCAGTTTTGTAAAACCAATATCAACCTGAGAGGTTAGGGAGATTTCTCAGCAGAGAGAGGCAGTTGCTTGCTAACTAAACCTGGTGACCAGAGTTTACTCCCTAGATCCCATGAAATGGTACAAGGAAAAACTATCTCTACAAAGTTTTCATCTGCCCTCAGTGATTAGGCTAGGAATGTACACCACACATGCACACACAACAAGAATCAATTAGTGGCTTGTGATTGTAGAGTTAATAACCCAAATATTTTAATACTTTTCTATATATCAAGCCATAATTTATAAATTATCCACAATATAAAAGGAATATAAACATATATTGAGACTATAACAGATTTATCTAAAAATATAAGATTTGTTCAAATTAGGATATCTGCTAATTTAACATGTTTGTTTTGCTTTGTTTTGTTGAGATAGGGTTTATCTGTTTAGCCTTGGCTGTTCTGGAACTGGACCTGTAGACAAGACTCAGATCTGCCTCTAAGTGCTGGAGCTTAAAGTGTGGGCCACCACCTGACCTGTGCTAATATAACTTATGGTGCTTTCTTAGATGTTTCCTAAGGGTGTCTGTTTGCTGAGGAAGTCCAGAATAGGTGAACCAGTGTGCTTCTCTGCTGCCTTCAGTAGCAAACCTTCTCCAGTGAAATCTGACCTTCTATAAGCTTTTGTTGCAGTGTGGATTCCTGTCATCTCTAGGACACCATACGGAGCTTACTTATAGCTCATGGTTAATTTCATAAAGTAGTTATTGATGCTGTAGGTTAAATTTCTCTTTAATTTGTAGTTTATCCTTTTTTTTTTTTTTTTCTTTCTTTCTTTTTTTTTTTTTTGGTCCTAGACTGATGGCCTGTATTAACAGACTTCTGGGAGAATTTTTTATGATTGTTTTCATAGGTGCTAGAAAAGCACTCGGCACAATTCAATATACACTCTTCTTGTTAACTTTTTATGAACTACAGTGCAATGCGTAGAAGAGTATACAAATCATAAGTGTGCAGCTGAATGAATTACCTCAAAGTAAACATACCTGGTTCACAGCCATCCAGTCCTAGAAATAGAACTTGGCAGGCAGACCAGAAGCACCCGGTCCCCTGCTTTTCCCAAAGCTGTCTTCTCTCTTTCAACACCAGAGCTTAACTTTGCTGTTTTGGAGTTTTAATAAATAGGATCATGTAATGCATATTTTTGGGCCTCTGGCTTCTTTGGCTTGTGACAGTGACAGTGGCTACAGACTTTCATGCATGGAGCACCACTGTCTTCATTTTCTTTTTGGTCCCATCTCACTTAGGTTTCAGTTTTCCTGATGGATATCCAGACTGTTTCTAGTTTGGCTATATTAGCAATAATGTTGATGTAGGAGCCTTTTTATATGTCTTGGGTGCATTTGCCTCCCTTGGAATTGTAGGATTGATACAGTGGTTGTGAACTGCTACATAGGTGATGGCATTAAACCCTGATACTTGGAAAAAGCAACAAGAACTCTCAACTGCTTAGAATCTCTTCAGACCCTAGTTTATTTTTTGAGATAGCCCAGGATGGACTTGAGCTCACTATATGGCCTACTATGACCGTTCACTGTGACTCCTGAGTGCTGGGATTGTAGCCATACACCACCATTTCCACTTGACGTGGTGCTGCAGGTTGAGATTTACATATGACACAGGTGAATAGATGATGGGTAGAAAAGCTAATATTGATATAACATTAAGATGTAGGAAAGGATGTAAGATTGCTCATCCTTGCCTAAGATGTTTTATTGGCAGATTCCTTAAATCTCAGTAATACATAAAGCTGGGAAGGGCACAGAGAATGGGTACCTTCATAAACCACAATGACATTATATATCATCTTTGAGGATGTAAAGAGGTTATATAAACCTCTTTGACGTTTAAATTCATTTTATCAAAAATATAAGTCCCTTTTTATTTACAGATTGTTTTTATGTATAAAGAAGTTTGCTGTTGTAAGAGAAACAGCATAGATTGATCCCCTTCTAAATCAATTCTTAGCTAAAGTAAAGATTAGCTTGTAGCTATACATTGGAAAATTAAGAATTCACTTAAAAAGAATGGGACTAGATAAATCAAACCTGTGTGGGTTTGAATGAAATGTCCCTCATTAGTCTCTGGTATTTGGATGGTCACTAATTACTAGAATTGTTGGGAAGGATCAGAAGTTCTGTATGGCCTTGCTGCAGGGCTTGTGTCAGCTGGCTCACGATTTATAAGTTATCACATCAATAGAAAGGTAACTGATACAGAACCTCAGGAATTGTTGCTTGCAGAAGTAGACATTTATTATACTTCTGGGGAACCTGAGTAAAACAAGCATAGTAAATGTCTCGAGTGTCTGGTTTTGTTAAAGTTTGATACTTTTTGTATTATGCTTAAGTAACTGAACTGCCGTTACACATGTTTACTAATTTAGGAAAAACTATTCATAATCACTTGATTCTTATGTGACTTTGAAGCTAATAGAAAGTAAAAGGTAAATACTATGTTTTAGGTTTTATTTTTTGCTGCACACTGCCTAGCATAGGACATTGCATGAATATAATCGTTTTTCTGAATGCAAAACAGAACTTCTTGAATTTTTATTTACTTTTTAATTTTATTTTATGTATACTTTTTGCCAGAATGTATGTTTGTGCACTGCAAATGTTCCTTGAGCCCGAGTATGTCAGATCAGGGCGCTGGTCCCCAGAAATGGAGTTGTAAACCTCCGTATGGATGCTGGATGCAGAACCCAGAGCAGCAGTTGCATTAAACCGCTGAAGCAACTCTCCAACCCTAAAATGAAATCAGTTTTTCTTTGACAGCTTTTCTTCGGGGATATGTGCTTGCCTGCCTGTCTGTCTGTCTGACCGTCCTTCCTGGGGATTGAACTGAAGTCATCAGTCTTGGCTATAAGCACCCTAATCTTGTGACCCATCTCCCAGTCCAAAGCAGAATTGTTCACAGGAACAATTAAGATTGACTTTAAAACAAATACTTCCTTTCAGTGTGTTTTTCACTGTTCTCTTTATCACATTGGTAAAACAAACATTTTACTTGTTCACTGCCGAAGAATAATCTGTGTTGAAACCAAAAAGCAATTTACATGAAGTAGTGGTTGTCACACTGAGACACGAGGCCAAATCTGTCACTCCACTTGACCTTTCTGAGCTGGAATTAAAAGTTTTTCTGTTTTTAATAGTTTCATATGAACGATACCCGAATGTCAAACTTGAGCACTTTGAGAGACAGACCAGCCTATCAAAACTTCATGGCGACTTTCTCTTCACGGTGGCAGAGTAAAGCAGGTACAGGACTCACTTGGTGAAGCATCCTGGTTACCTCACACTGCGGCTTGGCACCATGCAGATTTCAGTGATGTGGTTCTCATTCCACAGTGTTTTTTATGCTTCACATGTGTGGTTGTGCTGTTACTACTTGTATTTAATTTTTATTATTCGTGTGGGTGAGTACTTTGCCTGGGTAAATGTCTTTGCATTACCTGTGTGCAGTATCCCCAGAAGCCAGAGATGGTGGTGGATCCCCTAGGACTGGTTACAGCCAATTGTGATCCCTGAGTGCTGGCCATGCAACTCATCCCCTCTGAAAGCTCTTTAGTCCTAAGCTACCACTCCAGCCCAACCTTAATACTGTATGTCTTGCTTGTCAAAACAAAAAAGGATACTCATGGATTTAAGGGATAGTGGACCATGGATGGTTTTTCTTTATTCTACTAAAGGAATACTATACATATTGCCATGATCAGACTAAGAACCTGAAGTATACGAAATTCACAGGAAGGCACTGCTTTTTCAGTTGTTTTTAAACAGTGTTTCTAAATTCAGGATTGCAGGCATACAAGCTTGAACATAGACACACAAAGTGAAAATGAGACCACACACAAAGTATGTTTTGTAAATGGCTCATTAGCCAAGCAACAGCTATTTGCTAGTGACAAATTAATCAAATTCTACTTTATTCTCTCAACAAATTGATTCAGAAAACTAAATCTGTTTAAGGATTTTAGCCTTTGATGACAATAGTTCCTTTAAGAATTGAGGACACTGGGCTCAACTCAGGAGTCAAACCAAAGAAGGTAATTTCATGTAATTTTCTTTGGCTGCCTTTTGTTTAATTCTTTCTCCTCTCCCTTTTTCTTTTCTTCCTCACCCTCCCTTTTCTCCCTCCCCCTTCTCTTCTCCCTCCTGTTCTTATTTGAGCACTCTGAATCACCCAGGGAATTCTTAAGCTTGCAATCCTTCCCCGGTGTTCCTTCCACAGGGCATGTGCCACATTTACCTTCTTTATGAATCAAGAGACACTGGTCACTTATTCAGGGAACAATGCTGAGTTTGAAATGGCTGAAGATTTCATTAGTTCCCACTAAAAGTCTGTGTGGAGCATCTGTAGACAGCGCTATTTTTAAAAAGGTTGAGGAAACATTAGTTATATTCTGAGATGAAGTTTAATTAAGGTAAACTACAGCTGGTAATGGTAAAAAAAATATCTAAGAGCATAGAAAGCTCAGTGTAGTGTCTTGAACACCCACAGCTTTAGGGCTGTGGGAAGAGCAGGGAAGAGACCGCCTAGTTCCTGGTTCAGCGGGAGATGCAGTCTCAAGGGATTAAAATAGAGAATGATAGAGTGGGCACCCCATGCCATCCTGGTCTCCCTGAGTGCTTTGCACAAAGTAGCCTCATTTGTGGGTGCATGAATACACACACACACAGAGATAAGTGTCTTCAGGGTGGAGTAGAGAAAGGGTCCAACTGAAGGAATTTTAGAAGACTGTAAAAATATAAAGTTTTCAAAACCTATTTATATTCACTGTATTATTAGATATTTTGTGTAACATATTTGAGTCAATCATTTATTGTTTAACTTCCTTTACCCTTCTGAAGAAACAATCCTACAAGTTGGTTTTTCAATTTGTTCTGATGGTGTCAGACATGTAATTTATTTCACATATATACTAGTTTGTTTACTGAAATATTTTGATCTGAACAGAGCTCAGTTTTTTCCCTAAAAACGACAGGTTCCTTTAGCTCTTGTTATTGAACATTAGATGACTTGAAAATTAACTTTTGTTGTAGACTTTTATATCACTTCTTAAATTATTTGCAGATTTATTTATTTTGTGTGTTTTATTGTGTGTACATACATACACCATGCAGGTTCCCATGATCAGATAGGGGATTCAATTAGATTTTCAAGCTCCCATGTGGGTTCTAGGAATCAAACCCATGTCTCCTACAGGAGCAAGTGCTCCTAACCACCACCCAACCCTTAATCCCAGCATCAGCTAATCTGCACTGTGCTCTACATTGCAAGCAAACAGTGCTGTGTGCAGAGCCTCATTTGCCAGCAACTACTCTAACTTGAGTCAATAGTAATTGCCTCAGTACATATTTCAGTTCTTTTTCAAAAGTTCAGAATTGAAATAATATTCCCATTCTCTCGTGCACTCTGGAATTCATAGCACATAGTTTGTGTTAAGATTGTAGTTTTTCTTTAGGCCTTCGTACAGTGACGTAGGTACCCTCCTTATTTCAAAGTCCGCTCTGTGCTGTAGTGACTTTTTGTCACTACAGTAACATGCTCAAATGTAAACACCAAAAGTTCATTCTAATGGAATCATGTAAAATGTTCTTAGTAGAAATAATATTCTTTTTGATTTATGCTAGTATTAGGCAATGGTTATTTGAAAAGACATTTTGAAAGCTAAAATATAGGGCTTATTATAGATTGTGTTGACAGACCAAAACTTGCCATCAGTTTTATTTACAGCTGCCCACCTTGTTTGTGTGTGTGTGTGTGTGTGTGTGTGTGTGTGTGTGTGTGTGTGTATGTCTGTGCATGTGGTGTGTGTGTATCTGTCTGTCTGTCAGCTTGTGAGGGTCAGAGGACAGCCCTCAGGCTGGAGCCTCATTTCTTCCTTCCACAGCCATGTGGGTTCTAGGAAATCGACTCAGGTTGTCTAGTTTGGTGGCAAGCACCTTTACCTGCTGAGCCATTTTACTAGTCTTTGTCATTAGTTTTGATGAACATAATTAACCTCTATCTGTGATAACAACCTCTGAGAGTGTATTATCATCACGTGAAGTTTATTGCTGGGAACATGTTTCACACATCAAGTACAAGAATAGAACTGGGCACCTGGGGGACTCTCCCAGTGCCCCCACAGTTACAGAAGGACCTTTGTTCACCTTCTGCTCCTGGATATTGCTGTAAAGATGACGCATTCTCATTCATACCTCATACTGAGCTCTCAGCTTTATTTTTAAAGTTTCCTTTCATGGAATACTTTCTTCTAAGGCATTTTGTGTCTTAATTATAGTTCCCTCCCTTTTCAGGGGGGGAAAAACCTGTTTATATTCAGTGGGATTCAAAACACACTTCCCGTTTTAGTGCAGATTTATCATCACCCTTCAGGCGGTTCTTTAATATAGAGCTCTTTAGAAAGAATATCTTAAGCTGCTCCCCAGATGTTTTAACTTCAGCAAAGTTGTGGTTTTCTTTATTGGCATCTTTGTTTGTAGTATTTGGAAGATGAAAGAAAATATCGTCTGAGCATCTAAACACATTTCATATTGGGCCTTGAATGTCTTTGGCTGCCAGGGCATGAGTAGGGTAGTTCTTACACTGATACATTTTCATAAGCTTTGCTTTCAGAAGGTAGGATCAGAACTGTAATTCTGTTAACAGTAATGCAAAAGTGGTGTCGTTTGTATGTGGGTTTGGGTTTACTTTGCTATGTTATTCATGTCTGTTAACATTTAGTTAATTGTTTAATAGCTTTTCCTCTCCATTATTCATACTGTAAGGATTGTGAATGCTTTGCATCCAGTATCTTTTCAAACAGAAGTTAGAACTTAAAATATTAAAGATGACAGTTGGTCCTTTTTTAGATTTTTCTCTAATTGAAAATTATCTGTGAAATCACCAGTTGGGTTTCCCCTCCACAATCATAAAGATAGGTAATAAAATCTCTTGCATCTTTACCATGTTCAAGGTAATGAAATGGAAGAGTGAAGTCGCGTGTGTGAACACACAGTGCTGTCCCCTACACTAATTTTAGTACTTTTATTTTAATCTCATTAGGTTTCTTAAATATTCTATGTACACTTTCACGATTCCTTTCTCATTTCCTCTTGTCATAACTTGTGGTTGTGGGTTAGACGCTGTTTGTATAGTCTTCCATCTCCAGCTTCTATGTCTTCTCTATGTCTTCAGATGTCTTCTCTATGATGCTAATGTGGAGCAGGAAGGCAGTCTGAACACAGTAACAAAATCCAGGATGAAGTCTAGGTCACACTGATGTTCAGTTGTCATAGTTCAGTCTACCTTGTTCGCCTCTTTTCCCTGGGCCTGAACTTCTGAAGCTTTCAAATTCTTTGCCTCATGAACTGTGAAATAGTCTACGGCCAAATTGTGGTTGAACAATTCATCCTTCCGCCCCCACACCCTGGAAATTTGGCATATCTAAAAATGCAAAGCTGGCTTACTGTTGTCGATCCTCACTTCAGTCTGGTGTAATTATTAATGCCCAACCCTTGCCTGCCATCCCCTCCTTGACTTCTACTAAGTCTTGTAGGTATTTTCATAGTCTAGACACAACCCATGTTGATATCAAGACACTCTTCCCCTTCAAGAGAGAAATGGTGACCTAGTTTAATCTTTGATTTATTGAGGTGGTTAAATCTTCACCCCCCCCCCTTTCTTCCACCACCCTCATAGAGAAAATGGAGAAGAATATGGCAGGAGGTGCACTCTGAAGACTCTGCAGTCACTTACGGTTTTGGTTGTCCGCTCTCGATGATCTCCTCTTCTTGCCCATTATAGTTTCTGTCCCCTTTCCTGTTTTTTTTTTTCCTTTATTTTATTTCTTTATTTTTTTTTTTTTTTTGTTTTGTTTTTGAGGTACCACCTAAGAGAACTATTTGTTTTCGAGGTGATTTTTTAGCCTTCTTAGCCTGCTATTTAGTTTCAGAATTCAGCCGATGTGTTTGTTAATGGACATAGCTATGTGAGATTTGCTAGATGTCAGGTTGCTTCTTTCAAGTTTCCTATTACCAGCTACAGGTGAGTGCAGGCGTGAAAGAGTGCTGCTGGGGTGAGCCTGTTCTTGCAATAGTTCTTACTTCCCTAGAACCGGACCAACATTGGTGCCTTTATTTATGTAACTTCATAGTTATGTGGCTTTTCTAGTTGTTGTCAGCAGGAATGTTGCTGTGACACATTATTAGTTACTTGGAATGGGAAGCTCAGTATGATATATTTTGATGGGATTTGAATGTCTGCCTGAGTGTTTCTGATGAGTGATTTGTTTTTAAAGTTTGACAGAGAAAAATGATTAGCTGTTGCTCAGCCGTTTTCCATATCCATTGCATAGATTTCTAGAACTTGTCTGTGATCGGAGAAAGCCTGTCCCACTTTAACCGTGGGCTTTGATTAAAAACAAGAGCAGAAAGGAAACCAATAAAGAAAGACGAGAAGAGCGTGTAATTTGTGTTGTGGAGTTACCCATGGATAGGATGTCATTTGTGCTTACCCGGAGACGCCACATGTCATTTCGAGGATCACTTTCCTACACCATTTTTCTTTTCCTTGCATGGCTTAAAAGTAAATGTCAAACAATTTACTGTTTAATGAAAATTGTAAATGGGTTTAGTGGAATTTAGTTATATGTTTTTATGATAGGTTGAAACCTAAGGCACATGTCATTTATGTAAATTCAGGAGCAATCATTTTAATCATCTATTCTTAGAAAGTGCTTTTCAACAGTATATTTGATTATCTCACATGCTTTAAAAAACCTCCATCTCCAGAGTTATAAATGGGAATAATTAAACCATAAAAAACGTTAGACTTGAGTAGAGTATCGGCTTATCTAACTTGCTTAAAACCAACTTTTATCAAAGAAAATAACATTAGAAGATAGAGAAATGCCTCTAATTATAATCCTCGTGAACTAATAGCCTAACTTTAACTTTGAACGACTGTTACTTTTTCCATCCTTTTCAAATATCCTTAAATATAAGCACATGTGGGAATGCTCCTTTGGCTTTTATCAGACTGACATTGGAGTGAATTTTTTTAAACCTCATTTCAACGTTTGTGGTAAAAGATTTCAAAGCTTTGAATCTTACAATTTGCTTATGGATTCCTTCCCCCATGTTATTCTATTAACATTTGGTCTTAATAAGTATAACCTGTTTGGAATTACTGGTGTTTTACATTTATTATTTGTTTAGATGAGATGTTTAGGAAAGAAAATTGAAAATTCTACTTTGGAGTTATGAATGCTTTCTCAAGGAAGCTAACGTCTTTGATGAGTTTTTCTGTGAAGATTTTAATTGTCTTATTCCTCATATGTATTGAATTGTTTTAAATTATCAATGCTCGCTTGTATGCTGTGGAAGTCACTGCAACATGAGATGTCCTCTCTTCAGATGTTTGCTGAGTGTGCATGCGTCCTCCCTTCTCTGCTCACCAGAGTTTTTCTTCCCCTGCTTAGTATAGAACAGCGACTTTAGTTTCATTGAAAACGGAAAGCAGTTACCCTTAGATAGAGGTGGGACTTGTGTGGCCTCGCTCTTTGTGCGTTTTTCTCTTCGTAATTCTTATTTTCCCCATAGAGAATAATTGGTGACATTTCATAGGTTATAATCATACTATCCTTCATTTCGAGTAGAAGTCGCTTTATGCCACGCCAGTAGGAAATTTACTAATTAAGAATTAATTAAAGCCAGGCATTGTGGCAAATGCCTTCAATCCAGCACTCAGAAGGCAGAGGCAGGTGGATCTCTGTAAGTTCCAGGCCAACTAAAACCATATACAGAGACCCTGTCTCAAAAAATTCAAAACAAAAAGTTAAGGTGTTTTTACTGAATTTCAATTAAAATTTACTCTAAAAGTCTAAAATGTTAGCTTCCTTGAACAGCTATACTGGAACCCCAATTTTCTCTGCATCTTTCTTCTGCTCTGTGACTCCAGTTAGCAAAAACCCCTTCTCATCTGCTGTTTTAATTGATAACCTGATGTTAAGTTGAACAAAATAGGGCTTGGGAGCTGCACAGTGCTTATGAGGCCACCCTGAGAACAATATTGCATTTGAATCATCTTAACTGCTTTTTAAAGTAAATATTTAGAGAGTTTTTGAGACTCATAATGAAGGTAATAAAAGATGTCTGTCAGAAATAGACATGCTTACTTGTTAAACAAGTAACTCAGCTACTGGCATCAGACCTTTGTTTTGGATGGGGGCTTTTGAAGCAGGTCCCCTTTCTAGTGCACGATCATTGATCCATCCCATTTAGGAACTTGTCTCACATGGGGAATGACACTTTGTCCTGGACCGCAGAATCAGGCTTCTGATGGACTTCCCGTTCCACTCCGTCAGTGCACTGGATTAGAATTGGGCACTCTGAACCAAAGCATTTATGTGATCTCGGAGACACATACTTCATCTTCTTAGGAAGTTTCCACTTTCCTGTGTTATAAATGACAGAAGCCCAAAATGTCTGCAGTGTAGGGTTCAGAAAAGCTACACATTTAATTCTCTGTAAGATGAAAAATGCCAAGCACTGGTGAGTTTTTGACTGTGGGCTTAAGGTTTTCAGTCTTTCTACACACACTGAAATGGTCTCAGAAGTCCATAATAGAGGACAAGCCAGGAAAACTTTGTTTTATTAGTGGAAAGTAGGGGAAAAAATAGGATAGTGCTAAGGATTTTATGTGTCTTCTAAAGTCAAGTTCATTAACATACATTGAAGTATAGTGTACATAAAAAATTAACTCATGTATAACATTTTAAATTTTGTTATCTGTACTGTGCAACCATCAACAAAATGGGGAACGTTTTATTTTCTAAGACATTTCTTTGTAATTAGCTTCTCTTCAGAACCCTCTTTTATGGCATCTGGTCTTAACCCCTGTTGTTTTGTGTGTCCAGAAAGCCAGAGAAAAAGAATGGTTTTGTGTGCCCGCTGTTGCGTCTGGCTGCTTTCACATAGCTTACAGTGAGTGTTTTCTGAGGCGATCCATAACTCCAGTTGTTAATTTTTCCTACTATGTAACAGTTTCCTTCCTATGGGCATATCAGTTAGTTTATTTACGAATTATTTTTGAAATAATAAAAGCACAGTAACTGCTGAGATGCCTGAATTATGGTAATCACATGTTTAAATTTTCCCAAGGGACCACCAAGCACTTGTTTTTCAGAGTTTTCCACCAGTGTCATGTCCCTTCACGTTGTTACTGAAAACAATGCATCACGTTGTAGTTTCAATGTGGATTCTCCTATAACTAATAGTGATGATAGCTACACTCACTGATTGGTTGATTGGCTGACCGAGGTTTCTGCCATAGTCACTTACGGATTTGTTACTGTTATTACTCAGGAATACCGGAAAAGAAAGCTGGTGCTCCTAAAGTTTCTTACTAACTTTCCCTTGTGACTTGCTAGTTTGCAAACTTATTTTAGAAGCCATGTCTTAAAAGTGAGTAAAGCGTAGGTGGTACACATCTTTAATCCCAGGACTTGGGAGGCAGAGGCAGGTGGGTATCTTGAGTTTTGAAGGATGGTTTGTCTGGTCAACAGAGCAAGTTTCAAGACAGCCAGGGCTATACAGAGAAACCTTGTCTTGAGAAACCAAAAAATAAAAATAAAATAAATAAATAAATAAAAAGAAAGAAATACCTTCATTTTCTGTTACTATCAAAATCTGTAGAATTAAAACAGCCCCTTGATGGCTTTTCTAAGTTATAGTGAATAAATATAGACTCACCACAGATACTGTTCCTTTTATTATTGTTTTGTGTGTGCACATGCATACAAAACATAGAGTTCAAATGATGACTTTTGTTTCGCTCCTTCCATGTTAGGTCACAGAGATGAAACACAAATACTTAGGCTTTCTGGCAAGTGCTCACAGCTGCTGAGCCCAAAGGTGTCACCTAGACTGGCCTTGAACTGCCCTTGCCTCTCCAGAATATCTTAGTGGTATGGTCAGTTCCAAGGGGCTGTTGTTTTCTTCTTTTTAAATTTTGTGTGTAGGGCTGTTTTGTGCACATGTAAGTGTGCTGTGCACGCCTGTCCCCCTAAGCCTATAGAGTGTGTCAGACTCTAGAACTGGAGTAACATGGCTATGAGCGGGCCATGCAGGCATTGGAAACCAAACCTGGGTCCTCTAGAAGACCAGAGAGGGCTCTTAATCACAGAGCCACCTCTCCACCTCATTCTTGTCTCTGTGCATGTGTTTTTCTTTATGATTTGAAGTGCTATTTACTCTTGAGTGCTAACTTCTCTAACTCGTATATCACAAAGTATATTATTTAACTCTGCAGATTTCTATTGTCAAATAAAACTTAACCGGAAATCATTTACTATTCTTCATCCTAACTTTATGAAATGGAAACTGGGAATCCTATGAAATGACCAATTTGGGATTGTTGTTGTTTGTTTGTTTTTGTTTCCTAATGAGAGCAAGCAAAAATGACTGTGTCTTGCTCTCACATCCGTTTTCATCTGTTAAACTGATGAATCACGGACCTTCACACAACCTGCCTTGAATAGTAACAATAAATGCTTTTGGAGAGGTGAACTTCTCTGTAATATACTCTTCTGCATTTATTTCCATCAGTACTTGTGCCTCGATTTCAGTGGCAAAGGGCTTTTAATCTGACTAACATTGTTAGTCTCTGTCTCCTTGGTCATTTAGTCGCTGCCTGGCAGTCCTATAGTCAACCATTTGCCGATGCTGGCCGTAGGCTGGAGATCCTTCAGTTCTAGTCTCATTTCCCCCAGAAGTCAGTGCTAGTTTTAGAACGCACTGTTCCTACGTTTGAACATTGCACTCGATAACTTTTCATGTTTGTATGTGGTGCACAATCTCAAGATATTTATTAGTACTCAGCCAGTGTGTTAATTGCAGCTTTACATACTCATTGGTCTTCAAGGCCTCTCTTCTCCCTAGTACTGCACTTGCTTTCCTCAGAGCGAAGCAGATATGGATATATTTTTATCGCTGAGAATGGTTTTTGCTATGCTGGGTTTTTTGTTATTCCAAATGAATTTGCAAATTGCTCTTTTAACTCTCTTAAGAATTGAGTTGGAATTTTGATGGGGATTACATTGAATCTGTAGATTGCCTTAGGCAAGATGGCCATTTTTACTAGGTTGATCCTCCCAATCCATGAGCATGGGAGATCTTTCCATCTTCTGAGGTCTTCTTCAATTTCGTTCGTCAGAGACTTGAAGTTCTTGTCTTACAGATCCTTCACTTGCTTGGTTAGGGTCACACCATGGTATTTTATATTCTTTGTGACTAGTTTGAAGGGTGTCGATACTCTAATTTCTTTCTCAGCCTGTTCAGCTCAAACTTTTAAATTTAACTCTGAGCTCAAAGTGGAAATAGTTTTACAAATACATTGCTTAAAATTCATATTTTACTGTGTTTTTTATAACTACCTATTTCCTACATTTGATTTTTGTTAGAAAATGTTATTTTGTTGTACCTTTGAAATTTCTTTCTAATTTTCAAATTTTTTCATGTTATATAAAACGTAATCTTTGAAACTCAGCAACATGTGGAATTAGAAGTAAAGGCATGCCTCCTCCTCTATTTTGAAATAAAGGTATAATTTTCAGATCTTTCATGATATCTACAAGGGCATTTTTTTTCCTGTAGAAAACTCTTGTATGAATAAGAAAGAATACTCATTCTTAAATTTCATATAATTCTCAGATGAAGCTTTTTGTTCTTGTTTTGCTTTTGAGACAGAGTGTCCTATAGCCCAGGTTGTCCTTGACCTTGCTCTGTCACCTGAATGACCTTTCATTTCTTTCATGTCTCTTCTCCTGGGATCGAAGGCATACACCATCCTGTCCACAGTATTTTCACTTTAAATATGTTTTGGCCAACATGCCACATGTGACATTTATTTTGCAAATTTACTCTATTTAGTATAGTGGCTAAGTTTAGACAGTATATATTTTAAATTCTTAAAATTATATATTTACAGAAGAAATTAGTTTCTTGAATGAAAATATATAATTTTAAGATCCCACTAATTATATTTATTTAGAAAAGTTTGCAGGTTGTGAAAGCAGACATTCTAAACTTACCTTTTACTGTGCTTTTATTGTAGGTTTGATGAACTTGTAAAAAAATTCAAAGTTGAATATCATGCTGGTGGCTCTACGCAGAATTCAATGAAAGTGGCTCAGGTTAGTTAATTAATTTAAAATTTAAAATGAAAATGCGTCAAAATAATTCTAAACTTTTGGTTATTTCACGTTATCTTTTCCAATTTTATTGTCACAAAAGTGTTTGTTTTCATTTGAGTTTTTAACAGAACATTTAATAAGAATTACTTTAAGTTTGGAAACAATTCAGTATGTTTATTCATTACTGTTATTATTACATGTTACTGTATAGTAGATCTTAATTCATAGATAACTCTAATTTTCATTTTATAAGTGACTTGTCTGTTTTGTTTTTTTATAATGTCAACTACCCTGCCAAATTCATCCCGCCATCTTTCAGTGGCTCAGTGCTCCCTTCTGTTATATCAAAGCAGAGTCTTTCTCCATAGACCTGGCTGGCCTAGAAATCACAATGTGAACTTTGTAGGCCTCAGACTCTGGCGTTCATACTACTTTACCTCTGGAGCACTGGAATAACACGCACCAAGTCAGTTAATGTAATAAGAATCTTTTCAGTGCATAGAGGTGTTTACATCCACTTGTAATTTGAGGCATTTTACAGGCGAATGCCTGTCAGGAGGATCATGGGTATGAGGCTATCCTGGGAAACACAATATGACCCCATTTCCAAACATAGCAGAATTCTATTAATTTTGTATGTCACTCGATATTGAGAACAGATGTTGCTATAAGTTATTAACATTCTTCATTATATAAATATGTGGATAAGAATATATATCTTTTTGTTTTTGTTTTTTTCTATTGACCTAGGATCTCACAATGTAGCTTTGACTGGAACTTTTGGTGTAGACCAGGCTAGCTTCAGATTTAGTGATCTGCCTGCTTTAGCTTCTTGAGTGCTGGGAGTGAAAGCATGGACCATCAAAGCTGGCCCAATATCCATCTGTTCAGTTGTCAGTGTCTTGAGTGTATTTTATGTATTTATAAACATGTATATATTCATTTGATTATGAATCTATATGTTTATAAATGTTCAAGGCATTCAGTAGATACTGAAATAAACAAATTTTGAAATATAGTCTGAATCAATATAAAATCTGATGTTAAGAGTTAATGTTAATTTTCAAGCTCCAATTGGTATGGAAAAGCTAATTGCTACAATTTGAAAGTTTGTTTTTTTGTTTGTTTGTTTTTTATTGTCCAGAGTAGTTTATTCAAGTCATGGGGCAGTTACCAGGGTCCTGGAGGCAGAGAGGGAGGAGAGAAGTGGAAGAATAGAGGCCACGAGCACATGAGAGAGTGGGGACAAGAGGGAGAGCAAGAGAGCCAGAGCACAGAGGGCAAGAGCCCCAGTTTGAGAGTTAACTTGGTCTCTTACTCCTTCTCGTCATAGCTCAGTCTTCATGGACTAGGGTCATTCTTGTTTGTCTGTTGACCTATGCTTTCTCTTTGAGTTCTAATTAACGTCAAGGACTGGAGAAATGCAAAGCTGAAAATAAAATCCAGAGCTTCAGAGCGCTGTCTCTCTCCTTTCCTCCCTTCTTACATTTTTATTAACTCTTAGTTGATTTAAATGTACATTTTAATTACTCTGCCTACCAAAGCTGTAAATACTAACTTTAAATATGGTTTTTATTATAAAATGGCTTAAGACTGTCTTTGTCGATTTATTTCTATTGTGAGCTCAGATCAATTGAAGATAAAAACAGCAAAAAGAAGCGAAGTCTAGTGTAAGTGGCCAGGCCAGTAATACAAGCTGCTTAGATGAACCAGAGGAAATACAAGTTGAACCCATGCCTGGGTTACATGGTGAATTTGAGGATAGGTAGAAAACTTGGCAAAATCTTATCTTAAATTGAGATTCTAAAAACACTGTTGCAAGTTGTGGGGGTGTGGGAGGGTGGCCCAGTATTGTGATGTTAGTACCCAGGAGGCAAAAGTAGGCAAAGCTGAAGTTAAAAGCCGTCTGTGGTCATAATGTGAGATTCTCCCAACCTTTTCATTAGATACTTGAAAGGGTGAAGACAACTCTCCTCCCAGCTGGACAGCCTGAGTTCTGTCCCTTGAATCACATGATGCAATGAGACAATCTGTTCCTGAAAGTTTCTATTGGCCTCTGTATCTACACAATATACAAAACATAGGAAATATGAAGTATAATATGAAGTATAATTTGTTTTTTAAAATCAAATGCATAGAAAAAGCCCTGGGCTTAATTGGTAGAGTGCTTAGCATGCTCAAGGACTTCTTTATGAATTTCCTTAATCTAGTGGTTGGGGAGATGGCTCAGCAGTTAAGAGCACTGGCTACTCTTCAACAGGATCTGAGTGAGCTCAGTTTCCAGCATCCAAAAAGTGACTCAAACAACCATCTCCTGGGCATCTGACCCCCTTTCCTGGCCTCTGTGCTCAGTGAATGCATGTCATCCACAGACATACATGCAGACAGCTTTTTAATACTCAGAGAAAGATAAAAACAGCAAAGTTTGTTGATCTTTGCAATTTAAAGTTGACTTGTTCATGAAGAATGCTGCCTTATCGGAGCTGCCATCTTCTCCCATGATTCTAGCTTTCAGTCAAATTGAATATTTTCTTTGGATTTTTACTTTTCTAGTGGTTCTGTCTGTTTTTTTTTTTTTTTTTTTTTTCTTCCTGATTGGTGAGCTACGTTCATTTTCAGGTTGTGATTTATAATGAGGATAGGATTAGCATATAGCTTCAGAAACTGTATTCATGTGAACTCTGTTATAAGGAGTTGGTCAGGTTTTCCAGCAGGTACTGATAGCAGGAACCATTTTCACTGTTGAGTAGCTGTTAGTAGACTATCTGCCATCTGTGTTAGTCATCATCTTAGTGAGGAAACAGTGACCTAAGGTACCTGTCTCCTCATAAAATATAGTCTGGAAAACATATCTAGAGTCTTGGAGTCTTTGGTCCTGATGCAGTACCAGCATAACCCTTGACTTGAATAAATGAGAAAACCGAATTGGTCTTAAATCTTTCTGGAAGTCAAGGCAAGTACAGTATAGAAAAATTAGTGTTTGTCATTAAATTATGGGCTTTGTATTGATCGTTGATTGCCTTTTAACATTCTTAATACTGTTGTCCTTTTGTGTATTTTTAAGTTACAAAAAGACACACAACAGTCTCAACAAAACCAAGATCCAAATATTAACAAAAACATGTGGCTTACGTGACTATGATGTGGCCATGGTAGCACAAAGATAACTGGATTTGGGACAGAAACTGGTGCAACAGGGTTACAGTTTAACGGGAAAAAATGCAGGTTGGGCATGGCACCAGAAAGATTGCGAAAGCAGACATGTAGCATGAAAGACAGCTGTTGCTCAGTCAGCAGTTTGTTGACGGTGAACCGGCACTTACTCAGCACAGTGAATTAGCTTAGTCATACCATAGGTATCAACAACGTAAAGTCACATTCATGAGCCAGAAGGTTGTACTCTAACGGCTTCTGAGACAGCATTTCCTCAGGCAAGATCTTCCTTTGTAAAAGGTCACATTTGGGATTCTTCCCCATCAGACTCCAGAGGGTTGGGAACACTTTTGGTAATGATTGTGTTGACTTGGTTACAGTGTAGATTTATTCTGTCTTGTATTACCAGTAATCATATTTTTTATACTTAAAGTGATGTGACAGATTATGTCAAAAAAAAAAAAAAAATGTTCCTAAAGCCCCTATGTATTTTGATTTATTTAACCACACTGAAGATTTTAATAGAGCCACAGCTATATATGAACATATTTCTCAATGTCCTGTTCAAATATAAATCTAGTCTCATGCATGTTTGACAGGCAGTAAAAGTGTAGCCTTTAGCAGTTTCCGCACACTTCTTTGTCATTGTACTTTTCTATATGTTGTGAGACGGGATCTCACTGTGCAGCTTACCACAGTGAGCTCGAGAGAGTCCTGCTCTCATGATTCTGCCTTAAGTACTGCTTTAACGGTGTATGCCACCAAGTGTCACTGAAGATTTATTTCTTTTCATATGTTTCTATATGTGAGCCTGCCCCTTCCCTCACCTCCACCCCCGTTTGTGTTCTGGGAACCAAACCCAGGTCCTCTAAGAGTAGCTAGTGCTCATACCTGCTGAGCCATCTTTCTGGCCGATCTTCACACTTCATATTTATCAAAAGCAACATTTTATGTTCATCCTGCATAGAACATGTGAAAAGCAAATGTGATTTTTCTTACCTGTAATATTAATGGTTTCTAAAACATATTTTCACATACCAAAATTAACAGCTGCAATTAACCAGACCACCCAATTTCAGTGTGCCGTTTTCTTTATTTGCTAGTTATTTTTAAAAATAAAATGAGGTTAATTTAAACATTAAAAAATGTATTTCTATCCACCTTTCAACTCTTTCATATAATTTTCAACCTGAAAAACACAAAAGAAGGCCATCATGCATATGAACCTAAATAATGCCTTTGGTCTTAATTTATTACTCAGTGGCTCAAAGAGTATTTGACTAGCATGTGGGACGCCCTGGGTTTAATCTCCAGCTCCTAAAAGATAATCAACAATCATTGTCTATAAACAGACAGAAACACATAAATACTAGTTGTTAAATACAATACAAACTTGGAGACTGGGGTAGAAGGATTACAAGTTTAAGACCCTTATCAAGACCCTTATTTCTAAAAAGATAATTATTTGGGACAAATAACAGATATTTGGATGCAGTTTTTTCCAGAAGTGTTTGATATTTGAACGGAGCATAAAGAAGCTGGCAGAAATTCATACAATTAAATATTGGCTTCATTTCTGTGTGATAAAAGGACTTCAAACCTATAGATTAAACATTATTTCCCAGAAAAGTACACGGAAATTTAGTAGAATTTTATTAGCCCCTTTACTAAAACTTTATTTTAGTCCTGATTTTGACATCATAAATTCTGATGTGTGCTTTAAAAAAATTATTAATTTTTTAGGATGAAAATTTTATACAAAAGCCACTCAACGTCAAAGTGTTCTAACTTGATAGACATTGATGATAAGTGACTCATTTTAAAAGTTTCTTACTGGTTTATAAAATAAAGATTTTTATACATACATATCATTTGATCACAGACACTTTCTGTGGCCCCACTGATTTGCTTTCTCTTTCGTATTAATTCCTTCCATATATTTTTTTCCCCTCCTGGATCGGCTCTTGAGCCTTTTTCCTTTTTCATGGAACCTTGACAGGCTAGGTCACGTTCATGTCTTCAGGAAATGAGAGCCCCTGTGAGCCTATGAGTCGAACAGCCATATCGTTCCTGGAAGGTGGTATTCCACTTCTCCCTCCTTCAGTGGTCTCTGAAGAGAACTTTTGGGGAGCTCAGCAGAACAGATGCCCAGCGTGTGAGCGTTCATCTGCCATTTATGCTCAGCACTTTATGCAGCGATGAGGCTCTACGGTGACTGCCACACGTAGATGGAAATGACTCTGTATGATAGATTTGTAGCTGCCGTGAACATGATTGGGAAACACCAGGACTCATAAAACATTTAGACTTAACGTGCATGGGCTGTGCCGAGTTCAGAATGTATACAGTCACCTAATAGAATTTATTTTCTAGCAAGTGGTTTTTCCATAGAAATGCAAACTAATCTCTCTAGTATGTCTACTCACTAGAAAATAAAATCTTCAGTAATTCACTACCACCTTTTGTTTATTTCAATAGTATATTGACACTAAAATCTCTTCAGTTGTGGTTACACTCTCAAAATTTTCAGTGATATATTTTTAAGGATATATAATATGAAATGTAAAATTTAATTATCAAATAGTTAAATGTGTATATTTTAACAAAAGATGCCTAAGGTTATTTTTTTTCTTGAAGATTTTTTTCTTTTTTTTAAATTAGATACTCTGTATTTACCTTTGAGATGTTATCCCTTTACCCCGCCCCACTCCCATGCTCCCTCCCCCTCCATTTGCCTTCACAAAGGTGCACTCCCTTCTGATCCCCCTCTCCACCCCATTGCCTTGTCATTCCTTTACTTTGGGAAAACATGCCCTTTCTGGAACAAAAGCCTCTTCTCACATTGATGCCAGACACTGCTATCTTCAGCTACACATGCAACTGGATCAGTAGGCCTCTCAAAGTGTGCACAAAAGTTTACTCTATGGGAGTTTTGGAGGGTTTGGTTGGTTGATAATGTTATCTTCGTAGTCCCTGAGGGGGCATCTCTGTCTGGTTCCTGCCAGTAAGTACTTTTTGGGATCCGCTATAGTGCTTGGATTTGGTGACTGCATGCAGCCTAAGGCTATTTTATCGTAGTTCTGGATGCTATTTCAGTACTCCTCTTTTGCTGCAGGTTGCCACTGTATTGCTGCTTGACCTGTGCATGTTGATGTCCTGTGTCTTTTTAGATACCGATGTCAGATTGGATTATGACCCACCATAATAGCCTCATTAACTTAACTACCTTGTTAAAGGTCTTGTCTTCATATACAGCCAGTTTCTTTGTTCGTGGAGATTAGTGCTTCAATAGGCTTTCAGTTCCAGTATATGACAGGAAACCAGACTCAATGTGCTTTGGAAGGAAAGAAAGTTGGACGTGTTAGAAGCAGAGTAGAGTGCTGTCAGGCTATCGAGGGGACCTGTTTCCAGACCGCTGTGAGTCAGGTTAAAGGACGGTGGCTTATGTAGCTGGCAGGGTAAAATCCACTCCATCTAAGTGGGAAAGTATCTGGTTTATGTCGAGATAATTTCAAAGATGTCAGCACATTCTTGGCTTTGATGGGACCAGGGTTTGGTCATAAAGCTCCACATACCATTCCAATTGTTTGGTTTATTTATACCACGATGAGGAAACAAGCCAGAGTTACTAAAGGGTACATGATAGTCATGCTCAAAATGGCTACAGTCAGATCAAACTGGATAGCTATTTGTAATATATGTAAATTGACAGGAATAGAGGAGATACCAAAGCTTAGTCATTATCAAGTACCACTTTTTACTTTTACTTTAAAGTAACTCCTTATATGTAATTATATGGTGTTAGTATATTATTTTGACTCCCTTCTTCCTTTTCCTTTCCTGTATAATTACTCTTCTAAACTTATAACAACCTACTTTGAATATGTAGTATACAAACACTTGCTTTTACATCTCCAAGTTATCCACGTAGTCATTGCTTCTAATTACATCTTTATAAATTGTGTTCACATTAATATAGCTTTGTAATGATTATCTCCTACATTTCTTTAAGCCAGTTATAAGTATAAAAGTGATTATAGTGAAGTGAATTCATACTAGGAAGAACTTTACACTCCTGTGTTTATCACAACACAATAGCCAGAATATTTAATAAACCTAAATGTCCTTCAGGGAATGAGTGGATATATTTACACAATGGAGTACTATTTGTTTCTAAAAAAGAACGAAACCCTGTCATTTTTAAGCAGCATTATGTTAAGTGAAACAAGCCAGACACAAAGACAAATACCACATGTCCTCATTCATTTGTGGAAACCAAGACATCAGCTCTACAGAAGAATGGACAGGAATAATGGGATCTCTAGAGCCCGGGAGGGGCAGTGGGGAGGAAGGACTGAAGTTCATTAAGGGACATAGAAGACAATGTAGTAATTGTTCTATGATCTTCTTTAGCACAGTAGACTATATACAATCTATGATGTATTTTGAATATCAGCACAGAGGCGGTTAAGGCAGATTAATCATGGGTTCAAGGTCTCCCTCAGCACTCTTCCTTCTCCCACTATACATAAATACATCAGTGACCAATTGCATTTCAAAAATTCAATAATACTAGCATTCATATTTACTTAAGTAATTGCCTCTATTAATATATAAAGCCCTATATTTATTAATATGGGTTGTAGTTGCTGTCTACTATTCTTTCATTGTGGCCTGATGGATCACTTAACAATTAATGTAGGGCTATCTACATAAATAGATTTTAATGGTTTTTGTTTGTTTGTTGTTTGCTTTTTGAGGCAAAGCCTTATAGCCCTGAATGTCCAAGAACTCACTTGGTAGACAAGGCTGGCCTCAAACTCACAGCTTTGCCAGCCTCTGATTCCTATATGGTAGAACACAACTGGCTTGTCTGATGTCTTAGTGACAAACTTTTTCAGTGTCTGTTTTTTGTAGAGATGGTTACTTTCTCTTGGGGTTTTGTGTGTGTGTGTGTGTGTGTGTGTGTGTGTGTGTATAAATATCTTAAATTATTAACTTGAAATGTAAATGACACAAGAATTCAAAACAAAAGTCTAACTGGTAATAATATTTTGTCTTGTTATTCTTACAAACATAAAAAGATGAAATAAAAATCTTTAGGCCTGGTCTCCCCAGATACCTTCTTAACACTGCCTACTACATATACTTTAGTTGTTACTTTTTTTTCCCCCAATCAACTAAGATGGGGCAATTTGTGTCTCTAGTTTTTGGCTTTGTTTTGTGGTTGTTATTGTTGTTGTTGTTGTTGTTATATGTCAGCCCATTCCATCTGGCAACCATGACTTCCAATGAGGCTCTGCTTTATTTTGCTTCTATAGTACCAACCAGGACACTAGGCTTGACCCATGTTCTCCCACTGCATGGATGATACTCCTGCCCCCTGCCTCTCCCTTTTCCCTGGTACCCTGGCTGGCTTGGAACTCACTATCCATTCAAATTTGACCTGAGCTTGTAGGGATACCCTAGCCTCTGCTTCTGGGATGCTGGGATCCCTTCATCTTCTATGTTTTAAGGGAAACATATGCTTTATGCTTTGATTCCTTTTCGCTGCTTGTTGAATCTAAGGCATTTGTGTTATCATGCAAGTTCACATACTTTCACGTCTCCTTGAATTGATTTGTTGACTTTATCTTTAGTGTTGTTTCTATGTGCAGTTTGGGTTTTTCATTATTTCAACTGCCTTCTTTGTAAATATAATCTGCATATAATCACTGAAATTTGTCTTCTCTTTGTTAACTTTCAATGTTGATGCTATATGAATTTTATGAGTATTTAGTAATAAAGAATAAGAATTTTCATGTTATTTCAGTAACTACCACCTTTTCTAATGTAGTAAAATATTCTTTCTCAATGAAGCAAAGGTCTTTGGGTACAACTATACTTAACTTTGCTATACTGCAAATCATCTCATCCCAACTACTAACTAAATGTGTGTTTGCCCCTGCCAGATGGCCCCTAACTCTCCTTTAGTAGTAGGAATGGGTACTATGCCCCTAAGTACAGCTGATGTTTCATAAGCACATATTTAGAGCTGCCAGTGCTGGATCTGAATTTTCTTCACATGGGATTAAACACTTAGGTTGGTCTCTGGAGTCTGTCTTATGATTACTTATTTAATCTTCTTCTACACCTTAGCCAAGAGGTGGAAAAATGATGTAACTTGCTTTTATAGCTACGAACATTTTGATCTTCCAGTTTCTTATCTCTCAGATAAGCCTCCATATTTATATTGAATCTGGAGAAAGTTTTGTCACTTTTCTGTTATGCCTTTAATTAAATTTTGAGAGAACTTCCTATTGTTGTTTAATACAGAATATTATCTAATATTCAAGTTTCAGAACTTTAAAGTTTTTTAAATGTATATGCATTGGGTGTCTAAAACATTATGTTTTCAAAATGATGTTTGAATGCAGTAGAAACATTGACCTAAAATTTATAGTGTTATCTCATTATTTAGTCTTTCCCTTTGAGTCACTGCATTTAGAAGTTAAAATATTTCTGATTGTCTACTTTTTTTTTTTTTTTTTTTTTTTTGATCCATTTCACCTAGTAAAACTGTTTAGAGTCTAAGAGGGATTTTATGATACATCTCTGGGAATTTTCAATCAGTCTAGACGACTTACATTTTAGAAGCAGAAATGGCATTGGAGTGATCAAAGCGAATTCTCTGTTCTAATGCCTTACACCTGGAGCGATTGTTAGCCGCATCAGCAGCTCGGCTGTGTTTATAAATATCAGAGCAGGATGTGGCAGATGGCAATGCAGCAGAGACTCTCGTCAGATCCTGTCAGTGAGGAGGAGGTGCCTGTCAATGCCAAATCAAGGAGTAATGAGTTTTAAGTAGCATGAATCCTACTGAGTTTATAACTGACTGTTCCAATTGTGTGATCTTCTTGTGGCCGTAAATTCTCAGAATGAATTAACACTCTGTTCTTCAGTGACCTGTTCCTTGTTGAAGTGGGTTATTAAATTTTAGTAGTTAAGATCTTGAAAACAGTTGTCCTTTTTCTCAGATTTTTGTTTGGGAAAACTGTTTTTACTTTGTGTCAGGTTTAATCTAAGATAACAACAGTATTTCATCTCTTTCTCCACTTTCCCCATGCTCTAACCTTTAAACCCGATGCTGAGAAACCATCAGTGAAGACACTTTTTGGAGCCTGTCTAAGCAGCTAAAACTTAGTTTTGGAGCCTGGTGTAAAATTGCATGTCACAGTCAGTCAATACAGAAAGAAACACATCTACCTTTTAAGGGCTTTGAGGTCTTAGCACTCCAATATGTGACATTGTGTATGAATGCCATTTCAGCGTGTATCCCTCAGTTCAAAGCCAAGAGCTTCAGAGAGGAATGATGAAAGTGATCTTCTGTCTGTCACCAGTGGGTGTTCTGTTTTATCATTCTGTCAGATGCTTTAAAGTAAGCAAACAAACAAACAAACAAGAAAACCAAATTTTGGAGTAGAAGTTCATTAATTTAAAAAGAAAATTAAACTTGTTTTGTTTCACGACAAGTCTCATTTGTTACTTAATCAAACAAGGATAGTCTTTGCTGTCACAATTCAGTTGTGAAGTCTGGTTTTTACCTGCACGGTTTGTGATGGACTTTTTTTTTTTTTTTTTTTTTTTTTTTTTTTAATGTCTCACTTAAGTTAGAGAAGCACGCAGGCTAACTGAAGACCTTCACTTACTGTTCCTCTTCTCCGAATCGCAGTCCCTAGTCTCATCCGTAGCTCTGCACAGACTATCTCCTGCATCTTCCCTCCCCCCATAACCTCTCTCCCCTCCAACTCCTAGACCCCAACTCCAGCAGCCAGTCCCTGGGAATGCACAGGCCGCAGCCAGTGAATCAAGTAGGCTAACTACAGATCTTCATTCCTGGCACAAAGAATCCAGGAAATCTGGGACACTATGAAAATAACACAAAGAAGATTAATAGGAAAAGAGAAAGAAGAAGAAACTCAGGTTCAAGCACAGAATATATTTTCAACAAAACCACAGAAGACAATTTCCCTAATCGTAAGAAGAAGATGCCTATTAAGGTACAAGAAGGATACAGAACACCAAATAGACAGGGCAGGGGAAAAAAAAAAGTCCCCTAGGCACATAATAATCAAGACACTGAATGTACAGAAAGAAGAAAGAATACTAAATGCAGCAAGGGGGGAAAACAAGTAATATATAAAGGTAGACTGATTGTAATAACACCTGACTTCTCAATGGATACTCTAAATGCCAGGAGGATCCTGAGCAGATTTTTACCAGTATAGACTACTGTATCCAGCAGACCTATCAATCACAATAAGCAGAGAAAATAAGCTAGTCTATAAAAAAATAAAATTTAAGCTTTATCTATCTACAAATCCAATCCTACAAAAGGTGCTAGAAAGATTCAACCTAAAGAAGTTAACCACACCCAAGAGAACACAGGGAATAATCACTCTCTCACACACACACACACACACACACACACACACACACCCCACAAGAAAACAACAGAAATCAACAAACACTGTTCACTGATCTCTCAACAACAGTGGTTTTATTTCCTCTATAAAAAGACAGACAAAGAGAATGGATTAAAAAACAGTATTCATCTCTCTGCTGCAAGTAAGAAACACCTCTTAACATCAAAGATAGAATCACCTGAGAGTAAAAGGATGGAAGAAGATATTATAAACAAATGGGCTCAGGAAGCAAGCGGCTGTAACCATTTCAATATCTTACAAAATAGACTCAAAAAACAAAACTAATCAAAAGAGGTGGGGCAGGATATCACTGTCATCCATGAAAAGAATGCCCAACAGGAGTACCTTACAATTCGTAACAACTAGGTATCAAACACAGGAGCACCAAAATCCAGAAAAGAAACACCTCCACAACTTAATTTCCATACTAACTCTCACATACTGATTGTAGGAAACTAAAATAGACTGGTCATCTAGTCAAGAACTAAACAGAGAATTGTTGGAACTCGCTCATGATAGAAACCAAACAGGCCTTACAAATATTTGCAGAACATTTTACCCAAACAGAAAACATAACATCTTCTCCTCAGCATCTCATGGAACTTTTTCCAGAACTGCCCACATCCTCGGACACAATGCATCTTTTAAGAGATAGAAGAAATAACACCTTACATCTGGCAATAACAATTTAAAGCTGGATATCAACAACAGAAACAACATTAAAGACTTTGGACGAATTGAATGAAATGAAATTGACACACCAAACTTTGGGATGTAGTATTGAAGCCTAATGCAGTAGAAGCTTCCTATAATATATACATACATAGATGAAATCTCCAGATAATGTCAAGAAAGTTCAACTGGCCATCCCTTGTCACCAAATGAAGCTTACAGTATCAGGATTAGGTTACATCTAATTCAGTCGTTGGCCAAAGGGGTACTATGGCAATCTCCAAATAATTCAAGCTCTTCTCAAGATAGTATATTGCTTTCCACAAACTTATGGCAGGGCTCTGTTGCTGAATATACCGCCTACATAACTCTTTGAGCATTGAGCTGGTGCTTACATTCAGCCTTCACCCCTACATTTGGTACAGGAAGTACTCTGAACACCACCAAAAGGGAAACAAACACCAAGCACAATACAACCCTTTGGATCTACAGTAATTTCCTGTATGCAAGATATACTAGGGTGATATTGGTACAAAGCCTGTGGAAGTAACCACCAGTGTCTGGATGGTTGATTTGACTCAAGGCCCCCCCCAGAAGATGGACTCCATAACCTATATTGCTTGGGTGTTCAAGAACCTGAAGCTAGAAAGCCCAGAGACCTAGAGTAAAACCAAATGCCACTGTTTAATAATAGTGCTTAATTTAAAAAGTAAAAGAATAAAACATAGCAATAAAAAGAGTCCTATTGACATTCTGCTGTGCTTGTCGGTCAATGTCATGCTCAGGCATTGTCAGAAAAGCTTTCTCCTGCATTAGTCTGCACCTTCCATTTGTTTTGTCCAATTCCAGTTTTTTATTTGTTTTATTTCATTGTTTTCCCCTAGAAGCCTATTTTCTAATGAGAGAGAGAATATGAGATTGGTTTCAAATATCCTTCCAGTTTATCAAAATTTAAACGCTGATCTGGAGAACAAATGAATATTATTAGTCCTGAGAAGTATGCAGATTGTGATGTAGCTCAGTAATAGCCAAAGATATAAGCCTCATAGAGTCCGATCACCTACAGAAAAATATTCTCAACAATGACTATGAGTCCTTAATTGACCCCACAGTCTTTTTGGTCAACTGTTTTACATAGCTTTGATGTCACATGGTCTATTGTTAGGATTGAATGACATAATTATGATGGTACACCTAGTCCCACGCCCAGACATAAGAGTTCAGCAAGTTGTAGCATCATTGAATAAGACAATTGCTTAAGCTTAATTGAATTGTAAGCCTGGCAGTTTGGTGATAATGTGTATATTAAAGTGGTACGAACAGACATGAAACTAATATTTGGTCTTAGCCAATAGTGCAGTGATGATGTCTATTTACTCCAGACTTTTTTTAAAAAAAAAAAACAACTATTCATCTCAAAAAAAAAAGACCTCTCGACATGTGAAATTAAGAAACTTATCCCTAAAATATTGAATTATAATTATTTGAACATGACAAAGTTAAAAAAATTACAATCCTTTGACTTCTGGAATATTTGGTTTTTTTTTTTTTTTAAATGATAACCTTGTTGTAGACAGTGGTATGGAAATAAGCTGCTATCCGTTATGCTGAAATATGTATTGACTAGTAACCAAAAGTTATTCCCACTGTTTATCCTTGGTGTGTTGCATATCTTCCATGCAATGCTGTGGGTTATACATGGTACACGCTTCTTCTGGTGCTTATGTGCAAATAGTTTTTAAGTTCAGTATCCTTCAAATTAGTTTTGTCCCATCAAAAGTTATATTACAGTTCTCTTTGAAAGCAAAACCAATAACTTAGTATGGAGGTAATGGCCAATCCTAGTAATTCCAAGGAAAGCAGTTTAGTGCTTTTCTCCTGTAACACAGTTTTAATTCCAGAGTATGTGTTCAGTGGGTCTTGCTACATTTCTTATATTTTCTGATCAGCAATTAAGCTAAGCAAAGCATCGTAGAAAGTCCTGGGCATGTTGTCAAAAATAGGAAGCTTGCCTTTCAACGATAGCTTCACTGTGGGGCAAGAGACTCTCTAAATTTCAAACATCAGGAACAACAAAAACTACATGATCAAGAGAAAGGATTTCAATAAATTTAACTAAATGATTTTGGTTGTCTTCTTGTTTGTTTATACACAGCCTTTGCCAGATATTGTAGTATTTAGTTACTTTGTAAAGGCTGTAATAGAACACCCTGACCAAGGAAACTTAAAGAAGGAAGCATTTAATTTGTTCTTCCAAGCTCAGTGGGAAAGAATCCATTGCCATCATGGTAGGGAGCAAGGCAGAGTCAGCATGCTAAGCTCTCATATCCTGACCCAGACAGAGCCTCAAAGGCACCCGGGGAAACTCCTCCAACTTGGTCACACCTTCTAATTCTTCCTAAACAGTTCCACCAATGGGGACCAGATAAACATATGTGCCCATGGTGGCCATTCTAGTTCAAAGAAGAGGTGGCTAAAACAGTGGCTTGTCTCCCAATTAGTTGACACATGTCTATAATTTAAAAGTCTTGTTAAGCTGTTGTGCTGGCTAGTTTTATGTTTACTTGATACAAACTGCAGAATTAGGCTTGAGTTATTTTTTGTTTTTTGTTTCTGAGGAAATGCCTACACGAGATCAGGCTATGTAGGCAAACCTGTAGAGCTTTTTCTTAATTAGTCCAGCCCTTTGTGGGTGATGGACCTGGATTCTGTGAGAAAGCAAGATGAGCAAGTCTGTAAGCAGCCTTCCTCTGTGGCCTCTGTATCAGCTCCTGGATGCAGGTTCATGACTGATCTGAATTCCCATTGCTATTGTGATAGTGTGACAGTCCAGGATGGCCTAATATAAAGACCCTCCTGCTTTTGAAGGGGCAGCCAGCCCTCTAGATAGATAAGCTGTTTTTGCTGTTGGGCTCTGGTATAGTTCATTCATCATGACACCTAACAAATTGAAGATGGCGTTACCCTCACTGCCACATTCCAGTATTTGAGGCATTCCTTACATTTTTAGACAATTTTAATAGTTGCAGCAAACTTGCTATAAAATCATAAATAAAATTACAATTATCTATTGTTTGAGTTCCTGTTATATGTGAGATTATGATTATATAGATCCTTGTATTTTAAATGTGTTTTTAAGGAAGATATTTTTGCATTGTTTTATAAGTCTGTTTCAATGGTTTATTAAATACAACCTCTGGGAAATAAGGAGGAATGTTTCAAATCGTGGAACATGGACTGAGCATAAGTCTTGGTGGGTTCTGTAGCGTATTCTGTAACCATCTCTTTTGAGATGGTAGGAAAGATCTTACTCTGTGCACATGTGTCATCTGCATGCTTTTCTTGTATATTAGTTTTTTTTTTTTTATTGTAAAGTGATATGAAGATATCTATTCTGTGTAAATGTGGTGTAAGTATGTCCCATGGACTTATTGTTATGAAAGATGTTGGATTTCATCAACACCACCACAATTAGTTTGTAGTTTAAGCTCTACGTGTGTGTGTGTGTGTGTGTGTGTGTGTGTGTGTATGTGTGTACTTGTATATATAGTTCTACATGTACATATGTCTACATGTAGATATATATTTATTTATAAACCTGTTATATACATGAATTATATAAATGCATATGATAAGTATGTATTATATATTTAAGCATACTTAGTGTATTGGTGATATGCTTTGAATTGATCTGGAGAGAGCTAGTTTTAAAGTGCCTCTACATTGATAATTCCACCTTTTTCCAGGCTCATTTTATCGAGGAATGGTGGATCACTCGTGTAATCTCAGTGTGTCAGGGTTGATGTAGGCAAATCACTTTGTGTTTTAGACGGGCCTAAACCATACAATGAATCCCAGGCCTGCCTGGTCTAAGAGTGAGACTCTGTCTTGAAAAACCAAAACCAAAAATATTAACAAAGTCGTTTAAGCTACTCAAGTTGCTACTCCTTTGAAAGAATTATAGTCTTCTGGTAACGTAGTATTATCTATTTGTTTAGTTTTCAGAAGCACATACCAAATTTAAATGTCAGTGAAGTTTGATTTTGGATTGAGGGGTATGTTGTCAATTTATAAGTAAAGATCTGCTATTCTCTAACATGCTTTGTACAAGTGTTTTGTCTTTAAAACGAGTAAAAAAGAATGCTAAACTTACACAGAATCTTTCAACTTTATTTTATAAAACTTTTATTTATGTGTTCTAAAGTGTAGTGTGAACATTTCAAACAAATTCTTTGACCTGCTTATTTGTAAAAAAGATGAGCAACTGTTCATGAATACTGGATAGGGTTTATAACTCCATCCTAGTAAGGAGAATATGTGTCAAGAATGGTGTGCTGTTGCAGGAAACAACGGCTGTTCCCACATTATTATTTTTGAACCTAGATAATAAGGAAGTGATGAGGGCTCTCATTCACCCTGTGAAGAGGTCCTTAGCTGATAGAGCAGAGCTGTCCATTCCTGATCAAGAACAGTATGTCAGGGCACATGAATGAGCCAGCTCCTGTCAAACTTGTAGGTCACTGAAGTTCATGCCAACTTATTTCACCTAGAGAACTAAGTTAAACAGTAACTGTTCTACCAAGTCACCCCAGATATGCATCCCACAAAACTATGTAGTATAATATGTATTGTATCAATCCAGTGTCTTTTACAATAGCTAATAATGTGTATAGAAATAAATAAATTATAAAAGAGTTGATGTGTAAAAGTGGGAATTTTCAACCCACCTCTATGACTTTGTTCACTTTATTTATTTTTCATTAGATGTGATTCCCTGTGTCGATTACTTTCCTACTGGTGTGACTAAAGACCTTATCCCGACAACTTACAGAAAAACTTGTTGGGCTTACAGTTCCAAAGGATTAGAGTACATGGTTTTAGAACCTGTGAGGTTCATTCTTACTTAAACTACCCTTTACTAAGTTTCTTATTTTTCCTCCCAAAATGTATTATCTATTACTTTTATATTTATTATTATTTCTTTATAGTTTATTCACATTTTTCTAGCTAAATAATGTGTTTTGGATATTGTTTATTATCAAAACATACCTGATTCTTTTCGATGACTTCAGAACCTATTCTGTGTCCAAATGATAATTTAATATGTTAATATTTGTCCTATTTGTCATGCACTTGGTTCTTCAAGTGTTTTAATATGTATGTCATTTTCATTGGTAAAAGTCTATAATCTTGTAGTTTTATTTCTTTAGAATTAATTAATTATGTTGTTCCAGTGAGTACTTAGAAATTCAAAGAATATTCAGTGTGCTTTTATCAGTGTGATTCATAAAAAGTAATATCCTATTAAACATTTATATTTGCATTTTTCTATGTGAAATGAAATGATTAGGTAGAGCAGGCTATTTTGTAGGAGCAATAAATTACCAAACATCACTCTAAAAACAGATTGGAGTCTTAATGGCATGATGCTTCTGGGAGAATTCCAGCCGGGTATAAAAGAGTGTCCTCTCTAGTACAGGACCGTTATTCCTAACACTGCACTGGGAACACAGGCTAGATTGTTAAATGGGTAATCGAGAGTATGTCCAAACTATTACCTAAACCACAGTGAAACTTTAGGGCAAAGCATCTAGGGTTTATTGTTTGTTTGTTTGCTTGCTTGCTTCTTCATTTTCTTGTGTGCATGAAGCTGTTCTCACATTGATACCATGACCCAAAAAGAAAACAAAGTATGGAGTTGAAAGAAAACTATGAGTTCTGTTATTTTTGTCATTGATTCTAGACAGTAACTTAATTGTAGATGCGCAAAGTTTGTTGAATATAGGGTTTTTCAGATGTACAAAAAAAAATGTCCTCTTGGGGCCTGCAAAACAGTTCGAAGATGTAGTATTAACTTGTCAACATGTGAATCCATACATTTGATTCCCCCTCCCGCTTCTAAAAGAAATGTTTATTCAAAATAGCAGCTGTGCACTTTGCTCTACCTACAAGAATGTCTTAACTGCTGTTATCATACATTATATACGGTGTAGTAGAACGTCTAATTGAAGTTAGAATTAGGCAAACACTTACGTTACTTTTAGGAGTGGTAAGCATTGGTTAAGAGATGCATGTAGCTATGAGGACGCAAACATTGTTTATTCAGGCTTCACTCAGACAGTTTCTCTCACCAGTGTTTTGATGGCACAGTAGAGCAAACTGCACTGTGACGGGTAGACTCTAAAAAGGTAAATTTATGAGCAGTTTTCTGATCTGCTCAGGAATTTATTGCCTCATGGTCCCTTCTGAGGCTATTATAATTATTAATGGGAGTATTTTAAACATTTAAAAAAAAAACATGGTTTATACATGGTAGAAAGTAAAAGATACCACCAGTAGCTGAACCATATGTGGTTTCCTTGGAGTCAGGCAATAGGAAGGAACAAAAGACTGTACTGAAGAGATTCCTGAGTAGTGATGTGACTTGTCTCTGTTCTGTCAGGATCCATTCATACTGAGTAGAATATTTCTTAGCCACGAAAGCTGAAGGTAGAGAAAATTCACTGTCTTTGGAATGTGCTGTTTGTCTTTGTAGCAGGAGTGTATACAGTGGTATCAGATACGGTTAGGAATAAATCTCAGAAACAAAATAAAGACTTAAAAGCAAGGATTAAACCTGTTAAAGTAATTGTCAAGTGCAATGCAAATCAGTCATTTTAAATAATTTTAAGTGCAAGATTGGACTGTCTTCCCTCTCCTTCTTTCTCTCCCTCTCCCTCTCCCTGTCCCCTCTCTCTCTCTCTCAAAAAGTTGAAGTCATTTATAATGTTTCTCAAGCTCAAATTCTTTTATAGTAAGAATACTATAAGAGCAAGTTTTTATTCCCAGCTTTACATTCTGAGTTAGTTGGGAAATGGTCTATTAAAAATGAGATGACAAATCAAAAAAAAAAAAAAAAAAAAAAATGAAGCCTTCTATTTTATTCAGCTGTTCTAAAAGAAAAAATGCCTAGTGATCTGGGAATATAAAGGAAATTTAAATTTGTGATTGAGAGTAAAAAATGTTTTTGTGGTTTTAAAACAGAAATACCAGCATGTCACATTAAAATTATGGTTATCTACAGTTCTGTACAGTTAACAGAAAAACATATTACATCAGGGATATGATGCAGTTCAGAGAGCTCATGTAGAGCCACAAGAGAAAAGCAAATTCCATCAGAGGCCTGTGCATTAATAATCCAGTCAGCGGAAGAATTTTCCTGTCTCCCATGTAACATAAACCAGATGTTCCGTTCTATTCAAACCTCCTTACTAACGTGAATATTTAGATCACTGGTCACTAGGAGAAAAATGAACAATAGCAACCTAATAACTTTTGTGGGTTTATCCTGTTTGTGAATTAATATTGATGGTCAGGAGAGTGGAGGTTTTCCTGCCAAATGTTACTAAATCCCATCATTCTGTTTTTATCTGTTGTGTTTTGTAAGTTTGATTTATTTTCCTTAAAAATATAAATAAATATATATTGTCCAACACCAAAGATTTAGAGATTGGCAGTTTGATTTTCTGTTTGAATACTACATGAAAATATATTCGACAATCAAGTGTAAAAGCCTTTTCTACTGGCAGAGAAGTTCATTGAGATGTCTAGACTTGAGTCAGGTTAGTTCTGGTGTGTGATTTTGTTGTGGTGGTGGTATTTTGTTTGTTGTCTTAAACAGTATTTCTCTGTATATAGTGTTGGCTATCCTGGAACTCGTTTTGTAGATCGGGATGGCTTGGAATTCACAGATACTCACTTGCCTTTGCCTCCTGAGTGCTGGAATTAAAATCTTGTGCTACCACCAGCTGGCTGGTATGTGATGTTTTTAATTTCCAGGTTTTTAAATAATATTTAATTTGAAAATTATTTTAGTATACAGGTTTACTCTGGATTTGTATTTCATACAACCACTATGACGACTAGATATAAAATAATCACATATCATTGTAGAAATTTTCCTATGTTGTCCCATACTGATGTCTGGTTTTGATAGTTCTTGCTTGGGTTGCCAGCAGTATAAGGTTCTGGTTTCCTTTCCAGAACATTTCTCAGGGTTGTATAAGCAAGTGGTAGATAAAGAGTAAGCCTGGTTGCTATAAAATAGTCATATTCTCTAAGCTCTGTTGTTTCTTGCCTACCAACAAGACCCACAATACGTACCGTGTATCTAAGACATATCAAGTCACCACAAAGGACCATAGGGGATGTGAACTGGTGCAGGTATATTGATGATTTTGTACTTTTCCCTGATTTATTACTTTTCTCTTTGACATGGGGCGTCTCTTCTGTAGGCCTTCCAGAATTAATACTAGGCCTTTGTTTTTGTTACCTTCTGGATGAAATGAAGTCTATTCCCTCCTAATTTTCTTATTCATATGACTTTACCGTTTCTAGTGTTTCATAGTAAGTGTGGATGTGTGTTTCTGTGTCTGTCTACGTGATCATGTGCACAAGCGTTGAGACCTGTGGACAACCTTGAGTATTATTCATTAAGACTGCAGCCTTCTCGTAGTTCGAAGTGGCGAGAGGAGGAGGAGGCTGGGGGGAGGGGCTGTTGCTGCTGCTACTGCCACTGCCACCACTACCACCACTTGTGGGTCTTGTGACATAAAGAAAGAGGATGAGTGAGCCCCGGGTGGGATGGAGATGGCGGATATTGATAAACTCAACATCAACAGTGTCATCCAACAGCTGGTCCAAGCCAGGCAAGAATGTACAGCTCCAGGAGAACAAAATCCAAGGACTTTGCCTGAAATCTCGGGAGATCTTCCTCTGTCAGCCTATCCTTTTAGAACTTGAAGCACCACTCAAGATATGTGGTGACAATCACGTGCAGAATTATGATTTGCTCTGTCTGTTTGAATAAGGTGGCTTCCCTCCAGAAAGCAACTATTTGTTTCTCGGGGACTATGTGGACAGGGATGACGATCTGCCTCTTGCTGGCCTACAAAGTCAAGTATCCGGAGAACATTTTTCTTCTCTACAGATATTATGATGAGTATGAGTCCTGTGCCCCAGCCCCCTGAGGCTGTAGGACCTGTGGGTGCCAGCATGTTTGAGCTACTTGAAAGGTGTGAAGAGCAATGGGGTGACCGTCTGCATTCTCACGGGTTTATCACCAGATCTTCAATCTATAGCACAGATTCAGCGAATTATGAGACCGACTGATGTACCAGATCAAGGTCTTCTTTGTGAACTTTTGTGGTCTGACTCCGATAAAGATGTCTTAGGCTGGGGTGAAAATGACAGAGGAGTGTCCTTCACATTTGGTGCACAAGTGGTTGCAAAATTTCTCCATAAGCATGATTTGGATCTTATATGCAGAGCCCATCAGGTAGTTGAAGATGGGTATGAGCTTTGCAAAGACGCAGTCACTCTGTTTTCTGCACCCAACTACTGTGACTCGTTTGGCAATGCGGGCGCCATGATGAGTGTGGACGAGACCCTCATGTGCTCCTTCCAGGTTTTAAATCCTGCCCAAAGACACGAGACCTGGCACACTGCCACAGGGTACGATCACAAAGCAAGCAACGAAATAGATGTCACTTGGCACTGCCTAGTTGGGACTTACAACATAGCATATATAACCTTCCTTTTAAAATTGTGATGTGCAGGTCAGCTTGCCCAGGTAGACCTGTCCGTCCCTTCTCCATTTTGATTACTGCTGGCACTTGCGGGTTAAAGCAACAGGTAAAGTACTTCATTCTCAAGAAAGTGGTTTTTTGTGTGTTTTTAACCTGTTCCCTTTTCGGACAGTTCTGGTGATGGTGTTAAGCTGTACGCAAACACAGGTAGTTTATCCTGTCAGAGGGGAGAGTGCACAATTGACCTTTTTTTTTTTAACTTAGTATAAAACATGAATAATGTAAATGCTTGTTTTCTTTAGGATGTAAAGAGAGCCCTAGGGTGCGTGAGTCCATACATGTAATTGTCATGATTGCATTCTTTTGATTAAAAAGAAAATGACTGCAGCCTTGTTTTCTCAAACCGGATTTCTCACTTGTTTGGACTCCTTAATTCAGCTAGGATGGTTAGCTGGATGGCAGGCTCTTGGCATCTGCTCATTTCTGCCTTCCCATCGTTGCCATTACAATCCCACACCACTGTGTCCAGCATTTTTATGAAAGTTCAGGTCCTGGCGCTTACACAGTCTTCTAGTTGTTAGTTTTCTGTTTGTATGTCACCAGTAAGATTTGCCTGTGGACATTTTTGTAATTAGCAATTGATGTCAGAGGAACTAGCCCATTGTGGGTGGTGCCACCCTGGGGTCGTGGGGAATTTAGGGAAGCCACGTAAGCAAGCCAAGGGACAGCAAGCTAAAAAGCACTGTCCTACCTGACCTTTGTTTCGTTCTTGCCTCCAGGTTTCTTCCCTGATCTTTTGTTATAATAGAGTTATAAGCTGCAATGCACCCTTTTATTTAGGGTTTTAGATTTGATTTTTGTCATGGCATTTCATTACCACAATAGAAACTCTAACCAAGACACACAGCAAACACTTTGCCAACGGAACCATCACCACAATCCCTGTGTGTGATTTTTTTTTTCTTCAAGCCCCATCATACACAGTTCAGAGTTCTACCTGGGAGTGTTCAGGGACACGTGGTTCTATCTGTGTCACCTTTGGTACTAGGAGTGTTCAGGGACACATGGTTCTATCTGTGTCACCTTTGGTACTTGTGTTTTCCTACCAGGCACTAAAGAAGGGAGCGATAGTCAAGGACTCAGACATGCTTTTTTACACATAGCACAGTTCCAGGCACTGGCAAGTTCGGCTGAGCACCTGTTTATCCTGGAGCTTTTGGACGACCTTCATCACAATCCTCTCGAGGCTTTATCCGTGGACAGGGGAAGGAACCCGGGAGACACTTTTCTTCATTTATGCCTTTTTTTTTTTCCCTTCTTCTCAAAATTCTAACCATTCAGGTCTTTACCAGACTCCCAGGTCCAGGAAACAACAGGGACCTTTGGTTGCAGAGCCTCTTGGTAGACCACAACTTTTACCCCTTTTGTAAGTGCCCTTGACCCCTGAGGAGGGTACCATTCCATGAAGGGTTGGCACAAATGAAAGAGAGAGCAAGAATGGGCTTTCTCCAACTTAATTCTTTTAGTTTACTATGTTAATGAGCAACGAAATACTTAACTCTTCTTTTCCCTTTGGCTTTCTGTCATTTCCTCCTCCAAAACATGTCAGCTCTGTTCTCTCCAGCTTGAGTTCCCAGCACATACTGACTTGGAATCATGTGTGCGTGGTCTTTGAGTATGGCTTTCTGCCTGTGACAGAAATGTACCTTACACTCATGCATTTTGTTGTATGTAAGTAGACAAAGCTTTGCTTTGTTTGGTTTTACAGCTGAGTGGTTTTCCATTATCGTGATGTATAGTATACGGTGTCTCCATCCCCTCTAGAGGAGTATTTGGATTGTTTCCAATTTGGAGCAATTATGGAGAAAGCTGCTATAAACATTTGTTTATGCATCTCTGTGTTAACGTAAAGTTCCATTTCACTGGGAGTGTGATTTCCGAATCAACCTCGGAATGTATGGTTAATTTCATTAAAATCAAAAGTGGTCTTGGATTTGTTTCAGCTGGGTTTTGGTTGCCAGGCTATACCTGAGGAATCACCTTGACAGGAGGAAGATTTCTTTCAGTTCATCATTTCAACATGGTCATGGCTCTCATACTTTTGTTCTTTCAGCGACTGCCATGTCCCCTGATCCTCATTGGGGGTGGTATAACTGCCTTATTTATAGCTGAGCTCTCAGTAGTCCTTTATTACCAATGCTCAGTTTGAAAAGCTGCCGCTTCTGTCTTCTCTGTGTTCTGAAGGAAGAAAGGTTTCTCTGACTAGCTCTCTGGCTCTAAACAGGCATTTAGAAGGTAGCTGGACGCTGTGTCAGGTTAGCTAAGCAAGCATAGTCATTTACCCCTCAGAGCCTATGGCTTCCCCAACTAAATGTTTCCCCAATTTGTTGTTAGTATTGTATTTGTGCATGTGTGTACATATGTGTATGTGCACATGTGTGTTTATGTGTGTGCACATGTGTGTTTATGTGTGTGCATTTGTGGATATTTGTGACTCTGTGTAACTGTATTTATGAGAGAGTTACAAATGTACAAATTAAAATTGTAGTCAGATATTACTATATGAACATTAAATATTTAATATAAAAGCTTACTTCCAACCAGATCCTTCTGGGGTAGGTCATGTCTATAATTCTAGTACTCAGACATGGATTTGAGTTACTTAGTTCATACAATAAGTTCCAGGCCAGCCTGGGCTACTGTGACATCTACTCCAAAAAAATAAATCAAGCATCATTTTTTATTAGCTATTACAGTAAATGCTGGAGAGGATGTAGAATCTTTCTCATAAATTGATGATGGGAATGTAAAATGACAGAACCCTTCTGCAAAACAGTTTGTTTATTGTAAAACTAAACATTTTCAATGCGATTCAGCAATTATGTCCCCGGATATTCGTTTACCATAGAAGTGGAAATTTATTTTCATATAAAAAAACTGTTACACAAATATTTATGACATTTTTATTTTTATTCTCCCACACACTGGAAACAATCCAGAAAACCTTCAACAGGTGAATAAACAGACTGTGCTAGATCTATACAGTGTAGGGCTTCGTAAAGAAGAGAGCCCACGGCACACTACACTTCCCATGAGTCTCCAAGCAGAGCATGGAATGAAATAGTTCTAGAGTGGCTTTTAGAACATGTCTTCCAAGTACACCAGGGGGAAATGGAACGGCTGACTCTGCAGCGGATAAAAAATCATGGGATTGTACTCATACACAAACAAAATGTACATGAACTGTAGTGAGTTTTGTATAGATGTAGTTAGGACTGAGGTGATTCTGACGTCCTAGGCTTTTATAGGAGATTGTAGATATGGAATATATAATCACTACCACAAGCTGAGTAAAGGCATTTCTGGAACCTCTGCACTGTGTTCTGAACTTGTGTGGATATGGAAAGTTTTTATATCTATATGTATCATTTTTAATTCTCCCTTTTTTTGGCAGGATAATTTCATGATATATAATTTTAAGAAGTTGTTTTTGATAAGAGTTTTACAAACGACAAAATTAATTGAGAGAAAATACATTCTGTGAATTCTTTTTCTTTTTCTTTTTTTTTTTTTTCAACCTTCAGAGGCATCTATGTTCATGCCCAACCAGCGCAGTGGTCATGTGGATTGAACTAGGACCTCCCTTGTGTGTACTTGGGAAGCATTTTACCTCTGAATTAATCCCGAGCCTGTATTCTAGGATTGCAAATAGAACTAAAATTGATCTTGTTCCCACAGTAACTCATTTATGTGATGAATTGCAGGTACTAATTTTCTCAGTGTTCTTCACTATGAATTGAAACCTTTGTTATCACCAAATTCATTAATGTACTTTGGTCTTGTCGGCCTGTGCCATTCTGTCTCAGCTGATTTCTGTGGACTTTCCTCACCTCATTTTGAGCATTGCCTTCTCACTGATGTCAAAGATCTTGGCTGCTGCTGTGTAGTAGCAGTACCCACAACAAGCTGGACTCATAGACACACAAGATGACCAAGGAAAGGACAAGTTAAGTGCCTACTGAAATGGTAGCTCCGAGTGTGAAATTTAAAGGTAAACCCTAAATCTTAAATGTACAAATAAATTACTCAGCACGGGAGACCACCCATCCTATTCCACGATATTCCACAAAGATGTATTTGTAACTGGTGGAAGAAACACTCCCTGGGCTCAAGATCAATGGCCGTTCATTTTACTCACCTAGAGATAAATCACTTTCACAGATTTTGCAGGCAACTTCTTTTCCTGAAAAAGTGATTTATGAAAGAAGGGCCTTCTTTACTGTCTCTTCCCCTGCAATACTTCCGCACTGAAGGAGCCCACGGGATGGAAGGCTTGTCTGTGCAGCTTTTATTTCACTGTTATTTTTAAAGCAGTTGATGAAATTCTCCTCCATTTTGAAGGGCCATTTTTCACCTAGATATCAGACACCTTCAAGCATTTGAGTCGATAGTAATGTGTTGAATTTATAAATTGTTTTTATCTTGATTAAAAAGGAAACTGGGTTCATTTAACATAATTATAGTTTTCAGCTCTGTTAAGAAAAATAGCCTTTTGTGTGGTTCTGTGAGGTGAAGAGAGGAAAAGGTGGGAAGTGACAGAAATCACGGTGGCACATGCCGGCTTCTCGAACTTGGCGTGGAAGCCATGCTCAGCTACAGGGGGATTCATGGTTAGCCTTATCTGAAAAGAGCAACAGAAATCTAAAAGCCCAAGGAGTCATGCCCTGTGTCTGTATTTTTCATTGTTTCTGGATTTTCATATCCCTTGGATAAAGTGCTATGACACTCCAGTTTCTTCCTACTTTTCATTTTCAAACAGTACTTCCTATTGGTGACAATGAAACTCATTTGGGAGGTGCTTTCCTAATGTATGAAACCTGTAACCCCAACACTAGGGAGGTAGAGACAAGGAGATAAGAATTTTAAGATTCGGTTGAACCAGTGTGAATCGGTTGAATCAGTGTCTAAAACTGTTTGTTGCCAATGTGAGTGTAACCCGTAGGACCTACACAGCAGGAGACTTTTGGAAATTGCCCTTTGACTTTTGCACGTGCATCCTGGCACACTCGCAAACACGAACACATATACATACACACATACCCCGAACTAGGCTTGATCTCAGAAATTCTATATTTTAGTTTGTTAACTTTGAACGTTACTAATTTAAAACTGTTAGACAATAATCATAACAAGCTTCATATAGTATTTATTTACTTTGATAAGGAGAATGGAAATAATTCTGGAAGCTTGAAGGTACATGCTCCTCTGTGTGTATCTGTTATCTGTGTGTAAAAACTGACTGATTAGGGGATCAGAATGCAGTCAAGAAAGCCATAAAAATAGAAATGGAAATTTGGTAGGAACACATGGGGAACTGTCAGGCCGTGCAGGCAAGCCGGGGAGTCACTGCTGCTTGTCGGAGACTGGCTTCTCAGTCAGGCTACTTTTATACTGTCATAAATATCTTCATGGCATGTTCACTGCTAATCTAACATTTGAATGCTTAAAGTGACTGTCAGATTCATGCAGAGCATGCTTATTTAACTAATACTATTGCCCGTTTCCCTAGTTACTGAGTAGTACAATTATGCACAACATTGAAACACTGGCTCAGAAATACTTCTTTTAAAAAAAAAAAAATAAATAAATCTGAGGAACCGAAATTGAGTTCCAGGCCAGCCAGAGCTGCCTTATATCAAGCAAACAAGCACGCAAAACAAACCATCAATTTTAGGAAGCACATTCATAAAAAATTTCTTAGTGACTGGAGGTATTAATTCAGTTCATATCTAATTATCTTTATTGCTGTTTTGGTTAGAGTTTCTACTGCTGTGATACAGACCATGACCACAGACAGCGAGGCAGGAAAGGGTTGATTGCAGCTTAAAACTAGGTCACAGCCCTTCGTTGAAGGAAGCCAGGGCAGGAATTCAGGGTGGGAACTGAAGCAGAGGCCACGAAGTGCGTCTGCCCACTGACTTGTTTTCCTGACTTTTTTAGTTTGCTTCTTTATAGTACCTAGGGCCACCATCCCAGAGGTGGCAGTGCCTACATCAGCAGTCAAGGAAATGCACCACAGCCTTGCCTACAGGCAGTGGGGAGAGCTACATTTCCTCAACTGAGCTCCACCCTTCCCAAATTCCTCTAACCTGTGTCAGGCTGACATAAAAATTGGCCAGCACAATGTCACATATTCAAAGTGAATATGTAGATACAATATGACTCACACTTATCGTGCGTTGCTATGGTACTATGCAGAATTGAACTTATTTTCCTTGGTGCCGTGTGGTATATATATATATATATATGTGTGTGTGTGTGTGTGTGTGTGTGTATGTATATATATGTATATATATGTATGTATATATATGTATATATATGTATGTATATATATATACATTAAGATGACGTTTAGCTTTCATTTTTCTTACTGTCCAATTTTTTTAATGTGTTCTTCTGCGTTCACATTGGTGTTGACAAGTTTTCTACTATGTCTGGGTGTCCCATTCATGGTGCGTTGGCATCCATAAGCTGCTCCTCACATAGGAAACAACAGTTCTGTGTTGTGTGTATTTGCTTGGTTGCATTTCCTTAAAATTTGTTTATCTCTTCCCGTCATTCAAAGATATGTAATTCATGACTCAGTTGCTGCTGTATGTCTTTTTCCAAATTTTTAAGCACAAAGAAACAACGAAACATAGACTTAGCGCCAAGTGACATTATAACCTGGTACCTTTTGGCGACTCTCACCTGAATGAAAGGGAATAGTCTTTCATTTTGTTTACATCCTAAACTTTAAGACACTGACTTAATATAGAGATAGCAAACACCCCAAATCCCATTCAGAAGTTGGAATTCCATGACATTTACTATTGTTGATATGAACTACCATGACCATTCTAAATCTGTAGTATTTTTATCACCTCCAAGAGAAATCCCAAGGCTGAAGAATGGGTTAGTCAGTGAAGTCCTCACTGGAGACATGGGGGCCTGAGTCCCATCCCCAGCCCCGACATAAAAGCATAAAAGCCAGGTCCCAATTTTGATGCATGTTAGCTGGGATGGATCCCTTGGGCTTTCTAATTAGTCAGTCCACTGAATCACCCTGCTCCAAGTTTTATGGATACCCTGTCTTTAAAGATAGGATAAGGGGTGATTCATGCTGCCTTGGGGCTTTTACACATGTGCACAGGACTTGCACACAGGTAATAGTTAAGTACGAACAGGAACATATATGCATAAAAACATGACGTCCCATACATTTTAGCTGCCACTCTCCACCTGCCTTGTTCTAATTCTTGAGTCTGTTGCAGTTATATGTGTATTTTAGAGTCCTCTTGCCAACTTACACAAACATATATCTGAGCCTTTGTGGGAACTGTGTTCTGTGTATAGTGGGACTGCTATCTATTTTTATTGTTGCTCCATGATTGGGTTTTGTTTGTTTGTTTTGTGAGAGGGAACCTTTTTATCTTAGGCTAAAAATTCTGCTTTCTAGGGATTCTGTTTTTGTAATCTCCGGGATTGCCAGTAAATGTGCCATAACTCCCAGTATCAAATAATGTTATTTTAACAGTCTTCCTAACTGTGTATATGAAATATTTTTTCATTTTTTGACAAACTTGAATTTATATCAACCGTATTTTATAATTTATAGAGTTTAACTGTTGTGCTTTAAAGAGAATTTATTTCTAAATATTTTCACATTGGAATATGGTAAATAGAATGCTTTCTTTATTTCCTTTTTAAATTTTTATTCTTTTGTTTCTGTTTTTGCTTATTTTGACACAAACACACACACACCCTGCCTCATGTGTGTTGCTGCTGCTGTTTAGACAGGCTCTCTCTCACATAGCCTAGGTTGGTCTTTTTTTTTTTTTTTGACTGTCCTAAATTGTTTATTGGATATGAATTTTACAAATAACACGTGTATTAGCGGTAACGGTGGAGTTGGAGAGCGTTGCGCCTTCTCCGGGCTGCACGGCGAGATCCACCAATAGTGTGGTGGAACTTGTGACCCTTTCCAAGGCCACGGCTCTTGCGGCCAGCAGATGTCAGCCCACGCATCTCCCTGTGCTTGTGGACTGGTTTGGTGACCCACTGGGAGTCAGGATTTCTTCTGATAGCGTTATGGAACGGATCAATGAGGATGACCTCGAAAAATTTATATGTGGAATCTTCACCAACCCAGTAGGAATTCAGGACTCTCAAAGCCCCACAATGGCGCCCAGCTCTCTCCTCAGCAACAGACTGAAGGCTTCGGGCAAATTTCAGCTGGTTAACACCATGGTGGACAGGCTTGCCGTAAGTTGCACCCTTAGGAACTGGGCGTTTGCGACCACCACGTCGGACACGAATCCTGTAGATAACATAACCTTGCTTAGCCTTGTACCCCAGCCTTCGCGCCTTATCTGGCCGGGTGGGGCGGGGAGCCCTGTGCAGTGCGGAGAGCTGGCGGTATTGCCAGCAGCAGACCCTCAGAAGAAAGCGCATCACGTCGGACTGCTTCTTCCTCCATAGCTCCTGGATGTACTTGTATGCGCCCATCTTGGCTCACCTGATGGCTGCCGCCAGAGGAAAGGAAGAAGCCCTTCTTCCTAGGTTGACTATGTAAAGACTAAACTTGAACTACATATCCTACCTCAACTTTCCAAGTTCTGGGAATGGTGAGGATTCTGGTTTTTAGTATTAGTCAGATTAAAGAAACTTCCATCTGTCCCTGGGCTAAATTTAGAGTGTTTTTATTCTGAATCAGTTTTGAATTTTATACCTGATTTGTGAGTGCATGCATCTCTGTGTGTCTGTTTCTCTGTCTCTGGTTTTTTTTTTTTCCCCTGATGTCTTTTATTGCATTAATTGGCTTTCAGTTCTTTTTTTTTAATTTTATGTAAATGGATATTTTTCTGACATGTATGTCTGTGTACTACCTGTGTTTCTGGTCCATGAGCAGGCCAAAAAAAGGTGGTCAGACCCTTACGGTAGAATTTCAAGAGGTTGTGAACTGCTTCATGGGAGTGTAAGATTTAAACGAAGTCTTCTGAAAGAGCAGAGGAACCACCTCTCCTGCCCTTCATTTTCAGATCTTAAGCCAACCTTGCATTCCTCAAATAAATTCCTTTTCAGCACGCCATAATTATTTTCATTTGCTGATAATTTTTCTTTGTTGTATATAGGTTAAATTTCTCTTTTTATTAATCACTTTTTATCTGATTTTGATAGCACTGTTATATTAATATAATAAAATGATGTATTCCCAGTTCTAATATTGGAGCAGTTTCTGGGCACTTTTAGAATTTTTCTTTAAGCATTTTTTAAATGTAATAATGAAGTTATTTGGTCCAGGATATTCTTTGTTGATAATTTTTTTATTATAGATTCTCCTCCCTAATGTATTAAATTACCTAATTTTTCCTGATTTATTTTCAATGGTTTGTAGCTAAGAATTTATCTATCTTATTTAATTACTAGCTCATTTCAATATTTTATAGTAGTTATTAATCTTATTTTACTGGTATTATGACTAATATTTTTATAAAGTTATCTAACTTACAGAACTGTGTATGGAATAATCATTTAGTTAATGTATTTATTCCCCAATTTTTGTATATGTGTATGGGTGCTTGCCTGAATGTGTGTCTTTATGTCACCTCATGCAGTGTGACACCAAAGCATGGCATCAGATCCCCTGGGACTGGAGTTACAGTTAGTGTGATGTAACCACTACATGGATGCTAGGAACCAACTTCGTTCTCTGGAGGACAGCCAAGGATTCATCCTTCAGGCCCTGATTAGTATTTCTCTTTTGTGGTTTTATTGTCATTTAAAAGTCTACCCCACTTGTGATCTTGAATGCTTTAACTTTAAGAAATTACAATTTTAAGAAAGATAGCTTTCGATTTATAATCAGTTTGAAAGTATTTCAACTATTTCTTAAAACATTTTATGAAACTGGGTATCACAGTTTTACCCAAATTAGACAAAATATGTCATGAGTAAAATTACAGGCCAATTTATTCTAAAAATAGAACACTTTTCAATAAAATACTAACAAAACAAAAATCATTGATATATGAAAATATTAATGGCATGCTGAAGTTCTTTTTCACAGGAATGGAAGGTTGGTTTAAGACCTGAAAACTGGTCAAATGAATGCATTGTCTTCTTCTAAATTTTACTCATCAGTTTTGAGTCAAATTCTTACATTTTTTTATGTTTCTATAAAATAAAATTTTTAGAAAGTTAACACTAAAACTATTTAGGTGCAGTGTTTTAAGGTTTTCTAATGTAAAGAGAAAACAATCTTTATTTTCAAATGCTCGGATTATATGATAACGTGCAGAGTTCCTTGATGGTGACCTGATATTTTTTTCCCCTTGAGCTATAAAAACATCCCAAACTAGAAATTAGGTTTATTTTTTTTTCAAAATCTTTAATCAATTAAAAAATCATTTCATGCTGGGTGTGGTGGCACTAGGCAGGTGCATCTCTGTGAGTTTAAGGGCAGGAAGTTCCAGTGCCTTTGACCCTGTCAAACCACAAAGGAAGAACAAAGAAGCAATGTAAAGAAAGGGATGACTGCTGGCGTTGACCTGAGGCTGTGTCTGAGAACAGGTAGAAGCTTGGCATCCGGAGGAAGTTCTTACCAGAACAGGTTTCCTCCTCTGTGCGGCCTCGTTGGCAATCCCAGATACATTCCTGGGTGTCTGTTAACATTGCATGTTATCTCTGTTAATTTCGTAACTGATAGAACCTCTAAAGTGTGCCTCAGCCTTGTTACTACTGTGATTATAACCATGTCCTGCTGAATTCTTACTCTGTAAACCACCTGTTAGTAAGAAGCATTCGCTTTCTCCTTAGATCACTTCTCAGAATTGTTAAGAGGGAATGTACTGTGTTTTTAAAGCTTCTCCAAAGCTGAAAAATACTGAAGGTATCTAAATGGCAGAAGAAAGCCATATTAGGTAACATAGAAAGTACATACCTAGCTGTGCAATCACAGATTGACATAATATACATAGGCTGAGATTTCATTTTGCTTTCTTTTTTATTTTATTTTATTTCATTAGACACTCTGTATTTACATTTGAAATGTTATCTATCCCCTTACACCTCCCCACTCCCACCCCCCCTCGCCCTCCACTTGTGTTCATGAAGGTGCACTCCCTCCTCCTCTTCTCACATTGATGCCAGACACTGCTATCTTCAGCTACATATGCACCTGGAGCCATGGGTCTCTCCGTGTGTGCTCAATGGTTGGTGTTTTAATCCATGGGAGTTGTAGAGGGTGTGGTTGGTTGACAACGTTCTTCCCAAGGGGTTGCAGACCCTTTCTGCTCCTTCAGTTCTTTCTTTAGCACCTGCTCTGGGGTCTCCATGTTCAGTCTGATGGTTAGCTGCAAGCTTGCTCAGCTGACTCTGTCTGACTCTGGCAGAGCCCCGTCTGGGCAATCACGAATTGACATAATAAGATTTAATGTTGTTTTCTTAAAAGCTCCTTAGGCATTGTGTTTGAATCACACCCTCTTCCTGACTGTTCTCCCATGAGCTGAGAGCATTTGCTGACAGAGTTGAGAGAAATTGTATAGAAACACACAGTGGGATGGAGGTGAGTCGGCTGTTACAGCACAGGTTCTCAGCCAGGCAGAATGGAAACCTGTCATGTCAGTGGGAAGGACAGGTCCCCAGCTTTGCTATTTTTCCTCACTTGGGACCATCACGTTTTCATTGTAATTTAGTGTCTCCCTGTTATCTGTGTTTACTTGGCAGCTGAGTAACTGGTTCTTACCTTTTTGACATCTCTCAGCATTTATATATTTAATAATGCTACAGTCTCTTGCGTGCCAGACAATACCCTACCACTGAGTTGTACCATTATTCCTTTCTAATTTTAACTCTACTTAAAACTCAGGTTTCCTCTCTCTTATTTTCCTAAGTATTTGTTCTGAAAGGGTAGAGAGTTGGCTTGGTGCTTGAGAGTACTCACTGCTTTTACAAAGGACCCAGGGTCACTTACCAGCATGTAGATAGTGCATCCTAATGGGCTCTAGTGGGCTAATTGAACACCAGACATGCATGTGGTAAACAGACATACACATGTGTAAAATATACATGCATATAAAATAAAAATAAATTAAACTATATTTGTTGTGAGGTAGTAATTACAGGTGTTTGTGAGGTGCCCCACCTCAGTGCTCGTAACTTAATTTATGTCCTGGAGCAACAAGTACTTTTAACTCTTCAGTCCCAGATAAAACCTCTTTTACTATTAGGTTACACAGTAGAGCTTGAAAGTATGTATAAAAATGGTTAATTAGAATCATAGTCTTCACACAATAGGCATTAGTGGGTTATTCTATAAGACGCCTACTTACTAGGATGTCATTTTGCATCAGGGGAACCAGAAGTACTTCTATTCAATACATCTCAAATAATCCTATTTCGCTGATAAAGTCTCCGTAGTTGTCCTCTCAGGAACATTACACCTAACCTTACAGTACTTCTATGTGTCTCTTACTCCAGCTTAGAAGTGGGTAATCAGTTAATAGATTTCTCATGTTTCTCTAAACAAAGCCATTTACATCTGGTTGTGATGGCACATTGAGGTACAATATGCAGAAGAGATAACTGCAGGAGGATGAATTTGAAACCAGCGTATCTTATACTTTTGTTAACAGTGGGTGTGGCACAGGCCTTTAATCTCAGCCCTTGGGAGGCAGAGGCAGGTAGTCTGAGTTGAAGGCTGTTCTTCATAGTAAGCTCAAAGCCAGCATAGTCTTAAAAAGTAAACAAGCAGGAAAAAGAAGTGCATGGCATTTACAGTGCTTGGGTTTATATAAGAAATCTTAGGACAATAATGCTACTGTGTACATGGTATAAACCGGAGACAAACAGGTTTATACTATGTACACACACACCACTACCACCATCACCGTCATAAGATCTACTTCCATGTTAGAGAAATGAGTCATTTCCTTCTTTGGAGTAAATCAGAACAGCAGTAGAAGATAAGAGTTTCTTGGTTTGGGAATCCCCCCTGTGATGTGGTTCACGGTATATACTGGTAACATCCATCTCTTGCTGCACTGTCCCATTGGGGTGGGGATAGAGGTGTGAGTTAATGACAAACACCGTGTGGCTGCCTTAACCTCATAGATTATATATAACATAAATAGTAGACCCCCCATGGTTTCTGACTTGACACTGCAATTTGAAACTTCTATTTGTAAATCGACACTTCTGTGTCTTTTACCATACACAGAGAAAATAACTAGAAAGTATGATAACTATCATTTGGCATAGACCTGTAAAATAAGTATTTGCTAGCACATTTGTGTGTTCCTGATTTTGACTAATGAACATTTTTCCGTCCCTGGTATGCTAAACTGAAAGACTGATCAGCAGAGACAAGGGAAGTCTCACAGTGAACTCTTTAACTCGCGTTTTGGATATATGCACAGATATTATTAGTTGTAATTGATAAAACGTCTACTTAGTTGTCTTGGCTGCCTTTCCGATTGCTGTAGTGAAATACTCTGACAACGTCTTAAGAGGGAAGGTTTAAGTCACAGTTCGGGTTCTGTCCATCATGACAGGGAAACAAAGCAGCAAGAGCAGGAAGCTGCTGCCCACACCATATCCACATCGGCAAACAGTAGTGATGAGCGCCTGCTCCTGCTCTGCTTCCTTTCTTGACTACAAAGACCATGGAGTGGTGCTGACCACACGGAGAACTGTTTCTGATGTTATTCTAGGTTTGGTTAAGTTGACAGTTTTGTACCCATCATAGGAACATATGTCATGTTCTATAGATTGAATATACAGTAGTGTTCAAGAGAAATTATGAGGATATTTTCTCAATATTTAACATTGTAATTCACAATAAACTGTAAGACTTAATTCACAATGTATTTATAATCAAACTTTCAAAAAATTCTATATCTTACAGTGAATATAAAATTAGAGGATCACTTTGTTACTTCTATGTAATTGCTTCATATCCATAAGTTCTTATTTGAAGTTCCTCCTTAAGTGATTGTGGAACATTTATGGAAAAGTCCTTATTTGTGCATTAATATAGGCTTTTTGCTGCGACTTGAGAGCAATTTCTTTAAAGGTCTCTGTACCCAGTTTAAAACTGCAGTTCTTTTATTTCAAGGAATAATGTAAGATATACATATAGAGATTACACGATGAGGTTTGTGCTCAGAAAACTATAGTTGAATGCTTTGAAAATATATACTTTATACAAAACCACAAATTTCTTTGTCAGGGATATACGAGAGTAATAGAAACCTTATAATACACACATAGTAAATATTTTCTTCTGGTGGATGGGAAACTGCTTAACTCCTAGCTGCCTTCCATACTGACATATTGTTCATCACAGGAGCAAACTGTTTTCCATTCTGAAACTTCTTCATTCTGAAATGCCTCAGATGGTCAAAAGACTCAAAGATTATTATCCCAGGTTTACATGTTTCTGTCCGGGGTCTCGTCACATGGTGTCTCATGGTTTGAACTTAGGAAGAGAAAACAAAGATGAAAGGCTGGGAAGCCCTCCCGCTGACCCTTCAATTAAATCTTGCCTCTTAAAGGTCCAGCTACCTAATAATAGTGCCACAAGCTGGTAACCAAGCCTTTGACACATGCACCTGTGTCATAAAAACCTTGCCATCAACTTCCTTCCTTATTTTCTTTAGAGTTTACTAAGATAATTCATTTCTGCTCAGATTTCCATTTCTTTCATGGAAGACAACCTTTTGATTTCTCTTTGCATTGAGTTATTGAGACATATAATATATAATAAGTAGCCATGCTTAGTTCTGTTCACGCTTGGAATTTCTTGCTCCTGTCCAGTATTTCAGGAATGGGCAGTGTCCTTATTATGTGAGCCTTCCTCTGTTATTTCTTTTCCTGCTGAGACCCCTCTCAACTTTGCTCTCTCCCTCGCAGCCGCTGCCTTGCTATAAATATGTTCCCAAATCACCATAAAACAAATCCTGCATCTCCTCATCTTTTATTCCCTTCTTTTTGAATTTCATGAAAATGTGATCCACACTTCCTGTCTAACCTACTGCTCTTATCCCTTGTCTGAAACCAGCTGGCTGGACCCCCCTTGACTATAAAGATGCCAAGTCTACTGCTGTGTCTTAAGTCTTTCCCCATCTGATTTATCTGTAACATCACTCAGTGTGGACCCCACTGCCTGTTGTAGCCTCTTCTCTTGATGTCCTCTGTGCTACCACTCCCTCTGGGGTTTCCTCCTTTCCTGGCCCATCTCCATCCTTTTCCATGGCTGGCCATCCCTGCTGCTCCAGCTCTGCCACTACTTCTCCTCCTCCTTCTTAAATCTTCTCCCAAGGTCGTTGCATTTCTGAGATCTTGCTAAAAGATTCCCAACATTTTCCAGTGAGCTCTGTTGCATAGCTGGAGGGCCACGGGTAGGAATTGTGATATCGTCTACTTCCTCAGGAGCCCTGTAAAAAATTTACCTGGAGTTGCCATTTCTAACAACCCTTCTTGACATTCCTTTCTCCCTTGCTGCAGTTTATCCAAGTAGGTTGTTACTAACACTTTTCCTTTCTATTTCCAACAGCTGCTCTGACTGTCCTACAGTCAGTGCTGAAATTCTCGAATTTTCGGGCTCTTCTAGGTAGTATAGAGTGTACGCTATTTAGACTAAAAGCAACCTTGGCTATCTTTTATATCTTGTTTAATTTATATAAAAGTCATCACACATGAAAGAGATCATTGTGACGGTCACTTTACCAGCAGTGCTGCTTAAACAGTACTCCTACGTGACTTCACACCCTCAACTTTCCAGTGGAAGCCCTCATACCTGCGAAGACGTCCTTCTACCATTCTCTTCTTCCCTCAGACTTGACACCCGATAGTCAGTTTTCTGTTTCTGGATATTTGGATGTTATAGATGGAGGTTTATTAACTCAGAGCTTGAAGTGTGCTAACTCCTCGTGCCACTGAGAGGTTGCGTGGCCTGGTGAATTTAAACTGTTTCATGGACTTGATTGGATCGCACTTTGGGATCTCCATAAATCCACTGAAAGAGTAGGGTTGTTTCTTTTTCCTCCTCTGGAATGGCTTCGAACCTTCAGTTAGATTTGTGTCAGAGGCCATGGTTGAGTGTGTGTGTGTGTGTGTGTGTGTGTGTGTGTGTGTTTTATTCTCACTTTGTAAACTGACTTACTAATTTACAAACCCTCAGAGCAACAGGAAATTTTAGTTGTTTTACTTCTGTGTGGTCTGCCTGCCCGTTTGAGCTACCATAAGGAATGGTTTTTGTGGTTGTGTTTGGTGCCATGATTTTGCTTGGGCGGTCTGTTGATAGGCTGTTCAGTGCTCCCAAGCCCCGGTGGACTGGAACTACCTGACAAAGAGAATGTGTGCATCACATATACTTTGATTAGGCGTTAGTTGCAGTTCTGTTCTTAACTGATTGTTAAGCAGAGTTTTTTGTTAATTATCAGGTGAGTATTTTTATGTTTGCTGCCAGTGTGCACACATCTGTTTTTATTGCTGAGACTGATGGGTCGTGAGGTTCTTTTTTTTTTTTTTCCACCAGCAAAATAACACAGCAGATAGTAGATTTACCTTCCATGTGAACTTAGCAAAATCCTGTGTGCACCATAATAGGCTCAGAAAAATCACTGGACTATTTACCTCCAGATCCTCATAAAATTTCTCTACATCTAGAAGCAGAGGATAACCTTCTACCCTATAACTAGTATCTGTAATCAATAATGATATTACAGTTACTTCCAAAAACTCAAATGTTTTCCCACTCAGTTTAAGGCAATAAGAGTATATCTTCCTTCAAATCTGTTTAGCTTAATTAATCAGAAGATTGTCTTCATATAACACAAAATGAGGTGATAAAATTCAACTTGAAATTTTCAACTCATTATTTAATCATAGAGTAAATCAACTTTTATAAATAACTGTATATCTCAAACTATGCTATAGTATGTTTATTTGTTTTGCTTAATTTCCTAGGTAACAATTATTTTTTACAAAACCAGAACTATCTAAAGTAGTCTTCATTTTGACAAAATTGTTTTCTTTCTCTTTTTTGTCATGTTCTTTTTTTATTATTACTTTTAGTTTTTTAAAGTAAAGTCCTTACCTTCCTCCAAGTATGCCCTCCCATAGTTCCTCATCCCATTTCTTCTTGCCCCTGTCTCCCAGAAGATGTACCCATCCACCCCACACCATCCCTTCCAGGCCTCCCCATTCCTTAGGGCCTCAAGTCTCTTGAGGTTAGGTGCATCTTCTCCCACTGAGGCCAGACCAGGCAGTCCTCTGCTGTATATGTGTCAGTGGCCTCAGACTAGCTCGTGTATGCTGCCTGGTTGGTGGCTCAGTGTCTGAGAGATCTCAGGGGTCTGAGTTAGTTGACACTGCTGGTCTTCCTATGGGGTCACCCTCCTCAGCTTCTTCAAGCCTTTCCATAATTCAGCCACAGGGGTTCCCAGCTTCAGTTCAATGGTTGGGTGTAAGCATCTGCATCTGTCTCAGAGAGCTGCTCGTTGGGCCTCACATAGGCCAGCCATGTCTGTAAGCACACTATAGCATCAGTAATAGTGTCAGGCCTTGAAGCCTCCTTTTGAGATGGGTCCCAAGTTGGGCTGGTCCCTGGACCTCCTTTCTCTCAGTCTCTTCTCCATTTTTGTCCTGGCAATTCTTTTAGACAGGAACAATTCTGGGCCAGAGTTTTTGACCATGGGATGGCGGCCCCATCCTTCTACTTGATGCTCATCTTTCTATTGGAGGTGGGCTCTACACGTTCCCTCTCCCCACTGTTGGACTTGTCATCTAAGGTCACTCCCTTCGAGTCCTGAGAGTCTCTCACCTCCCAGTTCTCTGATACTTTCTCCTGTCTCCCCCCCCCCACCCCATACCTGATCATGTTCCCTTTTCTCCTCCCCTCTCCCACCTGTGCTCTCTCTCCCTCTGCCTCCTGTGATTGCTTTTTTTTCTCCCTCCAAAATAAGATTGAAACATCCTCACTTGTTAACTTTCTTGAGTTCCGTGGATTATATCCTAGGCATTCTGTCCTTTTGGGGGCTAATGTCCACTTATTAGTGAGTACATACCATGCATGTCCCTTTTGGGTCCGAGTTACCTCACTCAGGATGATATTTTCTAGTTGTATTCATTTGTCTGCAAAATCATGATGTCCTTGTTCATAATAGCTGAATCTTATTCCTAATGTAAATGGACCACATTTTCTGTATTCATTCTTTTGTTGTAAGACATTTGGATTGTTTCCAGCGTTGGTATGGTAGGGCATCTTTTAGGTATACACCCAAGAGTGGTATAGCTGGGTTTTCACAATTTAATATTTTGGCTCAGTCTTTCAAAATTTTAATAAATGACACGCTTGAACCTTTTAATGGGGGAGGGGGGTCTCCTATAATTTCTTTGTTTACATTATTGTGCCAATAAATTATGATTGGATGCAAATTTGGAATATGCATGATTGAGGAATAGATTGACTTCAACATAGTCTTCTGTATTTTATATTAATGAGGTATATTAAATATTCAGCCTCAGGATAATGTGGCATACTAGCAAATAGTAAATGTCATTAATAGTTTTTGATCATGTTGTTTCCTTTTTAACATTATACATGATGACTTTTTTAAAATGTACATGCAAATATTTTATAAATATGTATTATTAAGGCTCTGGAGTTTGCAGATGAACATGTATTATGTCTTCTGTTCACATGTTGGAAACAGCATGGCATCAAGAGTGATGGGGAGACTGGGGAGAGACTGAAAGTGCTCACAGGCTTTCCTCTTAGAATGAGGAAGTCCTTAATGCTGATTGTGCTAATGGTTGGACAACCATGAGTCTACCTATACACTTTAAATGACTAAACAAAAGTATTAAAACTTGGGGAAACAAATGTGTGGTATGAAAACTTATATGCTGTTAAAAGTTACAAGATGAATAAGAGAATTAATCTAATTTTTAGACTTAACACCAAGAATAGAAAAGTATTGGATCTATGGTAGTATCAGTTAAAAGACAAAATATGAAATTATGGGTGAACTCCATTAAAATAGTCTCCAAAGGAAGAAAGTACTTACTAATAAATTTATCAAAAGAACTGAAAATGTTATGTGCTGTGAAACTGAACATTTCTGCAGGAAATTAGGTCACTTTAAATGGAAAGGCATCACTTGTTCGTGTTTTAAAAGATTAGATTTTTTTTTTAATGATGGCAGATCTCTCAAATCATCTTCTGTCAAAACCCAACTCATTTCTTAGAAGAGTTTGACATGCTGTTCCTAAAATTCATATGGATACTAAGAGTTGTGATATACCACCCCCAAAAAAAAACCTTGAAAAATATTCTACTTGATTTACCAACCAACACTAATAAATACGTTATGGTATTGACATCACGATAGAAACTCTGACAAGTGGTTTAATTTTCAAGTCCAGAAATAAGTTGTCCTACTTATGGCAAACTTTTGATTTTTGACAAAGTACATGCCAGAAACAAATGACTGAGAAAGAACTTGTGAGAATCACAGTTCCAGTGGAAATCATACTTCATGGCAGGGTGAAGCAGCTTCGTCTGAGGTGGTGGGAACACCTCCCAGATTTGGGTGAGCCAAAAGCTCTGCCAGGGTAGCTTCTTCCTCAAAGACTTGGTGTGACCTGCATTTCCTAGTCCAGTTCTACGTGAGAGAGTGTCCAGTCTCCCAAAGCAGGACCACTAGCTGAGGATATAGTATTCAAGCTCCTGAGTCCTTGGGAGACATGTTTATTACAGATACCATGGGAGAGGAAGATAGTCTTTTCAACGAAAGGTCCTGGGACAGTGAAGCTCAATTCTTAAATCACCCCTGCAGTTAACTCTAAGTAAAGACTTAACTCTCCAAAGACATTTAGAATAGCTTGTGTTCAGCAAAAAGATACTTAATATGATGATAAATAAATAAATAAAACAAAAGAAAGTTTTGTGCTTGAAAGGGTTGTCCCCATCTGGTACTAGAGTTATGGCTGTGTGTTAGAGAATTTGCCTATTAGACAGAAAGCTCTGAGTTTAATCACCAGGAGCCTACCCATCCACTCACATACGTAAAAGACAACTGAAATTTTAAGTGTTTTCTCTTATTTTATATGTTAATTGAATATATAGAGAATTATTAGAACTCAGTAAAAAGACAGTTCAATTTTAAAACAGGCAAAGACTCCAAATAATAAGCCTTTCTTTTTAAGAAGTTCTAACAAGTAAGTTCCTGGAAGGATCATTAGCATCACAGGCTGTCAAGGGACCTGAAATCAGCCGGGATTAGATAGCTTTGTGTATCTGTTTGGGATGGCTGCTACCAGAATGATAGTGATTTTGTAAAGCTGATGCAGTAATGTATACACTGCTCATGAGAATGTTTGTTACAAGGTATTACTTCTCTGGAAAGCACTTTGTGAGTGCCTAAGTGTGTTAACATAAAGTTGCCAACTTATCTAGCAGTCTACTGTGAATATACTTAAAAAATGAAATGTTAAAAAAATGTGCAGGATTTACATTTTTAAAATTTTCACATAGTATATTTTGACTGTAATTTCTCTCCCAAGTGAAAATTTTCCTCTCTTTCCCTAATCACCTCAACTTCTATTCTTTGTCTCTCACAAAACAAACCTAAACAACAACACATACAAACACAAACACACACACACACACACACACACACACACACACACACACTACCTAGAACATTTTGTGTTGGCAGACTACTGACCATAAGGCCAGCTTTGGAGTGTGGTTGATGCAACCCAGAAATATTTCATTGGAGAAAACTGATTTTGCCTTCTTCTCATGTATTATTTACTAATAGCTTTTTAATTTACATATTCACTTTAAATGACTGTACAAACTATCTCAGAAAAGCTGTTAAATGTTTATATTTATATAATCTAAATGCAAATAGTTGAATTTCAAATTTATATGATTCTTTTTCTTACCATAATACATTGTTCCTTTGTAAATTTTTTATTCATTTTATTATATATGTATCTTGATAATATTGCAAAATATTTCATTTGTCAATACCACTACCAAACTCAAGTAAATTGTCTTTGAGTAGTGAGAATCTCATTGTGGTAGATGTGGCTTTTACATGGTGATCATTTTTTAAACGAAAGCTTCAATTTTATTATTAGCAATAAACCTTGACAGTATTTTTTAAGTGAAAGGCTTACTTTTTTTTTTCCATGAAAATGTCTGCCAAGTATCTTAGTCTGAATAACGATCATTTGCCTGCCTGTCATAATTTCAAATAGAAATAGTTTTCCCTGGAAGAGCAGCTCCTCATCTAGAAACTCAACCGCATGAGTGTTCTTCTTTAGGAAGCCATTGTGCCTCATTCTCAGTTCCTTCTTTGCACTCTGAATATGCGTCTGAAGATTGATATTGCAAAATTAATATTCTAATGTGAGTGCATGTTGTGTCAAGTCCCAGGAGTTGAGGTAGGACGTCATCCTTTCACCTTCATTTTTTCCTAAGCACCAGCATTTGTCTGTACTATGAAAGCTGAGGCATCTGCATTGAGAAAACTTACGCAACATCTCAGTATTGTGCAAATTGAGTTGCCCTTCGGATTTTCCCAACAGGTTGTCCACCTGATGTACAGAGTCCCCCTTTGAGATTCACTATTACCCTGCGGGTTGGTTTTGTTCCTTCTGACTTTTCTCTGGCTCTACAAACTCTCCAGTTCTCTTGCAGTTGCATCTGCGTGGGCACCCTTACAATTCTGTGGATTGGGACTCATCTCACCTTTTCTGGATTTTCACAGTGTCCTGCTCCTCTGTTCTTACAGCATCCTTTCCCATCTGGCCTAGAACCGCATTAGAGACATTAAAGTTAAACTCAGACTTTCCCTAACAGCTCAGCCCCAGGACTTGTCAGTTCAGCCTGCATAGTTTTCTTTCCTCTGTTTCCTGCCTTCATGGGCATCATGGTGGTTGAGATCCTTTTTGCTTCCCATAATATCAACTAGTCGGGAATTGTTCTTCCTCTTCTGGCCTTTACAGGTACTATATGCCTATGATGCACACATACACATAAATTTTTAAAACCATGTTTTTAAATAAAAATAGACAATTTCACAGGGCTCCTAATGGTGATTGAGTTATTCTTTGTATTGTCTACATTTTTTATATCTTTAGTGTTCCTTGGTCTCTCGGTGACTGTGACATTCTGCATTTTAATAGTTTAGTACTTCCCTGGCCTTAGAATAGAGAATTGCATAGGTCTTAATGCTGTTAGACATTGTGAATGACACCATGCAATGCAAATATGATATATAGCACAATATTTCATTCTTGTGTAATAAAATCCCATCTTAGCAGCAGTGATAGATATTATCAAAGTAAGTTTATGTTATCTGATAAAACAATTGTAATTTCTCATTTTTAGTGTTTCAAGCAATACTATGTTTCACATAGTAATAATCTTATCTGTTCTGAAAGCTAAGATATATTAGTAAATAAAAACAAGTTCTTAATTTCATGAACCTCAAGTTTTGTTGGGGAGAAGATGATATTATGGTTATTTATAGACATAAATAGACTAGAAGGTTGACCCTGGGGCAATTGGGATGGAAGGAGGCAGCAGACAGAAAGAAATCATCGGTATTGAATTAAAAGGAACATTTTACAGCATGAATATTAAGACGGCATGGTCTGATGGAGAGTTTAGAGAAGACTAAGTCATGTAGAGTACTCAGTGACTCTAGTCAAGAGTCAACACTTGATAAAGAAGAGCTTACCTGCCTAGCTTCCTCGCAGTTCATTGTGGTAGGAGCTGAATATCAGAACCATTATCATGTGGTTGGAGCCAAATATTGTCATCATCATCATCAGGAGGAGGAGGGGTTGAGGCTGAGAGGCAGTCCTGGTGGCCTCCTGGAATTCTGTGGCTCTTGCCTCTTGCCAAACAGCAGCATTGCAGTTTCAAGCAGATGAGTGGTAGGCTCTTGCGTTTTTAAAGGGTAGGGATATCTGTAAGTACCTAGAGTTGAAAGCAAGGAGATTTGGAAACCATAATAATAGTGTTGACACTATTGTGGGTATTGTGAATGAGTAATAACAATGGAGTTAAGAAAAAGCAGTTGAGATCTAGAAATAGTTTAAGGATAAAGCTCAGAGGCGTTATCAGACTAGATGTAAAATGTGACTAACACCCTCCCTTTCTCTCTGATCCTATTACATGAAATAGCAAAACAAATCCTTTCTTATGTTTGATAAGTTGACATTCTTTAAAATCGTTCACTAGAATCTGTTACAGTCTGAATAAAATGTGTATTCTTAGCACACCAACAAGGTCCAAATACCTAGAACCCCCTGGGCTTTGTTTTGTTTTTTTCCCCCTAGCTTATTTTCGATTTCATTAGTTCTGCTGGTTTTCAGGCATTTTAATGAGAAATCATTGTCTAATTTTGAAGAAAAAAGAACACTGTCCCTTCTTTTGGTTGAGGAAGTTTCTTAAACTCATACTTTGCATGATTCTCTCTTTACATATTTTATGCCTACCTTACTCTTCTTGGCCTGGCTCCGACATAAGCTTAGCACTGTTTCCATGCTTGGTATTTTTACACATTTTTGTGATTGGTAATGTTTGGGTTTTGTTTTGAGAGCATGGATGTGAGTGTGTGTGTGTGTGTGTGTGTGTGTGTGTGTGTGTGTTTACTTGCATGTCACAGTACATGTATGAAAGGCAGAGGACAACTTGCAGGAATGAATCTTCTGCATCCATCAGGGTCTCCAGTCCTCAGGCTCAGCTGAGTGCAGCTTTACCTGCTGAGACATTTCCCAGCCCCTTGGTTATACTGTGAGATGAGGTAAGGCTGTTGGATGCTGGCCTGGAACTGGCAGCAGTCAAGGTTTCTCAGCCTCCTTATTGGTTTGCTACCGGATATGCATCACTGCGCCCAGCTTTTGTTTGTTTGTTTCCTTGTTTCTTTGCTTTGTCTGGTATTTAAAGTCTCTATGACACAAGAAAGAACCTTCATAGTGTGTGTTCCTGTGACAACGCTGTGTGCCTCACCCTAGAACATATTCTATAAATGCCATCAGATTGAATTGACTAAGTTAATTAATGAACAAACTAAATATTTATATTACATGCCGAATTGCAGTCCAGGACTCTCTAGCTTGGATGTCAGCTCAGCCTTGTCATTTTGATACTTTCCTTTCTTAATTAGCCATTTCATATTAGTTTTGTCAGATGGTCATGAGTGACACTCACCACAAGGATGTTTGTTCATTCAAATCCCCTCCATTGTTAATGGCTAGAGAGACAAATCCCCGGGTTTCAGAAAATAGCTGTCCTTACACAGTCGTGCTGTGAAGAAACATGTCAAAGGAAATGTGAAACAGAAGCTTTGGATGTGCCCCATCCCCGGCACAGTTCTCTCTTGAAACTGTAATCCCAGAGGAAGGGAAGAAAAGACAGAAATCTACAGTGCAAGTTCAGGTTTGCTACCATAAGTGTTCAAGAAAGGACTCTGTTACCATGGCAACAAATGCATGAATTTCAAGTGGAAAATTTTCAGCATATGTGACTGATAAAATTGTGGCATCCTGATTCTTTCTAGTAAAAGATTGTTCCTTATCAGCTGAAAATATTCTCAATACCCCTAATGAAATGAAATTTATTTTTTTTCCCACATTTCTGTGTGTCGACACATTGTTTCCATTTATGTGAGGAGGTCATTGTAGGAAGGACATTGATACTCCATGATAGGGATCCCAGGTATCAAGCTCATCATCAGACTTGGTACTAAGGTACTTTAACACTTGGAGCCATCTCATCGTCCCTGAAATCAATGAAAATCTCTATGATACTGTTTTAATGTTATTTTTTAATACTCAAGTATTATATTCAAGAATACCCTCATAAATATACTGTGCCCTATGTCAAATATTTGGATTGATTTCTATTGCTGGGGAGATGGCTCAGTGGTAACATGATTTCTGTAGAAGCATAAGGACCTGAGTTTGGACGCCCAGTACCTGCATAAAAGCAGGCAGCATGCATCTGTAGCCCAGTGAAGGGTGGAACAAGGGACTCTGGGTGACTCACTTGCCATTTTAGCTGGAATGTCAAGCTCCAGGACCAGTGAGAGACCCTGTCTTAAAAGAAAGGTGACAACTAATAGAGCAAGACACTCTGTCAAGTTCCAGCCTCCACTTGTGCACACATGCATTGACAATCCATCCACATGTTCTCACATTCATACTACATAGACACAATTTTATAAAAACAAAAATTACTTTACTAATCTATACTAGATACTTGCTAAATAAGATGATAAATGCTTTAATGTCTTTGGTCTTCCTGACAATAGAAAACGACTTGGCACTCTATAGATTCTCTTGTCATAAACGCTTTCTCACCCGGGTTCAGGAAAGCTGTTAAGCTCTAAGTGCTCTGTCATATTTACAGCCTTTTATAGTAGAAGAGAACAGCAGTCGGCAATGATGAAGGAAAACGATGGCAGGTAGACTTAAAACACCGTAAAGCACAGGCGACTGTGTGTAATGCCTTGAATTGAATCCTTTTTGAATGAAATGATCAGCCATATGTGCCACTCTCGTGGACCCTGTAAGAAGAGGAGAAATGTGCCCTAATGCTAACTGTGCATGAAATTGCAGTGTTAGGAGATATTGACCAGATGTTTCAATCTCGACAAATAGCTTGTTATGTGACTGAGTGAAAATATCTTTTGCTGCTTTGATCACATACACCTTGAAGGAAGGGATAATTTAATAGAGACTGTCATAGTTCATCATCCTCAATAAACTTTGACTTGACCTTTGCCTTATGTTTCTGATGTTGCTGCTGATAGGTGTTGATGAGCAGATGTTTACTGCCTTGGGACTTTTTTATAAAGTGTGTGCTAGAAATAGTAAAGGATGCAATATACCTGGGGTCTTTTTTTTTTTTTTTTTTAAAGTCTTCTTCTTCTTTGGTTTCTAGTTACCTGCTTCCTTGTATAGAGACATACTCACTTCAAAGGACCACTTATTTTTCTCTAACCATTTCTTCATTTCCTGTCCCCGCTGACATCACTTCCCTTTGCCATCATCAATTTTTATGGTGATTTATCTCACATAAATGACATCTTTCTGCTTTTTGTATGGCTGGCTGTGAGTGATAGATCCCTAGAACAGCATTTTGATTTCCTGGTTAACAGCATATGGTCAAGGCTTGTGATGGCTAGTGAGTGACTTCCCCGCACAGCGTCCTACGCTGACTCCCTCCCAAGCCTGCTGCGCATTCTAGGACTGACCCCACTCCTTCCAGGGTGCTTTTCTCCTCCTATGATTCCTAATTCCATAGAGGGTGTGTGCACATGACTGCAAGTGCCTACAGAGGCCAGTGCTGTCAGATCCCCTGTACCTGGAGTTACAGGTAGCTGGCTGAGGTGTGTGCTGCAAGCCTAACGTGTGTGCTCTGCAGTAGCAGTGTGTGCTCCTGACCACCTTATCTCTAGCCCCACAATGCTTTTCCTCTCCCTAAGAAATGGTCTCCCACAAAGGCACAGCCCCTTCCAAATACTCAGACATTATTTAGCTCAAAACTATTGGTGTGTTGCATGCAGTTATCAGCAAAACAGCAATTTTATCAAAGCCTTTAATATTTAATGTAGCTCAAATAAGTTACCTGAAGAAAATATTTTAAATATATAAATGAAAATATTATGGTTTTAAATAATTAGGAAAAGTATGTAGTAGAATTAAAAGTCCTTTAGGATTTAAAGCATTTAATGTTGCCCACCATCTCCTTCGATTCGAAGATGCTTGTGTGTCCCTTCCATAAAGTCACTGTCAAGCCGGACACACAGCCTTATATCATCCCAGCTCTCCTAAGGCTGAGGGAGGGGACTTTCTACAAGTTTGAGGCCAACCTGGGCTACATATAGGCACAGCCTATAAAAATGAACAAAAAAGCCAAATTTTCTCTATAGTACAAGATTTAACTGCATAACGGGATTTAGCAGTTTTAACTAGCTTGTGAAAAATACTGTTCTGAATTCTGATTCTAAAGAAAACAATACATGCCTTAGGCAATCTCTATTTAATTCGTCTTAACAAGAGAACTTCATTATGCACAAGCAAGAAACTAATGTCAAAAATAGTGGTAGGAATCATTTTGTAAATCTTGGTAGGATAGATCGAGAAAGCTGTATTGCCCTCTTGGTAGAGGTCTTGATGCTTCAAGGATTCTCGTGAAAGTAGAATTAATAAAACTTGAAGCTGTGTGGTCCTCCCCACCACCCCAGGAGCTGTTGGCTACCAGGGAACAAAGGGAACAGAGTCTAGAAACAGGGTTTGGATGGCCCATGAATGTAACAGAAGTAACACACTTCCAGTGTCAGCTTCAGAGAGGCAGCTCAACTTTATTTGGGGTCAATTAAGGGCTATGTAATTTTTGGGAAGGGGGTAGGGATTTCCAGAGTGGGTGAGTATCATTGGCTATAGCTTAGGGAACCCAAGAATGTGTCATTTGCATAGAGAGGCTTTCTAGGAATTCTAGGTGCTTGCTGAACAGGTTATTTGGAGAAAGAAAGTGGAAACTGACATTCTTCAGGTAGAGAGAGAGAGAGAGAGAGAGAGAGAGAGAGAGAGAGAGAGAGAGAGCGCTGAGCTCAGAGGAGCTATCTGTGGTAGGGTTTTTCCACACAGTATACCAGATGATCTACTTTTCATGGTGTTGTTTTATTGTTGGCTTTTTTAAAATTCATCTTTTATTAATTCGGTGAAAGTTTCAGATGATATTAGATATTGTTGTCAATCATAATTTAGGGGCTGGGGAGATTGCTGATTGGTTATGAGTGCTTACTGTTCTTGTAGAGTTCAGTTCCAGCACACAGATGAAGCTGTTCACAAACATGTGTAACTCCTGCTCCAGGTAATGAGATGCCCTCACTGGACCTCAAAGGCAACGTGCACTCACCTTCACATAACCTCACACAGGCACACACGTGTACACGTATTTAAAAATCAGTCGTTTACACAGTATTTTTAAATGAGATTAAACTTCTTTTGGGTAGGAAATTATTTTCCTTGTTAATTTTTATAGTCCTGTGGCCTTGTTTGCATTGCTTAAACATAAGAAATCCTTCCTGGTGTTTCTGTGTTCTGTCTACATTACCTCTGTCTGTGGTCCTCCTGTCAGTAGCTGTTTCCTGTAGTAATTTCATGCAGTTTCTAAACCCTCTTCTGAGAAACACACCAAAGTTAAACCAACTGTCTGGGTAAGAAGTGAGTGAGTGGTAGATGGTATTTCCCATACAAAGCGAGTGCCTAAAGTTGTGCTGTGACCTCCACATGCCTGCGTATACAGGCACACAAGCTCACCATGTACATCCAACATAGTAACCTTTAAAGTAAAATCAGAACAACAGTGATGTTAATGATACTGATCGTGTAGTTACAATAGTAATTATAATAATTAAAATTTGTTCTGCCAACTTTTATTGCCAGATTCTATACCAAACCCAGAATCTACGTAAGTAGTTCCATTATCAATGACTTCTCTATGTGCAGCACATCAGATACTTTGTGTTTTGTAGAAAACTAAAAGTGTAAATCAATGTAGTCTTTAAAAAGAGAGAGAAATACATTGTGTGTGTGCGTGTGCGTGTGCGTGTGTGTGTGCGTGTTCACGCGCACACACACACATGCATGCACAAGCAAGTGCATGAATGCATATTTGTGACTACGCACAAATATCGGGGTGGCTTCTTGAGTGAGCACATACCATGATGTAATAGAAAAGTCAGCTACTAGCTTTCAGTGGGCTCCTGATGGGGTTTCTGAAAATAAAGCACACATCTTCTGACTTCAACAGTCACTTTAACCTGCTGAATTAACTCCACACCATGAGCCATTTCATCATCCCCAATACTATTTGTTTAGAAGAAATTAATATTTTTATTATAATATTAATTAATATTATTATAAATTTGGAAATGAAAACACAGGTCTTTCAACTGAGCCAAGAAATTTTGTTGAACAGGAAATTTATTAGGAAAAACTAATTTATGACAATAAGGCATCTCCTGTGGCATTACCCAACATCAGCATCCAGAATAGACGTTGGAAAAGGTTTACTTAAAAGAATAAGATAGAAAGGCTGGGAATGCAGCCCAGTACTGCACACACTGAGATGTGTATTCTGTAATCCCAACACTCAAAAGGTGGAGGATCGAACCGTCAGTGTCAACCTTATTTGCACAGAGGCTTCCAGGCCATCGAGGAATACAAGAGATACATGAGTGTGGGAGGAGAAGGAAAGGCGGGGAGGGAGGAAAGGAGAGAGAGAAGGTAGGGGGGAAGTAGAGGGAATCCTAAATTGGACCAGGGAAGGGAGCAGAATGGAGTTTGCTGAAGCTGACCTCAGTGCTGGCTAACTGGTGGTTCGGTGATGGCCTGCCCTTTCCTCTGAGAGAACATTTTAGGAAGCTCCCTCATGTAGTAGCTTTGAGGGAAATCAAAGCTGAAGGCAGGGGATAGCTGAAAAGTATGTGGTTGTTTCCTCTAGTGGATGGGAATTGAAGGACTGTTAATGGGTACATTACCAGGACAGTTTTTGAGAAGCTGGAAATGTCCTGGAGTTTGACTGTTGAGATGGTCACATAACTTCATACACAGGGGAAACGTTATGGTATATATGACCATGGTTCCGTTCTACACAAAATAAGACTGTGCACTGTTGGGTGGAGCACCTCTGCCCCTGAGCCGCCCCGCCCACCTCGCTCTCGGCCTTAGATGCTGCTCTTCATCTGATGGATGCTTACTGTTGTTTCCCAGGTTTGACATTCCATTCTTCTTTTCAGCGGTGCTTTTCAGTTTTCCTGGAGCGCCTCCAGGTTTTTCCGTCATAAAGTTTCCTGTGTGCGGCTTATCTTTCAACTATTTTAGTGTCTGCGTGTCATTCTTCATCATTTAGTTACAATTAATAAAGCATGTGGCATTATCCCAAAAGTGACTGGCTCTCATGCATCGTTGGTAGTTTTAGTTCCCTAAAGATTGCAGTTGAGTGAAGGTAGAATTCACCTGAAAGGTAGCGCTAATATTAATAGAAATCTTTGAATGTGTTGTTAAAGACTCTTCATGTGAAGCTCAGTATGCCAATTATTCAGCGCCTACTTAAGGATGGTTGTAAATTTACTTTGTCTGGATCCTTGCGTTAATAAGGCATGGGCTTTTATAATCTTCCTCATTTGCTGAGAACCCTCCGTGTGCTTTATTAAACCTACAGGATGGTACCCATCCTTTATATAGTGATATTTAATCATCTGGCCTGGGCCTCTATTTCCCACTAGATTTTCCTTCCTGAATGGTTGTTCCATCTTCACACTTCTCATACTCTAGTTATCTTTTTCATTAGTCTTTGTTAACATTCGTCCTCACTTCCCAAGGTGTGCCCTTGCAGGCCCTCTGTGATCCTGTAGCAAATCTACACAAAATCCCCTAAATGTTTTGTCAGACCAACATGCCACCTACTGAGCTAGCAAGGCTCCTTCCTCTGCACAGTTTAGTTTTTCAAGGGCAGCATGGTGACATCTGTCTGAGGCAGCAAGAACCACTCCTTCAGAACTTTCCCCCTTTAAGCCATTACATTGCTTTCAATGCCATAGGTACTTTGCAAAAGCAAATGTATTTTGTTTCTGTGATTAAAAGGCGGTACTTAAAGGTCAAGGTGAAGTGATGAGCTATCCTGCCGATGAGCAGTCTAGGCCTCAGGCTGTGGAGGTTTGCAGTGCCCACAAGATAACTGTCAGAAAAATTGAATTTTTGGTTGGAACTAGGAACACCATAATAAGGTTGATAAAATACACCACCTGCTATGCTATATGCCTCTCTTTGACGTCCATTGTCAGTCCCAAAGTCTTAGGTGCAACTTTTAAAGACAATTGATGACATCACATACCTTTGGAAACCGTTTGTCATCCCTTCATGGCAATTAATCTCTCTACTGGCTGTTTGTAGTACCTTACTGTTTCTGTTATTAAGTTCAATCAAACTATGCCAATAATGACTGCATTTTCTGTTGCAGCTAGGCCTTTCTGATTCTCACAGTATCAGCAAGATTATACATTTACTAATAGAAGAATTTAGGCTTCAACAGCATTGACATCTCTCAGAGTGATGGGCTTCCTATCTTTTGCACATATGGCTCCTTTTCTGTATTTCCCTGATCATGTTATCAGCGGCTTCATTTCCTGGGGTAGCTTGTTGAGGCTTTGGTTAGGATTGCATTGATACTATGTGTCATTGTGCTATCTTCCTGGGAGTCACAAACACACACCTGTTCATGGCAGGCAGGATACCATTAACAAACAACAGATCAAAACACTCATTCTGTACCCCATTTTTTAATAGGGTTGTTTAATTCTCTGGTGTCTAGCTTTTTGAGTTCTTTGTATACCTTGGATATTAGGCCTCTATCTGATGTGGTGTTGGTAAAGATCTTTTCCCACTCTGTTGGCTGTCATTTTGTTTTCTTGACAGTGTCTTTAGCCTTACAGAAACTTTGCAATCTCATTAAGTCCCATTTGTCAGTCTTTGACCTTAGAGCTCAAGCCATTGGTGTTCTGTTTAGGAAATTTTCTCCTGTGCCTTTGAGTTCTAAGGTTTTCCCTACTTTCTCATCTAATAGTTTCAGTGTACCTGGTTTAATGTGGAGATCTTTGATCCACTTGCACTTGACCTTTGTACAAGTATATAAGAAAGGGTCTATTTTCATTCTTCTGCATGCTGAGTGCCAGTTGGACCAGCACCATTTGTTGAATAGGCTGTCCTTTTTCCATTGAATGTTTATAGCTCCTTTGTCAAAAATCAGGTGACCATATATGTGAGGGCTCATTTCTGGATCTTCTATTCTATTCCATTAATCCATGTGCCTATTTCTGTACCAGTACCATGCAGTTTTCATCACAATTGCCTTGTAATATAGCTTGAGGTCAGGGATAGTGATTCCTGCAGATGTTTTCTTGTTGTTGAGGATGGATTTCGCTATTCTAGGTCTTTTGTTATTCCAGATGAAATTGCACATTGCTCTTTCCAACTCAATGAAGAACTGGGTTGGAATTTTGATGGGGATTGCATTGAATCTAGATTGCTTTTGGTAAGATGGCCATTTTTAAAATGTTGATCTTTCCAATCCATGAGCATGGGAGATCTTTCCATTTTCTGAGATCTTCCTTGATTTCATTCTTTAGAGGTTTGAAGTTCTTGTCATGCAGGTTCTTCACTTGCTTAGTTAGAGTCACACCAAGGTATTTCATAGTTTTTGTGACTATTGTGAAGGGTATCTTTTCCCTAATTTTTTTCTCCACATGTTTGTCCTTTGAATATAGGAAGGCTACTGATTTGTTTGAGTTAATTTTATATTTAGCCACTTTGCTGAACTTGTTTATCATCTGTAGGAGTTCTCTGATGAAAGTTGTGGGGTCGCTTAAGTACACTATCATGTCATCTGTAAACAGTGATGTTTTTACTTCTTCCTTTCCAACTTGTATCCCTTTAATTTCCTTTTGTTGTCTAATTGCTCCTGCCAGGCCTTCCAGTACTATGTTGAATAGGTAGGGGGAGAGTGGGCAGCCTTGTCGAGTTCCTGATTTTAGTGGGATTGCTTCAAGTTTCCCCCCATTAAGTTTGATGTTGGCTGTTGGTTTGCTGTATATTGCTTTTATTATGTTTGCTCAACAACAACAAAAAAAGAATATATTTTAATTAAAATAGAACTGTATCACATCCCCCTTTCCTCCCTATAGCCCTTTCTAGTCTCTCTCCTATCCCATCAGATTAATAGTCTCTTTTCCTATATTATTGTTTTATATATATAAAAAGCAAAAAAAACACTTATTCCATCACTGTACAGCTAAACAGACCAAGAGTTCACGGGGCTTACTTATAGGGACATGGGTGACAGTTACTTCTGGAAGTGCCACTGAAATGTCCCATTCGGGGTAGATGACAGACTCCCAAAAGCTACATACTTGGAGAAATCAGTCTTCCACGTTCTCTATCCTCTACAACAGTAGTTCTCAACCCTTTTGTCACTACATCATGACTGTAATTTTGCTACTGTTATGAACCATAATGTAAATATTGATATACAGCATATCTGATGTATAACCTCCAAAGGGGTCATGACCCACATGTTGAGAAATGCTGCTCCAGAACCTCTAGAAACTGTATGCAGCCAAAGAAGACCTTAAACTCCAGATACTCCTCTACTTCAAGTGCTAGGATTACACACAAGTACCACCATGCCTGTTTTTATTCAAGAGCTTTTAGGTAGATTCCTTATTATTCCTCCCACTTCTGAAGTATGCATGTGGCCAGAATTTTAAGGATTACCATAATTTTAACTTACTCTTCTTTGAAACAATTTTTCACAATTTATTCTCCTGTATTTCTTTCAGTGCTTGTTGGTGTGTACTGACTTCATCGGGAGAAGCAGTCAGAAACTTGCCTCCTGATAGTGCATCTAATGTCAGGGTCCCCTCAGGGTCCCCTCTGTCAGCGGCCCTGTCTTTATCTAGTATCAATGACGTTGCCTATTTTCTCCTCTTTTCTTGGTGTCATTTTTGGTGTTAAATGACATCTAATGATGCTTTTGATTGTTTTTTTGTTTTGTTTTCCTGGTGGTTAGGACTGTTGAGCATCTTCATGTGCTCATTGGCCATTTGGATAATTAGAGACACACCGGCTCAACACCATCGGCCATATTTCATTCAGGCTGTTTGTTTCATTGTGGTGTGGTAGAAATTTCTTAGTATTCTGGATATTAACCTCTCATCAGATACATAACTGCCCTTTTGCTTTATTGATCATTCCTTTTGCTGTTCAATAGGTCTCATCTGTTGTTGTCATAGTTATTTACTTTGGCTGTATTTGACTTGTTTTTTTGTTTGTTTGTTTTGTTTTGTTTGAATTCCTTAGGAAATATTGACAAATTCCATGCCTGGAAGCTTTCTGGTGATATTTTTATTCTCAAGCCTTTTCTTTTATAACATTTCTGTCTTCACAAGATGTCCTAGAGAACTGTCTATACCCATGAATCCTTTTTGTTTCGTTGTTGCTACTATTGTTTTGGGGCTTGTTGCTGAGCTGGAGTTTGAATGCTTTGTCCATATAAATGCCTAAGCTTTACCACTAAGCTCTATCCCTTAGTTCTGTAGACGGAAAGGTTTCCTTGTGGAATTCATGATCTCATCCTATTTCCCCAGACATACTCCATCTCCCCACTCCCTTGCCTCTCCCTCCCAAGTGCTAGAATTACTCAGATGGGTTGGTCTCTACACCTCTTCCATGGTTTGTACGTGAATATAGGTTTCTAGCCAACAGGTTCATCCAGTTTATTTGGCAAGTCTTCTGTAACATTATTTGATTTAAGCAAGATATGAATGAATAATTACATCTGCAGTGCTGATGTGCATCTTAAGGATAAAACTCTAAAAATAGTACTCTTTGTCATCAGGAGGTCCCTTTGCAGTTCTCTCTGTTCCTTTATCTGTAAATGTATTACTATACATTATACATTTATGTTTAGATAGATAGATAAACACACAGACAGATATTCACTATTTGTATACTTAACAAATATACTCAGTATTTCAAAATATATGTTGTTTGTTTTATTTATTTTTATTTATAGCTTATTGGAATTTTATTTATATGAGTATTTTGTCTTCATGTGTGTCTGCACTACAAGCATGTAATACCCATGGAGGTGAAAAGAAGGTATTGAAACATTGGATCTAAAATCATAGACAGCTGTGAGCTATAACATGTGTGTTGACAATTGAACCTGGGTCCACAGCAATCTCCTCAGCCTCCTGTGTTGATACTTTTTTTTAGCTTATATACAGAGTATTTTTAACAACTTTATTTGAAAAAAAAAATAGTCTCTTTAGAATCACTAACAGAGTATGAGAAGCCTCAGGGACAAGAGCTACTTTAAAAGAGTTCAAATCAATGAAAATCATGCATATTAAAAGAAATCTATTATGAATCATTTACAAAAAGAATACTAAAGTTTATAAGAATCACTTTTATGACATGAGGTATTTGTAGTTAGAATTTTAACATGTCAATCTTTACAGATTTCAATGTGTGTACATGCATATAATACCTTTTGCAGCAAATATCCCCCAGTTCCTTTCATTGCCCCCTACCACTTTTTACTCATACTTCATGTGCCTTCTGTCTGCACACGTGTAGGTGTAGGACCAGCCTCTCATGCTCTTTCTTTGAGCATCCCCAAAGAAAGCTGACTTCTCCACTCCAGCAGTAATCAATTTCAATTGCCAGTGGCTCTTCCGATAGTGGGGCTGCTCAAGCCCCTCACTTACCAGTACTGTGATTTTGGCAGTGTCGACCTCCTCATAGGTCTCACCCCCCCAGCATTAGCCGTAGCAAGTGTGTGCAACAGCCCTGTCAGATGGAAATACTGCTCCACTGCAGATAACACATTGCCTGCTTTTTCTGGACATTCCCTGAGCTGTGGGATATAAAATCTTCTTTTTAAGATGGATGTGCATTCCAAAGTATCTTATTCTCTGCCCCATGACTTAATTAAATCCACCCTCTGTTTGAGCACTTTTTTTTTTTAAAGACAGTCTCCTCATAGAACCTAAGCAGTTTGCAAGCTTAAACATTTAACTGGAGGTTCTCCTGCTTCCATCTCCAGGTGTTAGAGTTTCAGGCATGCATCTCCATGCTCAGGCACTATTTTAAATGGTAATTAAGCATCAGCATGTTTTAGCATAATTTATAAATTATTTCAAGAAGTATAAAAGTATTGATTACCACAGCTTTAAAATGCTGCTTATTTTGTCTTGGACACAATGCTCAGCTTTGCGTAGACACTGACTTACGTTATTTCAGTTAATCTGCACCTATTCTATGAAGTACGTGTTTTATCATTTCTCCATTTTTATATTAGAAAAGTAAGCTGTAGAAAGGCTAAGGTGATGCCAAGATGGCAGCTCACATCTGTAATCCCATAAGATGCGGAGACAAGAACACCAGCTGTGAGGTTTGGTTTAGCCTGTGTCCTAAAGTACAAGGCTCTTAACCTTGATAGCCCTATAAATAGCCAGCTTTCGATTTAAAGTCCCTATAACTTTAGCTTCTGAGTTCTAAAGGTCCACTCTGCATCCGTCCCTCGTGTAGTGGATAGAGTAAGACCCGTATGGCTGTTTTGTCAAGTTTGTTGTTCTAAGCAGTTGAGTACCATTTGTGTTGTCATTACAAAGCATGCCTGTCATGGCAGCATCCCTGACAGAGTCCTGAATTATCCATTGTGTTTCTGACCCATCCAGTCATTTATGCTCCTGTTTTTCAGTGGATGATTCAGGAGCCGCACAAAGCAGCAACCTTCTTTGGATGCATCGGGATAGATAAGTTTGGGGAGATCCTGAAGCGTAAAGCTGCCGACGCACATGTGGATGCTCATTACTACGAGCAGAACGAGCAGCCAACTGGAACGTGCGCTGCGTGCATCACTGGTGGCAACAGGTGAGTCATTACCAACCTGGATCGCCCTCCCCACAGCTGTGGGGACACCGAGGAAACCTGAATTACAAACAATTTGAACTTCACTTTAGTAACTGTTTTTAATGTTCAATAAGCCCTTCTTCCTTGTGTCATTTTTTTTTACCTTGTGTTTAATTAACTTGTACTATTTAAGAATTTCATCCATGTATGTAGTGTTTTATACAGGCCACTTCAGGCCAACTTCCTTTTTTTTTGTTGTTTTTGTTTCTTAGCAAGATTTTGGTTATTTATTCATATATCATGATGTTGTGTTTGTGTGGTGTATGTGCGAGCTGTTGCACACTTGTGGAGGCCAGTAGACAGCTTTGTGAAGCTGTCTCTCCTACTACCTTTATTATGGCTTCCTAAGGTCAGAGTCCTGTGATGAGATTCCCGCCTTCAGGCAGGCTCCTTTTTAAGTTTGTTTTTTGTTAGACCTACTTTTGAATTCATGAGGTATATCTCAGCGAAAGCTTGAGATTATCTTATCTAGTCTCTACCTTGAATAATTAAGCTTAGTAAAAGAAAACGTGTTCAGGATTTTACATCTTGTAATTTGCTGAACTTGTATCAGAAGAGAAAGAATGATCTTGTCAGCATAACCTGATCACAGAATATGAGAATCTGCTTATATAAGCGTGAGTGCCACAGAGTTTCCACCGCTGTTAAACAACACCAGTCTTGTAACACAGCGCTCAGTCAGCAACCAAGCCAAGTGCCTTGGCTCATGCCTGTAGAATTGCAGCATGTAAGAGTCAGACACGGGAGAACCACAGGCTAGAGATCCAGGAGATACATCAAAACTTGCATGTGGAGATGAGAGTGTGTACACACACACACACACACACACACACACACACACACACACCTTTTTTAAATTACATTTCAGAAGTCCCTTTATTGTTCAAATAACAAAGTGGCATCCCATTGCAGTAATAGTACACCCCCCCTCCCCCACTTCCCCCCCCCCCCCCGGTATAATAGAGGGTCCTTGGTACTACTGTTCTTGAAATCAAAAGAAAGCAAAAGATGCTGAGAAAAAAGAGATAGGGTCAAACAGCCAGAGCAGGTCACAGATCTGCAGAATGACTAAGTATGGCATTTTCGCAGTCAGATATGCTATGTTAAAATGAGTCAGAGAGTCCCCAGTGCTATTTGCCAGATGGGAGATTGTCCTCCGACGCTTCCAGGCAGACCTGGAAAGAACTAAAATGACTAGTTCTTTATCTTGCAGTGAACTTCTTTCAGACCTTTTCCATTGGGTGTGGAGCAGAAAAATCCAAACATGCCCCGAACAGTGCCCCTAGTGGGGAAGCATGGACCGCAGAGCAGAAAAATCTGCAGAGCCGGCAGCTGGTGCTCTTAGTCCCAGCACTCCTGCCTACCATGGTTACTCAACAGAAAGTTGAGTAAGTTATAATCTCTATCTCTCTCAGTCTCTGTCTCTCTCAGGGCCTTCCATGAATTGGTTTTACTTACTGCTATGTAGGTGTGCATTATTCCCACAGAGTACACACACTTTTCTAACATTATCGGAACCATACGTGGGGGAGCGGGAAGCCTCCCTTCTCCTTTGCATGGGCAAAAGAAATCCACCGTTTTTGTTACCGTTTTATTAGAATCCTCAGAAATTACATACTTTAAATTTTAATCCACTCCAATATTTGCATTCTTTGTAGTTGCTTTACTTTGTTTGGTTTTTTGAAGATGGGGTCTGCAGTTGCGGTCCTGGCTAGCCTGGAATTTACTATAAAGATCAAACCAACATCAAACTTGCGCCTGTCTTTATACTTCTGCCTCCCACAGTGTCCCGATTATCGGTGTACCATGCCCAGCTGGGTCCTCCACACATACAAATATGTAATTTGTCCTTCATTCTTTGTACTGTTTTTCTGTCCTGACCCATCCCTCTGGTGGTAAGATTGTTCAGTTTAACTTAAAATAGAGTCAGTTGGTAAGAAAACCTCAACTGAGAAACTGCCTCCTTCAGATTACCCTATAGGCCTGCCCATGGTACATTTTCTTGATTAATGATTAATATGAGAGGACCCAGCCCACAGCGGGCAGTGCCACCCTGAGCAAGTGGTCCTAAGTTGTACAGAAAGCTAGCCTTCAGAAGCAATCTCGTAAGCAGCGTTCCTCCATGGCCTCCGCTTCAGTTCCTGCCTCCAGGTTCCTGCCCTGACTCCCTCAGTGATGGAGTGTGACCTGGAAGTATAAGGCACACGTTTTTTCTTGGTTATGGTGTTTATCATAGCAAATAGAAAGTTAGGACAATTCCCTTTCTCACCTTCTTTATTTTGGCTTCCAGCTTGCCTTCAGCAAAAACACAGTAGGACCTGACATGATTCTGGGTGCTGAGGACCAGTGTGGACAATAGCTATAAAATAGCATCAAAGTTTTGAGGATAGTTAGGGGACCAGTAATTTTTATATCTTTCCTTTAATGTGGTCTCTTGTTAGTGGTGGTGGTGGTGGTGGTGTGTGTGTGTGTGTGTGTGTGTGTGTGTGTGTGCGCGCACGTGAGTGAGTGAGTGAGTGAGTGAGAGAGAGAGAGAGAGAGAGAGAGAGAGAGAGAGAGAGAGAAGAGATTCGTTAGAGGAACTTGATAGTTTTCACTTCTCCATTCATTATTCAAACCTGGGTCTCTTTGCCCCTTGCAGCTTTCCTAAAAGAACTTTTACTCTTCAAGTGAGATTTTTTCCCCCATTAATAATAAAAGGGTTGTTTTCCTTCTGACATCACAAAGGCTAGAATAAAATTGTTAAATATATACTAAATTATATACTATAATTATATACTAAATCATTATATACTAATTATATACTAATCATTATATACTAAATTGCTATTTGGACAATTATTCGGTTTTACAGATGTCAAAAACTCAATTTGCCCACTGGTATTGTAGCCGTGGTAACCTGTGCTTTTCAGATGGCGTTGGGGCTGTGGATGTAGGACAGTTGGTAGAACACCGACCTGGAATCCACAGTACCGTCCGTCCTCTGTACCTAGCACCCCATAAACATGATGTGGTGACCTAAGTCTGTGATCCTAGCACCCTGCCCAGCAGGGAGGAGTAGGATGAGAAGTTCTAGTCTGGATTTTTAAAAAAACATGTAAGAATTTTGGGGGGTGGGGCAAGACACTTTATATATAAATGCTGGAATATGGCAGAGTTGGTAGATTTTTCCTTTTTGCTTCTGATCATTAAAACTTAGAACTCAAATACAGTTTTGCGATTAAAATGGAAGTTAGCAGGAATGTGTTTTAATGAAAAATTCCCATATCACTATTAGGTTGGTTATAAATTAGGAGTGGGTTTGATACCTGACATCAAACAAAAGCAATAGAACTGTTTTTCTTTCTTTCTTTTAATATTTGGGTTCAAATGATTCCTACTTAAGTGTATTATTAAGGTTTCGCATAGTTTCTTATTTTTATTTCAATATAAAACAGATTCCATATTCAGTAAATAAATCAAGATAAATGGAAAATTGTTTTGGAAGAGAAACTTTTCACTTAAATGAAGGAAATGTCCCAATGTCTCAAATGATGAGGTCATTTTTCTATAGAGCATAATTCTTACTGTTTTTAATTTGTAGTTATAGAGAAAAATGCTAAATAATTTTATAAACCAGATCTGAATGAATAAAGGTTTATATTAATGTGAAATGTAAATAATTTTACTTAACTGTATTGAATTGTTGGGTTAGAATTTTAGGCAATTTCAGTGACCAGATTGTAAACCTAGAAAACTAGTTAAATTTTCCAGCTATAAAATAACTCTGCCCAGGAGTTTTCAGCTGCAAAACCTTGTTCTAATTGATTCCAGTTTTTTTAATGTAATAGTTTCAAATGTATTCTTCACAAAAATATGATCTGGGTTTATATGTGTATTTTATGAAATTAATCCCATATTGGGCTCTTAAGAGCATTTAATTAGTCAATTATAGTTCACTGGTCATATATTTATAAAGATTTTTCTAACATAAAAATGAAATTTTGGTTTGTGTAGATTTCCTATTTCATCATGACCTAGTCTCCTATTTATTAACTGCATTTTGAACTGTATTAATATATTAAGAGTAAACCTTATTTCAGGGTTAAGAAATTCATTTGCCAGCCTTATAATTTGAGGTAATACTGGTTACCATGTTTCTTCTCTTAAGGGCATCAAGCACATCCTCTTCTTCACCATCAGCTCTTGAAGACTTTGTTCCTTTCTGTATAAAACACCTGATAAGGTTTTCCACTTTCATGAGTAACGTGCATTTCCTCTTCCTTGGGTTTTAGGTCCCTTGTTGCTAACCTTGCTGCCGCCAATTGTTATAAGAAAGAAAAACACCTTGATCTGGACAGGAACTGGATGCTGGTGGAAAAAGCCAGAGTTTACTACATAGCTGTAAGTGCCAGCTCGCAGCTGTAGTTCATGCTAACATGATAGACTATAGTTGTTGCCAATGTATGTTAATTTTCTAAAGTCCTCTATGTAACCGTCACGTACCTTTCTCGAACATATGCTTGATTCGTTATTATAATTAGGTAGCAGAAACAGTATTTATGGGCATGAATCTGTGTTACCACCTTCAAGTCTACTGCTTTAGAAATATTATAAATAACTGCGCAATTGCACAGAATTTTGTGCTGTTATATCCCTTTCATAAGGTCTTTTGAAATAGTTCTCCAAACATATTTTCAGTAATTTATTATAAATGATATGAGCATTGTGGGAAGCAGTGGTAATGGAAGCATGCACTGCTAGCAGTTTGAGCTTATTTGCTTAGAAAGAATCATAATTGCTATTTATTCCATAGTAATTAGCATGACACTTTTTAGTTTAATATTTCAGAAGCATTGATTGTGACAAATCTCTTAACTCTGGAATAGGGCAGCATGTAATTTGAGTTAAGTTCTCTGACAGAAGAATAATTGGTTAAGAACTAATTTTCTAATGTTGGAAGTACACTAAAAGCTAAAACTTCCCTTGAATTAATCGACCCATGATTACCTAGTGGTAATGTGAGTTAAGATTGCTGCTCACAAGGGAGAATAACCTGTTCCTTGGTGGTAGGGTCTCATGTCATACACAGTTTGCAAGAACAGCTGCTGACATTCTACTGACTGAGCTGTCTGGAGCAGCTGGGAAGGCGTGTTTAAAATCGGTTGTCTTGTAAATATGTGTGTGTCGAAGATTTAATTATTTATCTCAGTCTAGTGTCATTGTCCCCTACAGCACGTTCATGTGCATTGCTGCAGATTTTACAGTATGCCATTTAAATGCCTACATGGGGTTATAGAACAGGACGTCATACTACATCTTTTGCCAGTATGTGAGAAAACCACTGCCAGAGTTCAAGACTTTCTGTCATTATTTCGTTTTAGTCCCTTTATTTAAACGATTCACTTTTTCTTTAGGGCCTGTTTTTGTATGTTTTTGCAGTTTTTATTTGTTTGAGGCAGGATCTTACTATGGAGCCGAGGTGAAAGCAAACTACAGTTCAAGTAGAACCTACACCTACTTGGCAGCGTAGTGATTTGATAAGTGTGTGAGTGTAGTGGAAGCGTTATTCACTGGTCTGGATCTAGCTCACTTTTAGTGAGTGGTGGACTGTTGCACAAATACTGAAGACCCAGCTTGCAAACAACTCATTACTGTTTTGTTTTATTTTGTTTTAATCAATATAAATGTGTGTCTTAGTGTTACTCTAAGTTTGCGAGTCGTTTGCATTGCCAGATAGACCTTTCTGCTCACATATGTATTTCAGAAAAGAGAATATTTATTCATCTATCTTTCTACTATCTATCTATCTATCTATCTATCTATCTATCTATCTATCTATCTATCTATCTATCTATCTATCATCTCTCTTCTCTTCCCTCCCTCCTCTCTTACTTGCTTTTCGTGCATTCTGACCTTCTGAACCAAGATGGTGGGGGGGTATGTATTCAGTATATAGTGTGGATTTTCCCTGAACTCAGTGTGAACTCTAGCTTCGGTCTCCTAAGGATTGGGATTGCATCTGGGAGCCGCAATGCCCGCCTCCCTGTTTGGATCTTATGTAGCCCTCTAGCTTTCCGTGTAGCTGAGGGCTGCCCTTGCCCTGCTTCTCTTTCTGCTTCTATAGCGGAGATTGTGTGTGTGTGTGTGTGTGTGTGTGTGTGTGTGTGTGTGTGTGTGTGTGTGTGTGCCACGCCCAGTTTGCAATTCTTTATATACCCATGATGCTGTACTTTTAAGTGACCATTCAGTAGACAGTTAAAAATGTGGAACTGATTACCCATTTAAACATGTGCTATGCATGCATGGCCTTCCATGGAGACCAGAAAAGATCTTGGGATCCAGGAGAGCTAGAATACACAAGGCCCTGAACCATGGGGTGTGGCACTGAGACTAGCAAACACTCATCTCCCGAGCCAGCTCTTCTTCAGCTCGCTGGCTTGGTTTCAATTTTTGGCGTCGTGGGATACCTTTTCTTCTTTCTCAGTCTTGACTTACTTACATTTAAAGCATGTACCTTGTGAAAAGCAGATAATTGGGTCCAACTGGACACTGTCTACCTTTGAGTTGGAACCAATATACCATTTCTCTCGAATGTGAATATTAATGTCATTGAGTTTAAGGTTTTCTTTCTATTTATCTTGTTATTCTTTATTCTTCATTCCTATTCTTTTATGGTAACTTAGTATTTTTATCTCCACAGTGTTCCGTCTCTTTCTTACTGCTTCTTTCTCTCCCCGTTTAGAGTTTAATAACTCATGTCATTCACTCACCAGACTTTGTTTTCAAATGATATGGTATGGCTCTCACAGCATGAGAACCTTGAGGTACTGTATTTCCCTTTTGTCCCATCTAGTCTTTCTGTAGCCACAGTTATATTCTAATTCTGTGGTGATTTTAATTGTTTTGTTTGTAAATAGGTTTTTTATTATGTAATCCACAAAATATACAATGCAATCTTACTTATATATTTACAAATAATATACTATTTGTATAATTATAATATAATTGTTATTTTTAAAATAATCAAATAATGAGAACTAAACCGTATATTTTTCATAAAATTGCCATTCCAGTGTCCTTTGTTTCCTTTTTTAGTGTCAGGTTTCCATCCAGCATGATTCCCTCCTGCCTGAGTGCACGTTCCCGAACAGTTCTTGTATTCGGATGTATGAGTCATAAATGCTTTTAGCTTTTAAGTTTGAAAACATCTTTGTTTTATCCTTAGATGTGGGCAGTATTTTTGCCACACTTTTTTTGCCCTGCCAATTTCATTTTCCTTTCATTCTGTGAACACCATTGCCCACTCCCTTCTTCCTTGAATTATTCTTGATGAGACAGCTGTCATCCTTGGCTTTGGTTACCCCATATGAAACATGTCCTACCTCCCTTATTCCCCTTTCTCTTGATATTTTCTCATTTATTACTGGTTTGACTAGTCTTGTGATGATATCTTAGTATATCTTTTGTGTGTGTTGGCTTGAAATTTGCTTAAGGTCCGTGAGCTGCAGCATTAGAATTTGTATCATCTGGGGTTTTTCGGCCATTGGTTGTCATTTTCTTTTCTGCCTTCGCACCATGAGTCAGTGTCTCCTGTTTTTTACTCCTGTTCCTTGTTTCTTTGAATGTTTTTCTCTTTGTCTATCACATTAGCTCCTTTGTTGTGTGGCACCTCCCTGCTCACTAACATTTTCTCTTGGAGTATCTAACCGCTCGTGAATTCATCTAATGTATCTTAAATCTCAGCGTTGATTTTATTTCTGAAAACTGAGTGAAGACATAATTATGGCTTGCTTCTGCCTAACTTTTAGAATATATAAAGCAGTAGGACATGAACCCTTTGGGGTTGATTATCAGATATTTACTGTGCAGCTTGTAACAGTAGCAAAATTACAGTTGCAAAATAGCAACAAAGATAATTTTTTATAGAGGGGCGTCATCACAGCATGAGAAACTGTATTAATAGGAACACAGCCATAGGAAGGTTGAAAGCCACTGATATAAAGTATAGTTAAATAACTCCTACGACATTCTCTGTTAACTTCAGGGCACTTTGGGTGCTTTATACATCCTTATGAGGGGTTATGTTTCTGTGTGGCACAGTTTTGTACTGATTGTTACCTAGCTGTGGTGTCATTGTAAATCTCAAGGTTTATTCTGGGAAACAGTTATTTGTAACGGGTCTTATGCTTTACCGTCTTGTCCTTATGATTTTTTTTTAGGTCTATCTAGAATAGTACATATTTATGACTTTGGTTCTTCACCAGGAGCAATTTTCTCTCTTGGGGACATTCGATAACATCTTAAGGCAGCTTTTTGTATTATGATGACCAGGTTGTTCCTATAGGACAAGGGAGTTTACTTGTGGGGCTGGTGAGATGGCTTGGCAATTAAGATCACTGGCTGCTCTGCCAGAGGTCCTGAGTTCAATTCCCAGCAGCCACATTGCTCACAACCGTCTATATTTGTAGTTCCAAGGTATCAGGTACCCTCTTTTTGTATGCATACATACAAGGAGATGAAACACCCAAATATATATTTTTTAAAAGAAAAATTGTAGCACTAGGGATGTAGCTGATTGCTAGATCCCATTGCTATACATATATAAAGATGTACTTCAACCACCAGAACATGTAAACAATCCTCCACAAAGGTATGCTTTTTTTCTTTTTCTTATAAAGGACAACACCTAACTGGGGCTGGCTTAGAGGTTCAGAGGTTCGGTCCATTATCATCAAAGAACTTGGCAGCATCCAGGCAGGCATGGTACAGGAGGAGCTGAGAGTTCTACATCTTCATCTGAAGGCAGAACACTGTCTTCCAGGGAGCTAGGATGAGGGTCTTAAAGCCCGTACCTACTCCAGCAAGGGTACACCTACTCCAATAGGGCCATACCTTCTTTTCTTTGTGTTCAATTGGGTATTTTATTTATTTACATTTCAAATGTTATACCCTTTGCCGGTTTCCCCTCTGTAAACCTTTCCCACTCCCCCTTATCCTGCTTAAATGAGGGTGCTCCCACAACCACTCACCCACTCCTGCCTCACTGCCCTAATATTCCTCTAAACTGGGGCATCAAGCCTTCACAGGACCAAGGGCTTCCTTTGATGCCAGATAAGGCTCCTTCAGCCCTTCCAGTCCTTCCCCTAACTCCTCTATTGGGGTCCCTGTGATCAGTCTGATGGTTGGCTTCAAGCATCTGCATCTATATTGGTTGGGATCTGACAGAGCCTCTCAGGAGACAGTTGTATCAGGCTTCTGTCAGCAAACACTTCTTGGCATTAGCAATAGTGGGGCAGTCTCTGAATGGTCTCTACTCCAGCCTTTGCCCCTGTATTTATAGGAACAATTTTGGTTTAAAATTTTGGAGATGAGTAGGTGGCCCCATCCTTGCCTAATCTCTGGATATGCTCTAGACAAGTTCTCCCTCCCCTTTGTGGGGTATTTCAGCTAATGTCATCCCTGTGGGATCCTGGGTTGCTCTTGCTTTCCTGGCATCTGGGACTTTCTGGTTGCTACCCCCAGCTTCCCATCCCCCATTGCTACACACCTCTGTTCAATTTCTTGAGCCTCTGTACATCTCCTCCATCTCCTCCCACACCTGAATCTGCCCATTTTCCCCTCCCCCTCCTTTCTTTCTCCCAAGTCCTACCCACCTTCTACTTCCCTTGATTATTTTGTTCTCCCTTCTAAGGTGTCCTTTATAGTTCTAAATTTTCTATGGAGCTTCTGATGCCTCTCTGATACTCTTGTCATCTATACCTTCTGGGTTCTCAGACTAGCAGCTGTTTTTTCTCTGGATGGAGATTGTGGTTGACGGTGTTTTCTGCTTTGTCTTGGTAGTACTGGTAGTAGCAGTGTTCCAGACATGCCTTGTCTACTGATTCTGCCGTCTCCTTGTTTTGTTGTCATTCTTTCAGCAGAGATCCTACATTGGTCCTGTCCCTCCCTTTGTGATTCGCTTTTCCTGCAAGATTTCCTAGATATTTTTCCCTTTGAGTTTGACCTGTTAATAACTGAACCGCGCACCATCTCCATGATCTTTCTGTACTGACTTCTCCTGGAGTATGGTCTTCATCTCCAGCTGCAGATTTATATTCGGTTGACTCTTCCCTTTTCATTATCTCTAGGCTATTTTTCTTTTTCTTTCTCCTGTGAGAGTGTCATTAAAATATAAAACCACCCTTGATAAATATATTAGACGAGGTCTTCTGTTGGAAACAACTGAAAACATGTGATAAGAGAATAGCCTTTGGTTGATGCTGAGGCTGTTTCTCTCTCTGCAGTTCTACCAAAATATCCTAGATCCTCTAAAAATTCCCTTATAATTTTAAAATAAATCTGAAGATCCCTTCACTAAGATTATTGCGCATGTATGCATAATTACTAATGTAATGTTTTTATTGCTTTAATTCCATTGTCAGTACAGTATGATTTCATTGAGAAATCTATGCATTATTTTTAATCAGATTTCTTTCTGAAGAAGTTTGCAAGTTTAAAATACACTGCAAAGAAATACTCGGAGGACTGGAGAGGTAGCTTAATGCTTAAAGACACTTGCTCATATACCGGACACCTACATGGCTGCTCACGACCCTCTTCCCCTCTAGCTCCCTGGCATCTGCTGTCTCCAGAAGCATCGCATCCCTGTGGTGCCCACTTGCACATTCAGACAGCACACTCACAGATACGCAGAAAATCAAACTCTGTAAGAAAAATCACATTCTCAGAACTCACACTTAACTTTTTTTTTTTTTTGTGGGGAGGGTTTTATAGTTTAGGGACAAACAGGTATAGTGGTGGCTATTTATAAATCAGTCACTCAAAGGCGGAGACAGGAGAGTCACAAGTTCGAGACTAGACTGGTGACACGCTGACATCCTGTAATTAAATAGGTTGGTTTTTGTTTGGCTTGTATTTAAGGAGCGTCTTTTATATTAGAAATTTACAGTAGCTGGAGATACAGCAGTTGGTAGAGTGCTTATCTCCCAGTGCACATGTGGCTGTGCTCACTCACAGGAGTATCAGAAGTTCAAAGTCATCTTTGACTGCATGCATGGTTAAGTTCGAGGCCGTCCTAGAATACAGGAGGCTGGGTCCATAATTTGGTCTGCCTACATTGGATAAAAAGTTAGAGGGTGTATGTAATGAAATGGACAGTTGCTGTTTTTAAGGCCTTTTCACTTTGCAGTGTGTTCTGAAATGTATTTAAACTGATGAATGATTATAAAAGCAGCCATCCTCCTGATTGTATTCCAGCTTAAAGTTTGTTACCCAGAGTTCTTTCTGTTAAGAAGGGGCAGTAGCTATGAAAGCAGTCGGATCTATCCTGACATAATTCAGAGAAACTGAGAAGTGTAGAGATAAATTTGACATAAATTGTACTTACTGTAGATTGAGATTTGCTTCCCTTCTCTTCAAAATCTAGCAAAGCTTTATTAATTTATAGATTTTTATTTCAATTTATTGCTTTAACCTTGTTAGACCGTAAAAAAAGTTTTTAATACCGTCTTTCGAAAACTATACTCATAATAATATACTTAGGCAGAAAAGGTGAACTAATGGATCTTTTTTAAAACTTAAGATATTCTGTGAAAGGTAATTGATTAAATAATAGGTCATACTTGTATAAAACACTTAAATAGAATTCAAAGTGCTTCTTGAAATTTAGTAATTAATCTTTGCAATATTCTTCTGAGATTGTTAAAGAGGTGGGACAGTTGAACTACACTTGATCTTTTATCTAAAATATCAGTTTTTGAACTTTTAATGTGTTAAAATTTCTATTGTCTTAGTCAAATAGTTGTTTACTGTATAGATTTATTCCCTATTTTTAACTCTATTTTTTTTTCCACAAATGACCTATTCTGGACTGCTTTTTTACTTTTTTAGGGCCTAACTGATCATACTGAGTCTTTATCTGAAAATGGCCTTGCAAGTAACCTTAAGGTACACTACATTTAAAAAGTTAGAGTAGTAGCTCAGGCATAAAGGTGTATGCCCGTAATCCTTGGCCTCAGGAGTCTGAGGGGTTAGGGTTCATTTTTTTTGTCAACTTGACACAGATAGAATGATCTAGCAAGAGGGAATTTCTTCTAGTAGATTTGCCTGAGGGTAAGTCTGTAGAACAGTTTCGATTGATGATTGATTTATGAGGGCTCATCCTACTGTGGGCAACTCCAACCTTGAGCAGGGGTCCTGGGTTGTATAAGGGGGGGCAGGCTGAGTGAGCAGTAGATAGCAAGACTGGTTAGCAGCATTCCCCATTGTCTCTGCTTTAGTTTCCTACCTCTAGGCTTCTACCCTCCTGGGTTCCTACCATGAGTTCTCTCTGTAAGGGATGGTGATGTGGAAGTGTAAGACAAATACACCTTTCCATCCTCCCCAGGCTGCTTTTGCTCATGTTCTTAGGAATAGAAACCAAACCAAGACAAAAGATCACATGAACTCAGGGTGTCAAGAGGGTGGCCTGGGCAGTGTAGTATGACAGTGCCCCAAATAAGAAGTAAGTAGGTGAATGAAACGCTGGGATTACAAAGATGGGGTTGGTGGTTTGACTAGAGCTTTTCACGTTAGTGCATATATAACACAGTTCAAATGCATCTCTGCCATCCAAGGATGTAGAGTTTTATGTGCCAGATTGTTATCTCTTTAAGTAATGGCCCAAACAGTAGTAAAGTGTAAAATGAATGTAACAGTTGATAATGTGAAGAGGTTATCTCTCTCTCTCTCTCTCTCTCTCTCTCTCTCTCTCTCTCTCTCTCTCTCTCTCTCTCTCTCTCTCTCCACACACACACACACACACACACACACACACCTTTGAGACAAGGTCTTATTTGTAGCCCAGGCTCCCATCCATCCTGCAGCTGTTCTGTCTCAACCTCTCCAATGCTGGGATTATAGGCATATGCCACCAGATTCAGGTATCATTTTTTAATTGTCATAGTCTCGTTTCTTTTTTAAGATTTATTTCTTTTATGTGAGTACACTGTAGCTGTCTTCAAATGCACCAGAAGAGGGCATCAGATTCTATTACAGATGTTGTGAGGCACCATGTGGTTGCTGCGAATTGAACTCTGGACCTTTGGAAGAACAGCCAGTTCTCTTAACCACTGAGCCATCTCTCCAATTCCTTAGTCTCTTGAGAATGTTTTCAGCAAGTTAAATTCTTTTTCCCCCTGAGGATGGCCTTAAGCTTTAGGTCCTCCTGCCTCTACCTCCCATCTGCTGGGATTGTAAGCTTATACCACCATGACCAGTTTATGACAGGCTGAGAACCAAACTAAAGGCTTCATGAATACATTGGAAATCTCTCTACCAACTGAGATACAGCCACAGCCTCCCAGTCAGCTAAATCCCTTCCATGTAATTTTCTTTCAGAAATACCTGGTGATCTCTTTAATAGATAAAGATTTTCAAGTTAGATAAAGTTTTCATACTACCACAAAGGAAAGGAAATCTTTGCTAATATCAGTGTCAATATTCAGTTAACAGAGTAATCTTTTTACCCATTTAAAAGAAATGAGGTAGTCTTGTTTGTAAAAGCATAGGCCCTAAAGATAAGTCGGAACCTTTGGATTTGTTGGCTTATTGCAATATAATGAAAGTTTAGAATTTTATGTGAGATTGGAAATCATGCTTATCCTAGTCTCATAGGTAAAAAAAATAAGCATATGTGTAATATAGCGCCTCAAATTAATTAGTAAACCATCTACTCAAGTATTTTTGCTAATACTTACTTTCAGTATTATAGAGCAGCAAGCAATAGCTGGAGAAAATTAACTTTACTGAATATAATAAAAATGAACAAGAGAGAAAATATGGAAACATTATGGTAATAGTGTATATTTTATTGGGTATTTGTTTGTCTTTGAAAAAAAATATAAATTGAACAAAAAAAAATAGCCCTGAATATTGGCAGGTTGTATCCCACCATATTTGCTGATCATATTATAAAATTTTTATAGTTCAGTATGATTTAATCAATAATTTGCGTGTCTCTGTCCACCAGACAAATGGGATTGAATCAGTTTCAACAGCTTTATTTTGGTATCTCTGTGCCACTGTGCCCACCATTTAATATACACCATTCAATGGATGTTCCTGTATTTCTAGAATTCTGCAGCCATCACCATAATCTAATTGTAGGACATTTATATCATCACTAAAAGACATCTAGTGTCCATTAGCAATGCCCCTGGATGTCATCTTCTGCTCACTTGCTTCTCTCATAACAGACAAGTGTCAGACAACTAGAATGCTTTTCTTTGTTTGTTGGCAAATATAATGGGAGGAATATGTATGTTTTGGTCCTTTGTTCTTGTCTGTCTTTCTACTGCAGATCTTCAAGAAAAGATCCTTTGGTTTTTGTTCTAATTTATTTCTTCAGTGCATGCATGTTTTAGAGTTGGTTCTTAAAATACCAATTTTTTTTTTCTGATTTGTGTAAAAATGTGATAAATGAAGGTTTGCTTTTGGCTTTTGTTTGTTTTTGTTTTGTTTTGTTTTGGGGGAGTAGGATGGAACAGCCCTTTTCCTTCAGACCTTACCCTGAAAGACATGTTTTTATGTGTATTTATATACCCCATCAGTCATTCTCAGAACAGCTTGGGTTCTGCGTCTGTGTAGATAGGTAACTCTGAGTCCAGGCTCTTGAGTGCACCATGGTGTTTCATTGTTTGGCCAAAGTACTTACAGATCCTCAAAGCTCTAGACTTCTAAAACTTACCCATAATCTCCTTTTCACTAATATTGCTCTGCTGTCACTAAAGATATCAGAAAATTCAAATCACTGAAGATTTCTGAAAGACAGAAGGCGTCTCTCCCACCTTCTGCTCCTCTTGTCTTGGACAAGTGCTTCTGACAGTGTGGTCCACCCTTGAGAGGTCGTCTGTAACTCCACTTCTCCATCTGATTCCCAGATTACACTCTACCCTGCTTCCTCAGCAGCCTCTAAATGACTTCGTGTTTTAAAGCATTAACTTCTCCTTTAATTAATTCTGATGAATCTGGCCCGTCTTTAATGCTGTATCAGAATTGGCAATTAAATGTCAAGGAGACTAGCCCACCAATGTTTTCAGTTATCGTTCTCAGAATGACATACGTATAATGAAGTTAGTGAACACCCTAAGCCCTCATTTCAACCCTCGGATATGTTTTTCACATTTTCTGTGGTTTCTAGATTTAATGTGTCTTTAATTTGAAGTTGGTAATAAACTGAATATGGACTTTAAAATGTTCTACCTGTAAACATCAACTAGCATCACTATTTTCCCCAAAATATCAGATATTTTGACATGGTTGTGTAGCGGTTATCAACATTTTCTGAATTTGTAGTTATATTTCTAAAACTAATATGAGAGAGAATGTTTCCTTTGTTAAGTCAACCAAGATTTAGTTTTTGTAAAAATATATTAAAGTGTTGGATCAGACTCGACTGAAACAGCGTTGGTTGGTATAACAGTGAGCAGAGTCTTTAAAATCAAATGTGTGATTTATTTACTTTTTAAAAAGCATGTACATATTTCTACTCTCTGGATATAATCAGTGTCTTTTTAATGCTTAGTGCTTCTGCAGTTTTATCTGTCAAGGGTAGTGATTGTGACGTTTTGAAGGTACCCTCTAACCTTTTCCCTTCCTCAGATGAGCTGAATTGCAACTAGGTTGTAGTAAGTTTGTTACACATATGTAGACACTGGTGAGAATCAGTATGTCCACTGGCTTATTAGTTTCACAGATGCTCCCATAATACTTAGTGCACTCTTGGGTATATTAAATTATCATATCCTGACAGCAGTCCTGAAACATGCCAGTCTTATAAAGCCGTATTTCTGAGAGTCAAAGCCAGGCTTCAGTGAACCATAGCTGATATGCCATGTTAATTTCCATAACTATCATTACTGGGGGTGTCAGTATTTCCAAGACATGAAAAATCTTAATAAATCTACCCAGTTTTAAAAAATCACATTATGTTACCTTATCACAAGGTTTCCAATTACAAGGCCTGATTTTCTTCAGTCCCAATTGAATCATTTCACAAATAATGATAAGTATCTTTACTCCTATCATGGGTTATTAAATATTTACTTAAGTGTTCAATATACCAAAACACAATATTTTGAATGTTCTGATTTCTCAGTATGTACTATTCATGCTGTGAATGAAAACCTCTAACCATCTCATATAGCATATTTACATATACAAATGATTTTGCCTTAAGTAGAAAAGACACAGCTGACAGATACATAGGTTAATTTGCTTTCTTAAATTGCAGCAAACTGTTCTGTGATTCTTTTGTGTGTTTGGGGCTATGTTGTAGAGAAAGAAATCATCAAGCAACATTTTAAGGACATTGCTCTTTTGTATCTGATCCTTAATAAACTTCTAGACCTCAAATAGAACATTTCTTTGTAAATTCTTCCCTTCAAATTATTAATAATGGAAATGCATTTTTTAATCCCGTACCCCCTCCCCCAGCACAGCTTTTAGATTGTAGATAAACTTCCCAGCTCAGTAATTAACTGAGCTCAGTCATCGCACCCTGTATCATGTGATTTTTTTTTTCCAGTGGAATACATTATTAGAGCACTTACACAGCCAGTCTAGCTGCAGCAGCCCAGGCGGCAACAGCAGTGCCATTTTTCACAAAGAAAATGTTGAACAGGAGCCAAATGTTTGGTGGCAGTCTGTTGCTAGGAAATCAAGGTCCTGAGGCGATTAATGACAAAGCAAGCAATAACAAGAAGGCAGAATTACAGATTTAAAAGAGAAAAAAGTGGTTGGTGTTATAATTACCCAAAGAAATCCGCACTCATTAAATTGGCTGTTTTTATGATTGACTTTAATTGGAGGTTAGCTCAGATATTTAGCTCCTTTCCCACCCCTTTAAACACACACAGGCACATAATCTGTAGAACTGCAGACTTGTTTTTCTAAGCATTGAGAGGAGCTTGCCCTGTAATTTGATCCCCACTGACAGATGCATTTTCTATGCTGCCATTTTGAATTAACCTATTGTAGAACAATTTTCTTCAGCCCTGTTGAATAAAACATCCAGTCTGATTCCCTCCGATGGATTTGATAGAGTAGAAGAATGTACTTCGCGTTGAAGTAGATTGTTTGCGTGGACTCTACTGATTTTGAACTCTGCCAATAAGCACAATCATTTGTAATAAATTTTCAAAGAAATTTCTGGTGAAAAGGTAATGAGAGTCACCCTTTTATAATTTAGTGTTTTGTACCCCGCAACAAAATAATATTATTCTTGTAAGGCAGTGTTTTATTTCTAGTATGCTTCATGTGAGTTCTGGGGAAAAAATCCTTTCTATTTAATATTTTGGGAATGTAATATTATATTTGTATTCTCTAAAATGACCATTCGTCCTCCCCCACAAACAATATTTTAATATTAAGGGACAACATAATTAAAAGCACTTTATTTCAAGAAATAATTTTTATACATATTATGCTTAACCATGGTGATTTTTAGATTGGCATATTTCATTCTTTGTAAAATCATACTTGAAAGCCTTTATTGAAATTGTCTCACATTTGATAACACGCATTACTGAGAAAGCACCTAATCCGTTTTCCAGGTGTAGCAGCAGAGGAAGATTCAGAACTTATTTACTTATGAGAAGCCTGAAGAATAAAGTTCCACTGCTCTCCAGGCTTCCAATCCAACCCTGGAACAGAAGAGCCAAGCACATTCTGTCTGACAATGCACACGCTGCTAATCAGACGCCAGTGCCAAGCTGTCTGCTTTGTTAAATACTCAGCTTCCTAGAGGCAGGAAGACAGCTGCTATAAGGATGATGAAATTTGGTAGTTCAATCTATTTTTGCTACCCTTGGGCTACCAAGATACTGTTAATTCAGACCACCCCAATTGGTACACTTTAGGGAGTTTTTTAAAGAGTTTGTAATTAAAATGATAAAACATCATTATTACATTGAAGACCTTCTGTAAGTTTTACATTTGGCAGATACCTACTGAGATAACCCCAGCATGTAATTTACAATGATGTAATGGGTGTAATTGCATTGTGGGGGAAAAAAGGAGAAAGAGAGAGAACTATAGTAGGTGAGTGCATCTTTTAGATGAGTTTTGAGGTTTGCTTCTGTTTCATTTAAATCTACTTTTTCCCAAAATCGCCTGCCAATATTTGAATGTAGTAGCTGCAAACCTTAAGATACTCTGTGGGGGAGGGATGGGAGGAGATGTTTTTAAAATAGATATCAGCCTAGATACTGCCACCAGGGGGAGAAGCTAAAAACTTAAAAGTCCTCAGCTGATTGTGATACTGGCAGCGAGAAGATTATACCTCTTAGATGCACATAATTAATCACATCACCCAAATGATTCTGCCTTTGGGACATGATTCTGAAATTTTCTGTGAAGCTCATAAACTTAACACACTACTAAATGTAAATAAAACGACAACTGTGTAGGATGGTGATTTATGGAAAGGTCTGGGAGATAGGACGAGCAGGCAACACGAATGCTATTCCTTTTTCCTGTCAGTCTAGTTGAGGAACCGTCCTTCTGATACCGAGAGCTCTCCGTATGTGAAAACAAGCTGCCTTGATCGGAACATGTCTGTTAGGAACTAATGACCACAAAGTCTCAAGAACTGGGTCGCGTGGTGTCTAAGGTAGTTGTCTCCTTCTGTTGTCATTGTATGGTTTCATTTTTAATATTCCCTCTAAAAAGCAAATAACCTAATCCCAGATTTTTTTTTTAAAGGCAAAATTTGTGGGTTTTGCCTTGGATAAAGTAGCTGCAAAAACTAGTTGCTGGTGCTGGGATCCAACCCTGCTGCTGCCCAACAACATTGAAGTTCTTGTCATGGTCACTGAAGAACAGCCTGTCCTTCTGCCTGAGACTACACATGTATATATTAGAGACCCTATGGGCTAATTAGCTCTTTAAACAGTAATTTTGCTCAGTCTACCATATAAAGAGCATCTCCGAGTTTTAAGGTTTTGGGTTTTTTTTTTTTTTTTTTCTGTTGATTTGAGAGGAACGTAAAGTGACAAACAATGGCAGGCAGCTGTTGAAGTGAGGATAGTGTTCTGTACAGTGCCATGTAAGTAGGCACATAGTTTTCTGGAGTTCCCAGAGCTGCAGAACTGTAGTGTATACATGGACCTGAGGTCTGATGTGTGCATCTCTGGATAGCCTACAGATGGTGTTGAATAGATCTAGTTACATTGCAAATGTATGGCATGGTCTCATTCAAGAGTGGCAGAAAGGACCTGCCCTAAGTAACTAAAAAAACAAAAAACAAAAACAAACCAAAAAAAAAAAAACAAAACTGGTGTTTGAACTAGAAAGAAGCTAAATGAAAAAAAAAAAGAATAATGTATAAACACTGTGTTCTAGTTAGTAAACGTGTTTCTCACTGACTTGGGAGTTGGTGATTCTGAAGCTGCTGTGGGTATGTATGTGCTGGGATGAAGTAAATGGGTGGTGAAAGCTGTGTTTCTTGCTGTCAAAAAAGGACTACAAATCACAGATAAATATGTACATGGGGTAGCTAGGCTGATGCGTAAGATATGAACCCATGTTTCCTTTATTGTATGAAGATGGGTAAACGTAGAAATACTCAGAAATGTGCCTGCACATAGGTTAGCCTGCATGCGTGTGTTTCCTAGTTATATTTCTTTGGGAGGCACTGGAAACAATGGTTCTCTAGCAGCAACGAACCATCCAATACTGAGATTTCGTTTTGTAGACCTCAGTGATCAATGAAAGGCTCTAAAGCTACTTCAAAAATAACCAGCTTTGGTTCTGCTAAGGAAAAATGCAAGAGAAGCCTGCGGGTCTTGTAGTTGCTGAACAGAGGCGAGGATTGGTAAAAGTGAAAGGAACCAGCCTGCCAGAAGTGGGGTCAGAATCACCAGTGTGGAGTCTTGGTGTGAGGAGGTGGCAGAAACCCGGCTTCTCTGGTGGTGTTCTTTCAGCCTCATGTTTGAGCAAAATCTCAGACAAATCCAAACTGGTGGACATTCTAAACATGTAAATTCTTGACATTAGATAATAGTAATTCAAGAACGCTGGTACCTTAAGCAGAGGCCATGTCAGGTGGTATTCCAATGGGTATGGCAGTACACAGTGCAGACTGGCACAGGAAAACAGAGATTCTGTGCCATCCAGAATCATGCAGCATCATCACTCAAAGTATTGATCAGTATTTTTTAATCTCTCTGTATCCCTCAGTATCCCACGGATCCCTCCATCCCAAAGGTAGCCATTATCTGAATGTTATGATTATTACCCTGTCTCTTGAGGGTTAGGTGCATCTTCTCTGACTGATCCCACACCAGGCAGTCTCTGCTGTGTATATGTTGGGGTCCTCATATCAGCTGGTGTATGCTGCCTGGTTGGTGGTCCAGTGTCTCAGAAATCTCAGGGATCCAGGTTGAGACTGCTGGTCCTCCTACAGGATCACCCTCCTCCTCAGCTTCCTCCAGCTTTTCCCTAATTCAACCACAGGGGTCGGCAGCTTCTGTCCATTGGTTGGGTGTAATTATCTGCATCTGACTCTTCCAGCTGCTTGTAGGGTCAGAGGGGAGTCATGATAGGTCCTTTTTGTGATAGTGTCAGGCCTTGGGGCCTCCCCTTGAGCTGGAATCACACTTTGGGTCTGTCCGGTCTCCATTTCCATCCCTGCAGTTCTTTCAGACAGAAACAATTATGGGTCAGAGGTGTTTGTTTGTTTGTTTGTTTGTTTTTTACTATGGGCTGGGACCATTTCATCTATGATTCCTCACTTTGAGTTCTGAGAGTCTCTCACCTCCCTGGTCTCTGGAGGGTCTCCCCAGGGTCTCCCCATTGATTGCCTCCCATGGTTGCCTGTTTCCATTCTTCCTGCTGACCCTCAGGGCTTCAGACCTTTTCTCCCACCTGAGAGTGTTTTCCTCTTCTCCTCCGTGTTCCACCCCCCCACCCCCCCACCCCCCCACCCCCGATTGCTTTCTTTTCCCTCCCAAGTGGGATTGAGGCGTCCTCATATGGACCCTTCAGCTTGTTAACCTTTTTGAGTTGTGTGGATTGAATCCTGGGTATTCTGTACTTTTTTCCCCCTAATTATTAGTGAGTACATACCATGCATGTCCTTTTGGGTCTGAGTTACATAGAATATTTTCTAGTTCCCATTCATTTGCCTGCAAAACTTATGTCTTCATTGTTAATAGCTGAGTAGTATTCCATTTCATAAATGGACCACATTTTCTGTATCCATTCTTCTGTTGTGGAACATCTGGTTTGTTTTCAGCTTCTGGCTGTCACAAATAAGGCCACTATGAGCATAGTGGAACACATGCCCCTGTGGCATGGTGGGGCATCTTTTGGGTATATGCCCAAGAGTGGTATATCTGGATCTTCAGGTAGATCTATTTTCCAATTTTCTGAAGAACCTCCAGATTGATTTCCAGAGAGGTTGTAATCCCACCAGCAATCCCACCAGCAATGGAGGAGTGTTCCTCTTTCTCCACACCCTTGCCAATATGTGCTGTCGCCTGAGGTTTTGATCTTAGCTGTTCTGACTGGCGTAGGTGGAATCTCAGGGTCATGTTGATTTGCATTTCTCTGATCACTAAGGACTTTGAACATTTTTTTAAGTGCTTCTCAGCCATTCAAGATTTCACTGTTGTAAATTCTGTTTAGTTCTATATCCCATTTTTTTAATTGGGTTATTTGGTTTCTTGGTGGTTAGCTTCTTGAATTCTTTATATATTTTGACTATTAGCCCTCTATTGAATGCTAGTGAAGATATTTTTTTTCCTACTATGTCCTTCATCTTACAGAAGCTTTCCAGAAAGAAAGAAGGCATACTCAATAAATGGTGCTGTCTAACTGGCAGTCTGTATGTAGAAAACTGTAAAAGCTCTATATGTTTCACCTTGCACATAGCTCAAATCCAAGTGGATCAAGGACCTCAACATAAAACCAGATACACTGAATCTAACAGAAGAGAAAGTGGGAAAGAGCCTTAAACTCATTGGCACAGGGGTAAATTTCCTAAACAGAACTCCAGTGGCTCATGCTTTAAGATCAGGAATTGATAAATGTTGCTTTTATTTCTTACTATCAAAATGGTTTCTTTGTTCTTTTTGCTAAACTCTATTTCTTATTTTAAAATCCTCCTTTGCTTTCTTAAATTAGTTACACTTATTTCCTGATTGAGACTAGCTTAATATTTAGAGCCTTTATTTTTTTAACTGTTTTTTTTTTCTTTTTCCAAGCTGTCTTATTTTCCGATGTGTTGATTTATTATTTGTGATAACTTCTTAGGCTTTGATGAAGATGTATATTTCTGAAGATATGGTGTTTGTATTTGAATCTTGCAAAAAAGTCTGGATGCCATCAACTTGGAGACATAAGCTAATAAATTCTTGGCATACATTGTATGGGTTTCATATGAAATGTAAGTTCCAGATTCATGAATTTCCATGAAAGTAGATTTGTAGTTAAGGTTTCAGAGAAGATATGCCTCTACCCACCGTGGAGGCTTAAACTGGTTAATCTTCTTTGCTCGCTCTTTCTCTGAGGTGGTCTTAGTTCTGTTTTATTCTCGCACTAAGCATGTAACCTGTTCTTGTCCCGTGTTTATGTGGGACATAAAATAGCGGTATAATCTGTGGAGGTATCCTTACCTTCATTACACTTGGAGTTTATCTCCATTGCCTTGGGCTCAGTGGTGTGATGGTAAATACATTCAAGTCACCAGTGGGTGTCAAGCCTTAATTTAACAAGTGTTTAGCTTCCCATTGTGGCTCATTTCAGACTATGTGAAGTCACTGAATTGTAAGATGGAAGAGATGAATGATTAGTTATTTTTCCAATTCTGTCTCTGCTCTCAGCTGACAGTTTGTGGGCAACTGTGAAAACTACAGTTCGGTTGACAGGATCCGGCCTCTGCCAGTGAAAGACGCTTGAGTGTGTTTCCTTACTTCATGAGTTTCTATTTTTGTTTATCTGCTGAATATAATCTGTTACCCAGCAATATAGTCTGGAGAAAGACTATCTTCCTACTGCTGTACATCATCTTTTCTCATTTTGAGCAACAAGACTGTGTCAGAACCAAGTCACCTGTATTGACAGAAATAGAAGTCCTTCTTGGTCACTAATGTATTGGGCTTTGGCTTTGTTTTTGGAAAGCCAAAAATGCATCAAATGTTAAAATTAACCAGAATCTTTATCACACATCTTTATATTATAAAAGGTATTTACATGTATTTGATCTCATTCTATCTAGTATTTCATATGGTATTATTTCTACTGTTTAATGAATGTTTACTTGTGTCCTTGTACAATATCTCTGCCCAACTACTTATGAGAATATGTGTAAAAATCTCTCAACATGGGTAATAACACATAGCCAAATGTATATATCTATGTATATATATATGTGTGTGTGTATATATGTATGTATGTATGTATTTATGTGTGTGTATATATATATATATGTGTGTGTGTGTGTGTGTGTGTGTGTGTGTGTGTGTGTATATATATATATATATATATATATATATATATCCTTATGACATCTGGAAGTAATCCCACCTCATTTATTCACTGTAGTATTAGCAACAACTGCAAAATGTGGGGAAATTCTTGAAAGATCAGTCATAGAAGAATATATGGCAGAGCTTTTATACAGTGCAGCACTGATTTTATGAAATCTGTTTATCAGTAGTGATTTCAGAAAACATTGTTTTAGCTGAAGGAAAAATACAGAGAGCTTCCTCCTCTGTAGGAGAGGAGTTAAGGATGGAAAGTGCACAAAGCCCAAGAAGCTAAAGTGAGCAGAAGGGAAGGTGGGAGGCCAGGGGCTGTTAATAACATGGGAGTGTAACATTTGGCATAGTTTTCATTTTTGAACACCTCATCTCTTTAAAAGATTAAAAAAAATATTACTGGTTGGATGGGAGACGTGAAATTGTAAGCAAACCAAAATAGATGTCCACTATGTGGACAGGTTGGATCTGAATTATCCAAATAAATCTTTGTTTCTCTTCAATTTGTCTTTTTAATTACTGTAACCCCGGCAAGCCGTGAATTTCAGCTGGCATCAAATTCAGTCTTCCTGCCTCTACTTCCTTGACATTGCGATTACAGATGTAGACTACTAGGCCTAGCAGAAATAAGAAATTTATGAGGTCATTCTAACCACCCATGGATGGATGGAAAAGAAAAATGCTTTGCTTACCATAGATGTTTGAAGCTGGGTGGCAAACATAGAGGGTTTACTAGGGTTGGGGCATGAGCCCACATGGTGGTTAGAGTCACCATGATAAAATTCAGGAGAAATCATCAGTACTTACAGCTTTTGAGTGAACACAATTCTGGAGAACAGGACATTTATATGCACGGTCTTATAGTCAACACACCATGACAATTTCATGCAGTCATCTTAGAACTTTTCAACAAACTATCCCATTTTTCTAATTCCGAGCACCTCTCTGTGTGAAAAGGGTTATTAAAATTCTCTTCAGACAAATATAATATTTTCTGCCACTTTACTGAGATTCTCTTTTCCCCCCTCTTCCACGTGTGTAATTGGGATAGTGAAGGAGGAAAGTAAAATTTATTCATTGGGTCTTTTAATCAAGTTGGGATAAGTAATGAATTTTGAGCCAAAAAGTTAACAAAAAATCAAGAACTATTTAATAATAGTGTGTAGCTTGGGCACATTTGGCACTAGGTGGCATGTTTTTCCCATACCCCTCCTCACAAGGCTTGGGAACCTGGGCAGAAGAAATAGAAATGTCCTAAAAACCCAGAAGTGGTTAAACAACGTTTTCTAGACTCATTCAGAAAGGCTTTGACCCCTTGCACAAGACCTCCACAAAATTCCAGCATGGAGAAGGGAAAGTAGACTGTGTCCCACCCCTAGTAAGGAGTTCCTGGGAGAGCAAACATCTGGTTTCATCAATGGCATGGCACCGGGCATACCAACTACACTCCAGGACAGGCCCATACTCAGGAGTAGTTTGCCTGCCCAAATGGACTCCAAATGGATAACTTTAGTACTGCTGTTACTATTACTGAAACTTGGGTATTAATTTATCATTTCCCCAAAGTTTTGGGAGATAGAAGTAAACACCTTAAATTTTAATCCATAAGTTAGAGTTTAGCTCCATAAAAGTATTTTAAAATCATAGTATGTCTTCATGAATTCTATAAAAGTGCTAAAATTGTATTTGCTTTCATAGCTTGGGATTTTGCAGTGTCTAATTAATTGGATCATTCCATGGGCCTCTTCATGTATTTTGAATTCATTTTAAGTATATTTGTGTGATTGTATACTTTCTTATGTGCTGGGAGTAGAACCTCTGGTCTCATCTATGCCAGGCAAGAGATCTACCAGTAAGCTACACCCTGAGCCCCTACATGTGCTTCAAAACAGCTTTGCCACATTCTGGAGCTGGTACTATATCATCCTTCAGCACCTTTCCACAGAAAATTATCTAGGCTTGAACCTAAGTTTCATGTATTATAGCTCAGCCCTCTACTACTAAGCCTAAATTTCAGCCTTAATCTCTACCTCTCTCGTTTCTCCCATTTTCATAGGATATGAAAGGAAAAGATGGTTCGTAAAGTGAAGGAACTGGATGGAGACTGAGTATTTGAGCACAGTACTGCTCTGGAACGTTTTTGTTCCTTTCATTTCTCTTTAGTATTTACGTTTGTGGGGTGTACATAGAGTGCATTGCTTCATAAGGCAGCTCAGCGGTAGCTCTGGGTATCTCTTAGTTAGAAATTCTTTTGGCTATGTGCAAGCAAACACTGCCCATTCATTAATTAGCAGCCCAGCTTAGAATCATCTGTTGATAAAATTACCAAAACGGATCATCCATAAGTGTTTATGCTGCAAACAGTACATCGGAATGTCATAATCTCATTTCATTAAGGAATTTACATACACACCAGATTTTAGAGTGCTCTTTCTTGACGAACATCTACTTCCACACTGTTTGTGTTTGAAAACATTCAATAGCCAGTCTTGAATTTAAAAATGTAATTGAATGCTTAAAGAATTACAAGTGTTCCTTTCCCTAGCTCTAATGCTAACCAAGTGCTTTTCTAAACTGCTAAGAATGGACTGAAGATGCTGCTGAGGGCTTTAGATACTTATCTGCCTAATTGAGCCATCATTTGTTGACATGAGGAAAACCATGTGACCTGCTTTAATGCCTTTCTTGGGAACATCAGGGGGCTAGAATGTGGCTCAACCAAGAGTAAAACCAGCAACATCCTTGTCATCTGGCATGGGAAAGTAACATTGGTTGTACAGTAGTGTAAGGGTAAGAATGTGAGTGTAATCGTAATCTAGACATTATAGGCATTTTTCTTCAATTTGTGATTGTGATGTTTTAATCACTCAAGTAGTTCACCTAAAACTATTCACTGTTGCTTACAGCTAGGTACTAGGAATTGTTGACTTGTCAAGTTGATTGATGCAAGAGTATCAGGTGGTAGTAAAATTAAAATTGGTATTGATCACTGAAGTAATGAAGTAATCCAAAAGGTTTTGAGTAGACGGGGGGAATATGATAAAACCTGTGCTGTATACATTAATATGGCCTGGGTGTCTTAAACTAAAGGTAAGACAGATTATTAACTGTACGGACATTGACTAGAAATTAGTATTAAGATAAACATGAGAGAATAGAAAAGGTGTATTGTGTATAGCTGTGTAAAAAAATTGGAAGTTACTGCCTTGGAGATCATACCTCCTGTAGTCAACCAGAGATGGAAATAATCATCTGGGTAGGTAGTGGGTTTGACTGCAGGAAGATGAATGCTATCATCATCTATGTGATGTTGTAAATAGTGAAGAAGAAATTGAGAGCCCGTATTCTCAAGGATGGCTCATCACTGATGAAAATGGCTAATGTGCTTTGATGAGGTCCATCCAGTGCCACATCCAGCAAGGGGGCGCTGCCAGGTAGAGATCCTGGGTTCAATCCATAGCACCAGAAAGAACATAAAGGAAGGAAAGGGGAGAAGGAGGGAGGCGGCTCTACCACATGACATGCCACGATTTACCTCATGATAGCCTAAATACATTAGGAAGAAATAAAATAGCTATACTAATAAATCAAAAGTTGATATAGCAATCTATGTGATCATATATGTGCCTTTCCATGCAGCAATAAGTATAAAGATATTGCTGATTTTATAACATGTACAAATGCTTCTGTGTGTATATGACACAGAGGGGCAGAAACCATCCAGTGGAATAATTTTGCATTACTCTGAAGAAGGTACAATTTGTATACCATAAAGCTCAAGGACTATATGTATAGGTATATTGTTGCAACAGTTCTCTATCAGTAGGTTAAAAAAAGAAAAATGAACCTTGTCCTAAACCTCATACCTGAAAGTCGAATGAATCATCCCTTAAATGTAAAACTATAAAAAAGAAAACTGCCAAGAAAACAATCATGGAGGAAATTGTCTGGAACTGTAGCTTATCAAATCTCTATTTAAAATTATATTAGCTAAATAGTCAACAAAGCTAAGGGCACACTAGTTAAAAAAGAATCAGTAGGACTATGTGTTTTACCCATAATATAATTTTACACTAAGGAACCCAGTACATTGTTTTAAAGGATAGAAATGTGGCACGTTTTTTAAAATCTGCAAAATAGAAAGCAAGCATTAAGACCTAAAGCTGGATGAATACTCCTGGCCCAGCACAGGTGAGGTTAGCAACGTAACGAACACCAAACAGCCAACAGTAGATAGGCTGGAGACAGTCTAGTAATGATTCTAGGGAAATGTTGGTCCGATAAATTTTAATTTTAATACGGTTTGAATTTTTCCTTCCTGTGATCATTTGCACGTATACGTCGTTTTCATGGCCTAGTTAGGTATCATTCCTATGACAGGCACATAGCACTGTGCCGTGTGCGCTGTTTCTTGTCTGGGATAACTGAACTCCATGCAAATAGCAAACTTGCTGTCTCCAGTCATATATCTCTGTGAAACCACCATGGCTTTTAGCTGACACTCTGTAGTGAAACTGCCCGTTTCTTTCCTCCATGGAGCACCATTGTTTTGGCTTTTGGTCCCTTTGTTTCTCGGCGCTGGGAACCGTGCCCATATTTGTTGTTGGCTTAGGCATTTGTTTTATCACTGAGCTGTCCCCTCAGTCCTAGAGAGACCTTTACAGATATAATTTAGCAAAATACACTTTTTATTTAAATCCCCTTCATGATTGCCTTGGAGTACACTTCAGAAGTTTTGTTGAGTACAAAATTATTGTCATTATTATTATTATTATCATCATCATCATTATTATTGGTGTGAGGGTGATCTGGCCGCACCAGTGTTGATTCAGCTAATCTGGCTGGCTAGGCGGGTGCCCTTCCTCCCTCACTGCTCCATGTGTGTCCCTCTGATGTGTCCCTCTGAAAGCCGCATGCCTGCCCTACAAGGAAGACCTTCCCTGAATAAAGGAGGGACCAGCGTTCTGGTCAAGGCTATAGGAGAGCTGCACTCCCCTGCTAGAACCTCCAAACAAGCTCTCAAGGAACACAAAATCCTTAACGCTTCCCATGGCTTCCTCCTACTAGTCTAGTATGTTCTTACGGCTTCTTCTCTCAGTCTACCTAACTCATAACCATCGCCTTCCTACTTATTTGTCTTCTTGGTGATCTTGTTCTGATGAGATATCTAAAACTTCCTGTCCTGCTGCTCCATGAGCTATTGTCTCTATTTCCTCGAAAGCCTAACCCTGTAAGTGTGCGTGCTGCTCTGGCCTCAGATGCTCTCCTAGAATACCAGCTAATGGGGAGGGGTAAAGACTTTGCCCATCTTAAACACATTGCTGCTGGCAGTTAGCATAGTACCTATTGTTATGTATGTGGATATGCTGAATCTGTTACTTCCACCCTATACTGATGAGCACATTACAAGTAATACAAGAATTAAAACTATTGTGTTTCCCTTATTTTGATTTTTTTAATTCTTGTTTTCATAGTGGGCACCTTTCTCATATTTCTTGTTTGGAATGTTTTTTTACAATATTTGTTTTCAATTGAATATGATCATGTCCAAATGTATTCATATAGCTACTATTATTCTCCAACTAAATGTTTGTCTTACATACCATCTTTAGTATGGTATCATGATTACTGTTCTCAAAACTTTTAATACATTCTGAGTAATTCCTCATTTCTTCATGTTAGATTACACTGATCGGTCTAATAAGGTGTTGACGGGATTTGCTTCCTTTGATTCAGATTTTGAACCAAGTTTTAATTCTAGAGTATATGATCAAAATCTCCAAACATTATAATGTGTTACAAAATGTTATATATAAAATAACGGCAGCTTTGTATGTACTGGGGAAACTGAGAAAGTTATTACTTTAGCTTTCACCAAGAAGACTTAAAGAAAGTTTATCAAAAGGGATTTTAGAAAGAACAGATTTATAGCAGCTGTCTGATCCATGCCCAGAATCCCCATGTTCAGCTAAAACAGACTTGCCCTGGGCTTTCTAGAGCATAATGCCCTCAGTGAGTAGCTTTCGGCAGCGTTTTCAGAAAGCAATATTTTCCTTTAGTAAAGGGGTCACTGTACTGTTTTTCTTTTTCCTTCTCCTGTCTTATCTTTTGAGTTCAGGAAGTACTTTAAATTTACAGCCAGCTTTGAAGGCATGAAGCAAGTTCAGCCCCAGAAATATTTTCTGTTATAGCATTAATCTAATTCCATGAAAGTAGAACTGATTTTTCATCTGTAAAGTAGATAAAGTGCCTGGAGCAGCCGACCATTATTCCGGGTTATCATGATAAAGAAGCTTAGTTTTGACACGAAAGAGTTTATCAGCCCAACCAGTGGAAGATTTCATCTTTTTTGTTGAAAGATATATTAATGGATTATAATCTGTCTTGGCTTTCAAAAAAAAAGTTCACCTTCATATTGAAAATGCCTTCCTTAATCGGCAAGTTTGTGTTCATAGCAAGTCAAGCAGTGCTGAGGTATCACATGGAATTAAGTCTGTAGCATTATACCATTTCATGTTTGTTTTAATGTTCAAATAATTTTCCCAATCTGAAATAATAACAGATTTGTTCCACTAACCAGTCTGATGTAATTCTATAATAGATATGGGTAATTTCCAGTAAGCACGCGTGTTTGGTATCAACATTTCATGTTAATAGGACTTAGAATTTGTTAACTCATAGAACTAATTTTCTTATAATGAGAGATCTTAATAATCGATGACTAAACTTGGTGGGTGCTATTTCGTTGATTTACTGTAAATATATATTGCAGATTTACAAATCTTTTTCCCGGTCTTCCAGTTTGTCCTCCTTCCCTTAGTTCACCACCCCACTAAGACTCTTAGATCAATTCCAGTGGCTTAATGTTACTGTTCTTTTCTTTGAAAGTTGAATCTACAATGGGCATACTTACAGTGCTTCCTTGAACAATGGTAGCTGTTTAACACATGCCTACTATGCCCTTGCCTGTGCTTATTTAGTCCTCTCAGCACTTCTGAGGGTTTCCATTCATTCGAAAATGCTGGAAACCAAACCTCAAAAAAGGTTAAGCCGGTGGTTCGACTTTATCTAACTTATACAATAAGCTATTTGAACTAGACGTCGGATCCTCTAGCACCAGAGCTCCTACCTGTGCCCTACACTGTATGTTCATATGAATCGGGCTACGACCTGTTTCTGCCTCTTACCCTTGACAGAACATAGACTTCACTGTCACTGAATGCTTGTCTCAACATCCATCAGTCACTCGCTTTGTTTTTAGTAAGATCTAGTTATTTGTGTTATTTAAAGTATGGCGAAACCGTGCACAGTCCTGGCTGCTTTTTATTATGTCTCTGTACCTTTTGAAACTTAAATCATCTAGTCAGTTGTGGCAGCACATATGTGTAACCCAGCACTCAAGAAGCACAGGCAGAGGAGTTCAAGAACTTCCTCAGGTACATAGCAAGTTCAAGGCCAGACTGTTAAATCGAAACCCCCTTTCTCTACAGACAGACACATATACACACATGTATCTTTTTAAATAAAAATTGAATTAGCTAGACATGGAAAAAAAGGACTGAAAAGTTATACACATTTAGGGAATAATAAATTTTGTAATGGCCTCATTAATTCAGTTTTCACAAGAAGATTGTATTTGGCGTGGTGATGCAAGCTTTTAATACTAGCACTCCAGAGACAGAGGCTGTTAGATTCCTGGGAGTTTGATGCCAGCCCCATCTACTTAGAGAGTTTCAAACTTGCCAAGGATACAGGCACAATGACACCTTGTCTTTAAATAAGAAAAGAATTGAATAAAGTCAGTGCACTATTAGTGTGCATTGGGGAGGTATGAGCCAGATGCTATATATATTCAACCATCATCCATTGAATCTCCTTACCACGTGTATCTTGTGAGGCACTGTTAAGATACAAAGGTAAAGAAAGCATTCTCTGTATTGAGCTAATTTTCTAGGAAGAGTAAGATTTATTGCAGTATAAATTAACGAGAAGAGTACTTACTTAGCGCTTGTGTGTCCCCTCAGCTGTGCTCTCTTAACTAATAGGTTAGCTAAAATAATTTGTTAAACTCAATGCTTTACCTCTACTTCGTGAAAAATATACACAGAAAGGATTTGGCAGGAGGGCTCCATGCATAAGCAAGTGTATAAGGTGCTAGGTCCCACGTCCAGCACCTCTGGAAATAAACACAAGGAGAGATGCCAAAGGTCTGTGTGAAGGTCGTACAGATTAGAGCCTTAACGTTTAGTAGCATATCCACTGGACACTAGAATGGCTGTAAATAAGTCACTGATAGTGACAAGTGTTAGGAGATGAGTGAACTGAAACCTTCTATACTATTGATTAGGACGTTGGCACTTCTTTATCTGGCTGACCACATATCCTTACGCTCGACCCAGTTATTCTACTCCTAGGCAGATACCAAAGAGAAATAAAAACCTATGTCTGCACAAAAATTTATACCTGAATATTTGTAACAACATCATTGAGAATAGCTCAAAAGTCTAAATAATCAACTGTCTATTATCAGTTGATGAATTCATAGCAAAGTATATTGTATCGAAACTGGATATCAGCATGCAGAGGAGAAAAATGGAAGAAAAGAAGCAGTTCTTCCTTTAGATATTGGGTATGTGTCTTTCAATATACATACACACAGACACATACCCAAACTCAAAATGAGTTACAGGTTTAAACACAGCCAGAAATCGTGAAACTACATGAAGACTTAGCGAGCATTTAACCAGATTGGTCTTAGCAGTAGTTTTTGTTGTTGTTGTTTTTGGGTTTTTTTTTTTTTTTTTTTTTTTTTTTTAAACGTCACCTGTGTAGACATTGTTCTTTGGAACAAATCCCATCTGCGTTGTCAGGAAATCAGCAGTTCAGTTCACAGAAGTCAGCAGTGGCAGTTCGATCTACTCAAAAATACTCCATGCGTACACCAGCATTCCAGTTCAGTGGTGTCGGGAGAGCAAGCTCAAATCCGCAGCAGTGGTTCTACCAAGCAGAAACTAACAGGCCTCATCTGAATCGCCACAAGTCAGCAAGAGCAACTAAGACCATCAGGGATGCCGAGAATTCTCTGCAGTGCCTTCTCAACAACGTGAAGATCTACAGAGATGAGAGACCATGAAATGCTACAAAGCTAGCTATGCAAGCCTCTCTCACAGTCTCCTGAGTCCTATTGTCCTATTTATACGCCCTCCAAACATCATGTGTCCTCTATGAGGTCAGTCCGTGTTGGCAAAACACCATTTGACTCTGTATCAGCTGACATCACACTGCTAGTTGGCCTGAGCATGTGGAAGCATCAAGGAGCTGCCAAAACACTACCATAAGTTTTTTGGTGTGTTTGTTTCTCTCTTTGGAGTAATGACAAACAGAGCTCAGCTACACAATGTAAGGTGAACTAATACATATGTGTCATTAGCAAAAAAATCCTTCATCACAAGTCCTTTCTCGAGCTTACTTTAGCAAAACATCCTTTCACCCATGTTTGCTTCAGGACAATACTCCTCTCCACGTTTACCCCAGCAAAACAATCAACACAAGTGACTTTCAAAAGAAACAAGTTTCCATTTCACAGGACATCCAGTGAAATCTGTTGTCATCCAAAGGAAACAGCAAAATGCAAAGCCATCCAAAGATGGGAGGATACATTTATGAAATGATAAGTAGTTAAGTCTCTAAATTTGTTATGGATTCACATACAAATAATAATCATAATCAATGTAAGTGTAAGCCAAAGCCTAAATAGACGTTTTTCTAAGGAAGATATAGAGCTGGCCGAGAATATGCAGTTGTTATTGCCTGCACATATGTACCGTATATTCATACTTACTCTTAATGTGCACGAATGTATATATCTGAGATACATACACATAACTGGTATAGTTACCATGGTGAACTGAGTGCTACCAGTCAGAAAACATGCGAATGACAACCACACTAAGTGTAGCTTCTGCTTGGAAAGGCAACTATTACTATTACTGAGGAAATGGCATAATCCTTAAAACGCTTGAGTGTGAGGTGAGTGCGGACCCCTGGAGCCAGTGCAACCAAATTGTTGCTCTCCAGGTCCAGTGAGTGACCTCACTCTTAAAGCCCATAAAGCCTCACCACTGCAAAGAAAATGACAGAAGAGAGAGATGGCCTGCCGTTAAAGCATACTTACACATTAGATGGACCCAACGGTAATACTTGAGAATGTGTATGAATATGCAAATAAACATGTATTAATAATTGATGAAAAAGAGTCTGGGGAGGGCTATGTGGCAGGGTTCAGAGAGGGGAAATGGAAGAGGGAAATGTAATTAAAATACAATCTCAAAAATGAAAAAAGATTATATGGCCCATTATATGTGATAGCATAAAATATGTTAAAGTAAGTATATTAAGCAGCATTGTATGTTTGGGATTTATTATAGTGTGTTATATTTTAATTATTACATTAATATGATATGTTACCGCACAGTGAAAATAAAGGGTTACTGACAGAAAAGATAATAAAAATTCGGGTAGGGAACAGCGGAGATTGACAACAGACATTAAGCTATGGTATATACACACCTACCACAAACATTTCTGTATACTTCATATGAACATGTACTCACACACACAAAGGGAACACCAGATTGAGAGAAGGAAACCTGTATACTGTTTATTTGTAAGAATGTAACTTGGTATAGTTACCATGGTAAACTGGAAGTTTCTCAAAAACAGATGATCCAGCAATTCCATATTTGAATTTGCTCGGGATTAAAAGGACATCGGTATATCTAAGAAACACCTGCACTCATGCCATCTCAACATCATCCATAGTAGATATGTATGCAAGGACAACTTCAGTTTATATCAACAAAGGAACAAGGAAAGACCTGCTGCGTGTTACATACACACAATGCAATGTTGTTTACAATTTTTAAATAAGCTGTGCTAGCCAGGCTTGGTGGCACATGCTTGTGTGTAATCCCAGGACTTGGGATAAGAGGATCACGAGCTTGGAGCCAACCTGGACTTAAGTAGCTAAACTTAACCATATGAAAAACAATTCATGAAAGCAAGGAAATCTTGCCATTTGGAGTAACTGTTGAGGAAATGAGCCAGGCACAGAAAGATGGTTGCTGTGCTGTACCGTAGACACCGGATAGTGATTAGCAGAGGAAAGCTGAGAAGAAGACGCTGGTCCGTAGGTGCAACCTTTGCTTTGTATCTTGAGTAAGTTCTTGAGGTCTAATGTAAGCCATAATAGTTATCTTTAAAATTATACATTGTAAACTTGAAATTAGCTGAGAAGCTCAACTGTTCTTACTGTATAAATAGCTTGTGAAACCATGGCTGTTAATTATTTTGGTTATGTTAATCATTTCACGTGGCACATATAGCAAGAAGCTTCATTTTGTGCTTAGAATATCTATAGTTTCCCTCTGTCCTTTAAAACGTGAAAAGTAAACAGTAATTAGAGTATGTAATTAACTAAATGTAAATATTGGAAATTTTAAAAATCATTTTAAAATATTTGGAAACAAAAAATAATTAAAGACTAAAATGTAGAAAAGAAAGAAAACTATATCTACACAAGGATGTTGTTTAGTATTCCAAAGGGTAACAGTACGTTCACGCATGCTTTGACATGAAACTATTTTGCTAAATGAAAGAAGCCATTGATAAGGGTCATATATTGATGGTGACAGTCATGAGGAAAGTCCAGGATAAGTCAGTCAATAGTGATAGGAGATACAGTTGGTGATTGCCTAAGGCTAGAAGCTTTGTAAGGAAATGACTATTGAGCATTCATTGATAAATTGTTTCTCCAGGTCTTAGAAAGATATTCCAAAATTGGCCTCCTGTCTCTGTTAGCATACCTAGACTGACTAAGCGTGAGAGAGAAGAAGCAAGCTGGTTACTTGAATTCCTGGACATCCAGGGCTACACAGTGAGACCCTGTCTGAATTGGCTTTTTTAAAAAATTAAATTGTATTTCATAAACATAGTTGTACATCTTGCATTGTATAATATGAGAATCTGATAGTGTTGAGGGGACTTTTTTCTACCTACTACATAGTGTCTTATGTGGTAGGCAAACACTTCTACTAAGCTATATATCCCTAATCCAAAAGGTATTTGGTTTTCTTTTAATTGTGTATTATCTTTCTTTTTTACCTGAACTGGCTCTCAAACCCAGAGAGTTATTTGTGCTGGGCAAACACTGTCTGAGTGGACGAGGCTCCTAGCCCTTCAGAACTCTCAAATTACTTAGAATTGTTGGCACATCTAAGAACAAACTATGCACAGAGATTAATATTTGGGTCCATATTTATTTACAGTATTAAAGACATAAATAAATGTAGTTGATGAAAGTAGTCTTAACACACTTAAGAAGTACATTATGTAAAAATGGTGTCCTTGATATTTTATTTCTTCTCTTTTATTGATTTTTTCATTGCCAGCTTGCTCCAAGGATTTTGTCCCGACCTCCCCACCTTGTAAACACACCCCTTACCAAGGGTTGGAATTACAGGCAGACACACACACCCCACACACACTAGTCTAAACATGTGTTTGGCATGTGCTATAGCCACTGAGCCATCTTCTCAGCTGTTTTGTTTGTTTTTGTTTGTTTGTTTATGCCTATCTTCATCCAACCCTGCATTAGAATTAGCTTTACTCACTGAATTGCAGTCCCTGGTGGGTAAACACATTATACTATTTGCAGTGAAACTTACATGCTGATAAGCCAGTGAGGAAGAATCAATACCAGAACTTTATAGGTCACCAGTTCTGTAACCTGCCTCTTCATTTCACGGATATGCAGCTGACCTGATTGTAAGATGATTAACTCTATGGGACTTCATGAGCCCTTTACCGCACCGTGGAGTGTGTCCCTAAATGAACAAAATGCTTCGTTTGTGTGTAATTTAGTCATTTGGCTGAAAATGCATTTTGCCACCGAAATTAATTCCTAGTACATACATATACTACTTAATTTCCCATGTTATTCCACAAATGCTTAACACTTAATGAAGCTAAGTGGAAGCAGTCATTAGGTAAAAAGTTCAGTGCTGACGATGAATGTGAAAGCAGTTGTTTCATTTCCTAGGGGTCCTAGGTTTTGTGTTTTGAATGGGGCAGCATTGTCTGTTTTGTGATGAATCTATACTTTGGATTTTGGAGAACAGCCCCTGCTCTTTTAACTAATTTGAACTCCATTTAAGAGTAGATGTCTTTAAGTTGTTTCCTAGACTTTTCTTTTGTAAGTGAAGTGTTTCTTGTTTTCTTGAGTATTTTGAAGTGTTCATTCAAAGAACTGAGAAGGATTTCCAGTGCTCTGTAGCACGGGTTGGGGAGTGTGTTCGAAGGCCGCCTTTCCTTCTGCTTACATCTCTTTCCATAGACTAGATAAATACATAATTTATATTGTGGGAACGTGTGCTTGGCCTTTTAAAGAAGCCATTCCTTTTTATTCCAGTGATAAGGGATTGAAATTCTTCTTCCTCAGCATCCATCAGTGAGTTCAGAGGTGATGATCATTAATATCTTGATCCATTGCTTTTCAGAAAAGATAAGGCTTTTTCCCGTAATGGTTCATTTGTCTGCTTGCTTTATTTCCCACCAGGACTCACAAAATCCATTTCCCGTGACAATATAATAATTTTCTCACCATCTGATTATAGTGGCACATACATGCGGGTTAGAAACGCAGGAAAAGGAAGACAGTAAGTATAAACACTGACGGAAACTCTTTTTATAGCCATAGTGACTGAGTTAGAAGAACCGATGTAAGTACTGGATTACAAAGGGCTCCTTAATATTTCCCCAAAGTCCCTGTAAGTTCTGCAGTGGGGAATAGAGAAAGTCACACCCCATGAGCTTGGTGGCCAGTAGGTGTAGCCAGAACAGTACAGCTCCAGAGTGGGAAGAGACTGTGTTCAGTCAGGAAGAGAGCAAGAGGACCCTTATGCTGCTGAGACCTCTGTATGCCCCTGCATGGCTACATTTGCATGCCCACATGTTGGCAAAACATACAGTTACACGTTGATTGCATAGGCTGTTGACCTATTTGCCGATGTGATTTAACTCTCCTTTTCTTTCCCCCCTCTGGTTCAGAAATGACTTGGATGGGTGTTACATGTATTCTCTGCTAAACAGAAGCAGAGCAATTTTCTAAAATCAGCTGCTCCTAATCTGATACACTTTGAGGTTTTAGTAATTGACTTATTGAGAACAATTTAAATGCCATTAGTATATCTAAATCAGGAGCCAGCTTGCTGGTTCACCAGGTAAGGGTGTGTGCTAAAACCAGACCACATGAGTTTGCTCTCCCAACCTATGCAAAGGTGAAAAGAACTGATTTCCACACGTTGTCCTGTGACCTCTACGTGTGCTCTGCGGCACTCAGCACCCACAGAAATACACACACTAAATAAAAAATAAAATTTTCATAATTTAAATTCATCTAAATTTGAATAGCAATACCTGTGTTTCCTAAACTGATTCTCTACTACAAGCTACATAGCAATTATCACATAATTTTTATTTAATGAAATTAATTCTGAGGTGCAATAGCAATAATTCCTTCGTTTGTTTATAAAGTACCTTAGGCTGCTGAAAGAGGCTGCAGTGGAGAAGTAACTTGTAGCCCTCTAGTATGAGGTTTTAGTGTTTGCACCTGTGGAGAAAAGAGGGGTGGCTCCTGAGAACCCTGCAGCTATGTAGCCAGTTACATCTCTGTTCTGCTCTGAGCCATTTAACCTCCCTTAGCCTTGGTTTCCTTATTTAGAAGAAGTGCCTGTTGAGCCTCACCTAAATCATAAACTGAGTGTCAGTAACTGTTTACTGAGAATTCTAGGAAAGACTAATGGAAACTGTCAAGTATAAATGAAAGAATTATAACTGCTCCCCTCTCAGGAATTGCAGTTCACACACTGAGCCTCTCATGAATGTGCCTTTCAAAGGCTGCTATTTAAATACAGGTACACAGACTAATAAGATTTTTGTCAAGGCTCATTCAATAGTGAATTAGATAAAGTGACTAGAAGTAAGTTTGTAGCCCGAACATTTTTATTGCATTTAAATAGTTAGGTTTCGAACAGAAATTCTTAATAAATCCAGCCAAGCGAATGCGGAAATGGATGATGTGTACTTTAAACAGCCTTCACTTTTTTTTTTTTTTAATTACAGATTAAAGACCAATCATTGTGGTGGTGCTCATTCAAACCACTGGACCTTCTTTGCAGGAGAAGGTGAACCCTGCTGCAGCTTTCTCAGAAGCCCTTACAGGCAGTCTCTCTTTTTTAAATACTCATTTCAAATTTCCAAGAGAGATATAAGGCACAGCTTTGAAAATTATATGTGCAAGTCAATCCATTTTTCAGTGAGAACTTACTGAGCTTGGCAGTAGATCAAATTGTGATGCACTAAAGGTGGCTGTGTGTGGGGAAGTCCCTGGAGATAAGAATAGTTATGTAGGGATCAGAAGGACTCTGTAGCCCCTGCCATGGATTGTAAACTCTGTATTCCAGATGGTTGGGAGCCATGAAATCCTTTTAAGAAGTGGTGGGATATGAGGCTGTGTTTGGGAGTTCTTACTCCTTTCTGCTAATGAATCCAGGTCCATACTGAAGAATAATTAATAGACAGATATCTCCAGCCAATCTGTTTCTTCTACATATAGTGTTTGGAAATATATTGAAAGACAGGGCTCTCTCATTTCTGTTTATTCCGTGCAATTCAGTTTTTCTTGGTGATTTTATTTTGTCTTAATTCATGTATTTTAGTTGTGTTCTTCTGAGGCAGAAAGGCTGGCCTCAACTTTGCTCCCATTTGCCTCAGCCTCCCAAGGAACTAGAATAGCTAGGCATATGTAGTTAGTATTTATAGCATCATGTGTTCCTTATTGGTTTTCACAGAAGCTTTGGAATTCTCCCTTCCCTGCCACCCCACCCCAACCCTGTGCCAAACAACAACTCAAATTTGCTCGAGCTTTACACTTCGCTAATAATTCCTGCCAAAGTCTGGGTTTTAGTTCAGTATTAAAGCACATAAAATTTGAGCATGAGTTAGGTGGCTTGCACCAAAAGTAACAATAATAATTTCTGTAAAGCATATATCACTGATTGTGTGACTCATAGTATGTGTTTAGAATGTGCAAAGCCCTGGGTTCAATCCCCATTAGCACACACACACACAGACACACACACACACACACACACACACACACACACACAAATAAATGATACATGCTCTATACATTTTGGGGTTTGTTTTGTTTTGTTGAGGCATAGTTTCTCTGTCTAGCCTTGGCTGGCCTCGAACTCAGAGCTCCACCAGCCTCCGCTGGAAGTAAAGGTGTGTGCCACCACTGCCCACCCATGCTGATTGTTAAATTTGTAACTGTTGTTTGCCATATTTACTTGAATATCCCTTCATGACTTTATCTACCATAGGAGAGATGAAGCTACTATCATAAACCTCCTTCATAGACTTGCTTAGGTTCATTAACTGGCATTTGAATAAGTTGTTAGTTACATTTGAGAACAGACTATCAATAGATAAATATTGGGGAAAGTCTGGACCAAAAATGGTTTGGGCTTCTCCAAGAAGGGTAAATAGCAGGACTCTGAGTGGTTTGCTAGGACATGCCTGGGGGCATAAGGCTAATTGCTAAGGTTTAACCACAGATTTAAGCAGAAAAGTTGTCTACCTGGTACTGAAAGTGAGGACCTTTCTCTAATTTGCTGAGGCTGTGACAGAGTCTTGAGCTTTGAGGATGCGATCCACGTTATACTATCAAGCTATTTCTCTAGCCCAAGAGCAAGGTCCTTCCTTGTAAATGCAAAAGTTCCATTCTGAAAGAGAAATTTATGCCCTGCTTTTTGACAGAAGAAAAAATGGGAAGTTCTCCTGTTTGTTGTTCCTTCATTATCTTCAACTCAAAAATAATCCAGTGTCAAAAACGGCGTGCTCTAGTTTCCTGGGATATGGATTTCCCCTCGATAGCCAGTGTGATAAATTGAGATGATTCTGAAATTGTGGTGATATTCTATTGCTGTGTGTTTCCCATCTTAGGTTTTGATTCCGTAAAGTAGAAATCATGAGAGCACTCACTTCAAAAGACAATTAACAAATCAATAAAAATATGCAATAGCTCTGAATTAAGTTGCCCGGCACATAGTAAATGTTTAATGAATAATTTATACACCCTTAGAGAACATTTTCCCTAAGAGTATATGTGATAGGGTAGAAAGATGGCTTGGGAAAGTACCGGCCAAGAAAGCGTGAGGACCTCAGTCTGATCCTCGATATCCACATTTAAAAAGCCAGACATGATAGTGTGCACTTGTAATCCCAGAGCTGGGATCCCTGGGGCTTGTTTGCCAGACTAGCCTTAAGAAGGATGGGAAAGGCTGGAGGAAAGATGGATTCATTTCAAGGAAATGACCTGTATCGCTATGGAGACTGGCTAAGCAGTCCAAGAACCATAGGTACCCTGGGGAAGAGGTCAAGGGTGGAGAACTGCCAAACTCTAGGTCTAGGCACAAGTTGTCTTCCAGACATTGGGTTTTTCTTTCTCAAGGGAAAGGGTTTCCAGAACAGACAGATTACTCGCTTACTGATTAGCTTACATCAGCTGATTAGGTGTAGTAATTACGTCAGAAAAACGCCTTTGTGATTTTGCTAGTGGTAAAGGCTGAGATTTTATCCATAGAGAGAATTGAGTGTGTCTTCTACTCAGGGTTTCCAGGCCCTTGCCACCTTTGGAAAGAATTCAGAAATGAGGCAGTATAAGGAGAAAGTTTTGTGAAGTGTGGAAGTATTCCTGCGTTGAGTAGATGTGCACTTCTCCAGAGAAAAGACATTGCAAAGGGATCTAGAGAGTGTCCTTCAGTTTTTGGTGGTGGGTGGGTTTTGTTGTTTTGAGATAACATGCTACTATGCTTATATGCTCATGCTGCTATGGTTGCTGAGGCGGAATAAAAGTGACCTTCCAGACCAGCCTGAAAAGGGAGTGCTCTGCTGTAGGTAATGACACAAGGCTGAAGTCAGGAATGCATGTGGTGACTGAAAGGTAGTGGCAGTGACAGCACCATATGGCTTCTGAACACCTGGCCTCACACAGTACCTCAGTGTCTTGAATAATGATCAAAAACATAACGTGGTATCACTTCCTTATATTCATTTGACGTGATTGTACTTGCAGTCTGCTTTTCTCAGTGGGAGGGGGGAAAAGTCAAAGAAATAACAACGGGACCTCCTTTCTGTTAAGCCGCTAAAATTTTTTAAGAATCATGACTCTGCTTTTTCTCTTTTACAGGGTCAAATGAAATTTTACTTGCATTTCTGAAAAAAAAAAAAAGTCAATTGATAACTTTCTAATGATTTTCCTCTTCCGTGTATCCTGAGATTTCTTTGTTTAAAGAAAGCAAAACATAGTCCATCACAGTAGCAGTATAGTGATTTCATTCCTAGAAAGCTAAGCGCTAGCTTACTGTTTATTTTCGCCAGTAAAATTATCTGCAAACCAGATAACTACATGCAAAGTAGTTTGTTTGCCTTCTGCTATTCCCCCTGGAGACTAAAAAGCAGAGCAGCAGTGTGTCGTTTGCTAACTGTTCTTTCCTGGGGAGCACCGACAACGTCTGTTGAGTGGTTGTAGGTACAATGACAATTGCTAACCATGAAAGATGAGTGTCATTTCTGTTCTCGGAAATGTGAGTAAGAAGTTATAAATGAAGCCCTTTCCTGAGGTGACATCCAGCTTTGACATTCATTTTCATCCGATGACCTGATCCATTTTGGTCAGCAAATCAGGAAGAGAGGTGGGCAGTGTGACTGACTGACTATGTAGATATTTCATTCCATTTGTCAGAAATTAAAATTTAGCAGTATTGGGCACAAATTAATACTCCCAAATTAGGCAGGGACAGAATTCATATAAATGGGTGTAATTAATTCTTTGTAAAGCAGTAAATGTCAGATTAGTTACCTCAGTATCCAAAATAATGATTACAGTAATTTTTTTTTACATTTCTAATTTTTTTAATTATTTGAGGGGGATACACATATGCTGTGGAATAGTCCTGGAAGTCATGAGACAGTCTGTAGGATGTGATTCTCTTTCCACTGTGTGGATCATCAGACATAGTTATAGATGTCTTACCTAAAGAGCCATCTTGCCTCTACCCTGCTTCCTTCTTTCTTCCTTCTTCCTTCCTTCCTTCCTTCCTTTCTTTTATTCATTCATTCATTTATTCACTTATTTTGCTATAGACAGTTTGAGATCACTCAAAGTCTCAGGGCCCTTGGTGTTCTTGGCTCCTAGAACAAACATTAGGCTCACAGCTGCTTACTGTCATTCTGGTTCCAGCGAAAACAAGGTCTCTATGACCCACTCGCACAGGCATACATACACATAAATAAAAATGAATCTATTTTTTAAAATCTGTATAGAAAGAGAATTCAAAAGAACAGTACCTGTTATATTGACTAAACACTTCATTTTCCTATTGTGGTTGCCCATATTGGACAACAGCATACATATGATGTGTTAAAAGAAAAAAGAAAAAAATAGAGTTTACCTTGAGAAAATAATTGTTTCAATAAGTTTGCAATAAAAGAAATGGACTGTTAGCAAGAAACCAAGAATGGTATATTTCAGATGAGCGAGTTTTGACTTTTCAGGGTGACATCAGAATTTATCAGAATTCGGATTCTATCATTAAACATGAATGCAAGCGCTTACTCTTTCTGTAAACCCACTGGTTCTGTTGGCCAAGTTGGCGCTGGTCACAAGCATTGCAGTGCTGCCCTTGGGGTTCTCAGTGATTTTCTCTTCATCACAGAACGTTAAAATTCAGTGCTTAAATACAGGGAAGAAGCGAAACTAGCTATACAAGCTTTCTTTTTCATTTTGGCATTATAAATTCATGAATTTATAAACAGATATAAAAACAATCCTTGAGGTATATGTCAGGGAATTCCTAACTATGAAACCTCATTTAGGTACAGAAATAGTAACAATAAAACTTAATTTGTCTTCAGAAATAATCTTGAATAGAAACTTGTAGGTGAATGCTTACACATTCTGCTCCTGGAATCTTAGTGTTGTAAATGGAATATTGTGATTTATTGTGTCATGCCTGACAACCTGAGTCCAATCCCAAACCCACATATAAGTAGGTAGAAGGAAATTGATACCACAAAGTTGTCCTCTGACCTCAGTTTGTGCTCTGCGGCACACTTGTCTATCTAATCCAATTACCAGTAATAATAAATAAGACAATATTTTTAAAGCTGATTATAAGTGAATTATAGACAAACTTCTGATTTGCTGCTTGTCATAGGCCTTTAAGACTTTTAAGCTTTAGTATTACTTTAATCTCTAAAATTATAAACTATTATTATTGGTAATAATTATGAAGAAAATGACATGAAAGGCTTTGGGTATAAAAAGAATAGAATGATTTTTGGAAACTTTAGACCTTATAGTCACTCAGTAAGATGTTTCAAACTGTTCCTATTCAGTTTTGTATTCTGTTTATTTGAGCAAACCCTCGTTTAATATACAGGCTTACGATAAAACATCATTTCTTAAAGGTCCAAGGGATATCTGCTTCTGTCCATATATTTTATTGAGATTTTTTAGAGGAAATCCTGTTAGCAAATGTCTAATTTGCTTACGTTTTTTGACAAAAGTTCAGAAAAACCAAGACCTTCTGTTTCGTCTCCTGACACTTTCTGCAATTACCTCAGCTTAGACTGATCAATATTTGATCTTTTTCCCATCATGCAAGCATGCTACTTTGACTCTACCTCTCTCCCTTCCTTTTGGATAATTTACAACCATGTGAGAATAGTTCATTTTGTTCTCTTTGGCTTGAAGCCAGGGGTCTCTTATTAGTATAATGAAGTTCATTGATGTGAATTTGTTGATCTCCTGGGTAGCTTTTCACAAATTTAAGGCAATTAAATCTTTTATATGACATTTTACTCGGAGTTATTGGTAGTCTTTGAGTGATTTTTGCTTTTATAAATTACTTCATCGTTTTATGATTATTTCCTTCTGTGTTTTCTTGCTTCTTCTAACCTTTAAAGTTCTATTTTAAAGAAAAGGTTGGACACGACCATTTCATTGGTCATTTTTATAAAATATAACAATCTATAAACTTGCCATTCACTAGCTATTCACATTTTAATTAACACAGTTTTAAAGAACTAATTAATTTTTTTGGTTTTATGTGTTAAGAGCTGTCTTAAGCTTGTCTTCATCCAGATAGAAGCCCTGTTGAATTTAGAAAGTAATGACAATTTGGAAACTTGAATTTAAACATTATTTTTTAAAGTAGATTTTTATCTTATTTCAGAGAACTGTAGTAATCTCAATATTTTCTCATAGCTAACATGTTATATTTTGGGGTCCTGTCACGGTGAACGGACCTTTCTCTAGCACATTAGAAGAAAAAATGTCTAACAAAGGTCAGCCATGTCTTAAAAACAGTGCTTCCAAATTAATAAGATAAAAACCTTTACTTGTATGTGTTTGTTGGAAATCATTGATGCCATTTAATTTCTTTTACTTTTATCATGTTTTACCTACATGTTTATAAGTGCACCACATGCACACAGAGCTTCAAGGTGCCCCCTTAAACGGGAAGAACAGGAAGATAGGGAACCTCCAAGAGGATGCTGGGAGTTAAACCTAGGTCCTCTGGGTGACTAGATAAATATTATCTTTCTAAGGTGTCTCTGAACAAGGAGTAGGCAGACATAATTTACTCAATTTAACTTAACAGTAAATATTCAAGCAAACTCGGGGGAAACCAAAGAAACCTGAATCAAGCAGTATAGCTTGACTGGCATGGGCAAACAGCTGAACAACGTTTAAGAAGAGTAAAGAAATGGTGTGGAGGCTAGAGAGGGAGCTCCGCGGTTACGGGTGTCAGGAGGAGCCAGGCAGGACCCTTGTAGAAAATGTCTGTAAAGAAGGGCTTATGCCAAAGAGAAACTGAGGAAAGAAATCAGATGTTAGCATATGGTGAAATGTGATTTTTCCTCCCTAAGTTATATTCCATGACAAAGGTTTATTTCCAGACAGTTGGGAAGAACAAGAACAGACCAAACTGAGCCATTATTTCTGAGCCATCCATTTTCATTCCGAGAGACATGAGATGGGGTAGGCACAGTTTGGGAACTACTACTACTGTTTTTTAAAATCCACTTTCTGCAGTGAGGAGACAAACATTTTCAGTAAACCTGGGCCTCCCCCTACTTGCTAATGGCCTTGTCCACCTTTGCTATGATGTCCCCTCTGGTTACATGAGTAGAAGAGGTCACTTCACAACTTCCTTCTCGAACCTTAAACTTCCACTAAGAAAGATGTTCACATGGTAAACCCCTTTCTTGAACAGATGTCACTCTATTTTACTTTCAAATTTGGAATTAGAGAGGGACTCAGATTTGCAGTTCTGTCTCTCCGCCCCTCCCTATCTGTCTGTCTGTCTGTCTGTCTGTCTGTCTGTCCGCTCCAAAAGAAAACCTGTAAGAGCACCTGCCATGGAGCACATTTCAATCATCATTGCCAAGTTTTCTATAAAAACAAACAAAACAAACAAAAACTCCTTGTTGTATACCTTTGTATACCAAAAGATCCTCTAGACAAACTATGTGCACTACTCCACACAGACACACAGACCCTCCCCATACGCACGTGTGTTCGGTAGAACTTATTTTATTTGTTGTGCTTAAAAGTTTGATGTTCTCTATTTGTGAAATTTCACACATTAATAGATCAGCTGAATTTGTGGTTTTACTTTTTTCCCCATATGCAGACATATAAATAATACTGTAGGCTTTTAAAGCTAGAACATTTGGAATACTTAGTTTTTTAGATGTCGGCTATTTTTAGAGTGCCGCTTGTGGGGAGATTCCGATTGAGGACAGTGAGTTCTGAAAATGCAGTTTCAGTTTTATGTTCAGGACAACTGGTTTAATGTCTCTGCCAGGCTTTTACCTTGCTGCTTACCGTGTACCATCCAAATACTGTGCAGAGACAAAGGAAAATTGTCCCTAACAAATGGAATCTCCAAAGTTCTTATTTCTGCTTCTCCTTTCTGAGATGACAGGACCTGACGTGGACAGGCTAATAAAATGTTCCTTTCCATGAATTACAAACAGCTTGGGAAAATATTTAAAGGAGATCTTTAATGATCCATCCTGGTAATCTCCTTTTTACTGAGAATGTCTTTGTCAGAAATTATGTCATCACAATGGACTGTTAGCCAGGAAGTTCTGTCTAACAGATGAATGGATGTGAAGTCCTGGGCTTCTAATAGAAGACACTATTGTAATGCTGAGAAACTATTGCCAAGGCTCGCCAAGTTTCTGTCTCTACATTTATAAGACAGTTCTGTGTTTCAGGCGTACTTAAGAGTAACTCCTTAGAGTAAAACAACTAGAAACTTGAGAAGCCAGAAATAGAAAATGACATTTCCTTTCAAGGTGCCATTTAAGTTCCCAGTTTCTCCAGGTTCTGCTTCTAGAGACTTGTTCCTTTGTCTCAAAAATAGTAGCCAAAAACTTTTTTTCAATGAGCACATTTCTGTCTGTACCATTTAGCATCTGTTTTTATCTACTCATAGATGCTGCTTTAACGTTCTTACCTTCCTGGTCATGTGGCTTCCATGGCCCCATAGATGGATGCTCAGAACAAAGGCTTTGATTATTCTTGTCAGGCGAAAGCCCTGACAGTATTAATTACATTTCAGCTAATTCATTCACTGTGCCTCAGATGTGGGATATTTTATAAATCTGGCCTTTCCCTTGTGTGACACTAGTTCTGTTTTTATTTCGCATGTATAGCTAACATTGTATTCCCTTTACAGTAGCTTTACACATAGTAGGTATTCAGTATAACTAATCTTTCAGAGCTTGTATGTTTCATGGGCTAAGGATACTCTCCTGCTGTCCCATCTGCTTCCTGAAGTAGATTTCTCTTAATGGATGCCAGACTATGCAATTAATAGTGACCTCAGCATGCATATGCAATATATAAAAACACTGAAGACTTCGAAAGACCATTTTGCAATGCTGCTCCCCAAATCTAACAAATAATAAAATACCTTATCTCTACTAGGGTTTTATTATACAATGACAGCTTTTTCATGTGCTGTATTATAGCCTGTTAACTAAAAATAAATGGGTATTTAAAATGGAAAATGAAATTACACTGTTGCCTGAAATATCTTAACTCAGGTTTTATTACAGGTTACATATGGTATCTGTTAGAACTTTGAGTCTGTGTTGGTTGTTGAATTATTATGTGGATTAACTGTTGCATTTGAAAGTTCTTGACTTTAAAAGCGTATGTCTGTTTTAAATCTTACACAAATTCCTTGCAGGTTTTGTGAGCAGTATAATCCCTTTTTTGTGTTTCCTTTTTTGTTTGTTGTTTTGTTTTTTCATACCAGAGCACAAAGTCCTCAGCAACAGAAAATACAGTGCACAGCTTTGGATGAATATCAGCAGTAGAGTGCTTTAATTACAAGAGCCTCTAAGCCATTGACCTGTTGTACTGAATATAGAAACAGTCATGTGGAGAAATTAAGAGATGGTTTATACACTATCAAGGAGAAATTGTTTTCTCCCCATCCTCCAAAGAGAGTTAAAACTGGCCTTGAGAGTGTTTCATACCAACTTCTCTAAACTCCTGTGAATCCATCTATAGAAGAAGAGGGAAGGAAAGGAAGACAGTTTAATCCATAATCAGATTTTCATATAAAGCATACTACTGAAGTTTCTGGAAATGGTTGAATAAGTAATTAACACTTCCTATTTTTTTTTTAAATCTAGATATATCTGCATCAGAGTCTAACAGTTCAGTCACAGTGAACTCATTCAACTTCATGAAGAACCAAACAAGCCAGCCTGTGGCAATCATACAATCAGCATTCACATTTCAGTTCAGATTGCTCTGGTCTTGGGTTGTCGGTTTAGTCTGCAGTCTAGGATCAAAAGTGATGTGGCTTTGTTGGGATATATAGTGTATCACACACTTGAGCTCCCCCTGCAGATGTGAATTTCTGTGGATGAGGAGAATAAGCTATAGAAGGACAGAATACTGGTTAAGTTTAATATGCACTTAAGAAACGTGGCTTTTGAATAATAGTTAGAATAAAACAAAGGTTTAACTTCTCTGTGAGTCAGGGATTTGTGGATTTGTGCAGATCTCAATATCCTCTTTTGGAATTCTGAGATAGTAATGCCAAGCTTATTTAGTTAACATAGAAAAGTAAAAGTCTTAAGAAATTTCTAAACGGTTATCTTGTCTTTGAATATGTCTTGGTATTGTTATTTTAATATCGACTATCTGCCAATGACCAGATTCACTAACAGTCTGTTCGGGCTGAGTGGCCTCTGCCGCTGCTTCCATTTTTCTAGTAGTTTTTAAGGACCAAACACAAATCTGTGTGGTGTTTGTTGGCAGGAATCCAGCTCGCTTTGTTTTCTTCCTTGTGTTTGGGCCAGACTCGGGGTTCTGCGTAGTTTATTAAGACTCTGTAATTAATGTTAGAGAAGTAGACAGTGGGTCCACTTACTGTGTGCTTGTTCTGCCATGAAACACCCCTGCACAAAGATTTAGTCATTTGTCACTCACTGTACAGGTAAGGTGTCATCTGTCTCCTTACCTTAAAAGTGTGCTTGAAGTTAAATATTTCATATGGGTAATTCAGTTACTGTGTGTTGTAACTTCACTAGCTACTAAAATTATTCTCCTCCTAGTTAAATAGAAACTATCATCTTCAAGTTTTTATTTCCAGAAATATTGCCTTAAAAATACATTGTATACTAAATAGTTATAGGAACTATAGAGACAAATTTAGCAGAAAAGTGGGGTTAAAAAATTCTCAGGTGTAGAGGAAGAATGTTTCAGTTCCAGGTAGAAATATGTATTACAAGAAGGTGGTGGCTAAGTTGAAGTTTCAAGGAACAAGTCATGTACATATTAGGGAGAACAACTATGTAGACATGAATAAATAGCACACAGCCAGTGTGCCAGGAGCTTGGGAACATGTTCCAAACCAACATGGAGGTTAGCAGGGCCAGTGAAGAATGAGCAGTGGGAAGGTAAAATTGTAGTCAGAGACACAAAAGGTTAAGGGAAATGTTAAATAATACTTTATAGACCATTGAAAACGTGTGTGTGTGTGTGTGTGTGTGTGTGTGTGTGTGTTTTACCCTTCCCGTGACATCAAAAATCATTAAGAGGGGTTTCCACATTCTATGTGGACAGACAAATAAGTATGACACAGGTTAATGGGAGGGAATGAACTTGGAGGTTATTGTAACAGCCCAGGAAAGGGTCTGATGGACTGAGAGGTGCCATAGATAGGAGGAGCAGTCAGGTTCTGGGCGTTACTTATAGATACATACCTCCTGAGAGAAAGGAACAGAGTGAAGGAGGAAACTTCCATGACTTAGAAGGGCAAATGTGAACAATTTGGTCTTGTTTTACATAAATTGTGGGAAGATTTGTTCTCGTAGTCTAGTGTCCCATAGCTGGTATTTTTCCCCACTTTCCCCATAATGGATAAGATACAGAAATTGTTGACTAGTTTAAAGATGTGTTTTTGTCCCAGACTTAGTTTAGATTTAAAATTAAGCCGCACTCATAATAGATGAGTTAGTTTCAAGTTCACTCATTTTCTTATTCATCTAGTTAGTAGTGGATTGTGGAGCACACCAGTGGAAACAAGGTTCTTTTCTTAACTTTTCACACAAACATCTACAATGTTTTCTGTCCTGCTAACATATTCGTGTCCCCTCCTCCCCCTACTTGGCAAGCCTGTTTGAAAGTGTAGTGTTACGCGTTATGTCATGGGTGTACTGGAGCACATGTGTTCAATACAGTTCATAAATGGAAGCAGCTGGCTTCCTGTGCCGTTAAGAGAAAGTATGCACACAGCTGAGACCCTCAAACTTTAAAACTCTCCGGGTTCCTTTTCTACCTCATATAAACGCATGCTGTGGTTTCAATTAGTACAAACGTGTAACAAGCTACCTTAATGGCTTAAAAAATTATTTTGTTTCAATTCTTAAACAGCCAAATGCAGTTCATTCTCTTTCTCCCTGCCCACAGTCCCTAACTCCCAGCATACCTCTAGCGAAAGAACATGACACCTTTGGTCTTAGTTTTCTGCTTGGATCTGAAAGGGCCCTAGCAATGGGGGGAAAGTTAGCATCTCCGAGGGGAAAGCTGAATTCATACACAGGAACTGCAGGATTACTTTGGCGTTTTACTAGTCCCCTGTAACACTAGCAAGTCCCATAAATACCTAATGGAAAAACAGCGGAAAATGAGATCTGCAGCAGCCTTTCGAGATGGAATTTATGCTGCTGAACATTTTTTTGAGGTTGAGTGTAAAGGTCAGAAGAAAGTGGATAGATTAAAGTTGCTGATTTTTGCAAACTTAAGGCCACTTTTAAAGGTTTCTCTTTCTGTAGCATGAATGTTTCAAGATAAATGGCTTTGCTTCATTAGCTAAAATGTCATGTCTTTTAATATCTATTTTTTTTACCCGGGACACTTGATGATTTCATAGTATTTACATATAGTAAGTAAAATCGTCAATCCATCTTAAGAAACGTAGATATATTTCTGAAATAATTAATCTTCCCAATAACATAAATTGGGAATGAATGAACAAACATACATATTTGTATTGATACAATCTATGGATTTTAAATTACTCATTTTAGAATTTAGAGCTTAGATAGAATGAAATAAAGCTGAAAATGTCTCTTTTACAAGCATAGGTCTTGACTCAGCAATATAATTGTAACCTTTCCCCCAATTATCTTATCTATTACACGTTGACACCAAAGGTGAGTAACCATAAAGAAAGAGCAGTGGCATCCTGTGTCATTGAAACATGGCTCATGAATGCTTTTATGGGCTTCTTTGCCTTCTGAGCAATCTTTGAACACACTACAATTATCTTAAGGCTCATGTGGAAAATGTGAGTTACCAGGCTACTTGACAGTGGGGGAAACAATAACTTTGATTTCTAAGCATCTACCTTGAATTGATAGTAACAGAGAACCAAAAATGTATTCATCAAAGCCTGTGTTACATGTATATCTTCAGAACTTTTTCTTACTTTGATTTTATAGTACAGAGTGGACTGTGAATTTAATACCTAGAATGCCCAAAATGTTAGAAGAAACTCTGACTTCCATGTTCGCCGCTATACAACATTTTCTTGGAAATTATACAGATGATTTTATAGTAAAGTGAAGATGGGTAGAATATTTTTCTTTTATGATGGTTAATAATTAACAGTAAATCTATTCATTTTTCTCTCTAGAAAATGATGTTATGAGTAACTCATTTGTAATTCATGTTTTTCTCCCTAAATTTTCTAGGAAAAAAGTCTATGAATAAAAGATTAATTTTCAATATTTTTGTACTTAAAATGACATATTAAGCTGGGTATGATGGAACACATCTTTAAACCAGCATTCAGAAAGCAGGAGAGGCAGATCTCTGTGAGTTTGAGGCTAGCATGCTCTGCAAAGCAAGTTCCAGAACAGTCAGGACTATGACATAAAGTCTGTCTTGAAAAACCAGTTTATAGTATGTGTGTGTGTGTGGGGGGGTGTTTAATATATACTGAACATTAAATGACCATTGACCTTTGAATTGTATAATCAAAATAAACATAAGATGTTAATTTTCTATTGTGGTTGATACTTTAGATCCATTTCTATTAATTCTGGCAACCATCATGTTTACAAAAATCTGTAGGGTTCTAGGGATGTGAGTAAAGATGGAGAGCCTGCATAACATGTAGGCTATGGGTTCAGTCCCCAGCACATACACATATGTATATATATACTCATCCGCTCACATAAACACAAACGTGTGCACATGCAGTAAAGAGATCTTACATCTCTTCGGTGTTGGCCTGTAAGCACACCAGGTTATCCTGAATTTCACCCATATTCTACAGTTTCTTTAAACCTTCCTAAAGCTGTGACCGTTGCATACAGTTCCTCGTGCTGGGATGACCACTTACCATAAGAGTATTTTGTTGGTTCTTCATAACTGTAATTTTGGTGCTGCTATGAATCATACTGTGGATACAGGATCCACAGACTATCTGATAATGTGATCTCCCAGGTTGACATACCTGATTTATCAGCAGTTTCCTCCTCTTGACATACTCTTTTATTACACTCTTAAGTTCAACTATACCTTTCCTTTAAAGTGCCCTTTCCAATTCAGTGCTGTTTCTAATCGAGGGTCTCTTGTGGGCAGTGATCCTGATTGGGGAAGAAGGAGATGTGTTGTAGCTGGTACTATTAAAGAGGCCCATAGGAAGGGTCAGGGATGAATGAGCCTTAGGTCTCCCAGAGGGTTCTACTGCTGCCTTCCTCAGGAGGATGTTCTTGACTCATTTTATCACTGTTTTTATTTTTGTCTCAAGGTTTGGATTTGGGGAGGGTTTTTTTTTTGAAATAGGCATACGTTTTGTAGCCCAGGGTAGCCTCTGACTTATGGCCAGATAGATTCCTGCTTTCTTTGGGTTGCTTTATTGAGGAAGTAGCCCCAAAGCTCCTTTATAGTTTTAACAAGTTTGTAACCTCCAAACATCTATTAATTGTTAATGGGATTATTTTGAAATAGCTATTAGATAGCTATTAAAAGGTATTATCTATTTTCTTTGTCCATTGATTGGGGGCTGTTTCCCTTGGTTCCGATGTAGCTTCAAGTGCTTGTACATACATACACATTTACATGTGTACGTTTGTGAAGACACACATGCATATTATGTATTCATACATACAAAGGCCAGATGTCGGCATCAGACATCTTCCTCAACTGCCGTCCACAATGTTTTTTAAGCTCACCAATTTGACCAGACTAACTGGCTAGCATGTGACAGGGAAACTTTTGTCTATCCCGACACCCACAGCGTTGGGATTACAGGCCAGCGCCAGCGCTGCCACATGGATGCTGGGGGCTGAAGTCCTCATGCTTATGCTTAAGCACTTTGTGGGCGGAGCCATTTTAAGTGGATTGGGTATTTTATTTATGTATTTTCTTTTATTGAGATAGGGTCTCATTTTGCAGTCAGTATAGGGTGGTCTGCACTTAGGCTGTAGTCCAGGCTGGCCTCAGCCACACAGGGGTTCTGCTGCTTCAGCCTCTCCATGCCCAGCTCAGGACAAATGGTATTTGAATGACTGTTCTTGTTATGTTTTGGTGCTAGAACAAAGGTTACGTGACAAACAGTTTTCCTCTTACAAAAATGAAAGATAAGAGGCCGGATATATGGCTCAGCAGTTAAGGGCTTGGCAGTTCTTCTAGAAGACCTGAGTTCAGTTCCCAGTACCCACATTGGACAGATCACAGACATCTGCAATGTGAACTCTGTGGGATCCGACATCCTCTTCGCCCCTCCATGGGCATAGACACAGAGACATAAATGAGAAATATTAATAAGATTGTCACTAGTGTCTACTGTATCACTGAAATCGTATGGCTGTGGTTTTTTAATATTTTAGTATTGAAATATTTTAATAATACATAAAAGTTCAATAAGATTGCAGAGTAAACTCATGAGCCTATTACCTCAACGTATGATCTGTGTTAATATTGTGTTCACTTATCTTTTCCTAATTTAGACTGGGCATAGCAGCATATACGTGTAATATATTTTGCTTTGAAAAATAGTAAGCAATACATAATCAAATTACTATACTGGCCATTTAAAATGCAAAATACAGTATGACCAATCTCTTGCAATTCAAAGGTCTTTCAAATTGTTCTGTATCTGCTTTATTATCTCTCTCTTGGGCCTCAGCCTCTCAGAGGAGAAGGGCAGGAAAGGACTCTGAGGGAGAACCTGGGGGGGAGGTTGAGATGTTAATTAATTAGTTAATTAAGTCTCTCCCTCTTGCCTCCATCACACTGCAATACCCACTATTCTCCCTAGTTTTCCGTTCTATGAATTTGACTGTTTTAGACAGCCCATATGAGGAGTACCATATTTATCTTTTAGGGTTTGGTTTATTTCTTACTAGCAGGACTATCTGTGATGCAGGATGAGACTTTTGTCCCCACTTTGAGATATGGAGGAGCAGCTCCACTGCTCTGCACATAGCAGACAAGTCCTCTGCCCCTGCACCGTGTGAGACAGGGGGGGGCCTCACTGAGTTGCTGCCCTCACAGTTACTCTGTAGCCCATGCCAGCCTTTCATGTGGGCTCCTTCTGTGGCCCCATCCCTAGAGCAGCTGACGTATCGTTACCTATGGTAACCACGGGGCCCAGCTCCCTGCTTCTGCTTATGAACATTATTTCACTGTTTCTACATAGCACGCTTTCTTTATCCCTTCTTTGGGATTGAGATTGAGATTTCTATCCCCCATCTTAGCCATTTTGAATAATCTTACAGATAGCTCTTACCATCTTATTTTGTTTTGAATATATGAGATTTTTCCAGATCACATGGGAAAATGTTTAAGCAAATCTTTTGTGCCCCCCCTCCAATCTTATTACTTGCTTACATATTATTGTTCTTAGTATTTGGGCTGTCTTGTTTTCATATCGAGTATTTAACTCTATTTTATGAATTGCCTTTTCCCTCGGTTGATCATGTCTAGTGTTAAACCAAAGTTTAATGCATTCCATTTGTCTTATTTTTTTTTTCATCTACTTCTAGTTGCTTTCAACACTATTCTTCAGTATACATTTCATTCTGCTCCTGGATTACATTTTTCCCAAGTATTTTATTCATTTCTATGAATATGTATTTGGTTTTTAATATTGTACACACATTTCTGTGGAGATCAGGAGAGTGTTCATCTCCTGTGGCTGGAAACCATCAGCAAGTTGGGACCCAAACTCAGGTGTTCTGCAAGGGTAATGTGTATTCTCTGAACCATCTCTTCAGCTCTTAGTTAATTCCTTTCAGTGCTATTATAAGTGCAGTTTTCCCCCTTATTCCTCTTTTGTTTCTTTTTCCTGTTCTTAAGCTGCTGTTTTAATGGTGGTCTCACTATTTTGTTTAGGCTGGCAAATGGTCCTCCTATCTCAGCCTCCTCTGGAGCTAGGACTGCAAGCATGCAACACTGTGCCCCTTTGAATGTGCTTAGGGTTGAGTTTACATACTGCGACTTCACTAAGTGAGTATGTTTGTTCCAACAGGCCTTTATGTGTATTCAGTCAAGTTTTCCACGAGGTGCTGCTATCACTTCTCAGCCTTTTTATTTGGACGCCTTTCTTCCTCCCTCCCTCCTTCCTTCTTTCCTTCGTTTCTTCTCTTCCTTTCTCTCCTTAGTGTGACTTCTCTTGCATTGCCTTCTAGGCAATGTGGTGAGTCCAGTGGGAATCTTCGCCTTCCTGTTCCAAATCTTAGAAGTAAAGCCTTTCAGTTTTTATCATTGAATGTGTTCACTGTTGGCTTTTGTGATGATGAGGAAATTTGCTTTGATGTCAACATTTTTAAGGACTGGATTTTTATTGGCTTGAAATAAGGTTTTGGTTTTTGTTTGTTTGTTTGTTTGTTTGTTTGTTTGTTTGTTTTAGCCCAGGTTGGAATTCACCTTCATCTTGCCTACACCCCCAAGCTCTAGGATTACAGTTGTGCACCATCCTGCCTATGTATCTTTAAAATAATTCATTTAAAAATTAAGTTATTAGACCTCTACCAGATGTGCGATTGGTAAAGATCCTTTCCCAGTCTGTTGGCTGTCATTTTGTTTCCTTGACAGTGTTCTTAGCCTTACAGAAACGTTGCAGTTTTATGAGTTCCCATTTATCGATTCTTGATCTTAGAGCATAGGCCATTGGTGTTTTGTTCAGGAAATTTTCCCCTGTGCCTATGTGTTCTAAGCTCCTCCCCACTTTCTCTTCTAATAGTTTCAGTGTACCTGGTTTTATATGGAGATCTTTGATCCACTTGCACTTGAGCTTTGTACAAGGAGATAAGAAAGGATCGATTTGCATTCTTTTGCATGCTGACTGCCAGTTGAACCAATACCATTTGTTGAAGAAGCTGTCCTTTTTCCACTGAATGTTTTTAGCTGCTTTGTCAAAGATCAAGTGACCATATGTGTGAGGGTTCATTTCTGGGTCTTCAATTCTGTTCCATTGAATTACCTGCCTATCTCTGTACCAATACCGTGTGTGTGTGTGTGTGTGTGTGTGTGTGTGTGTGTGTGTGTGTGTGTGTGTGTTTTAACACAATTGCTTTGTAATAACAGCTTGAGGTCAGGGATGGTGATTCCCACAGAAATTTTCTTGTTGTTGAGAATAGATTTTGCTATTCTGGGTTTTTTGTTATTCCAGATGAATTTGCAAATTGCTCTTTCCAACTCTATGAAAAATTGAGTTGGAATTTTGATGGGAATTGTATTGAATCTATAGATTGCTTTTGGTAAGATGGCCATTTTTACAGTGTTGGTCATTCCAATCCATGAGCATAGAAGATCTTTCCATCTTCTGAATTCTTCAATTTCCATCTTCAGAGTCTTGAAGTTCTTGTCATACAGATCATTCACTTGATTAGTTAGGGTCACACCAAGGTATTTCATATTGTTTGTGACTATTATATACAAAGAATTTAAGAAGTTAGACTCCAGAGAATCAAACAATCCTATTAAAAAATGGGATACAGCGCTAAACAAAGAATTCTCAACTGAGGAATGAATACCTTGGCTGAGAAGCACCTAAAGAAATATTCAATATCCCTAGCAATCAGGGAAATGCAAATCAAAACAATCCTGAGATTCCATCTCACACCAGTCAGAATGGCTAAAATAAAAAACTCAGATAACAGCAGGTGCTGGCAAGGATGCAGAAGAAAAAGGAACGCTCCTCCACTGTTGGTGGGATTGTAAGCTGGTACAACCACTCTGGAAATCAGTCTGGCAGTTCTTCAGAAAATTGGATATAGTACTACCTGAAGACCCAGCTATTCCACTTCTGGGCATATACCCCAAAGATGCTCTAACATATAATAAAGATACATGTTCCACCATGTTTATAGCAGCCTTATTTATAATAGCCAAAAGCTGGAAAGAACCCAGATATCCATCAACAGAGGAATGGATACAGAAAGTGTGGTGCATTTACACAGTGGAGTACTACTCAGCTATTAGAAACAGTGACTTTACAAAATTCCTAGGCAAATTGATAGAACTAGAGACTATCATCCTGAGTGAGGTAACCCAGTCACAAAAGAACACACATGGTATGCACTCACTGATAAGCAGATACTAGTCCCAGAAAGCTCAGAATACCCAGGAAACAACTCACAGACCTTATGAAGCTCAAAAAGAAGGAAGGCCAAAATGTGGAGGCCTCAGTTCTTAGAAAAAGAAAAAAAAATCCTGTATTCATCATATATTATTTATGTAACAAATTTTGTGAGCTATAATAATATTTTATAAAATAATATAAAAAAGAAAAAAATTAAGTTATTCCTACATAGTAGAAATAAAGCAAGTTTTCAATAGCTACTTATGGCTAATAGCTACTGAGCATGCCTTTTGTTTTTAATTGGACACCCTATCCATTTGCATTTCAAATGTCATCTCTCTTCCTACACACCCTCACCATCCCAGTCCCCCTTATTCTGTCTCCATAAGGTAAGGAGCACAAGGGTGCTTCCCCCTCACCCCCAACCACCCCAGCGTTCCTCCACTCTGGAGTATCAAGCCTTCACAGGACCAAGGGCCGCTCCCCTCCCATTGATGCCAGACAAGGCCCCTTCAGCTCCTTCAGTCCTTCCCCCAACTCCTCCACTGGGATCCCTGTGATCAGCCCAATGGTTGGCTTTGAGCATCTGCATCTGTATTGGTCGGGATCTGGCAGAGCCTCTCAGGAGACAGTCCTATCAGGCTTAAAAGGAGCATTTCTATTGTTGTCAAAAGTAGTCTGATGTCAGAAGAAAAACTGTCTTTTTCTGTATTCTGTTTTGTTGTTGGTATCCTGATTCAGTCAATACTACTTGTAAAGCTAGCACTAAGAAGTTGTCTGGGTTCTTCATCCTTCTTTTTCTAGTGTTCACATCTTCTATAACTGTGGAGCCTATTCCAAACTGAAGTAACATTGATCATTAGTGTTTCAAATAATGTCCCTTTTCTGTTCCAGAATCCATTCAAGGATGCTACTTGGCATTTAGTTGACATGTTGCAGGCTTTCCTCCTTAACAACTTGACATGTATGGAAAATAGTTTATAGACCATTCATCAGTTTGACTTTGTTGTCTCTTGTGATTAGACTGACCATGTGGATCTGAGGGTAGAGTTTCATGTACTGATGCTGCCTTGGAATATGGACTCCAGGCTTGTCAGTGATGTTAACCTTGATCATCTTGTGAAGATGGAATCTGTCAGTTTACTCCACTGTAAAGTTCCTTGTTCAATATAGTATTCATTAGAAGCATCCATGAGGGAAGCAGGGCCTCAGATCCTTTCATATGCAGCTTTCTGTTCGCCCACGGAACTTCCATAATGCCTTCAACTGTTCAAATTCCTATCAGCTTTTCCTCAGCCCTCCTCACCCCTGAAATATATACACCGCCTCCCAAGGTCACCAGGTTAACCTTCCAACTCCCAACTTGTAAACCTTAGGGGGGCAAGTGATCTACAGATTGTAGCACGCTGTATATACAAATCACTTTTAAGAAGATCATAGAACTAACTGAAAATCAGAGTAGTAGAGGTTCTAAACTGTAACTGTGGAGTTGCTTCCCAACCCTTTGGCTAACATTAAGTGCGTGTGACTTTGGATAATATTTCTTGCGCCGGATATAAAAGGTGTAATGGCAAAGGCAGAAGATGCCCTTCGAAGCCATGCCAGTGAGTACAAGATGAACGTGGTACAGCTAACCAGGAAAGAGTTAGTATCCATGAGATGCAGAGATGTTCCAGTCGTCAGTCTGAAAAAGAGAACACAGAATATAATTAGTCCCAGGACAGCACCAGAAATTATACATTAGAAGATAATGTCTATTAAACTAATGAAGCGCTGTTCTGCTGTCAGAGAAATGCAAATGAAATCAGCAGTGAGCTGCCATTTATAACAATTAGTTGATAAAAATTTTAAATGTTGTCCAATATTAGAAGTAATAACTCTTACATACTTTGGAAAACACTTTGATATTGTTTTTAAAACTTAAATTTTTTATTTCCACTGTCTAGAAAATTCTGTTGCTTTGGGGCTTCATATTTAATATCTAGAACTTAATCTAATAAACTGAGGAACAAGGCTTCTGCACAGGAAATCATAAACATAATTGAGATAAGTGGAAACTGAAATAGAGATGAATTTTTAAGATAGCTCTTGATTAGAAGCCTCAATATTATAATGACTCAAATTTGTCAGCTTTCAAATTAATCTGTAGACTCGGAGCGATTCTAATTAAAAATCAAATAAGTGGTATATCAAGAAACTAATTCTTAGATGCTCCTGGAAATTCAGAGAGTTGACAGTAGCCAAGACCCTCTTGAAGACATGCATGGTATAAGGAATTCATTCACTAGACATTGGCTGTTCCTAAAGGTGTAATAATGACATTAGAATACCAGGACCATGAAAATGACCGAAGCAAATAAAGAACACAACAGGCACCTTCAGTTTTGAATGGTCTATTAAATGTGCCACGGCAATAAACGTTTAAACTATGAAGGAAAATGTATTATGTACTTTCAGTCAAGTTATTTCCTTAGAAGCCAGAGCATTACAGTTTGTAAAGTCAGATGTCAGTTCGGAGTCCTCACACGTTTCTCTCACAGGGTTCTTTAGCCAACCGGACTCTGTGTCCCTAAAACTCCTCCCCAGGATCATGGTGATTGTTAGGCATAAGCAGGTGCAAGGCTGCATGGGAACGCACGCTGTGCCCTTGATCGTGGGAATCTCTTGCATGTTTCTTAGAAACACAAAAGGTATTTTTATTCTCTATCATTTCATGATTCGCAGATCTGTGTGCACTACGTATTAGGCTTATCGTTAAGCATTTGTTAGCATCGTTTCCATTGAATTTTTATGTTCAACTTTTTATTCAAAGAACCTCCTCAATGATGACTTGGTTTTGTGGGTGTTGTAGAGTCCTGGTGTTCATAAAAGGGTCTTCGGAACACTTAATTATCCTAGCATTATAAAAACTAAAGCCTTCCAGTCATTGATATTCTAATAAGCCCTGTTATAATTAATTACAGGAAGTGATTAGAAGATTCTGCTCTTGAGCTGATTGATTTTTCACTTCAGAATGAATGCTTGACAAAAATAGTCAGATACAAATCACTTTGGCTGTCTCCACAGATTCAGCCAGCTGAGGACTAAAAGTAATTTTTTAACTTTGTCTGTACTGAGCACATAATAGTATTTTATGTTGTATCATTCTCTAAGCATAGTGTGACTACTTTTTATATAGTATTTGTTTGAGTTTTTTATTATTGTTGTTTTTAATCTGATGTGCTTGGGTGCGTGGCCTGCTCACGTCTGTGTATCACATACATGCTGGTGTCACCAGAGGCCAGAAGAGGGCGTCACATCTCCTGGCACTGGACTTACAGGTGGTTGTGAATGGCCAGGTTCAGTTCCCAGCACCCACATGCACAACTCACAACTGTCTGTCACAGGCTCTGGGGGTCTAACATCCTCTTCTGGCATCTTGTGGGCACTGGCAGGCTTGTACACATACCTACAAACAGGCATACACACATACGTACAATTGAAAATAAAATAAATATTTTGTTAAAAATCATTTCGGCTAAATGGTGCTTATAATGACTAATGATCTACAGCCACTGACTCAATATAGTGTTCTAATAAAGACAATATGGCTCCAAATTGCATGCAATGAAAAGTAATGAGTGTTGCCCCTCTGCATTCTTACCCAAAATACGTAGCATTGACCTGATCATAAGGAAAGCCTCAGACAATCTGCACTTCGGAGTGTTTCCATGAGAAAGTGGCCCAGAACCTTGGATGTGCTGCCCTGCAGAAGATGTCAGTAGAAGGCAAACAGGCGAGGAGAACACATGGTCTTAGATTTTAAATACATCCAAAGACCTTAAACAGAAGAGACTGGCTGCAGAGGATGTTTTTAGATGATTGGAAAGAATTTCAATAAAACCGGATTGTATAATGTAGCACTGCTGTAGTAATTTGTATTTATTTAGGGAAATTAATTTAGTATTTGGGGAAATGCATTGACTAGGTATCTGCAGCTAATTCTCTAATGTCTCAGGGGTAAAAGGTCCATGTATGCAGGTGCATGCATGTTGCATAAAACATGCTACAACTAATTGGCAGATGTAGGTAAATTGCTGAGAGTGTTCAAATATTTTATTTTCTGTAAGTTTGGTATTTTTCAAAATACAAAATTATAGAGAAACACATTTTTAAATATAGCAGTAGTTAATTAATAAGGTGTGCTTTTTCATTCCTTTTGCGGGTTTTCATAGACTCTTACTCACATAGAAAGCAGGCTTTTTTTTTCCTGCTCTTAAAATTAGTTTCCTAAATTTCAAATGCAGAAAAAAGAGGTATCTAAGGATTTTTCTTATTTTTTTCTATCTATATATCTGTCTGTCTATCTATCTATCTATCTATCTTATCTGCTTGTTTTTGGATTTTTTGAAACTGGGTTTCTTTGTGTAACAGAGCATTGGCTGTTCCTACTCACTCTGTTGACTAGACTGGCCTTGAACTCACAGAGATCTGCCTTCCTCTCCCTCCTGAGTCCTGGGATTAAAGGTGTGCACCACCACACGTGGCCTCATTTTATTTCTTAATGCCTGCCAAATAGTAGCAGTCTGAATCACAGGCATGATATCCAGCACAGTTTTTACTAAAAGAAATTTCATGTAGATTATTTCACATCAGTTCAATATAGAAATGAATGTGTTTAGCAGAGAATTTATGTGAAAAGAATGAAGAGAATCCTGCCCAGAAGAAAATCATCAGATTTGGATAAATATAAGAGCAGTGAATTCTGGTTAGAATGTAGAAAAATGAGAATGGGAAACTCATCTCCAACTGAGATAATGACTTCCTTATTTGAGCAGGACTTGGGATAGACATTTATATATGTATTTTTATACGAGAAATTTTTCAGTATGTTTACATTTAAGTTAAATTTTGATTTTTTTAAAGAATTCATCATGTTTAATGTGTCGAATGAGTCCAAACCAGAATTTAATTCCCAGCAGCCATTGTGGTTCATACCTGTAAATGCTTTAAAAGCATTAAGCATTTAGCCCATGTTTATGAAACTAAATTCAAACATTGATCTGGATCTATTTCCTTTAAAATTTCTTCTCTTGATAGGGAGAGAACAGGTTGGATAGTGTTACTTAACGAATTGTTAAGAAAAAAATAAAATATTTTTAAAATCTTTTTCTTGTTTACATGTAGGTAGCATCCTTATTTCAATAAGGGAAAGCAACTAGAATTTTTTTTAAATGTAGAAGATTTTTCAAATTAGATGAAAACTACCAAAGAAATAAGAACATTATGCTTTTGCTACAATATTGATTTTATCAAAGTCATTCTGCTAGTGTACCTATGTTACTAACCAGGACAGGTTTAACATATGGCATATGTTATATAATTAAAGATGGCGTAGAGCTATATGAACTCACAAAATTTTGCCAGGAATTTACTGACAACCACAAGCTTAATTATACAGGAAAAAAAAAAAAAAGATGTAGTTTAAAATGCAGTGTCTTTTGTCCTATTGCGTTCTCTCTTTAATATCTAGCGGGTATTGGGTATACTGTGTTTCTTACATAGCTTGTGTTTTCCCAGAATACAGTGCCACAATTATCTCAGTATTTGGACGATAATGTAAGCTTTTCTTGTTATTCCCATAGTTACAGTAAATAGAGGTTGTGTTGCCATTTCGCTTTGTTTTGGTTTTAGTCCATGGGCCAATCATTTGATCTTTGTCTTGCACTTCTCGTGGTAGAACTGAACAAGAGATCGAAGATGTTCCCATGTTGTCCTTTTGTGTCACTTAATTCAAGCTTCTTTGTCCTTGTACATTATTTTAGAAGATTCAGGTATTTATTTCATCAAGATGTTCTTTGAGTTGGTTTCATGTTTCTGGGTGGTTAAATTACATTATGCACTTTGTATGGAACACCAGTGGTGGTCCTTCATGTCTCTTGGAGACAGTCTATATCTGTGTCTACCATTATTCTGATGCTACGACTTCGATTATCTTTTTGTCTGGGCATGGTGACACATGCATATAAGCCCGGCATTATAAAAACAGAGGCAGGGAGACCAGGCTGGCTTCTTATCTAGAGAAAAATAAAAGGAAACAAAAAGATTAGTGGCCTGGGAAGATGACCCTAGTCAGTCCCTGGAACTCAAGTAAAAACCTGTAGTGTCCTGTCAAATGTCTGTGGTCCCGGCATTCTTGTGGGGACGTGGAAAGTGGAGAAAGAAGAGTTGTCCAGAAGCACGTGGGTGAGCCGGCCTGGAGCATGCAATAGAACACCGGAAACGAGAGACTGTGCCTCCACTTCCAAAAGTTGTTCTCTGACCTCCACACTCACACCCTGGTCCACACACCTGAATGTTTACAAACAAAACTGAAAAGCAAAAATAAACCCAGTAGTGGCCCATACCTTGAATCCAAGCTCGCAGAGGCAGGTGAATCTCTGAGTTCAAGGGCAGCCTGGTCTACACAGTGTTTGTTCCAAGATGGCCAGACCTACACAGAGAAGCCCTGTTTCCAAAAAAAAAAAAAAAAAAGTCAGTACTTTTTCTTCATAATGAAATGTAGTTTAGGTGATGTAAATATACTGTTTCTTATATATTCTTGTATTAACGTCAGAATTCTTCTGGGTGAGAGGAAGATGGAGTCTCTCTATATAGCCATGGATGTCCTGGAACTTACTCTGTAAAAACAGGCTCATCTCAAACTCACAGAGACCTGTGTGCTCCCAAGTGCTGGGATTAAAGTTGAATACTACTATCATGCCTGGCCACTGAGGATTATTTTTGGAAGTTTTTTAGCATTGAGATTGCCAAATAGTGGATTTTTTTTATTCCCTAATTTTTTCCTGTACAGCCAGCCTCAGTTTGCATATCTGTAATGTAAGTCTAATTAATGTAAAATTTGGATAATATCTGACTATTTTATGTAAAATATGAGAACAACTTAATAAAATTCTCAACAATATTTAATAATTTTTATGGCCAAATTATTTTTATAACAGGTAAAAAAGTAGATATTTTTCAAGATCTTGGAAAGGTCATAAGGAATCTTAAAGTATCATTTTATGTATCCACCATGTGTTATTTCCTTTTCAGTGAAGTCAAAATTGAGAAGATCTAATAGTTGCCACATGTTGAATCATTTTATTTACTGAAGACAATCTTTGGTTAGTTAATTTGGAAAACTACAGTGTAGTTTCTATGATATTCAGTATTAAAATTCTTGTTATAATGTGCTCGTTAAATAAGAGAGAGATGTAGCACATTAAGTTTTCATTTACTGCATTGAATTATGAAATAGAATTATTTATGGTTATTTCTGTTCTTTAAAATTTATTAAGTTAAAATGTAAATTACATATGTACACAATTAACTCATTTTGTGCTTAAGGGTTTACAATGGAAAAGGGAATATATCTCGGCCATTTTCTATTAAGAAATTTGCTGTCTTTTCACTCTATAGTTTTAAATACGTGCTAGCCCGTCCATTTCTACCCCTTACTTTTTGGTTACTGCTGGACATTTGACTCTTCTATACACATACATCCTGGACTCACTAATGATGAAACCTGAATGGATGGATCAGTGGGTGGGTGGGTGGGTGGAAAGATGGAGGGATGGATGGATGGATGGATGCAGACAGACACAGACAGATCGACACAGATTGGTTGATTCGTCCTTTTTTGGGCTAAGTTGTTTTATACTCTTGTGTTTTTCTATCAGAGTTTTGAAGTCTCTCCTCTTCCTGTTTCCTTTGCTTCTCTGTATTGGTGGAACTTATTTCCATGTGTTTTCTCATAGCCCTGATTACTTTGTACAGCGTAAACAGTCAGCCACCCATCAAACCTTCCACAAGTATTTTGTGCTGTGTTTGCTTGTCATGAGGACCTTGTTTTGGGGGCCCTTCATTTTCTTCTCCAAGCGTTGACCTAGGACTTCCTGTCCCGATGCTTCTAAATCCCCTACGCGTCAGCTCTGTACGGACTGTTCTATTGCAAGTCTCACACGATCTCCTCACTTAGATGTTTTGGTTTGGGTTTTGGTTTTTTGTTTTTTGTGGGGTTTTCTGTTGTGTTTGTTTGTTTGTTTGTTTGTTTGGTTGGTTGGTTGGTTTTGTTTTTGGTTTTTGGTAGCTTGCATTCCTCCCCCTTCTTTCTGATAAAGAATACCGGAAAAGAGAGTCACTGAAACTTAGCTGTCTAACATTTCACTTTCTCGTTCATACCGAGTTCTAGGAAGAAATGTCTCCTTTGTAGTCTTGAGATCATTGCTCTATCATATTTCAACAGTAGCTACTTTTTTGAAGTCTAATTTCTTTCTCTCCCTCCTTCAGCCTTCGTAGTTACTCTGCCTTTTCCCTAGAATCTGTGTGGCTTTTCTAAAGAATTCACAGTAACTAACAGTGGTGTAGGTGTCGTTTTTCTCATTATGTTTTTTAGTTTATCAATAAGTTTATTGCTATTTTGGACATTTCTTTTTATGAAATTTAACTTCCTTGTGCTAACTTTTGTCCCAATTTTTTTGTCCTTTACTTTCATTCTCCTCTCCACGCCCCACCCTCATGTCTGTTATACAGCAAGACAGGAAAGTTGTTGAGTGTGGTGCTTTTACCCTCTCGACTCTCTTGGTTAGTATTCTTTAACTTTTATCTACTACTTGAAGGGTGGATGGGTGGGTGGATGGATGGATGGATGGATAGATGGATGGATGGATGGACATATCTATTCTCCCCACTCCCATGCTCCGTCTTTCCCCACTCTCATAGAGCGTGAACATAGGCCATATAGAGTCTACGCCAGCCCTCTGCCACTGTGCTGCATTTTCCAGACCTCCCTCTTTCATGATTTCTACTCTATCCCAAACATAACAGGGCCTTTCTTACTCTGGGATTCACTGGAAGGTTTTTGCTTGTTTGCTTTTGGGGGTACTGTTGTTGAGGTTGTTTTTTTTTTTTTTTTTTTTTTTTAAGGGGGTATTTTTGTACATAGAATTAATGGTTTTTGTCTGTCTTTTTTTTTTTTTTTTTTTTTTGACATGGGGAATGGATTGGGTGGTAGCCATTGTACCGATTATCTGGATTTTCTCAACCTAATTTTATTTTATTTTGTTTTATTTTTAACTTCATGTACTGTTTTGTTCCCCATTATACTCTCTGAAAGAACTTATTCTGTGAATACTGAGCACGGTGGTACATTCTGTTATTCCTAGCACTCAAGAGGCAGAGGCAGACAGTTCAAGGCTGGCCTGGTCTACATACAGAGTTCCAGGTCAGCCATAAGTAAGTACATAGTGAGAGAGACCCTACCTCTAAAAAGAAAAAGTGGGTAAGGATTGATGACTCAGAGGTTAGGAGCACTGGCTGCTCTTCAGAGGACCCAGGTTTGAGTCCCAACATCCACGTGACAGTTCATAGCTGTCTATAACTCCAGTCCCAGGGCCTCTGACACCCACACAGACAAATTTGCAGGCAAAACACCAATGCACATGAACTAGAAATAGATGTAAGAAGAAGAAAGGAGGAAGGAGAGGAGGAGAAGGAGAAAAAGTGTTCAGTGAGCACCCTACTGGACTTCAAGGGCAGTACACTCACAGGCAGAGGAACACAAGCAAATAAATGACTATAGTAAATGCTGTGACCGCAGATAAAAATAATGTTGGGCAATTTTTAGTGTTGACCACAATTCTTTAAGGACAACTCCTTATATTAGAATTATAAATCATAAGAGTTTATGACTAATCAAGAATCCATGAGAAATGTATTGGTCAATCTCAAAGTCCAGTGAGCAGTGTGGTGGTGAATCCCAAGTTTCTCGGAAGGGCAGCCTCAGATTATTTTCTGGTGATGGGTGTTGAGACAAGATCATATGAGCTCCTTTATAAATTCCATATTTAATGAACCATGAGGCACTACCTGTGTCATCTTACTACACTGCATGGCTTTCAGAGTTGCTAATTTATGTCTGCCATGATCATTATTTTTCTTAGCTGCCTCATTGATTGTAGAATAATGGCAGGGTCTTTGAACACGTGAACAGCAGTGGATCGGCACTCCAGACTCTCCTTAAACCATTAGTCACATGACCTTACACAAGCCGAGTAACTTTCTCTGAATTTTAATTCAACTTGCAAATGACAAGGTCGCTATATATCACAGTATTTTTAGCTGCAGATCACTGTTTCAATGGGAAGTAATTTGAAAACCTAAGGCATGCCCCCAAATAACAGAAGTGCAGTGGCTGGGCTGAGGCCACCGTTGCAAGGAAACTGCGTCTCATATTTGAGCCAGACAATCCTAGAGATTCCCATAGTATAAGCAGCACCATCACCTCCTAGGCGGCCACCACAACCCTGTCAAGTCACTGCTGCCACCAGGTTGATATGTCCCTGGAGCACTGTTCCTGCCATTTTATGAAGATTGTCATATCTTGGCAATGAAGAATGGATGGGTTTGTTTGAACCTTTTCTTTAACCATTTGTTTTCAGTTTTAAAAAAAAAATCATCCAGAGGACTATGGAAAGGCAGGTTGCTATGTCCTGCCACACAAGTGTTAATTTCATTCAGCCACGTATCTCATTTTAAAACTGACTTCAAATCATTTAATTTAGCAATGTTTATATCTAGAAAAACATTTAATTGGCCTGCAAAACTTTCAGCGTTGTGAAGTGAAAAGCTGGTTTGATAGGTTTCCTGTCAAATGTCAGGAGCCATGTGTGCTGGCTCCCATGCTACTGTTGTGAGTGGGTTGAGACCAGTGCAGCCACAGTCAGCAATAAAGAAATTATTCATGTCTAAGAACACCTTCTCTTTATGACATTCTGGCAGCACCTAAGAGGAAAATGTCAGGATCAAAATAAGTACATTTACTGACAGTCTTGTTCTTTCCAATGTGATATAAAATCTGCCTTTACCAAAAGTAAAAGCACTGGTCACTCACGATGATAAAACAATAGCTTTTGGCTTAGTCGTTTTCCATTTATAAAGTGATACTCACATTTGAAAAAAAAAAAAAAAAATACAAACTTCAAAGAGCCAAGGAAGTTGTCCAGAATTTTTGCCATTTTTAAGCTCAAAATGTAAACAACTGTGGGCCCAGCAAGCAAGACCACTCACTGATAAAGGGCATTTGCCACCACACCTGGTAACCTGAGCTCATCCAGACCCCAGAGTAGAAGCTGAGGACTAACTCCCTCCGGTTGTCCTCCGGCCTCCATAAGCCTGCTGTGACATATATGAGCTCACACACGAACACTGTCTGAATCAGGGTTTCTGTCACTGTGACAGAACACCAGGACCAAAAAAAGTACGTTGGGGAGGAGAAGGGGTTTGGGGGTTTTTTGTTTGGTTTGGGTTTTTTTGGCTTATATTTTCTGATCATAGTCCATCATTGGGAAAAGTCATGGCAGGAACTCAAGCAGAGCTGAGACAGAAGCGAATGCAGGGCCATGAAGAGTGCTTATAGAATCCAGGACCACCAGCCCAGGGATGACCTTATCTGTAAATGGGCTGAGACCTTCCCCCGTCACTGGATCTCATGGGATCATTTCATCAAGTGAGGCTTCTTTCTCTCTGACTCTGTCATGTATCTAGTTGGCACATGCGCGCGCGCGCGCACACACACACACACACACACACACACACACACACACACTCTCACTAAATATTTTTTAAAACCTGTAGAGTCATAACTGAGGATAAGTCACTATTTCATGTTTTAGTAAATAAAACTAATTAAACCCACCTCAATAAAATAGTCATTTTACTGTGGTATTTATAAGGACATTTGTGTTTTCTGTTTATGTCTCTTTGTTTTTCTAAGATGTGTCTTACCCTATTCCCCAGGCTAGCTTCAGATTTGCCCCAATCCTCCTATCTCAGCCTCCTGAGTATTTGGATTACAGGTGTGACCTTGACAGCCTTGGTTTCTGGAAGAGTTTCTTATGCTTTCTCATCACATGTAGAACTTCCTAATCTTTATTGAAATTTCAAATTAATTAATGTTCTGTGACCCAAACTTAGAAGGAGTTTTACTTCTGGTTCATTGAGATTTGTCCCTTTGTGGATTAAAGGAAATCCCAAACCTTTCTCCAGAGCACATCTTTTATATGATTTACTGGTTCTAAAAGTGAGATTTTTAAAATCACCTATGGAAACAGTCTAAATGTGGATGAGCAAAAACACATTATGATATGGCCTTACAATAGCATATTGTTTGTGTGAGAGGAGGGCAGTGCTATACTGTGAATGAACCTCTACTAGTGTAAGTGAAAGAAGCCAAACCCAGAGCGTGTTATTTTGGGCCATTTATTGAAATATCCAGAATAGCTACATCCACTGAAGCAGAAAGGAGAAAGGGTGGTTGCTGAGGTGAGGGTATTTGTTGTTGTTTTATTATGTTTTTCTTTGTCTTTACTGTACTAAATCGTATATGCTAGGCATGTGCTCCTCCATTGAGCATGCTCAGCCCCTTAGGCACTTTATGAATGACAAAATGAATAATGATTACATAACATTGTGGAATAAGGTTATGTTGTATGAATCACTTACACAACATTTAAATGTATTTCGTAAAGACCTCATTGCATTTAAAATTGAACAAAACTTTAGAAAATTTGAAATGGAAGTTTGGGGGGGTCGGTCCTCTAATCCAGTCTCCTTCCTGTTTTTTAAAAATGAAAAAAAAAACCTGATATTTATGAAGATTGAATGGATTTCTTGTTGAAAAGTAGCCAGCAGACCAGAATTTGAATGTTAATATCTCTAGCTTGTAGGCTTTGAGAGGTAGGGACTAGGTCACATAGTGTTCTATTATGTGTTGGATCTTTTTTGATTTGCTAGATAACTCAAGGCTGGCCTACAAGGAGCTATTTAGACCAGAATTATCTTGAATTTGCATTGGTCCTTTGTCTCTGCCTCCAGGGTGCTAGAATTACAGGCTTCAACCACCTCGCCCAATTATTATATATTTTTAAAAACTAAAAACAAGATTTAGGGGACTCTACTGCTGCAAGTTTTACTTCAAATAAAAATGAAGACAAACAGGAGGATGTGGAGACAGCTTCGCTGGTAAAGTTCTTACTATCAGAGTTTGAGAACCTGAGTGTAAGCCCCAGAACCCACATAAAAGAGTTGAATGTGGTGACAACAACCTCATTAGGCCAGCCCTGGGGAGGGAGAGACGGGAGGTTCCCTGGGGTTCTGTGGCTGGTCACCAGCACAGCCTGCTTGGCAAGCATAAAAGGTGTTTAGTGCTATGATTTGCCATAAAATAAGCCAGAGCTGGAACTAAAAGTGTAACACCTTGGCAAAGGAAGGCTATGGGAAGGAGAACTGGGGTGCAGACTGAAGCTAGGGTCTTGTATGTGTTGACAGTCACTCTACAGGTGTGCTGTCCCCCGGGCACCAGCGCCCTGTATTTAAATCTAGTCCGCAGAAACCAGATTCGTGAAACCTCCTTGTGTGCCTCAGGGTCTGTTCTCTCAAGGCACACTTCAGCCCCGTCACTCTCAGGCCTATGGTTTTCTTTCCCAGCCTCCTGAGTGCTGCGGTTACAAAAGCTTTGACCACTGAGTCTAGCTCTTGGTAATTTTGTTTGGCTTTTTTAACTAAAAGTCTCTTTTTTGTTTTTCTCAGACAGGGTCTTTCTCATCCTATAGCCCAGGCTAGCTTCACATTTGCCCTAATCCTTCTGTCTCGTCCTCCTGAATATTTGGATTACAGGCGTAAGCGACCATGTCGACCTCTGTTTAGGAGTTTCTTGACAGTTTTTCTGACCCCAGTGATGAAAACCCATTCAGAGTGAATAAGTAGAGAATGAAGGGCCCTGCCCTTGGTGTGAAGCACTGGAGGGTCTGCTTTAAGGTGGTTTTGTTTGAGACCAGGTCTCATGCTGGCCAGGCTGCCCTAGACTTGCTGTGTAAGCTGAGGGTGGCTTTGAACTTCTGGTCCTCCTGCTTCCACCTCCCACACGCCTGGATTAGAGACTTGTGCTGTCATACCCATTCTGCAGGTCTGTAAGTGAAGCATTGAGTCGGGTAGGAGACTGGGGTAGCCTACAGCAGCAACACAATCAGAGGAAGTGTCTAGCTGGTACCACAGGCTGAAGAGAGGAAAATAGTCAAGTTAGCCCCTTTGGAAGTAAATGGTTATGCTCAACTGTAAGGACCTGTGTAGATTTAGTGCCAGCTTCAGAAAATAATTGTTCTCACTTCAAAATAAGATGTTGGAAAACATAAATCAATATCCATCTCTCTCTCTCTCTCTCTCTCTCTCTCTCTCTCTCTCTCTCTCTCTCTCTCTCTCAGGTGAAAAGAAAGATGGCTCAGTGGTTAAGAGCACTGGCAGCTCTTCTAAAGGACCTAGGTTCAGTTCCCAGCACCTACATAGCAGCTCACACCTGTCTATAGCTTCCAGTCCCAGCGTTTCTGTCACACATACACACGCACGCACACATGCGAAACACCAGTGAATTTGAAATATAATAAATTATTCAAAAAAAGATATGAGTTTTAAAATTTGTTTTATTTTTTATTTTACATATGAGCATTTTCCCTGTGGGTATATCTTTGTACCACATACATGCAGTCACTGCAGAGGCCAGAGATACGCTTCACGCCCTCTGGAACTGAGGTGGCTGTTTGCTGCAGTGTGAGTGCTACTAAGTGAACCTCTCTGAGCCCTCTGCACAGAAAATAAGGCCTCTTATCACCTGAGCCATCTCTACAGCCCTTAATTTTCCATTTTTAAATGTTCTTTACTATAAACAACTTCCTTAGCCTAGCGAATTTCCTGTAGAAATTTCTCAACATAATTATTAACTAAGTTGTTTTCCACAAGAATGACTTTGTTGTTGTGAATAAAGTTTTATTGTAACTCGAACATACTCGTCATTTTAAGGCTTGTAGTTTTGTTAGTATGTTACTGGCAGGAGAGTCGCTTCAGCAAGAATCATGAAACCTGCAGAGCTAAATATTTACTGATCCCTTTGCACAAAGCATCTCTTCTTACGGTCAAATGAAGATAAAGAACACGCTCTGTAGTACCTGTGTTTGCAGCGTCTCCAACGCGTGAGAGGGTATCAGCCTCACAGGCTTTGTTTGTGGTTTAGCTAGAAGCCCAAGGTGCTGATCCTAAGAGTTCATCAGTGTGGACCACTGTAGATTAATTATATCAGAAAGCAGAAGGATGCCTACTGTCTGGTTATCATCTTTGCATTTTGGGACAGTAAAACGCTCTTTTGTGTGGAACATTTTAGTTAGAGAAAAATGGCAGTAATTTATCAGGTAGTTAAGACTGTTGTCAAGTGTCCACTTTGCTGAAGGCTTGTGTCATCCCACCGTCTGTTTCTCAGGGCCATCTCCTCACAGAATGTCCTCAGGCTATTCTCTGGATTGCCACCAACTGTACAAGTTTACTTGTGTGGCTTCATACGGAGAAAATTATATATATACATATATATATATATTCTGAACTGTGGCAATGAATGGCTTCAGCTTTCTCAAGTAAGAACAGTTTACATTAAAGTTTTTTTTTTTTTTTTTTTGAATAATTTTAAGTGCCCAAGCTATACAGGAGACATCCCGGAGAAAACCCCAAGATTGCTCCGGGATATTGTTGGATCAGTTTCAACATCAGATGGACCTAAATTCCTCTGGGATGGTGTCATAGTTAGGGAATAGTCGGTACTTTAGAAGGAAGTAGACGGCAGTGTTTGGTTGGAATGAAGGGCTGGAAGGGCTATTCAAGGCTCCATAAGTTTACAAATCCCACTAGTGTTTTGTGGTGACTTCAGTGATTTTTTTTCTTCTTCTTCTTCAATTTATATGTAATTTTTTTCTCAACCTTGCATCAATTTGTTAAGATGGTACTCATTAAGTTGTTTGGACCTAACTTACTACAAAACGGAACTGCTAAGCATTTGCTAGGGTACCATGGAAAAATAACAGACTGTAAAGGTTCTGTGAACTGAGGGACTTTGAGATCCTACGAGCCAGAGGAATTGCCTAAGTCTAAAGTGGATACACTCTTTTATAACTATGTAAAAATACATCAGTCTTTAATTTCCATTGTTTCTAAAACAGCACTCCAGCGACAGAGGAATGTATTTAAAAAAGAGAAAACCCCTCAGTTGCACTGTGTTCTATGCTCCTGGAACAAAATGGATGTGCTCTCCCTTTAAAGGTGGTGATGCCGATCTGAGGCCCTTATGCTCTTAAGTACATAAGATCACTTATTCCACTCATTGCCCACTGGGGAAGTTCAAAGCAGTGGGTAGATCTCCTTGTGGGGTGAAGGAAAGCTGCAGACCGTGAGGTAGCAGAACAATCCTACGAGGCCAAGTAATGGACATTTCAAATGGAACAGTGTACAGACTCTGAAGATTGACTTTGTCAGATCATTTTGTGTGATTGAAGCATATGGACATATGTTGTGGAAACGGGGAGGTTACAGCTGGTTGGCTGTGTAAGTTGGAGCACCGTTGTGGAGAGTTTGAGTGCTGGGGTGTGAGGCATTTGGATTTAATTTACTACGAAGAGAAGAATGATTAGGGTGATTAATCTGTCAGCAGGACATGGGATGATTAAATCAAGGAGAGAGAAGAGGCATGGAGAGCTTTTGGAAAGGGAGCGATGGGGTTTGTTTTATGTATTTATATTTCAAAGGGTCTCAGCTAAGAGCACATTTTTGTTTAGCATTTTAACTGACAGCTGTAAAAAGAACTTGTCATTCCTAAGGAAGGGGCACTTTTAATACTTGTTATTTCTATGGTAATATATTAATACAGTGTAAATATGCTTAAAATTCATAGTCTGATGTTTCACATCATGTTGTGTTCTGATTTAATTCTTACAGTCTTGAAGTTTCATTATTCCCAGCCTAAAGATGAGAACAGTAAGGTCTCGAGATGTTAAACTGTCCAGCAGTTAGTAAGGGACAGATTGGCAAAACTTAAAAGTAAGTTACTAGATCTGGGAGTTACTTCCACCCACAAGTTCCAAACCAGTGAAGGAAAGCCAGAGTCCTCAGTTTCAATCACAGGAAATGGAGTTAATGCTTCTCCTGAGGTCTCACTGTGCTACAGCCACTTGGCCTGGTCACAGCTCCATTTATGTTCTCTCTCCATACCATTCCTGACCCCTAACACTCACTTTTGAAAACTGTTGGGTTGTCGTAGATTTTCTTACATAAAAAATTCTAAGGGTATTTACATGTTTGCTGTGTGCACATAAGGTCAGTTGCCTGCGGAGGCCAGTGTGGGTGCTGGGAACTGAACTAGTGTCCACTGCAGAAGCAGCAAGCACTCTTAGGTGCTGAGCCGTCTCGTTTTTAGTGTGTTTGTTTACATTATATTTCAAGGTGTGTTTCAGTTTGGTGTACATTCTTCTTATATTTCCCCCTCAAACAGACTTCTAGGATGTCCCATATTCTCTCTTCTAGCAAAATGAGCTTAAATATTCACATACGCTGCCCTCCCAAAATCCATATTCCTTTGACACCTTTCTGCCTCTTGCTTTATGTCTTCGTTTTGGTTATTTGAGTGTTTGTGTGTCTATATTTGAGGAACTTATATATGATAAAAGAAAATCCGCTTCTTTATTTACAGTAAACACTGTATACTTAAAGTTGCTGGTACATGCTTTCTATCATCTCCACAGGCAGAACGACAGAGAGGAGTCTTTCTCTTCTGTCCCCGTGACACATCACATTCCTAATGTTGTGGCACAGCTCACAGCTCACAGCCCACTGGTGTGTCTCTTACAGTTGCTTCCTTTAGCAGCTCAGTTGCTGTCATTCCTATGGAACACTACATATCATAGTCTCAAAACTGTAAATGGTTTATGCATTATCTTAATGGTTGTCAAAGCCAGTGTTATCCCTGCAGCAGCAATGAACTATGGTTTGTCATAACTCATATTTGATCTCTCCCACTCCTACAAGGAAATGTATTTTACTCTCTGAAAGATTCACATGCAGCCACTAAGAGGAGAAAAACATGTTATCTGGGTGTTGGGTTGGTTATTTTTGACTTCTAATTTATTCACTCTCACAACCCTGTTCTCCAACTGATGTTACTATGGCACTGACAACTGGCTAATTATATTCTTTAAAACAGACAACAGTGCTACATCTTGAGACAGGCATCTGGCACTCCGCCTTCTTTCCTCCGTGGTGCTAGTCCAGGCTTCCTGGGACTCTGTTGTTCTTTTTTCCTTTTCTTTTTTAAGTATACACTTTTTTTTTTTTTTTTTTTGCTCCCTTCTGTTTCTGTAAATAGTGGTTTATATTTACTAAAGTCACTAATTGCACATTTAGCTTGTTTCTTTTTGAGTCTTATGCAAGAAGAAATGTAGAATTATCCTCAGCCATTTTCCTGTACGTACTCTTGTTTACTGAATTAATATTCTCAGTATTTTTAAATATCCTCTGATTGTGTCGTCATCTCAGTAGAACAAACTAATTCTATTTTTTAAATGTCTTTATCTCAAGCATAATTAACCATATCACTAATTTTAAAAATAAATTAGTAGCAACATGTAAATTGCCATACCTAGGCCTTACCATTCCTACTCCTTATTCATCCCTTCTCATAGTTTCTGTCCTGGCTGGTTTTGTGTCAACTTGACACAAGCTGGAGTTATCACAGAGAAAGGAGCCCCAGTTGAGGAAATGCCTCCATGAGGTCCAGCTGTAAGGCATTTTCTCAACTAGTGATCAAGGGGGGAGGGCCCAGCCCATTGTGGGTGGTGCCATCCCTGGGCTGGTAGACCAGGGGAAGCAAGCTGAGCAAACCAGGGGAAGCAAGCCAGTAAGCAGCATCCCTCCATGGCCTCTGCATGAGTTCTTGTTTCCTGACCTGCTTGAGTTCCAGTCCTGGTGATAAACAGCAGTGTGGAAGTGTCAGCTGAATAAACCCTTTTCTTCCCAGATTGCTTCTTGGTCATGTTTGTGCAGGAATAGAAACCCTCACTAAGACATTTTGTTTTGTTTTGGTTTGTTTTGGTTTGGTTTGGCTTGGTTTTCAAGACAGGGTTTCATTTTGTTGTGAAGCCCTGACTGTCCTGGAACTCACTTTGTAGACCAGGCTGGCCTCAAACTCAGAGATCCTCCTGCTTCTGGCTCTCAAGTGTTGAGATTAAAGATGTGCACCACCATTGCCAGCTATTTCTCTATTTTATCATTGGTGTAATACAGTCTCTAATCACACTTACAGTACATACACTGCTTTTGTCATGTATTTTACAAAACAAATATAGACCATAACAATTTTTCCTTTACTACTAGTTCTCATCTTTTGTAATGTCTGCAAAATATTCCCTACCACAGCCCTCTTTCTCTAGAGATGTTATAAACTACCTACTATGTAATTTAAATATAATAGCAACATTCAAACATTTTCAAAAGGCAGTCTAATAATGTATTTTATTTTAAAATAAAATTTTCCTGCTAATTTTGTTTTTGTTTTGCTTTGGGGTTTTTTTGTTTGTTTGTTTGTTTTGACCTGGTTTGGTTTGACTACTCAGAAACCCACAAGCTGAAAGCACAGGCCAGAATACAGTGGATGAACCTTCCAAATGCCTGTCCTTACTGGCCTGTGTCTGGTATGTAACAGCACCTCCAGGAGGAAATGACATGTTCAAAATCATGAGCCTGTGGGGAAATATTTCAAATCCAGCACATAAGCAAGTCATCAGAAGAGCTATTGAGTCAAGAGTATGAGTTTGTTGAGTATTTCCTGTGTGTATTTTCAGATTGTTACCAAGACTGTCAGTTGCTCTCTTCAGCAGTGTTTGCTTCAGGCTGGGACTGCTGCTCTCTGATACAATGCTGCTAGATATGTTAGGCCTTGAGCTTGATCTCAGCTCCACCTCTCACCACCTTAAGCATTGTTTCTTTGATTGTTAGGAAAGTGCCTTTTGTTTGTATCGGACTTTACCAGCAATTACTTTTTTAGGTGATGAGTTAGACTGGCCTTAAAGGGCCAGGTTGTAGCCTAGGATGACCTCAGACTCACAACAGTACATCCAGCCCAGCTATTTTTCAGGTGCTTTATGGAGTTGATGTATTTATTTACCCTTTGTCCCCTTTCCCAGTCTTCTGTTTGAGCGAGAATTTTTTGATATTTCTAAGACAAATTATTTCTTTAGTCCTGGCCTTGGAAGTGATTTCATACTTCAGGAGTATGATACTTACTTTTCTTTTGTTACAGAGTCTCTATGTGTTTTTAAAAAACTTTTAGTCAAACTAGAATTCATATGGCTATGTGTCTGGGGGTGGGAATACTACAAGTTCTTAGCATTCAGCCAAACTGAGTGTTTGCTTGCTATTTATATGTGAACTGCAGAAGGATGCTTACCCACTCAACTAACACTATAATATAATATAGTGTAATGCCTGTATGTATTTGTCTTAGGACTAGGTGGACACAAATGAGACTCAATATTATAAAATGGCAACATTTGCTTCTGCCTCCTTAGATACCCTGATCAGAGTGTTTTTTGATAATACAGGCAAAGGTCTCACTTCCCACCCTAGTTTGTCTTAGAATGTCCCTTTAGGTAGAGTCATTGTCACTCCATATGCTTCTGTGTTTTGTTTCTAGCAAGGTCTTGTTTAGCACAGGCTGGCCTTGAAGCTTCTGTGAACACACACAATAATGGATTTGTGTTCTTGAACCCCCACTTCAGCCTATTGAATGCTGGGATTGAAGGTATTCACCAACACCCACCCCCCATCTATTTTCTTTTGAATCAATAAAAACTTATGCTTACATAGGTGGCCGTTACATACACGTGTAAGTTTCATATTTCAAATAACTGTTAATGGTTGTTATCCCAAAGCTTACGTTCTTAGGTAAAAAGACATTTTTAAAGAATCCTACATAATGACTCTGAATTGAATTAAATACTGGTGAAGAGAAAAAACTGTTTACCTTTCTCTTTGGCTATTTCATTTTTTTCTCATATGTAAAATACCCTGAGACATCCCTTAGAGTGGTTAAAATTTCCAGGCAGTAAATCAAGCTTTGCTAAAATGGGCTTTTACCCCAATCTTCTATTTTTGTTTGTAATGAATGAAGATATCCCCCTGTGTTGTTAGTTCTGATAAGCATTTTTCCATCTGTAAGTAAATAAACTGTCTTTTGAGTTGTTTACGGAGAGAGACATGCAGAACTGTGTAAACTAACATCCCTAACTACAATCTACCAAGACTTTGCTGGGCATGTAGACCCTCTCAAAAGCACACACATAGACTTGTGACTTACTTTTGTTACAAACCTGACTTGAACAGAGCAGCAATTCTTTTTGTAGTGGTACTGTTTTTACTCTGGGTCATGCGGTAGGCTGCAGTAAGCGCCTTAGCAAAGGTTATAAATCTGAGAAGAAAAGTTATGGTTGGCATGCATTTTAACAATCCTTGCCATCTTACAGCACAAGTCCTAACTTGTTTAAATTGTGAATATTTACTTTACAAAGTAAGAGATTATTTTAAAATATAATTAAGTTGTACATGTACAACTTATTTAGAAGCTAATGTTTTTGCCTATTAATAATATTCAAGTATTTACTACCCATAGTACAATACTATCATATTATATTTTAAAGTAAAACACATACAACATACACAGATTTGGAATCAGGCCAAATTTAGACTCTGGAGGCATACTGTTCTGTGACTTAAATTACAATCATATGTATTTGAGCACAGATCAAATTTTCAGTCTGAAGTTGGTGAGAAGCCTAATTATTTGACCAGGTTACTATTTATATAGACCGTTCTGTGGCTGTCTGTGGTTAATGCACAGCTGGCAGAATGCTAGCTCTGGGAGGTTTCTATTTCATGCTGTAACCGTTTGGAGAAAAATAAGAGAAGGAAGCTTTAAAACTCTTCTCATTAAATAAAAGACTAAAAAAGCAAGTATAGACATACTACCACAGAGACAGATGCTGTATAAACCGCTTCATTTAATTCTCTTAGTGACCGAAATAGCGAGGAACGCAGCTGGGGTGCTAATACTTTTCAAGTGGCGTGTGTCTAAAGAAAAATTGCTGGGAATATTTTTTTAACAGTGTCTAAAACATTACCTTTTAGAAGAAATGAATCGGGGTTAGGAATTAGTGGCATGGAGTTTGTAAATGAGAAAACATTATGTTATTATGGTAAGAAACATCACTGGTGATAGCCATTGCAAGGATCATGGCTGACACTCGTGTGACACAAGAGAACAGCACAACACATCTACTTGGCAGACTTTCGGGGGACACAGGAATTTTTAGAAATGGAAGTCTCACAGCTTTGGGAAAACTATTTTATGTAAAATTCTGAAGAAATAATCTTGTGCGGAATCAAGATTCGGCAAGGAGGATATGATATAACATCTAATGGTAACAAATGACGGGTAAGGGCAGACCTTGTCTTTCTAGATTCTTCTTGTCCTCCAGGAATGGGACAGGACTCTAGAGTGAGGTTCTTGCAGCCTACTTTAGGTAAAATGGGAACTCCTACACAGAAGGACCCTCTGCACTTTTCTCCTATTTCCAAGGTACCATATCTTGGTGTACAGTGTCCTGAGCCCCAACACAATTGCATCTTAAAACGTCTCTTACTTTTTCTGAATGCATAAGGGCAGCAAACTCTTCACAAGTAGATTCTAATACAAGTGACTCTCCCACAAAATTTATCCTTTTAGAATACTATGATGAGATGTAGGATTATTACAGATCCTTTCCCAATCTGTTGGCTGTTACTTGTCTTCTTGACAGTGTCCTGTGCCTTACAGAAGCTTTGAAATTTCATGAAGTCCCATTTATCAATTTTTGATCTTAGAGCATAAGCCATTGGTGTTCTGTTCAGGAAAATTTCCCCTGTGCCTATGTGTTCTAAGTTCTTCACCACTTTCTCTTCTAATAGTTTAAGTGTACCTGGTTTTATATGGAAGTCTTTGATCCACTTGCACTTGAGCTTTGTACAAGGAAAGGATCGATTTGCATTCTTCTGCATGCTGACTGCCAGTTGAACCAACACCATTTGTTGAAGAGGCTGTTCTTTTTCTATTGAATGTTTTTAGCTGCTTTGTCAAAGATGAAGTGACCATAGGTGTGTGGGTTCATTTCTAGGTCTTCAATTCTGTTCCATTGATCTACCTGCCTATCTCTGTACCAATACCATGCAGTTTTTATTACAATTGCTTTGTAATATAGCTTGAGATCAACCATCGGACTAAACTCGGGGACCCCAATGAGGGTGCTAAAGAAAGGACCTAACAAGCTGAAAGGGGTTGCAATCTCATTGGAGGAACAACATTATCAACCAGCCAAACCCTCCAAAACTCCCATGGACTAATGTGCACACATTGAGAGACCTATTGATCCCGTTGCATATGTAGCTGAAGATAGCATTGTCTGGCATCAATATGAGAAGAGGCTTTTGGTCCAGGGAGGGCATGTTTTCCCAACGTAGGGGAATGCCAAGACAATGGAGTGGAGGGTGATTAGGAGGGAGTGCATTTTTGTTAAGTAAAGGAAATGTAAATACAGGGTATCTAATTTTAAAAAAAAAAAAGAATACTATGATCAACCTGACACGTGTGGAAAACGATTCTATTTTTCTCTTTCTCTCTTCAAAGTTCTGTATCCTCCTATGATGTGAGTGACTAGCTTTTCAATTACAAATTGATACTTCCTAACACTTTATTAGCTGAGAGTGGTGAACAGTAACGCATGTCATACGTTTCACAATAATCACTAAATTGGGAGGTGTTAGTCCAGTGCCTGGTATACCAGAACTCATCAGTAAATTTCAGGTGGTGGTATCAGCATTCACTGATTAGCTCTGGGCTTGATCGATATTTCTTACCCTCATTCTCTCCCCAGGCCTACAACCCCTTTGTAGTTTATTCTCACAGAAAGTGCCTTTATCTAGTTAGTCATCACATACTGTGTCTGCCCGGCGCCTCCATCATCAGCATCTTCTTCAGATGCCCTGTCAGATTTCTCTGCCTCATTCTCCTTATATGCCTTCCATCACTCTCTTCTTTTCTGTCTTGCTTTCATCTGTTCTCTTATTGGTCCATATTCCCTCCCTTAGTAATTGGGACAACAACCTTCTTCTAATATATTTTTATGACTCAAACCGTTTCTGGGAAAAGTTGAATAGATGCTCTACTTACAGTATGACCCTAGTCTTATTCTGGACTTTTGTATTCAACAATAAAACAAGACTTTGAAAGCAATTACTTAAATGTCATCTTTGAATTCTACTCTTTGACGGTCTGTGGGTTTCATACTTAGAACTCCATTGTAGCTTTCTTGCCTTTTTCTCTAATCATACCCCTTCTCCCCACACTGCAGCCTTCCCGCACTCCCATGTGGCTGTTCAGTGCATCCCGACTGCCCCACAGGACTCCGTAGTAACACAGCCTCAACGTCTCACTGTGCCTGAACTTGCTTCCTCTCTGTACCTTCCCTACCAACTTCCTTCACATCTGTCCATGTCTGTTCTGCCTATGTCTCCATCTAGAAAGCATTTATATATGCTAAGGAGATTTTACCACGAGAAGTGTATTTTAAAAAAATAGCTTTCTTGGCATGAATCTAATTTTATATTATTATTATGATTTTAAATAGCCCTGAATTGTCATTATTTAAAAATTTTAGCTAAGTATTAAAAAATACAGTCCTTGTGATACACATCTGTAATCTCTAGACTTCTAGAGCTCTCCAGGCCTCCAATGGTTAACATAGGGGACACTTCTTCAAGACTAGAAAACAAAATCAAATAAATTTAGTTAAGATATTTTCTTAAAGATTTACTAGTATATTTATCATATATAAGTATACTGTAGCTGTCTTCAGACACACCAGAAGAGGGCATCAGATCTCATTACAGATGGTTGTGAGCCACCATATGGTTGCTGGGAATTGAACTCAGGACCTCTGGAAGAGCAGTCAGTGCTCTTAACTGCTGAGCCATCTCTCCAGCCCATAGTTAAGATATGTTTGAGGTAATAAATGAATTATTCTCTTTATAGACACTATGTGTAAACCACTGAAAAGATGATGAGCAGTTATAAGAATTCTATCTGCCTCCATTTGTATTTCTGAAATTTAAATGTATGGATTATTTTCTGGAGTATTTTTGTTTTATAGGTTCCAAGTGTTCTTGATGGTACATATATAAAATCTAAATTGAAATATATGTTTCTTTGCAGTAATGGCATGTATCAAACTTTTAATGCTCACATGATAGACATTTTTTCTAGTTAAATACAGCCATTTACTGTGGGTTTTATAGTTAAATTTGTAGAAGCATTGGTATTTTATTGAATCTTGGATAATTATCAAGGATACTTACCCCAAATTTAAGGTTTTATTTATGCATTCCTAGACAAACACAGTTCCTCTTATCCTCACTTGAACTAACTCTGTGGCTGACCATTCTAATTTCATCTCCTTTCTTTGTCCAGGGCTTCTTTCTTACCGTGTCCCCAGAGTCGGTGCTGAAAGTGGCTCGCTATGCTGCCGAGAACAACAAGACCTTCACTTTGAACCTGTCTGCGCCGTTCATTAGCCAGTTCTTCAAGGAAGCCTTGATGGACGTCATGCCTTATGTTGACATCCTCTTTGGAAATGAGACGGTGAGTTGCTTCAGAAAAACAAGACAGAACGAGTTCACTCCCTTAGTCCCAGTACTTGGGGGTCAAGATCCCGTCTCCAAAAAACAAACCTAAAAAATATTTTGCTTATCTTGGGACTGTGTGTATGATTAGGATTATATAAATATTATTTTGGGTGCAATATAAGTAAAAAATAAATAAATTTGGGGTAAGTATCTTTCATAATTGTACAAGATTCACTCAGTGTGAATTTCTCTAGCACTGTATTTTCTGTATTTCCTAAAGAATAGCTTCTTAGTAAAAAATATTTTTTAAAGATTAATCATTGGGGATTAAATAACAGTAAAATTCATCCTTCTCACTCTACATTTTTCACTTATTCAAATGCATAGAAGATGCACAACAATGACCACAACCAAGACTTAAAACAAACAAACAAAACTTTTCTCACTTTTAAAATCTTCCATCTGAATCTATTCACAGTTAATAAATTATGGGTAAATATTGATATTACCATCTTTATTTTATTTACTACTGAGATTATTTTAGAACTATTTGTATCATCATTGAAAATGTTACAGTAGAATTTCACTTGAAGCATTACAGCTTTTTCTTTAAACGGTAATGGATTTTCCACCATTAAAAATCAAGGGAAACTTTAAAAATTCATGAAACAGAGTAGGGGAGGCTTTGAGCCTTCGTGTGACGTTAGCCATGTCAGTGAGCTTTTATGAACGCTGGAAGTTTTCTGTGACGTTGATCACCCTGGCTTCTCCACACGTGCACCCTGGTGTACGCAATGCAAAAACATCAATAAGCATTCAAATAATTAAATGCAAATTCTAAAGCACTCAATGTATATATAAAGGCATTAATCATTGATTGATACACAGGTTGGCAGAGAAGAGACTTAGGGAACAAGAAAAGAAAAGTGACTTTCATGTTTACAGAAAATACTGATAATATCAAAATGGTCCTTACTTTAAAAACAAGTGTGTGAAACAAAGCAACAGTCTAAAATTAAAACGTTAATTAGAATTAATCAAAAACTAAATACTTTTATGGCCAAGACTAGCTGAACACACCTGAGACACGGTTTCTTTTTGTCCTTGCTGGTCTGTAAACCAGACTGGCTGTGAACTCACAGAATTCTACCTGTCTCTGCCTCCTAAGTACTGGGATTAAAGCTATGGGCCACTGCGCTCAGCTGCAAATCAAAGTTTTAATGAGAAAAATTTCTAATATATATAGATGGCATATTATTAAACATCAAAGAAAAGAAACTTTCATACATATGCTTCGTGAATGTCTTGAAAACATTCTGTAAGGCTTAAAAAGCCAGATGTAGCAAGCAGCCATTGGACTCCTCCATAGGCGTGGGAGTGCAGCTGAAGGTAGAGTAACTATACTATGGGAAATTCCACACATCCAAACCCAACACCATGGGGGTTGGGGTTGAAGTAAATTCACAGACAGGCATTAAGACAGTGGAGTCCAGTGGCACAGGGCAGGAGTGGACAGCAGTGATGGCTACACACAGCTGTGAATGTGCTTAACACTGAATTGAGCACTTAAAATGATAGTATATCTTACACATAGTTAACAATTTTATAAAGATTGATTCTACAAATAATATTTTCATATACCTAGAAGAGAAGACTGTAAGCTGCTACATGGCTACCTGTGAAGTTGGAAAACTTTCTTTTCTTATGTTTGTGAATCTTGTTCATTCATTTCAACAAATATTCATGTAGCGAGGCCTATTACAATAAATCAATAACTAATAGAAGACAAGTGCCTTGTAAGATCTGTCATGATGTGTACTATAGAATACAGGTGGCTTCTGGGTGATTCGGTGTGTTTTGTATTTTTTAGAAGCAGTCTTTAAAGGACTTCTGATCAATAAACAGCTACCTAGTGCAGTACTTGATGTTTGCTCTGCGATTTAACAGTGAGGTTAGATGAAGCTGCATTTGCATTTAATACAAAGTCAAATAATTCAATACCTGAATGATACCAAGTACGTTGGATGCCAGACTCAGATGTTTTAAATGCTAATCAGCTAGAAATATCACCTAAGGTGATATAGTTTAATAGGGATAATAAAGATGATATTGTATTTGATTACAAAGTGCAAGTAGATTAATGTTTTAGCTTTTGAACATATTACCATTGTTCTCCTTGAATACTCTAGTAATAAGAATAAATTATCTTTGGCTCTTAAAGAAAGAAAACATTTTTGCTGTAAAAAATGCACTGCCATGTAAAATGGAGTTAACAAGAAATATATATGTGTATATATGTTTACATGATTTTTTTATATTTCTTCTTTCCCTTCTTAGCCCCCTCAATCTACTATTAATTCCCAAGAATGATGATAATCAGCTGATATCAAACACACTTAGCTTTTATTTTGAACGTGGTTGTCTGTTTGCTTTTCTGGAATGGTTTAAACACTGGCATCTATGACTTCCCAGTAGTCTTAGCTAGAAAGGAAGTGCTTTAGCAAGTCGGGCCTAGCAGTGCGTGACTGCAGACCAAAGCACTCCCGAGGCAGAAACGGGACTGCATGGTCTGTGCTAGCCTGTAACTTGCAGGCAAAACCTTGTCTCAAGATAAATAAATAAATAACCAGGGGTTGGAGAGACAGCTCAGCCAGCATCGTCCACTGCCTACAACTCCTGTTCCAAAGGATCAGATACTCTTTTAGACATACACGCAGCCAAAACTGGCAAACACATAAAGTAAATAAATAAAAATTTTAAAGTAGTAAGTAAATAAATGCAGCTTGCCCACCAACCTCATTCCTTCACAGATGGTAATCAGTGATTTCCTATAAAATGAGTAAAAGACAGGCTTGCAACAATTCTCCCAAATTGCTTACCACTGTAATTGGTTCTCACTCTTTAATACAGTTCGTGTGGTGACCCCCCCCCAACCATAAGATTATTTTTCGTTGCTAATTTTGCTGTTATGCGCTGTAATGTAAATATCTGTTTTTTCCGACGGTCTTAGGTGGTGACCCCACCCCCCTGTGAGTCTTTTGACCTCCCAACCCACAGATTGAGAACCACTGAGGCTGTAGCACTGGGAATGAAGCCAGGTACCCATCCATTATGTTTGAACTGAGGGAACTGAGTTGGAACTTTGTGGATTCTGAAAAGCTAGTAGTGTTTGTGACTGAAAAGTAGCAGAAAAGAAAGACGTGTGGTGTTGTGCAGACCTGCTGCCCAGCACTTGTAAGGGAGAGGCAGATTTGTTCCAGATACGCCAGGGCTACACAGAAAGTCCAAACCATTACCTATTGCAACTCTTGTCTCAAAAACAGTTATAAAGTAAGTGAAGCAATGAGGGGGAATCCGCCCTGCATTTGAAAGGGTCTCAGATCTTCTCATGGTCACTCTTCACTTCAGACTGAAAGTAGAATGCATAAGCTAGTGAAGGAAGGGTGTGTGCTTGTGTGTCTAGCATCTGGAAGGCAGAGGCAGGAGAATCAGAAGTTTTAAACCAACTCAGGCAACATGAGTTCCTGTTTCAAAGGCCAGAAAAATGAATATTTGAAAATAATTAGATACATCTTCAGAAAAATGGAAACATCATTGATCCAGTATTCTGATAGACAAAGTGAGTTGCTAAGTGTCTTAGTCCCTTACTGGTTTGTAGTAAAGGTGTACTTCACAGGAACTCCCTTGTGCCACTCACTTGGTGGGATGCTGACCTAGCTATACAGCCCCCATGGGCCTCTACTCAGCGCATTTGGCAGGTAAAAGCAAAATCAGCACTTGTTGGTCAGCCTGGGCTATATGTTCCTGTCTGGAAAGACAGACAACAGAGGAGGCAGGAAGGAGCAAAGCTGAGCATTCCAACCATTTTCAAGCATGCATTTTTATTTATTTATGTGTATCCTCAATGCTGCACAAATCTTCCCATGGTCAAATTGCAGAATTTTTCCTTTATCCCAAGCAGAAGCTCTCTGCATATTAAATAATAGCTCCACCCGTAGTCTGTCTTCCCAGCCCTTGGAGGTTGCGTTTTCGTATATCATTATGAGTTTGCTCATACTAAGTAAATCATACAGTTAGCTTCATGTGAATTATCTGACATTCCTGGCTCCTTTCCCATAATATTTTCAAGGTTTGTCCATGGTATAGGATGTCTTAGAAGTATATTGTCTCCTAACATTGAATGATCTTTCTCTTTTTCTTCCCCGAAACACTTCCCACCAGCTTTTACCAGGGTTCAGGCACGGAGCCTTTGTTCTAGGCAAGTGGTCCACCACTTGTCTGTTCGGCAGCCTTTCCTGAAATTCTGAAATGCACTGAGACATGTTCTTCTTTTCTCAATTACGATTGCTTAGTAAGCTAGTGTGATGACTGACGGGCTGAGGCAGGAGGGTTGCCAAGAGTCCAACCAAGGCCAGCTTCGACGATAGATCCAGACCTTGCCTGTGAAAAAAGCAAGAATATAAATAAATGAATAATTAAATAAAGAAACAAAATCTTTGGTTAGCCATATTATTACGTTGTATTTTTGACTTTTAAATGACATGCCTGAATTCATAAGTTATATTGACTAAAGTAGCTTTGCTTCTTCTCTAGTACATATTCTCTTTAGATAATATATTTTTAATTAATTTTTTAACATCTTCAAAGTTTAAACATTTTCTTTTAGCAACATAATCTTTCAACTAAACTCACATGCAACTGGCTTAATAAAGGCCATTCTGTATGCAGATAATAATAAATTATATCTATTGATGCCAGCTCTTGCTAGCTGCTGTGTAGTCCTTTTCTCCCTGTACATGATTAAAGAACTTGATTGTTCTTGTTTTTCATTATTATTAAATTAAGAAGTTTTTGAATAGAATCATTTTGAAAATGGTTCTTAAGAGTAATACCTTTTAAGGTTCCCTAATCACTAGATAATTAACCTGCCAGGATTAAGTACACTCAACTTTGCCTCGGGATGCTCAGCTCTCAAATAAGGTCAATTATCTCCTAATAATGACTACTTTGTCAAGAGTCACCACTTAATTCCAAGTGAAGCATCGCATCACCCATACAGTGCACTCTAAGATATTTAAGATAATAAAATACAACTTGAAATTGGCCAGAAGAGCTCTGTTGAATTCTTTCCTATCTACTGAGAATAATAGATTGCTCATTAGCCTCCCCCTTTTGTGCGTAGTATTTCGACTCTGCCAAACGACTTAATTCTATATATAAAGATATTCCATATTTCTTCTTCATCAAATTCCTCTCTGGTGATTTTGCTGCATTCTTTACAGGGAAAATTGGGTTAAAGCTTTTGACTTCACAGAGTACAGAGCAGGAAAGCTGAGGTTACTTTCTCTCCTCTGTAGTCCTTTAACATGTGCTGCTGCTGTTCAGAGAGGGTTTCACTCCACAGCCTAGCTGGCCTTGAACTGGAGATGTTCCAGCCTCAGTGTCCACCGTGCCTAGCTCTTCCTCTCCCTCCCTCGTGTTGCTCTCTGAGTGGCTTAGTAATAAATGGATTACAAATCGGTAGAGAGAAGTCCGCTGTTTGCTAGTGTGGTTGTTCAGTTACTGAGAAGTTTGCTGAGTCATTTTTGGGTAGGGGTGAAACTGAATGACCAAAAAGACAAGTGTTACTTAAGACATTGGAACATTTTGAAAAATGTAAAATTGTTTTTAGGTGTTTGATCCATATCTTCTGAACCTAAATGATAGCTTTAAGACAGGGCATCACGATAGCCCAGGCTAGCCTTGGGCTCACATCAGTCATTCTGCCTCAGCCTCCAGTCATCCTTTTAATGAAACCAAGTGGGAACACGTGACCCCTTCCTTTTTGTGACCCTGGGAGTGGGCATAGACTTCATTGATTTTTGTTTGTTTGTTTATACTGCTAAACTTAAACTTTTAAGCAGTTTCTTAAATCATTACTGATCTGCTGAAGTAGAACTCAGCCCGTATGCCTTGTAAGCACAAAGACTGGTTTTGATCCCCATGTGTTTTGTCGAGTCTGATTCTTTAAGGTATTTAGTTCCCAAACATTTGCAGGAGCTCAAAAACTATCACCTAGATGCATATTCTAGCTGTAGAATAAACAGATTTTCCTTTTACCAAACCACTTTCAGCCTGAATATAAGGAGTGGAGCCATATCTAGTGAGGGGTGGAAGTCAGCTTTTCCAAGCCTGTTCATAGAAAGTTCTGCACTCCTCCTGAGGGGTGCCTGTGATGCAGACAAACCTAAGGTTGCTCTAAGTACAGCCAAGAAAGTGGGAACCCCTTAGTGTTTGAAACTTACAGTGATTTGTAGAATTTTGGCACATTCAGCTTTTATGATAATGAAAATGAAATCTCAGTTAGCACAGATCGTGATATCGTATGACCGCACCTTAGCTTCTAATTCTTTCCTTCAAGTCTTGCTAACACGTTCTACCCTACTAGCACTTTCTCCTACTGCTTCTCCTGGGGCCCTTGCTCTGAGTGGTTCTGCAGGAAGACCCACAGAACAAAGGGTTAATGTCTTTAGTTTGTAGATGAGGACTTAAGGTCAGCCACAGGAGTGCTTCCTCAAGTGTGAGATGACCACCAGCCTGGGGCATATACCTTTATGGCATCCTTTCGAGAAACCTTGAATCAGAGGCACACTCCACTTGCCAACTGAAATTCAGATCAGTGTTTCTGAGCAGATTTTCTTTGGTTGTTTTTCTTGTCATTGTTTACTTTAGTCTGGGGATATATTGTCAAAGTAATGTTTTGGTTACTTAAATTGTTTCTTTCTCATTCCTGAGTACTTTTAGTTTTTAGTGCACAAACCATTTTTGTGTTTCCATATGAATTCAGGTCTAATCAGAAGCATACACCCATCATCTTCACCTCTCTTTACACAGCCTCTCAAAGTTCAAACCTGTGTTGTGATGATTGATTGGCTCGCCCACCACCCAGCTGGTCTCAAATTCACCATGTAACTGAAGACAACCTTGACCCTTCTGCCTATATTTACCACTTTATATGGGATTATGCTAGGGATTGACCCCAGGGCTTCACATGACTGGGTAGGCCCTCTATCAACTAGGCCCCATCTCTAAACATGTTTCTAAATCCCAGTAATTTCTGGCTCATATTCATGTGTTTCTTTAAACACCATTCTTTATTTCATAGAAAGCTGCACAGTATAGGCCTGTTTTGTTCTTGGCTGTTATTTTCAACAAGTATGTCTCGATCCTTGCACACATCTCTTGTTTTTTGTTTTTTGGTTTTTTTTTTTTTTTTTTTTTAGGGCCAAATGATTCCCCATTGTGTGAATAAACTATATGAATTCTTAATGTGGTCCCAGAATTTCAGAGTAAAAATAAGTCTTTCACCAAGTAATTGTTGTTCTGTATCTCTGTATTATTAGAGGTGCTTCTTCAAGGTGAATTCCTAGAAGGGGGCATAATGACTCAAAGGAATAGTTTTCTGTTTCTTACACAGTTTTGTAGATAGTCCCAAATTCCTCTCTAAATGAACCATGTATATTTTCAGACTTCAACAGCAGTGTCTGTTTCTGATTTGTTTGTTTGTTTGTTTGTTTGTTTGTATTCTGTTTTTTGCAATGCTGGAGATCAATGCCAAACCCTTTCAAATGATAGGCAAGAGTCCTGTCAGAGCTGTGCTCCTAGATCCTCATATGATGTTTGATTGTAAGCTGCTTATAAAACATTGCCATCAAATAGAAGTCATTAGAAGAGTAAAAGTGTCACTTTATTCCCAAAATATTGCTTTTATGAAAACTAAACTGAATTAAGATGACTTTTACTCATTTCTACATGATGAAAATAATGCCAGATGCCAGTCAGTGGTGGCGCACACCTTTAATCCCAGCACTCAGGCAAGTGGATCTCTGATTTTGAAGCCACTGTTCTGCATACAGAGCAAGTTCCAGGACAGCCAGGGCTACACAGAGAAATCTTGTCTTGAAGAACCAATAATAATTATTATTATTTTATCATAATAATATTACATATTATTTATACTGTAACTTGATATAATTAGCTTATTATTAAATATACTGAACCAATTTCTATGTTAAATAATAAAATAATCTATAATATAATTATAATTTCATATAATGTATGCTGTTTATGTTACTGTTGTTGTTATTATTAATTATTCCAGAGATTAAAAGTGATCATTCTTTAGGGCATTCATTCATTTTTACTTTATTAAAACATTGCATGAGTATGAAAAAAATCACGATTCTATACTTGTTTAGCATTCCGACCCCACATTTAATATGCAATCAATATTCCTGTTCTGTGCTAGCCCTCACGGCTCTCCCTGGCAGAAGCTCTCCTTGCTCTGCTGTTAGGGCAGTTTTGAATGGCATTGCTTTGTATGTTGTTCTAATTGTAATTACTTGGTCATTTGTTTTCTGTTACACTGACCTACGTTCATCCATAACACTGACTGTCATACTTCACTGAACCCCTAATCCCTGAGATCCGAAAAGTAGTAGGATCACTAAACTTTAAAGGAATGAAGAAATTTGCTTTCACTTTTTCAGAAGATTTTAAACCTTTGCAAATTTTGGGGAAAAATTGTTTTTTACAAATATGATATCATTTAGTTACTACTTTGTTTTCGAGTCTTGTTTCTTTATGTAGCACTGGCTGTCCTGGACTCACTGTCCTATACCCAGGCTGGCCACAAACTCAGAGATCCGCCTGCCTCTGCCTGATCTTAAAAGTATTTACAATCTTAAGGTTACTTTTTTTATACCAATGATTTTGTGTTTTGCTTTTAAATTTTTTAAAAAATAAATGCGTGTGTGAGTGTGTGTGTGTGTGTGTGTGTGTGTGTGTGTGTGTGTGTGTGTGTACACCAAGGGTGGAGGTTAAAGGACAACTTTGGGGAATTGGGTTTTTTTTTTTTTTTCTTTCCCCATTGGTTCCTAAGGTGGAACTTGGTTTCTCTAAACTTATTGCTGCTTTAGACTGTAATAAAACCCTAAAAATAATTTAGATGCTGTGATGGTTTACATTTGCTTGGCCTGGGGAGTGGCACTATTATAAGGTGTGGCCTTGTTGGAGGAAGTGTGTCACTCTGGGAGTGGGCTTGGAGACCCTCATCCTAGTTACCTGAGAATGCTCAGTCTGTTCCTGGCTTCCTTTGGATGAAAATATAGAACTCACAGCTTCTCCTGCACCATGCCTGCCTGGATGCTGTCATGTTCTCACCTTGATGATAATGGACTGGATCTCTGAACCTGTAAGGCAGCCCCAATTAAATATTGTCATTTATAGGACTTGCTTTGGTCATGGTGTCTGTTCACAGCAGTAAAACCATAACTAAGACAAATGCTAAAATACCAATTCTTATTTTGACTGCTTTTTACCTTCTATGTAACAAAATTAAGTTACATAGGCTTTGGATATTTATTCACTATGAATGTATGCCTTCCTTTTCCTTTCAAAAATAGATATATATTAGATAGGCCTTGAGGTGGATTCTTAAGTTTGAGACAACCCTAAAGTAACTTCAGAATAGTGAGACCTTCTATAGGTAAAGATAGGAAAATACACATCTCTGCCTTTTTTGAAGATTAAAAAATGAAAACAATATTCCACATATCTTTAATTGTATCATTAGGTAATAAATAATGTGTGCAAAGTAGGCTTGTGGGGTTTTTCTCTCCTTGGGGCCTTTCTTGCACATGTTGGACAGGTGCTCTGTGACTAATATACATCTCAGCCCTTGCATTTTCTTGTTCATTACTTTTCACTGTTTTTGAGTTTTGTTCCCATCCTAGCTGTGTAGATTAAAGTTCATTTCTGGCAATCACTAGTAGAGGTGACATAAAACTCTACAGGTTTTGTGGATCAAATGAGAAGGTCCCCTATGGGCTCATATGTTTGAAGGCTTAGGATATATGACCTTGCTGTAGATGTTTGGGAGTGAAGTTTCAAAAAGTACACACCATTCCCAGTTAGGTCTGACTTTTTGTCTAGTGTTTGTGGAGCCAACTGCAACTCTTGGCTACTGCTCCAGAGCCCTGTGTCCCTGTCACCATGCTCCTTTCCAGTGATACTCAATAGACTCTAACCTTCTGGGGCCGTGGAGCATCGAAATAAATTCTTTCTTTTATAAGTTGCCTTGGTCATGGTGTTTTATCCTGGCAATAGACAACAGGTTTAAAAGCTCAATCCTCCATAGGGCTGCCCCTACTTAGGACCCCATCCGAACTTTGGAAGCCCCCAGTTCACCTGCTTTTTCAACTGACTACAAGTTTAGGGACTCCCAAGATCCTTTACTTTCAGTGATTTGCTAGTCTGTCTCACAAAGTCGGGAAAGCACTTTCCTTAAAATTACAGCTTTATTGTGATGGGCCCAACTCAGGAGTAGCTAAGTGAAAAGATGAGTAAGATTAGAACATACAGCTTCTGTGTCTTCTCTTTGTGGAATAAAACACATCTCCTTCCTAGAAAAACAATGTGATCCCCAGCCAAGGAGTCCCGCCGAGCTGCAGTGCTCGGGTTCCTACAGGATGGGATTTCATTCCCTAAGCATAATTGTGAACAAACTGCACTGTATTCGTTTATAATCACTGTCACCAGAGAAACCTGTTTTGCCACTACATTCCAACATGATACATTTGGCTACAATGTCACTACACACTATGGATTTTCTGGTCCATTAGTATCTTTTGTTTTATTTCATCTTTGTTGAGGAATAGCTACTGGCCCTAGGGCCTTCATGCTAGGCAGCAGGTTCTCCACCACTGAGCTGTATCCAGAGCTCTCTGTTTGCTTTTTGAGTTAGGCTCTCACTAGATTTCTTGTGCTGAACACCAGCTCACTCTGTAGTCCAGGCAGGCCTTGAAATCCTCCTGCCTCCACCTGCCAAAAAGTTGGGGTTCCAGGTTTGTGCCAGCCATCAAGCCTGATGCCAGTACGATTCTGATGTGCATTTGTTTACTTGACTTTGTCAAGCTGTGGGCTTCCCTCTAGGATCTTGAGATCAGTATTTCTTGAGGTCTCCCATGCTGGTTACAATTTGTAACCTTAATGTTTAAAGCTCAATTTTGCTAAACATGAAAAACTTGCCTCCTGTTTCCCCACTACCTTGGATGTTTTAAAACTATTGCTTCCATTTCTTTGCCCTCAAAACTTAACCAAAGTCCAATTCTTTTTCTTATGAGTCATTTGTAGAGATCAGAAGTATCTTTTAGTTTTTGTGAGTTTTCAGATTTATTTTTAATTATGCATCTTTGCACATAACTAGGAATTTGTATGTGCTTGTTTGTTGACATACAGCCTCACACTTAAGCCCAAGTTGTCAGGGAGTTCACTACATCTTTATTAGTTTCTTCTCTGTTGTTGTGATAAAACGACAGGACCAATGCAACTTATAGAAGGAAGAACTTATTTGAGGCTTACAGTTCTTGAGGATCAGAATCCAGGATGGATTCCTATTGAAATTACAAGTATGAGCCACTAGTTTTCTTGTATATTTGCGTGTGTGTGTGTGTGTGTGTGTGTGTGTGTGTGTGTGTACACTAATATAAGTTACATGTATTTACTTAATGTGCTTAATTATTTTGACCAGAGTTTTATTAAGTTCATAGTCTGAGCAGTTAAGTGCTTGCTGCTCCTTCTAAGGGCATATGTTAGGCAGCTCACAAACTTCCTGTAACTCACATTACAGAGGATATGACCCCTTCTAAACGATAGTCACTTACTTATGATGGAAACAGCTTAGACGGCCATCAGTTACCGAGCAGATAATGAAAACGTGGCAGCTGACACAATGGAATATTATTCAGCCATTAAAAACAAAACCGTGCAGTTCTCGGGTAAATGGATGCAGCTAGAAACAATGATTCGGAGTGGTGCAACCCAGACTCAGAAAGACAGACATCGCGTTTCCCCTCACTTGTGGAGGTTAGCTGTGCATCTTCAGATATGTGTGTTTGTTTCACTTAGACTATCCATGGAGGCAAGAAAATGAGCAACGGCCCTAGGGGAATGGGGGAGAATGGACTACCAAGGGAGGAGGGTTAAAAGAAGAAATATGAAATTGGAGGAGTTGGGGAGGGGAGGGCAGAGTAGAGGAAGGAATGCAGAGAGTGATAAATTACAGGAAGACTTTTTCAAACATGTCAAAGGGAAATCTACTGCAGTAGCAGCTTCCTAACAAAGGCACATGTACACACATAGACCTAAAAAGAGTTAAAATGGAGTTGGGCAGTGATGGAGTGACAGCACCTCTACAACACATTACAGGCTAAGAAATAAAAAGCCCAGTGCCACGAATATTCGCATTACCTCTTAGGGAGTTGTTGGCCAGTGAGGTTCCACACACCCCAATGACTACAGGTTGTCATTGTTATTGGAAATCCTACAGAACCTGAGGGTAAGACCCTGTGGCTGAAGACACCATGTATTTGAGTCACATAACATGAAAAAATCTGGCTGGAACTGATCTGGAAGCTTCATCCCCATTAGGTTTCAAAGTGCTGAAAGGTGCTAAGCATGCGACTAGAGGAGGGAAATCATCTGTCTTACCCATCTGATAAACTACCGTGATGACTGGCCTGGAAAGAGAGTAATCACCACCATAATGACCCAACACATCATGGAGTACCCTACCAAAGTAGACTTAAGTCCTGCTCCACAAGAGAAAACCCATACCAGGCAAGATTATTGGGTCAAGAATGTATGACTAGACAACCCATATGTCTAGGGAAGAATAGACCACTATTATTCTGTTAAATACACACAGCATTAAACCTACTCCTAACGATGTACCATTATATTCATATATTAACATATCTCTCAACTTTATTCTGAGAAGTTTTCATTTGCAGTAGATGAGGACCAGCAGAGATCCACAACAGGCCAAGGTGCAGAAACTAAGACACTGGAATGCTCAGCCTTAAGTGAGACAACCATATCACATTTCTTCCTACCAAAGCTCAGACATCACTGCAGAAGAGGCTGTGGAAGAAGTGTAAGAACCAGAGGCAGTGGATGCCTACAAGGAAAAAGGGTGTTTTGGACACAGCAGAACAGCTACACATATAAACTCAGAGCAGTTATGAGAACATGATTAAGACTTGTGTGAGCTCAAGCCAGATTAAATCCCACAATGGGCAAGAGATGTGGACACACAATCCCACCTCTAGCTCATGAATCACTGGTGACAGGTAGCTGCTGGAAAAAGGGAGGGGGGTCAGGTTTCTCTAAGGGTATGGCTCTGGTAAGTCTACTATGCTCCAGTAGAAGGCCACAAGTCCAAGAATATGTTGGTTCCTCCCTGAGAATTAGCTTTCACGGTGCCAGGAGATGCTATGAAAGCTCATAGGGAAGGAAGCACCAAACAACAGTCCTACCCAGCTATGACACCTGTGGACCATAACAAGGAACAGTACGGCACAATAAGACAGTGCAGCTGTACCAAGCATACCTTGTTGGTAACCAACAGTTCTCTAATTGTTCGAGCCGATAAGAAAAAAAAAATCATGCCTGATTCTAGAAACAAAGCCAACTACCCAGGGCTGCATGAAGTTTAAGGTAACAAAAGAAGATGCTTGGGACATAGCTTAAGGGTTAAGTGCGCTGGTTGCTCTTCCAGAGGAGCTGGGTTAGAGCCCCAGCACCCACACAGCAGCTTGCAGACCATCTGCAGCTCTAGTTCTAAGAGTTCTGAAACCTTCCTCTGGCGTCCATGGTCACCAGGAACACAATATAGACAGACATACAGGTAAAACACACATCTTTAAAGAGAAAAAAGAAAACTGAGTGAATACAAGTCTGAGAGCAACTACAGAAAGAGATATGAGACTATTTCTAGTGAACACTTGACTCTAACCAGGCATCCCCACTCTTAACATCAACAGCACACTTAAAAGTCCGCCCAGTCTTACAATTATTGTCTAAAAATTAATACTAACTGCCGCTCAGCAGAGATAATGTTGTTTGGTAACCGTATCTTTTTTTGTGTGTGACTATTTGTGGTCATCTAGAGTCTTTGCCACAAGCACAGGTTATCCTAGTTTTCTCTGCAATATTCCTTGTGCCCCAATTCTAAGTTCCACATAACATGAGGGATAAACTCTGACTCCAGCTCACCAGATGTGAAGCCTGATTACCAAGGAGTAAATTCAATTCACTCCTGACAGCATTTCACTCCTGGAAGGTGGCAGGAAACAGACGAGTCATTTTTTTTGTATTAATGCCATACTCAGAGAAAGCAGGCCGGTTTTTAACCCATGTTGAGAATTATTTTTCTTCAAACTGTCACTTTAAGTTGGATTTATTTATTAAATTAAGAATACTCCTCTTACTTTTTATGAATGAAAACCAATACCTACAAATAAACCATTGCAAATTTAATATTTATTTTTATTCTGGTTAAAGACAGAAACCGAATGTTGCTTTTCAAAATGAATTACTCATTGAAGGGAACAGTGGTAGAACAGCAGTGCTGCTTGGGAGGCTTCAGTAGGAGGAGGATTCTAGACCAGCCTAGGCTACATAGCAGGAGACTTTCTCTCTCTCTCCCTACCCCCTCACTTTCTCACACACACACAGAGCATTTTAATGCTCAAACAATGACAGTGGCCTTGAAAGTAGCCAATAAAAACCAGAATTCCTAGGATTAGTTTAGGGTGCTATGAAATGAGGTTCTTAAAATTATTAACATCTCCTGGTCCCATTAAGCCTGAGTTGAGTTCTGTATTGTGAATTATAGGGAAAACTTCTATTTAAAAGGTATTGTGATAAGTAAGTGACTTTTGAAGAGAGGTGGGATGGATATAGAGCAGGATCTACAGTAGGATACAGAGTCCTCTAGGTACACATTCAAGGGTGTCCTCCCTGGATCATGTGATAGATCTATTTCTAGCTCTTTAAGGACCTTCCACACTGATTTTTCTTGTGTGCTCCACCAGCAGTGACTGCCCCCTTTTCCTACATCCACGCCAGCAATTTTCGTGGTTTGGTTTATTAGCCATTCCCACCAAGTGAAATGAAATCTCAAAGTAGTTTTAATTTGCGTTTTCCTGATGATTGAGGATATTAAACTTTTAAATGACTGTTTCTCAGCCATTTGTATTTCTTCTGTTAAGAATGCTCTGATTAGTTCTCTGCCCTGCTTTTTAATCGGGTTGCCTTTCTGAATGTTTTCTGTGGCTTTTGTTTGGTTCTTTGTATATCCTGGATGGATGTGTCGATAGCGAAGGGTTTTGTGCGTTCTGTAGGCTGCCTCCGCACTCCGATGATGCTGTCCTTTGCTTCATCAGTTCACAGCACCCCTTTCATTAATTGCTGGTCTTAATGCCAGCTCTATAAGGTTCCTAGTCAAAAAGTTCTTTCTTGTGCCAGTGAGCTAGCTCAGCGTATCCTCTGTGAGCTTGTGGGCATCAGAGTTTATGTTGAAACCCTTCATTCTCCTGTGTGCAGATATCCAGTTTGACCAGCACCATCTGCCGAAGATGCTGTCTTTTCTCCAGTTGTATTGGTGGTGGTGGGTGTGAGGGCACCTGTGTGGGTTCTAGTTCAGCTGCATCAATCAGTGAGTCTATGGTTATGTTTGGCAATGTTTTTAATGTTTCAGTCATTTCAAGTCTTGTGTTGCTGAACATTTTACTGTTTCTGCTTTTCAGATTTACACATACATCTGGGTAAGAAAATCTTTGTAAATAGATCTTCATTGTAATTCTAATATTTGAATCCATCTACTAAGTCTTTAAATGCTTAAAACAGAGCAACAAAAAAAAATGTTCATCTCTATGATTCTTAATATAATTAAAATGGAAATTTGGGAAATTGCTGGATAGTGAGGTTGCCAGATTTAGTAAACAGAAGTACAGGGGTTCGTTTAAATTTGGATTCCTGATAGGACACAAAATATCTGGAATATACTTGTACAAAAGCATTGCGTGTTTGCTCTCTGAAATCGAGACTTCACATCTTGTGTGATGTTTAGGTGTGCTGAGAGCGTTCTGGTAGAGGCGATGATGGCAGGAGGAAAGAAGGCACCGTGCACACACGGAATGGCTGGGGCATGCCTCAGATGCAAGACTGGGGACGGATGTGAAACACACTCTGCAGAATAAGACTGTCTCAGGCCTTCAGATAAAACCATTTACTACAGAGTTGTCCTCTGACCTTAAGATCTCTTCCTCCCTTTCTAGTTCATGACCCATGCACACATGCACACACAGACAAGCACGGGCATATTTAAATCTAGATCCCTCGTGTGAAAGTATTCCGTATTTCCTATTCCGAGTCTGGTTTATTTGTCAGTTCAGATGTCGGCGGACATTTGGAAGGATCCGTTCCCTAGCTGCTGTGTATAACACATCAGTATGCATGCGTGTGGATCTGTGATATGACGGAGTCCTGTGGGTGTGTACCACGCGGTGCCATAGCAGCGGTGGTGCTGTTCTGATTGTGGGAAACCCCACGCGGGCTTCCATAGCCCTTTCCACCAGCATTCGCTGTCTGTTGCCTTGATGGTGGGCATTGTGGTCACAATGAGATGGAGCCTCAAGACAGTTTCAATTCTCACTTCCCTGACGGCTAAGGATGCTGGGTACTTTTTCAAATTCTTATTGGCTGTTTGTATTTTTTGTGTTCTGACACGGGGTCTCCTGTTCCCCGGGTAGGCTTCAAACTTACAATGTAAGAGGGATGACTTTAAATACTCCTGATTTTCCCGCTGCCTCCCAAACACCAAGATTACAATCACTTGCCAACACACCTTAATTCATCACCCTATGTACTGACTGAATGACTCAGAGGAGTTAGGATACTTAAGGCTTTTTTTTTTCTTCAGTTCTTTATATTTTCTAGTATCTAGATATAAATTCCTTGATGTATAGTTGAAAAGGTTTTTTTTTCTCCTGTTCTATAGGCTGTATCATGACACTGGTAATCACGTTTATTTTGTGTGTGTGTGTGTGTGTGTGTGTGTGTGTGTGTGTGTGTGTGTGTGTATCATACCATATGTTTCCAGGACAACTTGTTAGACTGAGTCCTTTCCTTCTACCATGAAGGTCACAGGGTCTGTGTTTAGGGCATCAGGCTGGGCATCAAGTCCTTTGCCCACTGGTCCATCTCACTCTCGAAGAAGCATTTTGATTCCATGTACTCTCCCCATTTGTCGGTTTCTGGAATTATTTTCTATGCTATTGGAATCTTTTTCAGACATTCCCTGCCTATACCTATACCTTCAAGTATTTTACCTATGTTTTCTTGTCCCAGTTTCAGAGTTTCAGATCTTATATTAAGGTCTTTGATTGCTTTAGAGAAACACTTACCTCGGATAAACCCAAGAAGTGAAGAAGTGATTTCATACATGTGCAGCTTGGTGACCCAGCTTGGGCACTGGGATTGCTCAGCGGGGTGCTGGGTGACTGAGGCACCTCAGCAAGAGCGCGTCTCTCGCTCCATGTGCTCCTCAACCCCCACTCCTGTGTACTCCAGCACCTGCAGCAGGAGAGTGACGGCCAGAATCTCCACTGATCCTTAAATGACCCCTCTGCCCTCCCGCTCTGAGGCAGCATTAATAGGTCCAGTCTCCTAGGTGTGAGCTCATGGGTGATACAGCCGCTCTGATTTAAGACAGAAATTGTCATGCTGCTCCCAGAGGACACTTCTGCTATAAACAGGCAGGCACTGCTTACCTGCGTTTTGTTCAGTAGTAGTCCTCTGGGACTAGAGGGAAAGTGACAACTCTTATCATCTGGTGACTGCACAGCCATTGTAGTGTAGTGAAACACATTGTTCATTTGTTTATGGAGATGCTCATGTAAATAAGCTGACTTGGCATTCAGAAGTAGAGCAGTTGTCTAGTCCATATCTTGATGACTATGTCACCAGCTTGTATATTTGCTGTACTGTGCTTTAATAATGACTTTAGAACTGTGTATCTACTTATTGAGGTTTATTACAGTACGTGAATGTGTTATGTAGTAGCAGGTTTATGTATCTTGTATTTACTACATCTCTCTTTTTTTTCTTTTGTGGTGCTGGGGATTAAACCCAGGGCCCTTTGCATGATAGCCAAGCACTTTACCTCTGAGCTGCATCCTCAGCTTCTTACTGTGTCTGTTGATTGCATCGAGTGATTGGCCTATACCTTCAGGTTTGTGTAAGTACACTTTGTGATGTCCACACCATGCCAAAATCACCTCAGGATGCATTTCTCAGACCATACCCCATCACTGAGCTGTGCATGATGCAGTTCCAATAGTCCCATCTGTACCATCCTGACTGTTTCACGGTAGTTGGCATGCCATTGTCCCCTGTCTGTTTTAATTCTATAGCCTCTTAATGTCTTGCCCTTTTCATGGTCTTGGGGGGTTTGGGAGGTTCCAGACAGGGTTTCTTTATATGTACCCCTTGCTGTCCCAGGCTGGCCTTGAACTCACAGAGTGCTGAGATTAAAGCCATGCACCACCAACATCTTTTTGTTTATTTTTATTTTTTTATGTAGACTTCCTTGTATAGCAAAATGTGGTTGGATATAAAGAATAGACTTTGATGGTAATGAACGAACAAGGCCTGTCTGATCAGGTTCTCCTGGTGTCTGTGTAGATGTCAGGATCCTCTATGAAACGGGGATTCTATAATCTTTCTTTTTTTTTTAATGGCTAAGCCTGACCAAAACAGACAATATTAGAGCTTCTGTAGCCTACCTTGAGGAAGGAGTTCTGAGCTACAGAGCAAAGACCAAAGTGTATATAGCATCTCACATTGAACCACACATGGAATTACTTTATACCTGGTGAGGCATTATAAAGAGGAACGTGTACTGTCCTCATCAGTTGGACATTCATGTGGGAAATTTTCACCCTCGCCTTACGCAATATACAAAAGCTGGCTCTGTATGAATTATACATCTGTATGAAGCAATAAAATCTTACAAAATCATGGGAAAATATCAGTATGATTATGATAAGCCCAAAAAGGCATATTAACAGAAAACGTTAACCAAAAATAGTCCTAAATTTTAGTTTTCTTTTTAACAATCTAGAAACTTGATTTTTAAAAAATAATTACTGTCACTGTGTTTGTGTGTATGCACAAACATACATGTACATCCTGGCATGTGTATAGAGGTCAGAGGGCAACTAGCAGGATTCGGTTCTCTCCACCATGTTAGCTCTAGGGATGAAACTCAGGTTACCAGGCTTCCATAGCAAGCACCTTTACTGACTGAGCCATCTCATCAACCCCTAAAATTAAAGCCTCTTTCCATCAACAGACATCATTATAGAAGTAAAACAGATGAGGAAAAGAATCGGAATTAAGGGTTATATGCCATTCAGGGCTGTGTAAAGAAATATGGTTATCCATAATTTTCTTCCTACACCATAACCAATACTAAACAGAGATTCCCTGCATTTAAACTACAGGCAAGAGATTTTCAGATCATATTCATTCTGATTTAATGCCATTTACTCTGTAAATGTACATGCTTCAGAGTAACTGATTCATGCATAAAACATACACATATTTCCAAGTTCACTTACTGGATAGGAGGCCTTGTTTTTCCCCAGCTGATCCTGTTAAATCCCACTTAGCTGTGAAATATGTCATATATTTCTTTAGGAAGTCACAAACAGGTACTGTCACTTGTACCTGGGGGTCCATGTGCTTCTACTACCCAGTGCTGAAGTTACCAGTGATCGTGGCCACAGCCAACTCTTTACATGGGTGCTGGGAATAGAACTGAGGTCATAAGGTCACAGCAAGCACCTCACCACTTCTCTCACCAAGGAAGTAAAGATTTGAAAATCAGGTAACAGTGGTTGACAAACCTAACCAAAATTGTTTTCTTTACCCCCCCAACCCCCCGTATCACTGTTTAGTTGAGATTTGAAAACATCTTATTTCTTTGATTTTTTTTTTAACCTTGTGATTTTGCTTTTATAAAGGAGTCCATTAAATTCCAAGACTTGACTTACTTGTCACAGTTGGTTCAGTACAGTAGGAGCAAAGAGGACTTGATGGTTAGCAGGCATCTTTAGGGAGTCATGGAAGTCTTCTAAGATTGTGGTGAGGTTTAGACAGATTGTATACTAGAAGGTAAATCTTTTATATAAAAGTACAGTTTTGTTTACTAAAGACACTATAAAGATAATGATCAGGCAAGCCACAAATCAATCAAAACACGACTAGGCACTGCTGGCCCAAGCCTTTAATTCCAGCACATGAAAGACGAGGGAAGGTGGATCTTTATGAGTCCCAGGACATTCAGAGCTACAGAGTGAGTTCCAGGACATCCAGAACTACACTGAGAAAATCCTGTCTTAGAAAAAAAAAAATAATAAAGTTGTGTGTGTGTGAACAAAAACATGTATTCACAAAAAGACTGCAACTAGATTTATAGCTGGAAATGGTGTCCATCACCAAGATAGCTTTTCTGCATATTATGGGGTGTACGTTTGGTATTAGTAAGCATGGTGATGCATGTCTGTGGTCCAAGCATTGGGAAAGTTGTGTCAGGGTATTGTGAATTTGAAGTTATCCTGGGCTACACAGTGAATCCTAGGCCAGCCAGGGCTGCATAAGAAGACCTTGCATCTAAAATAAAAAGTACTACTAAACAATAAAATCAACTGGGACTGGAGAGACGGCTTGACAGTTAAGAGTGTGTGCTGTTCTTATAGAGGACCGTGCCAGGATTGCAGCCACCTATATAACTCCTGCTCAAGGAGGCTCAGCACCCTCTCCTGGCTTCTCGAGGTACCTGTACTCATGTGTACACACCTACCCACGGAGACACAAATATTCGTAATTTTAAAATACAAATTTTAAGGGTACTTTAAAAGAACTACTACTACCTCCATCTATATAAGCTAAACTCAGGAATCCTGGCTTGAAACAAGAAGAGTCAGACATAAGCGAGTGTTTGTGTGCCACTTTGGGGAAGGGGCACTGAGACAGTTTCACCCCATAGAGCAGTCCTTCCCCATTAGTCTCTCTGGTGCTGGGATTACATGTGTGAGCCACTGTGCCTGCTTTGACTATACCATTTAAACAAAAACAGTCTGTGGACAGAAGGCACAAAATCAGGACCCTTCTTCCTTCCGGGTGTAAGAATTGATTGGTAAATAGAAAATCTGAAAACTTTTGGCTGATGTTAGATATAGTTTTTAAAAATACAAAATGCTGTCAATTCCAAGCCAAATGCGCATTCCTAATTGTCCTTTTTAAAGTTTAGTTTGATTGATTTGGGAGTTGTTTGTCACAGGTCTCACTGTATAGTACAGGCTAGCTAGCCCACAACTCATAATCACCCATGCCTCTAGAGTGCTGGCTAGGCAGGCAAGTACTGTCAAGCCCAACCTCACAATTTTTTTATTTTCTTGAGACAAGATCTCAGCATGTGACTCAGGCTGGCCTAGAACTCACAGACATCCCCCCACTCCCACCCCCACCCCCCACCTCTGGCCTCACTTTTTTTTTTTTTTTTTTTTTTTTTGCAAAACAAATCCTGCCTCTGTTTCTAGAATAAGAAGTTGTTAGAAATGCTTTTAACATGCGCATATATACAACATACAAGCTAAAGAGGTTATCTACACAAATTGTCTAGAGAACCTCAAAGGAAAAATAGTGGGTCTTTTTGCTTTCTTGTATATGGTTTTTCTGCTCTTTTCTTTGTTGTTTGAGAATAGGTCTCATGTATTTCGTGCTGGCCTTAAACTGACTATGTAGCCAGGGATGACCTTGAACACAGGGATGTGCCATCCGTCCTGGTTTATATGTTGATGGAGGTGGAGTCCAGGGCTTTCATGCTGGCTGAGCTACCTTTGAGTCATGCATAAGCTTTTGTATGGAAAACAAAGGAGACCTCCTGTGATAGCTGCTTATATTGTGTGCTTTATTGTTTCTTGTGGTAAAAGGGGGTCTGTGATGTTCTGCCCATGAAAGGGTAATTGTGCCTTGATGTCCTCTCTTTTTTCTCTTGTCATTTTTCCTTTATTATGAAATATTTAATATCTCTCAAAGAATATGTGTAACATATGTACATTACAAAGCACATGTTTCTGCCTCAGTTATGTAAAGCTCTTGCCAAGCCCTCTCCTGAACCGATGCCTATTCTGACTTCTGTGTTTTCATTTTCAGATACACACACACACACACACACACACACACACACACACACACACACTTCCCTAAAATGCATGTATATGTGTGCGTGTATATGTATATATCCATACATATTGCTGTTTTGCTTTTTTTTTTTAACTTTGGTGACATGCTAAATTACAGTATAGACTCCCCCACATCTTGCCTTCTTCCTTACTGTTTATTTATCCCAAGTCCCTATCGCTGTATGAAGTTCTGTCTTTAACACCTTCATGTATTTTGCCTTGTTTTTCTCTTGTCCTCTTTTCAGGAAAGCAGGAGTTAAAATTTGAAAATTGATTAATGGACTGGGAGGAGTGATCCGCACCTTTAATCCCAGCCCTTGGAGGCAAAGGCAAGAGAATCCTCGATCTGGAGACCAGTCTGGGCTATGTGATGATACCTTGCAGGGGAGCAGAGGCGTCCCTTGTATGAGATGCTTCTAACCAAGAGTTGAAGTGACTCAGAAATGCAGATACCATTAGATTTTGCTTGTGTCTCTATAAGCAGAGTAAGCTATACAATTTGCATTTTTATAGTGGGGCGTGAGTTATGTAGTTATAATGACAGCTGCAGGGTAGAAAGTTTTAACACACTAGGATGAAGTGTATCTTGGAGACATTCTTGGTATCTGAAGATCAGCAGGCCCCATATGGTGCCGCTGAACCAGTAAGTTTGAAGAAAATATTCCTGTTGCTGAAACATCCAAGAGTGTAAGTTTCTTTTCAAGCATACAAATTCATAGTCTTTTCATCTTCCTTCTCCATGAACAGTTACATGCTTAAGGTATGATGGTTTTCAGTGTAGCCTCCATTGGTTGATGTGTAAATTTCCTGGCCAACCTGGGCTATGTGGCAAGACTTGATTGCTGTTGATATCAGATGTAGATAACCATCCATAGGCCAGAACTGGGAATGAAACAGAAGAGAGCATTCAAAAATTGTCAGGGAAATTTATTTGTTAAGGTTTCTGTCCTAGACAGCATCGTATAGAAGATTTAAAGTTAAGCCGACATTGGTAGAAGTATGTGAGTAAGACAGTGGATAACCAGAGGTTAATATGAAAAGGAATCCAGCAAGCTCAGTGAAGCCTTAGCAGGGTCTTGTTTGCCTGTTTGTTTTGTTCCACTAACCTGGCTATTGAGATAACTGTATTGTGGAATCATAGGTTTCCCTTCCTGTAACATTCTCTATACATTAGACTCAGCTGGTCTGGACAGCAGTCTCAAGCATTACAGAAGAGTACACGGGATATACATATTTTCTACTGACCAAGGCTGAGGCTCTGTTTATCCTTATGCTATAGGGTGTGGCACGACTTGTCTGCGGGGCAGTTACTGTCTTTGCAAGCAGCCACTGAAGTAGTGGGATAAAAGACTGATCATTTGGGTTTTTTGAATGGGAAAAACATTAAAGGGAGTGGAGGCTTATTAACATCGTTGAAGAAAAATAATAGGTAGATTTTTATTCTAAGAAGTCATGCATCAATGAAATGTAAGTTACTGCAGCTCCAGGGCAGCAATTACTTACATATTGACAACTTATACATGTTTTACATGCCTGTTTGCTCTCTGCTCCCTACTGAAATGTAGTTACCATAGCAATGAACACGTCACGTGGTTGCCGTGCTAGTTCTAAAATAGAGAACAGCAATACACCATATGAGCTCCACTTAACTTTCCACAAGGACTGCGTATACAACTTGAGGCCATTCCATACCCTTCAGATAGCTTATCATTGATTTGAAAGTTTTCAAAGCATTAAAAAAAAAAAAAAAAAAAAAAAAAAAAAAAAAGACAGTTGGAGAGAGTGTATTTCAAGCCTCTCTTGCACTAGATTATGTGTAGCTGCTTGCCACCGAGCTAAAAGAATAACTCCAATAGAGCTGACTGGCCAGGACCCTGCTGTTGTATATTTAGCGAAATACTTTCTGTGAAAATCAGTGCTCCTTCAAGATTCAGTGGGAGGAGTACATTTAATATTTATGGCAACATTTTTTTCAGTCTTACTGTTCAATTCTTAACCAACTTAATTTGGTTTCGTTTTGTTTTATTTTTTTCTCCTATTTTCCTCTAAGGAGTTTATTAATATAATAATAACTCTAAAGATAACGTGATCCTAAACATGCAAGAGTTTGTTTTAGAATTCGGGGAGAGAAGGGTGCTATTAGTTTCCTCGTAGGACCATTTTTTCTCTACACAGTGTAAGCATAGGTTACACACTCTGTATCCATCGAAAGGACTTCAGTTTTCTATGGTCAGTGCTGTCAGGACCCCATGCAATTCCCACTCTTGACTTCTCAGAGCATGTAGCTGGGTAGGGCGTCAGATCTCAAGGACGCGTAGCAGCACACGCATTTACTGAGGCATTTCTTGGCTCTTGTCTGGAGCAGTGCAAGTGCCTGTAGCATATTACGGAATGTGTTACTATGTGACTCTTCTGACTATGTATAACCCAAAATCTATTTGAATTCAAGAGGCTGTCCGTACTACCCTGCTGTCTCTATAACTACTAGTTACAATTCTTAAATGTTATTTTTGATAGAGACTGGCTTTGAAATTCTTCTGTCCAGCCCCCTGCCTCAACCTGCTGGGGTTTATAGGCATATCCTGCAACATTTAACCCCTACTCCACCCCCAAAAAAAAGTTGTTTTTTTTTAATTCTTTATTAAAAGTACTCATTATGCCATACTTTATTCTTTTATTTTGTTACACTCTTGTCTAAAACTTGGAATAGGAAACTTGAGTCCTACCACCTAGAGTAGTGTAAATTTATGAAGCTAAATCGGTTTTCTCTTTGGCTACAACTGATGGGACATAGGCTGATCATATAATACCTGTGGCTGTCCTCTCGTTTCAGTTGTTATGGAAAACCACATAACTGTGTTACATAAACAGTGTGGATACTTCCATAACCGCCAGCACTAGAGCAGGACAGACAGCTGATGTTATTGCAATCTTGTACTCAGAAAAAATTATGAGTTATGTTTTAGTGAGATGCTTCAAGACGCACCTGTATCCCAGTGCTAAAGCATCATATGAGCCCACTGTGGTTTGTTCTGTGAGGGCTTTGGGGTTGTTTTCCTTATCGTGAATAGCACTTTAGTATGTCCTGTGTACTTTAAATATTTCCGTACGCTCTCAGTCTCTAGACCTGAACCGCCCACTTCTTAACCTGTAGATTGTTATAAAAGTGCCTCCCAGAAACTTTAAACGAAACACCCCCCTGGGGCTTTAGAGATAGCTCATTTAGAAAAATACCTGCCATACAGCATGAAGACCTGCATTTGGAGCACCGGCACAAATATAAAAGGCTGGAGAGATGGCTCAGTGATTAATAGCACTGAATGACCTTCCAGAGGCCCTGCACTCTCCTGGTGTGTCTGAAGACAGCTACAGTGTACTCATAAATAAATAATTTTTTAAAAAATCTGGGCATGGTGACACAACAGCTTAATCCCAGAAGTTGGGAGGCAGAGACTAGAAGAGCTCTTGGGCTTGCTGGCTCACTGGCCAAGTCAGTGTGCTCTAAGTTCAGTGACAAGACCCTTACTCGTACAGAAAAGGTAGTGGCATCCTCAGCTGGTAGATGTACTTGGCTCCAACCCTAATGACCTGACTTTGAATTGAAATCCCTGAGGACCTACATGGTGTGTAGAAGAACCAATTCATCTAAGCCGTTCTCTGACCTCCACAGTTATGCCGTGCCTTACACACATACGCATTCACACGCCCACGCGTAAATAAATGTAAGGAGGTAGAGAACTATGAGGAAGACACACCCAGGACTGACCTTTGGTATCTGCAGTGTAAACACACGTGAACACGTGCACATGCAGCACACAAACAGTCATGTTCCCAGCTAAACATGTATTAAGGTTTTGCAGATTTTAAAATAACATTTTGCTTTTCAATTTTGCATTTCTGGCTTCAAGGTTTTTTGTTGTTGTTGCTGCTGCTGCAGCTGTTTTTTAGGTTTTTGGTTTTGTTATTTTAAGGGCATTTTTTTTCTTCTATCAATTTTTTATTTGCCCATGTTTCCTTTTATTTTGAATTGTTCAGTTTTTTTTTCTATTTCGTTATTGTCTTTTTGTCTTTACTTCATTTAAAAGATTAAATCTGAGTTGATTTGTAAACATTTATCTCCCTGCTTATCTTTTGACTTTATTTTTGGTACTTTCTTGTATCATTCCTTAGTATTCTGTTCTCAAGATAAAGCATAGTGAAGGGTTTCTTCAGGCTTATGGTTTCTGAGGAATGAGTCTATCAGCCTCACCACAGAGAAGTGTGTCAGGTGGATCAGTCAGGAGCCATATGTGGGAAGCAGAGAACAACATGGCAAGGGTCTGTGCCTTGGAACCAGCAAGCCTGGGCCTGTGAGCGAGACCACACCGGCATTCCCACACCGTGCTGCCACTTGGGGAACTAGTGTGTCGACGCCAGGGTCTATGGGGATGTTCTCATCCAAACCACCATCCTCGTAAATGGATCTCGTAATTTTCATTTCGCTGTGTCAGTTTTGTGTGTTATAGCTTATGGCCACCATCTTATTAAATGGTTACTAATTGCGGCTTTCATGGGGATTCTACTGCGGCCACTTGCTTGTTTTGTTGGAAAGATGCGTTATTGAAGTTCCGGTTTGCCGTCCTGTTCTTTTTATTTTAATTGGATGTTTATGTATTTACATTTCACATGTTATGCCCTTTCCCAGCTCCCCCTCTATCCCCCACACCTCTGCTTCTCTGAGGATACTCCCCCTCCCACCCACCCACTCTCACTGTGATCACCACCCTGGCATTCCTCTACATTGGGGCATTGAGCCCTGGCAGGACCAAGGGCCTCTCCTCCCATTGATGTTCCACAAAGCCATCCTCTGCTACATATGCAGCTGGAGCCATGGGTCCCTCCATGTACTCTTTGGTTGGTGGTTTAATCTCTGGGACCTCTGGGGGGTCTGGTTGGTTGAAATTGTTGTTCTTCCTATGGGGTTGCAAACCCCTTCAGCTCCTTCAGTCCTTTCTTTAACTCCCCCATTGAGGTTCCTGTGCTCAGTTAGATGGTTAGCTGCAATCATCTGCTCTGGCCTTACTTACCTACTTGCTTACTCTCTCTCAGGAGACATCTATATCAGGCTGCTGTCAGCAAGCACTTCTATTTGTTCTTAAGAAGGATATAATCAGGGCTGGGGAGATGGCTCAGCAGTTAAGAACACTGGCTGTTCTTCCAGAGGTCCTGAGTTCAATTCCCAGCAACCACATGACGGCTCACACCATCTGTAATGAGATCTGATGCTCTCTTCTGGCTTGCAGGCATACATGGTGTATACATAATAAATAAGTAAATCTTTTTTTAAAAGAAATATATAATCATACTGGCAGCCGGGTTTCAGCCCAGCAACAGGTAGAAGTGGTCAGCAGCCACTTTGGAATGTTGCTCTGAAGTAAAGTAACATGAGGAGCAGCAGTAAAAGCTGGCAGCGCTAGCAAGCATTTCGCTCTTTATTTGATCGTGGCTTACACGTGCATTTATATGTATAACTTTCAGCATTGTGACTGGAATGCATGTGTCTTTCCAAGTCAGGGTATTAGCACAAAAAGCATAGCGACAAGTCTTCTGCACTTCGTGGAAAACTTCCCCAGAAGCCACACTACAGTTCTCCATGCTGTTCTACAGACTACCAAATTCAAAGACTGCCTATTGACATGCTTGATCTATTGCTAGACTCTTACAAAAGAAAAAAAAAAATGACAGGGCATGTTTAAGGTATAAACTATACTATCTTGAAAGAGAGCTCGTGGTCCTGTTTAAAATATTTACATTTCAGGTCATAATCACATTCCATGTTAAGAGGTAAAACAAGTGGTTATCACACAGCAGTGAACAAAGCCTCTTTCCCTAAAACAAAGGCAGCAGAATCCAAAAAGTATCCATGTATTTAGCAGCAGCCTGTCTGTTAGAGGAAAGTGATGCTGTTTGGAAAGCCTCAGCTGAAGTCATTTCTAGAATGTAAAGAGGAAAAAAAATCATCAAAAATTCTGAACGTGCCCAGATTTATAAGTAGAATAAGTAGTTATCTGTAAGTTTGCCAATTCAGGTCCACCAGAAGATGCTTCTTTTCTTAATACCCCAAGGATGTGTAGGATATATAACTAAAAATACAAATATTGAACTAACTTTCAGAGATGGCTTCAGGAGACTAAGTTTGACTCTTTTTAGAAGATTCAATATATGTTGGAAGGCATTCAGTAATAACTGGGCTGGAGAGATGGCACAGTAGTTAGGAACCCTGGCTGCTCTCCGGGGGATTCAGATTCAATAGACAGCACCCACGCCATGGGTCACAATCACCTGTAATGTCAGTTCCAGGGCCTCGGCACCTTCTGCTGCCCCCCACAGTCACTGCACACATGTAGTGTGTAGCATACAAACAGGCAAAATACATCAGTTAAAACAGAAGTAGATCAAGACAGATTTGGATCTTGCCTATCATCCTAGTCCCTGGGAGGCTGTAGCAGGATGCCATGCCGTGAATTTGAGGTTGACTTGAACTGTACACGTTCCAGGTCAGGCAGGGGAAATGGCTCAGCAGTTAAGAGCACTGGCCCTTCTGCCAGTGGACCAAGGTCTAGTTCCCAGCACCCACATGGCAGCCCTAGTTCCATGTCATTCTAGTTCCAGGAGATCTGACACCCTCACATAGACATGCATGCAGGCAAAACCCCAATGCACTTAAAGTAAGAATAAGTAGATCATTAAGTGTTGTGGGGTTTTTTTTGTTTGTTCTTACAGTTTCAGGTCAGGATGAGATGAGCAAGAAGGGGCTGGGGTTGTCTTTGATTCAGGTAGTGGAGTTCATTCCTGATCATCAGCATCCTCGGATCATTCAGGATGTTTTGGGGTTGGCGATAGTCACAGTGTTCAGGAAAGTCCGGTACACACTACACCACCTCAGTTACCTAGAGCGGAGAATGTGTGCACTCGGACCTATGTCATGTCCCACTGAGCTTCTTGTAAACTGATGACCTTGCTCTTTGTCTTCTGTGTTTTTGTTTTCTGTAATCCACCTAATTTTTTGTAATAGAAAAAAAAAGGTCATCTATGGATGAGTGGCAAATTGTTATCACTTTTTTCTTGCCTGGCTTCCCTGAATCTGTCTTGTGGTTGTTCTTGCAGAATCCCATTGGAACTTTGCCTTTGGTGGTGTTCTACCTTAAGAGGAACTTACATATGAGGTGTGCCTATTTCTGTTTGGTGCTTTTGTGCCCATTACAATACCTCCACCTTCCTTTGGTTCCCCCAAAACATATCTTAGATAAATGAATATTTAAATTCTGCCTTGAGCCTGGTAGTTCTTCGTGCAATGATGAGCAATGTAGTTTTTTTTCTTTTTTCTTTTTTTAAGTGAACTAGGCAAACATCAATTTTGGTAGTTTAAAGTATTGTCCCAGAGAAGTCTAAGGGAGTGCTGCATGTCCCTTACTTTACATTTCACTGCCTGATAAAGTGATACTTAGTGAGTGCTATTCAATAAATGAGACCCGGGACTTGTTAAAAAGACTAAGGGTCTCTTTTTTACCCTCTTCTCTAATATTTACATAGAGCACTTAATACAGAAAACATCGGTGGCTCTGGTTTAGGATTGGGTTCACCGGCTTGGATACAACACAGTGCTTGCAAACACACTCACTGATTAGCAGTGTATCTGGTTTCCTTCAGTTGCCCTTGCCCTTGACCTCTAACCTTTTTATTTTACATTAGTGGTCCAGCTTGAGCTAATCGGGATTGTTAATGTCTGTGTAGATGTGACATACTATTAAGGAACAGGGAAAAATCAAGTCCTCATTGTGTGGTTGTATCACAAATCTAGGCTTCCAGCTAAATGCCAGAATATAAATTAGATCTCTTATCAAATCTGGCGCAGAAAACTTTAGGATCCTTTTTAATGTAGTACATATGCTTTTAATGTCTGTTTTGGCAAGACATCGAATGGGTGTCTTTTGTGTCAAGTACACTTGCTTCATGTTTTCTACTCCATAACGTTAAAATGGTCCTTGTAAACTAGGTCAAGGGCAAAATAAATGTGGTTTCTGTATTTACTTTACATTCATTGAATATTTTTTCTTTGATTGTGTTGTATTACAGGTATTTAGTTTAGTTTTTCTGACTTTTGTCTTGATTTTCATGTGGAATAAAATTCAGTGTCTACAACTGTCTTCCCACCAGCTGCTTTCCAGCCACTGCGCTCTTTTCTCCTCTCTCCAAGGGCCCTTTATCCATGTTCTTCTCACCTCTGACTCCTTTTCGCCCTGTTAATTCAGGGTTACTAACCTACCTAACTTATTCTTTAGGTTTCCACAGAAACATCACGCTCAGTCCTTGTTCATCTGTGTCACTAAACCTGCTCAATCCACCTTAATGTCTGTCGAATCACTCTGCCGCTACGGTACCCTCCTCGTGCGCGGTCAGTCCCTGCCGGTGTGAGGATGGATCACCACAGCAAGTCTGCTGCTGGTCAGTGGAAGGTGTCCCCAAACAGCTTTCTTGAGTCTCAGTTCCAAATTGCTGTTTTGTAAATATTATTAGTTTTATTTCAAGAGATAAGGTATTTTTGATGAAAATAAAATGTACTAATGGGCGTAGAAGGATGTGTGTGTTTGTACAAGTGCGCACGCATGCGCACACACACACACACACACGGGAGGGGGTTTATTTCCCATTAGCTGTTCTGCTTACCAGTTTTTCCTGATCTCTGCCTACATCCATACCTTCTCACAGTTTTTCATAGATTCAAACCCAGAATCTCAGAAATCTCCCAGAAGAGTACCATCTAAAATAAGCAGCATGGCGCTGTGTTCTGAGTAATATTTTCAGATAGGAAACCAACAGTGCTTCATTTATTCTTTCTGCTGGCCCGTGAGCCCTGGTCCGGGGCCTCTCTCCATCCTCCAACACATTTAGCTTTGTGTTTCTACTCTTTGTTTTCAACCAGCTTTTTTTTTTTTACATGTAATATTCCTTGAATTTTTCTCACCATGTTGGTATCATCTTCCAATATTCATACAATGTGCTAGATCAAACTCTTGGTCACACGTGTATCATTTTGAATCGTACAGAGCCCTTTTCTGTTTGTTTTGTTCTTAATTTCATGTCTTTTTTAAATCTTTTTTTACAATCCAGATTTTATCCCCTTCCTGGTTCACCCTCTGACAGTTTCACATCCCATACCTCTACTCTCCACCCAGCTTTATGGGGATGTCCCCTCCACCCCCCTTCACTCCCTGAGGCCTCCAGTCTCTTGAGGGTTAGGTGCATCCTCTCTGACCGAACCCAGACTCGAGAGTCCTCTGCTGTATATGTGTTGGGGCTTCATATCAGCTGGTGTGTGCTGCCTGGTTGGTGATCCAGTGTCTGAGAGATCTCATAGGTCCAGGTAAATTGAGACTGCTGGTCCTCTTACAAGGTCGCCCTCCTCCTCAGCTTCTTTCAGATTTTCCCTAATTCAACCACAGGGGAATTAGCAGCTTCTGTTTATTGGTTGGGTGCGAATATCTACATTTGACTTCCAGTTGCTTGTTGGGTCTTTCGGGGGCAGTCATGATAGGCTCCTTTTTATGAGCACACAGTAATAGTGTCAGGCCTTGAGCTGGATCCCACTTTGGGCCTGTCACTGGACCTTCTCTTCCTCAGGCTCTTCTTCATTTCCATCCCTGCAGTTCTTTCAGACAGGATCACTTACGAGTCAAGAGTTTTGACCGTGGATGGTGATGCCCTGTCTTTCGACTGGAGGTGGATTCTACAAGTTCCCTCTGTAGGGCATTTCATCTAAGGTCCCTCCCTTTGATTCCTAAGAGTCACTTCCCAGGTCTCTGGTACATTCTGGATGATCCTCCTACCTCCTGAGGTTGCCTACTTTCATTCTTTCTGCCGGCTTAAAAAGTTACTTTAACCTTATTTTCTTCAAATGAAACATGATTTTAAATTTCATCCCTGCTAAATTAATTAAACCACCCTATTTGGGGGCACTTTCTTTCTTTCCCCATCAAAGATCTCGCACAAATATTGTCCACTAGCCCCTGTTCTACCCTTGCTGGCTGTACTAAGGCTTCACTGTTAACCATGTTAGCTCTTGGGTTCAGCTACTTCCTAAGATAAGGGCCATCTGGTCACAGCTGGACACTTCAGTAGCTTCCTGTTCTAGATATTTTCTGTCAACCCCTCTGAACATAGACAGACTGAACATAGCTTCTCACTCTTTTTTTTTTTTTCCATCCCTGTCTATGCCCAGGAGCCCCGAAAAAATAAATGCTAAGTATTAGTAACATGGAGAAAAAAATGGACATTGATCTGTGGGATTCTAAATTTTTTAAAGGATAGTTCTAAAAGCCCCAGGTGCTAGGATGTCGAGTGAAAGTAAAACACATTCAGGAAAGGGAAGACAAGACAAGACATGGGGGATCAAATCACTATCTTAGAGTACAGCCTGCTTGGTACTGTAGCATATCTACATTCTCCTGGAGGAGTGTCATGTCCTTAGCATTTTCCTGTAGCATTTGCCTGCAAACAGCATTTGCATGACTGTTCCTTAACAGCTAAGTAAGCTACACACCGATTCCAAGAGTTTAAGATTGCTGCCTGAGGTCCTGGTGACTTTTAAAGCGTTCCTATCAGGAGAAACCCATGAGCCTGCCTCTTAGGACGCATAACAGTGCATGCAATAAGACCTCACTTACAGTTCTATTTCTTGGATTAATGGATATGATTAAAATTAAGATGGAATAAAACTTTTAAACGACAGTTAAATAAAATCTAAATTGATTGTGGAATAAAGGGCAAATTGTAACTTGCAGTCATGTGGTGCCGCGTTCCATATGTTTTAAAATTCCTCGAGAACTGGCACAAAGTTCTCCCGCAATAATTTCTGCCTCTTAAACGACAGGTGCCTCATCTTTTATTGTAGCATTGAGAGTCCCATCAAATGAGAAATGCATGATGTAGAATTTATGAGCACTTGTCTCCTGACTTGAGCCATGGAAACGCTGCCACAGTGTCTACCCTCAGACTTTTTCTGTGTCCTTCGCCCCTGTTGTGCCCTGGCTTCCTGAGTCTTTATTTTACCTTCATTTCATGTTACCTAAGTCATCCCTCCCCCACATGGTTCTTGTTTCTACTTCTGACTGAATCTAAATGGCATCTGTGAAGTTAAAGAGACTTACTGAGCTTGTGTTTAAACCTCATGGGAGTCAGCACATCGTTTCAAACTGCAACCTAATTATTAAATGTAAGTCTGAAGACCGGTGATGATTCATATTTTCCAACATGCAGTTTGTTTTTCTTGGCAAGAGTTTGTTTTGAATATCCGTGAATGAAGAGAAAGGTTTCTTGTGTTTTGATTTCTAGAAAGAAGTAATGAGCCTTTTCCTGCCATCTTTTAAAACATCATCTTACCTTTTACAGATACCAGGGTTTAAGTCTATTCAATATAGGCCAGTTATTTCTTAAACTATAGACTTTTCCTTAGGGGACCCTCCTTTATTATCCATGACTGTTAAAGCTCCCCCCCCCCCCAAAAAAAAAAAAAAAACATTTTATGATCACTGAATTTTAGAGTTAGAAAAGATTTTCACCTGCAAGTCATTATTTACATCATGAAAATCGGTGTTTTTATGTTTCATTGTTTAAAATGGCTTGTGTTTGTTTTGTTTTGTTGGTTGTCATTGAAGAATGTTTGCTCTTCGCTCCACATGGACCCTACACTTACCTTAAATGTGTGTCCTACACCACACTTGTGCCCTCACTCACATCAAATCCCGCTTCCTCCTGTGCTCTTAACCTTTAAAGTAGAAAAAAATGGTATCTTACATGGTTGTCCATTGCCAAAATTCATAAAGAAGATGGTAGATAATTACTGCTTTCACCTTTATTCTTACCACAGATACCACAAGCAAACACCCAGCCTAATCATCATAGCCAAGAGATTCTACATGATGCCTCTGGAGCCTTACATAAGGGCTAACACTGTCTCCGTGATTGCATAGATTAAGGGCACTCGTCAGATGTCCAACACTAGCTCTAAGTATAACACTATTCAGCAGATAGTATGAGTGTGATGAATTTTACTTTGAGGATATTGGTGAGAGTTCATATTGCATTCTTCCACTACTCGGGAAGCCTTCCTTAGTAACACTCAGTAATCTGGAATGCTTTTGAAAAATCTGAGGCAGAACAGAACTTAGGCTGAGTGTTCTCTACCTAAACTATTTATCATTTTCTAGATCAGTGTCTTACTGCTAAGCTGCATTACCAACCTTGGTTTATCTTTTTCATTTCAATAATTTATCTTTGCTTTGTTGTGACTTCGGTCTTTGCCATTTATTCAAAACTAATGTAGGTAGGTCACTGTCATCTGTTAGCAGTGGGTAACGTAAGGCCCACTATCATCAAGAAAGAGAATTTATTGGTAAGTAGTGGTAAGAAGATGCCTCAGTCTGTAAAGTGCTTCCTGCACAAGCGTGAGGAACTGAGTTCAGATCCCTGTTCTTATTATGCCAATGCTGAAGAAGGAGAAGAGGAGGGCCCTGGAGCTTGCTGGCCAGCCAGTGGAGCTGAATCCATTGGAGGGTCCAGCCCACTGAAAGACCTTCTGTCTCAAACATAAGGTGTAGGGCACATGCACATACACACACAAGGTAAAATGCGTTTACTGCACCATCTTGTCTTAGTCACTATTCTCTTACTCTGAAGAGACACCATGACCAAGGCAGATTAAACAGGAAAGCATTTAAATAGAGGCTTGCTTACGGATTCCGAGGCTGAGTCCATAATCTTTGTGGCAGGGACTGTGGTGGCAGACGTGACACTGGAGCAGTGGTTGAGAGTTTCCATCTTCCCCACAAGCAAGAGGCAGGGCGAATGAATTTGGGTGGCCTGGCTTGAGTTTTGCAAGCCTCAAAGTCCACCCTCAGTGACACACCCTCTCCAACAAAGCCATCAAGTCTTCCAAAACAGCTCTGTGAACTAGGGAGTAAGCGTTCAAATACGTGAGCCTGTGAGGCCATTCTTGTTCAGACTACCACCCCAAGCTCAGTGTGTTGTTCTGCTTCTGTGACAAACCTTTCTCCTTCTTCTGTGCTGTTCTCTTTGGTGTTCACTGTCTGCCCAAAATGTCTAGCCTGCACTGCAACCTTGAAAATGTAATTATAATAATGCAAATTCAGAGTTTAACATTCTTATGGGAAAATCTGTTCCCCTGATTTTAGACTTGGAAGTAAGACATATACCTTAATTCCTCAGGGTGGCTTTCAAAAGCAGGACACGTGCAGGTATGGCAGGAAATATGGGTTATAGAAATACCCTCACAAAACATATCAACCCAGCAGTTCCCAAGTTTCTAAGTCACAGCTATAAAAGTCAAATGACCTTTTACTTTTTTAGCAAAGACATTAGATTTGCCAGCTAAACTCATTCTAGTGCACCTTTTTCTGCTTCATACTGTGTATTCTCAAGAAACTGATTTGTTTATTGGTTTAGAAGGAAATAAAACTGTAAGCCTATGACTTCAAAGGCAAAGACAGGATTATAATCAAGTCTAGGCTAGCCTGAGCTACATAGTGAGATTGTCTTTAAAACAAAGGAATCATGAAATTAAAAAAAAAACAAAAAACATTTTTTTAAAGCAGAGCAGGAAATCATAGCCGTGTGATGTGACAGTTTGGAGGCTTGTCTTTGCTTTCCTCGTCATTTTGAAAGTCAACGGTTTTTATTATCTATTTTATGCAAATGAAAAAGAGAGTTTCTGCACTAAGGACTTACAGTCCAGTAAGAAAGATAAGCTATCAGTACAAGTAACTATGTTTTCGTGATTGCCAGTTTGAGGAGCTTTTAAAACTTGAGCAGAATCCTTATTCACTCCAAGAAGCCACTCATGAACAATTCAGGAAGGCGTTCCATTAAGAGAAAGATGGCTGGACTAACCCTGAAGGGATAGGTGGGAGTTTGACAAATGTGGTTGAAGGTATTCTGATTCATTTAGTGCCTACTAGTGCAAGGTGGTATGGAGAAGGGAAAAGGCCTGGGGCATGGTAGAGACTAGCAAGCAGTCTAGTTTGACTGGCACATGGCACGTATGTATGGGAATAGTAAAATATCTGACTAGGAAATCTGTATGCAAAGACAAACTACGATTGTATACAAGGACACGTTCCAACCGGGAGAGTCTCATGCTAGTACCTAGATGGCAGACTACAGCATTCATACTTTCACGAGTAAGTACAGGCATGACCTAGCTGTGAGGCAAGAGGGTTGGAAACGTGGGTGTTGCAGGTCCCCATTGGATGTGGCAGAATTTGGGACTTGTCAAAAGGACTCAGGAGGTAGCGCAGGATGTCTGGTGGTACATCAAACCGAGAGGGTATGTGAAATCCACCTCCCACCTACGCCCATCCCTCTGGGTGGAAAGGTTGAGAGCTGAGTTACTTTTCTTTAGGACACTAGGCAAACACAGACACAGACACAGTGGAAACAGAATCAAAAGGGAGGTGAAGGAAGACATGCAATGGGGCACCGAGAAGGTTTTTTAGGAAAGGGTGAAACTTTCAGACATCAGGAAAGTCTCACTTTCACCTGTTTATTATCCCAGAAGCTGCCTCTGACATACATCATGGCATGCCCCGCCCCTCACACCCATACGCATGCGCACATGTCCTCCTGCTCACAGACTAATAATGCTTCTCGTCGGCCACAAATGTAGAGGCGATCCTCTATAGTCTCAGGCGTAGTCTCAGTCATACTCTAACGTCTTCATATCTTTACATTCCTGTCTGTAAAATGAAAGTCATGTGTTATTAGGACGTGAGACAAAGGAAAAGGCTGGCATTTATTGAGTAACCAAATACCTCAAGCCTTTGGGATGAAGCCCCACACTGTCCTTTTAAATAAGATGAAATGCCTAATGCTTCCCTGAGGCTTTTCTTTGGCTGTCCTCTCCTCATTCTCTTTAAAGATTTTTTTTATATGTATGAATGTTTATCTGCACGTATGTATGTGTACCATGTGTGAACCTGACTCCTGAAAAGGCCAGAAAAGAGAATGGAAACCCCCAGGTCTCGGGTTACAAGTGCTTGTGAGCCACGCTGTAGGTGCTGGAAACTGAACCCAGGTCCTCTGGTCAGCTATCGTAGACAAATTGGTGAGTTTCAAGTTCAGTGAGAGTCTGCCTATGTCTCAAAAAATTAGTGGGAAAAGTCATCAAGAAAAGACACCCAACATTGAACTATGGCCCCTGTACTCACTCATGCACGTGTATACACACCCGTACTAAAAAGTGCATTTTACCATACACCCAGACCACTTACACTGAGTAAGAACTTACATAGTTCTAAAAGTTACCATTGGTAGATAATCAGACTTACTTTGGGGTGAAAGTCCTACCAACTTTGCTTACCACCATTCAATGTGTTAAGGGTAAAAATGGATTATTCTTTCTTCTAAAATAGTGAAATCAGCTAACTAACAAACCACTTTGTGAAAGGGTTAAGGCTCATGAACTAAGGCCCATTTTTTGGCTTGTGTTTTGTCTCTTAAATGTTTTTTTAGTTTCATTAATAGAGGCATAATTTATATACTGACTATCTAGTTTTTATTATATACTATTGGACAGAGGCCATGTCTGTCTTTATAGTTACACATTGGCCCACAGAGTTTCTGGCACTCAATAAATGTTAAATAATATTTCTATTCTGCATTCTGCAGACAGGAAGCATATGGTAATAAATGTCAGAGCACAGGTTGGAAATCTCCAAAAAGTTATCCATTATATTCCTCGGAAAAGCCAGTTCAGACATTTTTGTGAATGAAATTTCTTTTTAAGAGTAGTTCCCAGGCTCAAATGCTACTTAACAGTTTTCCAGCCTTTACTTTGTTATAAATTAAAACTTTTCCTCATTGATAATAATAAAATTTTTGACGTGTTAGCACTAATGCAAATGCTTATGAAAATGTGGAAATGTTTTAATAAATAGCATGAAGAAAATGTAGCTCATCTGAAGAACAGCACAGGAAAGCATTCAGAAGCTTAGGCAATATGTCTTTATATTCTGCCGTATGTGGTATGTAAAAGAAACAACAGGCATTTATCATTAAATTTCGTTGTGACTTGGAGGTTCATCACTCCCACAGCTGTTACAAACCTCACAGTGACATTAGACTTTAACTCAATATTTTTGTCACCTGAGTATTCCAGTTCTACTTAAAAATCTTGCTGTAGCCTTGGTAAGCATGCCATAGCCTAGAATAACATGTGACATGGAAACTGGAAAACCCGATGCCAAAGAGAGAATTCTTTGTACAGGGCATTTCCCAGTTAGAAAGAAATAGTTGACCATACTGAGCTATCCAGAAGTGTTGTAAAAACATGTATCTAAAGTTTCTTTCCATGATGTGCTTGCCCTGTTACCCTGTGGTTGGCCTTCTGTGATGTTACTTGAAGTTTTGGCAACTGTGATTAAGGGCCTGCCGTAGAGCGTAGCCCGAGGTTTTGGTCACCTTGCTGAAAAGTCTGTTGCAAAAACTCTGATGCTCCGCCATTTTCCTCTCCGTGTGGGTCCTTAGAATGGAACTTGATAGACAGAGTAAGATAGAGAGAGAAGGAATGGGCTAAAGAGGATGAACAAAAAAAACTCTATCTCTTTGGTTAAATTATTAGAAGCAAGTTACTAGCTGTAGCCCATACTCTAGGAAAGACTGTCCAAGGATCTGAGTACCAGAGTCAGATTACTCACACTCTCTGCTACGACACATGACTTTCAGATAAGCTATTGAGTGTATTCTCGGTATTCTAGTTTTTTAAAACTATCCAAGAACTTACATTCAGCGGGTAAAGTGTCTGCGGTGTTACGTGTAATGTTTTTATTTTATTAGTGTAATCCAATAAAATTAGTGTTAGCAAATAGTGAGCAAAATTTAATCAATCAGTAGACAAACCAGTACACCAAGTGACTTGCTCCACAGCAAAATGGCTGTAATACTGGATCTTGGTATCTTTTCCTTCAAGCCCTACACTCTTCCCATTTTGGCTGTTACTGTAGAGAAAGCCATTCAAAAAGAACAGCACGCCTTAGAATAGAGAGAGGTCTGAATTTTCTATTTGGATAAAGAAAATTTTATACATAGGTTCTAGTTAGAAAATGGACAAGAGGTGTCATCATGACTTAGACGTATCCATTTCATACTAGTTAGGACTTAGAGTGGTACTTTTCATCTCTTATCATTTTAAGATCTGCAACAGATGGAGCCCTTTTATCTTAACAGATGCTCTTAGTCTAAATCCATATTTAGGAGTAAATATTTTTCTGATAAAGGTGAACGATGTGAAAAAGAAGCATTGCTTTGCTGCCCTATTCTCCCTGGATATCTTCCTCTCGACACCCAGGACTGGGGTAAAGATCACGGAGATTCCAATGAGAGCCACACTGCCAAACCCTGAGTTTTCTGCTGTTTGTAACTATAAAGCAGTGTTACTAGTGATATTAGACTAGTGTTTCAAATGAGTAGGCTGCAGTCTGTGGGTCTAACCTGAACCTTCTTCTCCCTTTCCGTTTCAGCATATACCCAGGATCCCTCCTTTCTGAGGTGCAGGTGTAGGCTGGTAACAAACAGATGGTAGCTCTAACTTGGGTCCATTGTCTTGAAGTGTAGCACAGGAAGTAGGAGGGTCACGGTTAGAAGCTATATAATGCAGGTTAACAGACAGACCCATCTGTGTAGGAAATCCTAAGTAACCTAAAAAGAGAGGGAGAAGAGGGAGGGAGAGAGAGAGCCTTCCTTATAATAACTGGTTTGGAAAACTCAAATGATTCCAGGCCAATATGCAGAAATCGTATTTCTATAATAACTGGTTAGAAATGATTGAAATGAGTATGAACAAATTGTAGTTTTAGTTAAACATCAATTCCATTAATTTTGCTTTATTTAAGTAAGAACTTGTGTGCATTCGACAAAATAAAAGAGTTTTCTCATCAGCTGATGAGAAAAGAAACCATTATCTTTTGTACACACAAATATCTACTTGCTTTTTTCTTGTATAATCTGAGAATTGTCCTTTGGGGGTTGTGGTTGGGGTTTTGGTTTTTGGTTGGTTGGTTGGTTGGTTGGTTGGTTGGTTGGTTGGTTGGTTTGGTTTGGTTTGTGCCCTGGCTGTCCTTGAACTCACTGTGTAGACCAGACCAAGCTTCAAATTCATGGAGATCTGCCTGCCTCTGCCTCCTGAGTACTGGATTTAAAGATGTATGTGTCGCCACACCTGGCCTAGGATTGTACTTTTTTAATAACTTGCTAATGTTTTCTAAACCTTTCTTCAAAATCAGTATCTGGTGCTTTTTGATCACCACGATTCAAGCCTGGGTAGTGAACTAACTCACGAGCCTCCGGCAGCTCCTAAGCAGCTCAGTGTGGACAACAGGAAGATGCTAATTATGTGTCATTTCATTGACAACACTCATTTTCCAGGAAGAAAAAAAAAACTGACTCTGTTATTGCAAAAGACACATGAAGTTCCTTCGCTGTAAAGGACAAATGATGCTGTATTACAGCGCATCCAATGATGCGTTCTGAAAACGTGACCTGTCTCTGAAACAGCATAACGGTGGAAGTGATCAAGACAGAAGGAAGTGTCATCTCGAAGTGCAGGCTGATCAGAAACAGTCTTCCAGACCTGTCTGCTTCTGCTTGTGTTGCTTGCCATCGGTGAATGGAAGCGCTGCGCTCTCGGGGGCATGACAACCTCCGAGTCAGTTGTCTATCTCTGTGACCCCTCCTCCTCTGTGATCTTTTTATGTCAGATCTAACATGGAAAGCCTGTAAATACAATGATTATCACATGGATAATCACCTGCATCAGGAACTACCCTGCTCCTCTGGTCTAGCCCTGGCTGTTCCCCATGTCACAGCCACTCGTGACTGGATTTTAACCTGACTGCTTCATTAGATTTGTGAAACTCAGTACAAGGCGCCCTGGGGCAGCACAGATGGAGACTTGCTTGTTTTCCTTTCTCACTTTCATGGCAAATGCACACTAACAAGTCCTTTTCAATTTAGTGTGATCAGTTCACTTGGAATTACTCCTGATACTTGGAACCTGCTTCACCTTTCTGCCCACCACCCTGGCTCACTCCTTCCCAGTCTTCTGACCTAATACCTTTTCTCTCTGCTCTTTCATGCAGTGAATCTGAGAACAGAAATTCTGCTGAAAATTCTTGCTGGGTCAAACTGTTCCCCTCTGTTGTTTTGTTTGTTTTGCTAAGAAGGGAAAAAGTAAATACCATTCCATCACTGTATCTGCAAACACCTTCAGGTCAGAGGTTAGCGTGACAGAGTCTGCAGCAACGTGAGACAGCTGCCGGCTCCAATGGTGTGACTTGGGGGGCACCAGTCCAAGATCAAAGGAAGGTGAGAGGAAGCCAGAAGATAAGATCATTCTAAGGCACAGAACAAGGTCTTGGCTGTTCTGATGATAGGGCACAGCAAGCCCGTGTGAAGAGGCACCAAGAAAATTGACTTGGCTTTTCCTAAGTATGTCCAACCTAAGCCAGAAATGTGCTGGTGCTTGGAACTGTTTACATATGTGGAAATGTCCTAATGCATGCCTTCCTTACATGATAATGATTTGAAGCCAAACTTGGTGGCACAGTCTAAAAAAATCACAGCACTTGAGAGATGGAGGCCAGAACAGAGATAGTTCAAAGTCAGCTCAGACTATATACCAAGATTCAGACCAAATTAGGTTACATAGAGAGCTCCTGACTTAAAACTGTGTGTGTGTGTGTGTGTGTGTGTGTGTGTGTATGTATGTATATGTATGTATATATATTCCTGCCATTATTCTGTAATTTGCCAAGTTACAGTTAAATTATTAGTATATAAGAAAAAAGCTAGCATCATAAAAATAAAACAATAATAGAGCCAGGCATGGTGACACATTTATGATGTCAGCACTCGTACCTAGGAGGATTAAAGAGTTCAAATCCAACATGTGCTCCCTAAGAACCTTTTCCATATAAACTGAATTCCAGATGTGGGATTTAACTTGGAAATGCGGCACTTCTAGCACCTTGAGGGCCTGAGCAGATTGTTCCCAGTACTACTCCTTGCCTCAGTTTAACTACTACATACTGGCTTTGGTCTTTCTGTCATGGTGCAATTTTATTTCTACAGATTCCTTTTCTCTTAATGACCCTGAAGCTCCCTCACTCCCACCCAGTGTCCCAGAACTCACTATATCCCAGGCTGGGCATGAAAAGTAGTTCTTGGGGGCTGGGGAGATAGATGGCTTACTTGTTAAAAGTACTTGTTGCTCTTGTAAAGATTCCAGGTTTGGTTCCCAGCACTCACACAGTACCTCACAACCATTGGTGACTTCAGTTCCAGGGGATCTGACACCCTCTCCTGGACTCTGCAAGTACCAACTATGCACATGGTACACAAATATACGTGCAAACCAAACACTCATACATAAATAAACCTAAAACAATTGTAAGTATAGTAGTAGTTCTCACTAGAGATAGTCAGTTGCATTATTCGTCTAAGAATTCATTTATTTAATTTATGACAGCCTAGAAAACAATACACTGATGTCTTTTCAACCTTATCATTTGCCTTGATACCATAGCAGCAAATATTATTAACTTTGTGAACTATAAACTGTTTTGTAAGGAAATAGAAAAGAGTAACATTGCTTACCTGAGCCATTCATCAAGGGTTTGTCGTGTGTGTGTGTGTGTGTGTGTGTGTGTGTGTGTGTGTGTGTGTGTGTCATTGTCAACTGTGGCTCACTAGTCAGCCTGCTATTTTTCTAGTGAATGAGGTCCCACACTCAGCTTAAGACTTCCTGTTAACCCCACTGTTCAACTATAATCACGAATTTTGACCTTTCTACACTCTGAAAGTATAAATCTCTAAATCTCTGTTATTAATACAGAGGGCCGTAAGTACATGCATGTATTTCTTAATTAGTATTTCCCTCGCCATGGAGGAGCTATCCACATTCACTTCCAAGGCACTGACTGTACTTTCTGCCTTACATGGTTTGGTGCGGCAGTCGCTCTAGTTGACTTGGATCTGCTCACTACTTGGGCTCAAATCCCATCCTTCTATTAATATCTCTTGGCAAAGATAATTTTGGAGGAATGTAAGTTAAGATGTAGAGACTCTTGACAGTTGTCTGCAATTTTTTTTCACTTTCAAGAGGGAAGTAGAAATGAAAAGTAGCATTGCCTCCATTTTCTATCATTCCTAAAACTAAACTTACGCATAAGCTAAACAGTAAAGGCGTAAAGACTTAGTTACATAGATGAGGATTGGGGTTTTTTTGTTTTGTTTTTCAGTTTGGGGGTGGTTTGTTTTGTTTTGTCTTTCAGCATCCTGTTAGGAAAGCATTAGAGTATGTCATAATGTTCATTAAATTGTGCTCATATGTATAAAGTCTGGAAGAACTTTGTGTATTAAAATTTGTAAACATTCTTTTAAGTGTTAACTTTTGTAACCTTTTCCTCTTAGACAAAAGCCAGGCATGATGCCCCAAACCTTTAATCTCAGTGCTTGGGGAGGCAGAAGCAGGTGGATCTATACAAGTTTGTGGAGTCTTGCCTGCATAACATTTCCTGGCCAGCCAGGACTGTATAGCAAGACCCCTGTGAGGGTGGGGGTAAGGGGTGTATAGAGTGGGAGTATTCACCACATATATCATGTATCTCAGTTTCACAGTTGTCAGTATTTTGTCAAATTGCTTCCTTTTGCTCCCCCGATCATTCCTAATATCAAACTAATAATTCCTCATATCCTCTGATTTTCAAATCACCTCTGTTCAAATGCCTTTTACAGCTGATTGGTTTAAAATAAGATACAGTTATATGCTAGTTTTGTTCACTTTCCCTCCCAGTTTTTCTTTGAGGTTATCTTTAGTTAAAAAACAGTTCTAGTTGCCTTATAAATGCACCCCATCTTACAGATTTGCTCACTCTCTCCTTTAATATGTTCCTCTCTTTTTCTCATAAATACAAGTTATTGGACTAAAGTTTTGGTTAATTGGTGTGAAGATGTTTTAGCTAGAATACTTCCCGGTTGATATGGTGAACTCCATTCCCCATCATAACAGGCACAGGACGTATGGTGATCCCACTATGAAGGATGCTAAGGGAGAGGAATGATCACGGGGTTCCACTGATGACAGCTTGATCCCTTCCATTACAAAGTTACACTGTGCTCCCCGTCACCAGCATGTAATCTGTGCTGATTTGATTCCATGGGAAGAACCGGTTCCCTGTCATCCTTTCCCCAATGACTTTAACAACCACTGGTGATCCCTGTCTGTATAAGTTTCATCAGGGGATTGCAAAATAATTGTTTTAGCATCTAAACATCTATTAGGAGGCATGCCTGTCTCCAGAAGAGCTTTCTGAGAGGCACTGTTTTAATTACAAATGTAACCACCAGCATGGTCCCTGGGCTTCAAGTGAATGTCTTTCCTTTCTGACTGAGGTCAGAACACCTAAACTCATTGGCAGCCACTGTAAAAACATAACCACATCTCCCCTGTTCTGGCTTGTGAAGTATGTTGACACCATGTGGCCCATTGTTTTGCATGCCAAGACAAAAGGGAAATATTTTTTAGGGTAAATGTAAAAATTAATCTATGTGAATATATTGAGATAATTGTACAAAAAAGAAGACTGGGTTTCAAAATGAGTTATTTTTTCATTATCTGGCACTTTATAATTAACTGTCCTTTTTTTTTTTTTTTCCAGGAAGCTGCCACTTTTGCTAGAGAGCAAGGCTTTGAGGTGAGTTAACCCACAATTGCACACTAAACAGATCCTAAAGGTTTTTTCTAGCTGATAATGAAGTTCTTTTGGACAGTGATTGATGTGCTATTATACTCTCAGAGCCTCGCTGCAGTTGCCATGGAAACTTGGCAGTCGTCATGGTTTCTTTGTTCTGCCAGCACAGTGTTATGACGCACTCTGCTAGGTCTGCACCCAACATCGCCTACAGATGTTATTTATTGAATTTTGAAAAGCCTCTTGGGAAGCCAAGAGGTTGGGCACAGTTTCAAGCTGCCTCTGCAGATATGGGGCCTGTCAGTTTGTTCAGTTAAAAAGCTACCTCATTAGCTGCATTACATTTTATACAAATTCAGGGCTGAAGCAATGGCGGGGCAAGACAGAATAGTGAGCTATAATGTCACTTAAATAAGTTCAGCCCTATCACTCGTAGATTATCATTATGCAAATTAATTTCCAAAGGTTGTACTTACCTACCAGTTGTTAGGGGCTGATTAATTTCATTCCTGCTTATGAGCTTCTAACTTGAGTCTTGTCTCCTTTTCATCTTTTTAAAAATAACACAGGATGGTTTTTGTAAGGAAAATATTGACAATTAGCCTTAATTTTCTGGTCTCAATTCTGTTTACCTAATAGAAGGACGATCTTGTCAAGCTTCAAAACTCCTTGTGGTTGTTGTTGGCAAAATCAAGATACAGTTAAGACCATGTTTCTGTCTGCATAATACGATCTTGTAATTGACTGTTAGAAAACACTAACTTGAGCATGAACCCAGGTTAATTGACAGATAATTAACTGAGTTTATGAATCTTTGATGGCTAGGATAGTGACCCAGAACACTGTCAAATGCTCTGTTTTATACATCAACTTGTAATGTTATATGACTAGAACAACTTTTGAAAATTGTGTTATTTACTTGGTCGGAGGGCACTTGTCTGCCACCGCATATGTGTGGAGCTCAGAGGAGAACCTGTGGAGTCAAGCCTATCCTTCCACCATGTGGCTGTGGGGACTGAACCCAGGTCACCTGGTTTGGCATCCAAGCATGCTTATTGGCTGAGCCACTCCACTCATGTAACTTTAGAAATGTAATTAAGATTTAGGAATTCTATCTTTCTTTGCATACTCAGTATTGTTGACCACATATAGAAACTGTGAGTGTTGATCGGACTATGCTGAGTAAGCCTTAAGCACCTTAAAGAAATGTGAATTTGCGATCCAACTATTAATAAAACATATTAGAAAGAAGATTCATCATTAAGAAACAAAATTATATGCATGCACGGTGACTGTATAAACCTGAGACAGTTCCTCTTCATTGTAGAAGACAATGGGCATGTCTCTAAGAATTCCTTCAATCGTTTGAAACGTAACTGGTGACTTCCATTGTTTCACCACATTTGAGTCACTGTAGAAATAAGTAGTATAGAAAGGGATTTCCAAAACTGCTTGTCTTGTTATTTAATCTCCCAAATTGACAACTGCCATATAAGACCAGATGAAGTCAGTGTTCACAAATGCAATGTGGAGGTTACCAAATGCCTCAGCAGATAAAGACCTCTGACCTCCACACTAGAGCTTTGAGACATACGTGAGTACATACAATAACTTAATGTAATTTTTTTAAATGTGAGGCTAGGAAGTAAACACTCATGTATATACACAGAAAGAGACATCTACAACAAATGTCTTGATTGTAAGAATATATGTAAATGCTTTCGGTCATTTTTAAAGTTTTACCACCAGGCATAGTTGTGTACCTTCATGTAATTCCTGTTCTCTAGAGGAAGAAGCAGGGAGATCTCTGAGTTCAAAGCCAGCCAGGAATACATGGCAAGACCCTATCTTAAATCATAAACGTTTAACTCGCGCTAAGTTTTTACGCTAAAACCTAATATTCTCAAATATTATAATATTATAAATCCAAATGCTTCATAGATAAGAGGTTTTAGAATATAAATGTGTACTGTCTGTTAGCTGTGTTATCATTAAACAAAAGTTCATGGGTTCCTCGACTGGTTTTGCAGATAGGTATATAACATGAATATAGCAAAAAAATCTCAGTTCCATGGTGCTCCTGTGATGTTTTGTGGGTTAGTAAGACTGGTGCAGACCTTATTTCTTCTTGAGCTCTTTGCTCTAAGTGTATCTGGTTCACATTCAGTCTTAGCAACAAATTACATTCTCTATTTCCTGCTAACCCGCACTATATTAACCTTTCATTAGTTCCTATTTACTGATTTAAAAATTGTTTCCCTTTGTCGTAGTCTGCCATAATGTATTAGAGCAGGTAAGGAAAGTGACGATTATCATAATCACCTATCCCGTCACCTTCTAACACACAGACCCAGCTGTGCCAGATCCACTAAAGCACACAGTGCCTTGATATGTCCCTCTATGGATCCCCAAAAGCATCAGAAGCATTGCAGAATATATACGAGCCATGAATAGAGCAGCCACAAGTCAGCATTGTTGATAAAAATACAACCCACATGTGGGATGCTGTCTGAGAAATCCCATGATTTTTATAATGTCATTAAAGTTTTCTTACCTCATTAGAGAAAAATGCAAAAGCATAGGTGCAGAGTATAGTACTCTTGAATAAAACAAGACTAAATCACTTTATCTTATCAGTTTTATGTCTATGAAGATGTTCTGTTGTTCCCAAGTCTGGTGTAACAAGCCAGGCAAAAAAAATTGTATTTTCTCTCTCCTACCTTAATATTGACTCTGAATTTGGAGTACCTTGGGTGGGGGAGAAGTGGAGTGGTTGAATGAAAGGGATGGCGAGCATCCGTCTTCCTACCAGCACCCCTCCCCTCCCCTATTTTCTGTTATTAATCCCAATCCTTTCCCAAACCCGCCGAGTGCTGCCGGTATCGGTGCTCTGACTGCCAACAGGCCAGCCCACCATCTCTGAAAATAACCTGTGTTTATTCATCAGCAAAGACCCTCCGCAGCGTTGTTTATGATGCCCTGGTGGGCTTCTCTGCAAATTCTAGATAATCTCTGTTTTTTAAAAAAAATCTTTAATCTTTAAAATGAATTGGGCATTTTTAGTGAGAAGCAGCAGCTTAGGAGAGCACTGGAGGAGGAGATAAAAAGCTGGAGGTAGGCAGAGCATAAGGCAGGAGAGTGGGTTTCTCTACATAGGTGATAGAAAATTGCACAGTGCCCGATTTAAATGACAGACCTGCTAAGAATTTAAAATGACAATTCTTGGTAAGAGTTTCGTGAGGCCTTTTATTATTCTGGAAAAACAGCTCAGACTGCAGTGTGCTGTTAAGTCTTTTCCTTGAGCTGAACTGATTAAAGGTTTACATTGTTAGAATCTAAATAAAAACAAGGTGCTTAAAAGCAGGCTTCATTATAAAGCCTTTAAAAAACTGTCATAAATTGATGCGAATTAAATAAGATGAAGAAAATACCTCCAAACCTAAATTTAGTTACTCTCCATATTTCATTGTCTCAACAACAGAAAAATATGTGCCAGTTTCTAAAAGGAATTCAAACCATTGAGTCATTTATTCAGCATGACTCCAAGCAAAGATTTTCCTTCTCTTGTAGGTGTCTAAGGCATAATGCTCGCTCCGCATGAAGAACCGAGTGGTCTTATTCCCCTTCCCTTCTTCCCTCAGCCTCTGACTACCCAGAACATCCGCGTGTCACAGCCTCTCTCTGGCCAGGGAGACTCGGTCACCTTGTAACACTGAATGACAAAGTATAGAATTACACAGTCCAATAATCACACTTGGCTGCTCAAGTTAAGATTATTTAACATTACATAAAACTTAAAATTCAAGGCTAAGAGTACCTAGAGCTCTGTGGTACCAACTATCCTGACTGCTAAGGGAAGAGGATTGCTTGGACCCGTGGGTTTGGGACCAGTCTAAAACACAGCGAAACTGTCTTTAAAAATCAAACAAAATGCACTCACCCTGTCCTTCCTATACTCATTTCTAGTACTCCATAGCCTATGGGCATGATGGTTACTTCACTGGATGGTGCAGACAGCAAACATATGCATCATCTCAGCAGGGAGGAGAAAATCTACACAGCGTATTCAGGATGTAATGGTTCTCCGGGATCTCTCTCGAGTCACCCTTAGGTTCTTGTGTTCTGCAAAAATTTTAGGATTGCAGTAAACTGTCACAGTCTCTGAAAATAAGGCCTGAGTCAAGTCCTGCTGGCAAGAGATGGCAGCGGTGCTTCCCAAGGTGTCTGGGTCCCAGAGAAGGACATTTTTTAAAACAGATTAGGAGACAGATCAGATAGTTTTTCTAATACTGTCCCCCAGAACCCAGAAATAAGACAGAAGGAAAGAACCAATGCTGTGAAACCATCCTCAAAGCCATCGTCACCGTCCATGTGCCATAGAAGACATGTGTCCCCAACCCCCACAGTAATAAATTTTTAAAGAAGGGAAAGAAAGTTCAAAATCTGACAGATAGAGCTATCTAGCAGTGACAGAAGAAGACAGAAAGCCAGTTAAGCAGTCAGCCAAGAAGACACACTTCAAACAGAGGACAGGAGGACAAAGGCCTCTGATCCAGAGCGGACACAGTGGTGACAGCGCACCATGCCATCCACGAGGCCAGCGTCTCTGGGTTGAGTCAAGTGAGGAAGGGGCTTGAGACTGGCCATCGGAGGTCACAGACGGTATAGCTGAGTGAGCAGTGCGTGGGAATGCCACCGCTTGGACAGACTGGGACAGTGAACCTCTGTGGAACCTGCTTGCTGAAAATGAAATGCAAACAAGGGAGGAAGGGAGAAAACATGCTCCTTTCAGAAAGAGACCGTTCACTCATTTATTGGGTGGCGCATACATAAAAGTCAGAGGGCAACTTATGGAAATCAGTCCTCTCCTTTCAGCATTTAGGGATCGAACCCAGGTCACCCCCCTGGCAGCAAGCGTCTTCACCCACCAAAACATTTGGATGACCCAGGAAAATATAATCCTTTTAAATAACAAAAGATGATACTACACTAAACCAGAGTTGATAAAAGCACAATTGGCCGTTGTTATAAAATCTTTTCAGTGTGTCACGGGTACTTTTAATCCTTAGAATTAAACCTGGAGAAGAAGATAGTAAGGTCAACAGGTGAGACCCAGGCTGTAGGACCTGTTTCAGATGGCCCAGCTCACTGCTACTGCCAGGGTAAACAGCTCAGCTCTCCAAGTCTGCTACTCTTCCCTACGAGCCCCATGTTTCCCTCCAGCGTGTTCAAGCGTATTGGAAGAAGTAGGGCTTCAGAATGGTATTGATGAATGATGTGTATCTAAACACCCAAACATTGGAATTTATGGCATAAAACACAACTAGGAACAAAGCACCTTTAAATAAAGATAGATCAGGAAAACTTGTGAATGGGCAGAAAAGATGACTGGGGAAGAGCAGTCTGTACTCACAGAGTTCACAGAGCAGCAAAGGTTGTGGGTATCCTGGAAGTAAGTGAGGTTCCGAACACTGAGGTTCCTGTGGGCAGAACCTGGGTCGGCGATCCTGGCTGCACCTTAGCCTGCATACTTAATATCTTCAAATCAGTCTCTTCATCTGCAAAATGACATGTGCTAAGAGACCGACTGCCTAGGGTAGGTAAGACCCAGTGAATATTTTTGAGTAAATTATAAAAAACTGTAGTGTCTGCTATATAAAGAAATTAAAATTAGGAACCCCTTCAGAGCCCTGTCATGGTTCATAGCTCAACCCCGAATGTTCATCTCTTGCCCCCACCCCCTGGGAATCTTTTCTCTCCTTATAAGATATATAGTTGAGCTTTAAGTACTCAGTGTTTTTTAGGCCCTTTCTAGGGATTAGAGGAACATCTTACCGAATTAAAAGTTTTAGGGAGAACTAAAATGAGAATTTTTAAGAAGAACAAAATCAATATTGTATTAGCATACAGTTGTTTCACTAAGCTTTCGACTGACCTGTTTTCATCCCCACAACTCTTCCATCTTTGGTTTTGCTTATTTTTGTGTGTGGTGCTTTGCCTCTGTTTATCTTTGTCTACCACATGTGCGCTACTGCCTGCAGAAACTGGAAGGCTTTAGATCCCCTAGAACTGGAGGTTGAGGTAGTGGCCAGCAACTCTGTGCTGCTGCTAGGAATCAAACCTGAGTCCTCTCTGCAAGGCCAGCAAGTGGTCATTACCCCTGAGCCAACTTAACAGCCCTGCCTTCTTTCTTTTTTGAAATAGGATCTCATTCCCTATAGCCCAGGCTAGCCTTAAATTCACTACGGATCCTTGTGACCTCATGTTGATCCTCCTATGTCCTGAGATTATAGGAGTGAACATGGAACAGGAACTTCTATTTTTTTTTTTTTTTTAAGATAAGGTCTTGCAATGTGGCCCTGATTGTTCTCAAACTCAGGATCCTTCTGCCTTGTTTTTCCCTACTGCTAGAATTACAGACATGTCTGCCATGTCTAGCTTCACCTTTTTCCGGTAAAGTAACTGTAGTTTTTTCACCTACCTTCCCCTGTTAACTCTTAATAACAGAAGTTTAATGCCGAAATCAGAAAATTAACGTACAGTCAATGCAAAATGTAAACAGGCTATATTCCAGTTTCACTAGTGAGTCCTCTTGTTCTATTTTATATGGGGGAATTCGCACATTCATGTGAAGGTCAGAGAACAACTTTGAGGAATCATGTCTTTCCTTCTACCCATGTATGTTCTGAAGACTGAACTCATTAGTTTTTAAGCAAGCACCTTATCTGCGCTCTCCCCTGCACAGATTTTTTTTTCCTTGTTAGAAAGTCTATAGAATCTCCCATATTACTTTTCTGTCATAGGTTGTTAGCAGCTTCCAGGCCTTGGCAGTTTTTCAGTCTTTCTTCATTGTCTGTGACCCTGATAGTTAAGAAGTCCTGGTTATTCATTTTGTAGAATGGCCCTTTCTATTTGAGCATGTCTGGGGTTTTCTTGTGAGTGAATTGAAGTTGTACATTTTTAACAGGAAAACCCCACAGAGTGGTGTGGCCTTCTGAGAGCATCATATCAGGGAGATTAAAGGATGTCACAAAGTCTTACTGCTGGTGATGTTAACCTTGATCACTGGGCTAAGGTGTTATCGATTGGTTTATCTTCCGTAGCTTACTCCTTTCTATTGGAGTGGATAAATAGTTTGGAGGAGATTCCTTTGGGAGTATACAAATACCTTCTTTTGTTCAAGAATTTTAACATCAGTTGATTGTTAGTTGAAGTAATATTTATCTGTCTTCTTCACTTTACAATTACTGGTTTTTCCTTTTATGGTAACTGTCATTGGGGAGATTCAGTCCTAGGGATTGAGCAAAAGGACTTTGCACGTGCCAAACATGCACTCCACCACTGAGTTACACCCCTAGCCCCAAGATCTTTTAGTTGAGTATTTTGTTAATTTTGTCAGTAATTGGAGTCTTAGGGAAGTTTACTAACTTATTCGAGGTCAACCAGTAAGTCTAGGTTTGCTATGTTATGAAACTCTTCCATGTGAGGGAGAAGGACAAAAGGAGATAAAGAAGGGGAGATACTGTGGACTTAGAAATCTATAGTGTTGTGAAAATAAAAATTGAGATTTTGAGAAAGGATTTACACTACATGAAGGCATCTCCTGTAAGCAGTTGATCCTGAATACACAGTGAGGTGTTTGGATTAGGTGCATACTCACAGGAGTCTTGGAGCAAGCAAGAAAAGAGTTGGCATAAACTGTTTGTGGATACAAAAAGAAAAGGGGGTGGGTAAATCTGGAAGTTTCTGTTTTGCATATGAAAGATTTATATCAGTCTTAAATGACTACTTTTATGAGATTAAATTTGAGCAATTTTCTTTTATTAAATTACAAAACAATGACAGTAGGCTGTGTCTTTCCAAAGAGTTGGTAAAAACAAGTTATGGAATCTCACCATTGATTTTTTTTTTTTTTTTTAACACCATTTCACAATTTTTTTTTTTTTTTTGCTCGTCTCCAGTAGCATGTACCTAGAGTCTCGGCTTCTCTGGAGGCTGAAACAAGATGACAAGTAAAACGGAGGTGGCTCAGACCTGCTTAGACAGTGTTGCCACAAACTGCAGTTCAAAATCTGAAAGCTGAGGCGAAGTGAGTCAGCAGGCACTTCCTCCCAGGCCTGACAGCCCAAGCTTGATGCCCAGAATTCAGTCAGTAGAACGAATGATTCCTTCAAGTTGTCCCCCAACTTCCACATGCATGCCACAGGACATACATCCACATAAAGAATATTTTTAAATATTTTTAAACTTTTTTTAAAAAATGCATGTACTGCATAAGATAGGAAACTTCTGCCTTATATTAAATATGAACCTTGTATAATCATAAAAATCTTTTAGTAGTAAAAAAAGAACTACCATATAACACAACTAATTCACTCCTGGGTATATACTCAGAGAACTCTATACCTTACCATAGTGATATTTCTACCTCCATATTTATTGCTGCTTGAATTGCAAGGAAATGCAACCAGGTTTCATGCTTATCACCAGATAAAAATCTAGTATATTTTTAAAATATTTTTCAGCTCTAAGTGAAAATAAAATCATAAACTTTGCAGGGGGGGGGAAGGACGGATGGACTTAGAATGTATAATATTAAACAAAGTCACTCAAGCTAGAAAGAAAAACATGAACGTCTTAATGTTAAGTGCATATGTATGTAAACAAATGTACATGCGGTTGTAAGAGCGATATTGGACAATGAAAGGCAATGAAGTCACATTATTAGCACTAAGCCATGAAGGTGAATGTAAAGTTCATCAGTTTTCATTGTGGGGTCTTTTCCTATGGAAAATTAAGTCTTTACACAATAAAGTAAGGTTAGCATTTCTTTTTTTCTGCCAGATCTTTGGAAAATTAGCACTATCTTTCTTTTATTATTTCCCCAGTCAGCATAATCATACTCTGTAAACATTTAAAATAAGTAAAAAATTTTAGAAAAAGAAAAGCTCTCAGGGCTGGAGAGATGGTTCAGTGGTTAAGAGCACTGATTTCACCTTCCAGAGGGCCTGAGTTCAATTCCCAGCAACCACATGGTGGCTCACAGCCATCTGTAATGGGATCTGATGCTTTCTGCTCAGTCTGAAGACAGCTACAGTGTACTCACATACATAAATAAACAAACAAACAAGTAAATCTTTAAAAGGAGAAAGAGAAAGAAAAAAGAAGCTCTCTTCATTTGGGCAGCCTGTGATGGTAGATACAGGAGGATCACAAACTCCAGGCCTGCCTAGACTACACAGGGAGTCTCCATCTGAACAACAGATGAGGATCTTCCTTTAAATGCTATTTTAATCTGAACTTTGACTCAGTATTTATTTGCTGATGGTAAGGACTTTTTCTGGTTGGGGCTGGTGCTCCAGGAAGTCACTATCAACTGACAAGATACCACAACCAAAAAACAAACAAACAAAAAAAAAAACAAAAACAAAACACGCTCTGCTAAGCAGTGGGAGATTTAAGGTAGTTTGGATTTGTTTTTGTACTAGGAACTGAAACCTAGGTCCTTTCAAAAGGCAGGTGAAATGTATTCAAGTGTATCCCGATTATATGCCGTTTAGTGATTACCTTTGAGAGATAACATACTAACACATTTATAGATTGAATTATAAAGTGCCTGAGGTTTGCTTTGGAATAAAATGAACGGCAGGTATTGAAGGTGAAGAGATGAAATAGACCCCATTATAAATGTGAAGTTGGGGCAGACTGATCTCCAGAAGCTCTTGCGGATAAATAAATGAAGCTGTTCTCTTTATCTTTGTATGGTTAAAAATCTCTTTTCAAATGTGCTGTAGTAAATACTAAGTCCCCATCAGAAGCAAAATTGTTGGCATACTAATATAATTTTCTCTTACTCTACTGATCATGATTTTTTTTCCTCTTCTTAATAGACTAAAGATATTAAAGAAATAGCCAAAAAGGCGCAGGCTCTTCCAAAGGTGAACTCGAAGAGGCAGAGGACCGTGATCATCACTCAAGGGAGAGAGGACACTGTAGTGGCTACAGGTACTGTGGGGCTGTGTGACAGATCCATGTGTTAAAGCGAGATTAATTGCAGCAAAGTTTTGTTTCTCTTCTACAGTGAGCCTTCCACAGTTTGACTTTCATATTTCTCTCTTCTACCCCTGTGGACATGGTTTTCCTTTCAAGGTTCTAATTTATTAGAAGTCAATCATGAAGCTTGTTTACTTTTGAAATTGGGGAGGATTTTCTCAGTCCAGAAATCGCCTTCTTTTCAAAAACAATACCTTTCACATATAAACCCTTGCATCAGAATAAAATACATTTATTCGATTATGAACAAGTCAAATCCAGAACCGTTTCTTCTGAAATTTTTCTGTCATTGTTGATTTGTTTTTGCAGTACTAAGGGTTTTATTTTTGACAGTCTGTATATTTCTGGCTGTCCAGAGCTCACCTGCCTCTGACTCATACCCCACCCAATACTAGAAATCTTACTTAGGGCATTTTGCATGCCAGACAATTGCTCTACTGTTGAGCTCTCAATCCCTGGCCCTTTTTATACTTCGTATATATAATTTTAGGGGAATGTCTCATGTAATATCCTTTACTGGCCTTGAATTCCTTGTGTAACCCAAACTGACCTTGACTGACCTTAAATTTGAAATCCCCCTGCCTCAGCTTTCCAAAGAGCTTGGTTGCTAATTATAACCTCCTGTTTTCTTTCAAGAAGACAAATCTCATGTCTGTTTTCATACCTTTCATAGAAATAGAAATTTCATCTAGTGATCAAATGTACTATTAATTAATATTTTCAATATGAGGCTACTTTATAATATATTTTAGCTACTATTTAAGCTAAATGTAAGTCTGTTAATTCTTTCTGAATGGTTCATCTTAAATCCAATCAGTTAGTTAATGATTTTATAAACAGTAATATAATTAAACCAATGTATTTGTTTAATACTCAGCTAAACATTAAATGGAACATAACCTTTAAAGATCTACAAAATAAAATTAATTTACATAAAATGTTGAATATAGTCTAAATATTTTATTCTTAAATTTTTGATATAGGTTCTCATTGTGTAACCCAGGCTCCCCTTATAATCTCTGTGCATCCGGGCTGGCCTCACACTTGGAGCAGTTCTACTGCCTCAGCCTTCCAGGTGCTGGCAGGGATAGCAAATGCCCCCCACCACGCCTACTGAAGTTACTTTTTTTTTTTTTAACAAAATGGGATACAAAGAGACACATGAGAAATAATTTACTCAACTTCCTTGTTTGTAGACTTACCAAAAGATAACATCAAGACTTGCTTCAAAAGAAGTCAGTGTGTGGAAGAGTTAAGTGAAATCCATGAGGTGGAAGTGGTCGGGAGTTGATTGTCAGAGTTGGGTATTGGATACAAGGGGAATTGTGGAGCCATTTTACCTACTGTGTTTGAAATTTTCAATGCCAAGAGCTATTGAAAAACTAAAACAAAATCTCAAACACATTCTAGCTAAGTTAAGTGACTTTCCAAAAAAGATAAATATCCTTGTTAAGCCCTGAATTCTAGGAGGGATTTAAAATAAGGAGTTAAGGAGGCTCGTGTGAGCAAAGGTACCAGGTACTGTTCAGTCCTCCACCGATGTGGCAGGAAAAGGCATGCTGTTGGTTTTTGGTAGAGAAAAGAAATAACCCATGAAAGGGTATCTACATGCACAGACAAGATCAATATCTTGTTTGTGTATGGACCAGTTCTGACTTAAACCATGCAGGCTTCTTACAGGAAATGTAATCCTGCCTCGAGATTCATAAGATGCTGCTGGGATGGTCTTTGTGGAGACATACTTTCTAAGTCTTTCTATATCCCGGATCATGTCTCATACAAGCCTCCTCCTCACTCTCGATCTTACTAATTTTCGCCATACTGAAGTTTGGACTCCCTATCTTATAACTGAATTTTTTGTGAGCTTACTTTATGCTTTATTAAATCTATTAAACCACTCCTTTTTTTTTTTTTTTTATTAAACCACTCTTAAGAATGCTTCTAATCGGAAACTTATTTGATGCAAGACATAGCTGATCTTGCTGTTGCTATCGTATGAAAATGAACTTAGAGGATGCGGTATATTGCAATGCATGATAAATACAAGATGGATAGAGAATCTGTTCAGTGGTGTCAGCTACAAAAGCAAACATGATAAATGTTAATGCGGTTTTGAGCCCTGGGATAAGCTATTCAGTGCACAAGCATAGCTGAATCTCTTCGCTGTGTTGTTATTCATGGCAGCCAAATAAATGTCAATAATAAAAGAGAATTAAAGATTTTCATTTCCCAGAGGCAGTCCTCTAATACAGCTTGATCTTTCATTTCATTTGTAATTCGTTCTCATGTAAGGATGCAATCATTCGCCAGGCTCTGGGTGTCATGTTAAGTCATTTAATAATGATTAAGAACATAAAAATGCTTGGCCTGTGGGGCAGTTCACAGAAGAGATGCCAATTTGTTATTGTTTTCCCTCCTTTCCCGCTGAATATGGATCAGCCTTTTCCCACCTCCTAGCATTAAAATACTAATGGAAGATAGAGAGGGAAAGTGTCCCTTAATTTACCATAAGTGACATTCCAGAATGGTACAAGGCACACTTATTAAAGCACTAGCACACTTATTAAAGCACTAATTAGGACTCACTGTGCCTTAAACCTCACACTGTAGGGTATTTTCAATGATCACACTGTTAAGGCATTTAGCAATAATGTTAACAAAAATCAATTTCCTTGCCACTTTTTTTTCTAGAGATGAGATATGATCTCTATAAACCACTTTTTCTCATAGAGGCTCGTAACCGAAAGGCCGATGCTGTCATATGCAAATAAATCATCTAGTGAATTTTGAGTAAATGTAGACCTCCCTTTTTAAAGTATCTTCCCTGCTCTAACAATCCCACTCTGAGCGACATTAGGATAGGCATCCTCGGGGAGTGTATAAGATGCCAGAAGATGGGTCTGGAGGAGTGCTGTGTGTTTCTAGGAAGTTTTCCCTCAGGTGATAGAGATATTCTGATGGTCTCATCCCTCACTTTGAGAATCATTCAGTTAAATAGTTCCACTCAAGGGCCACATTTTATGATTCTGTGGAATGATGGGCGCAGAGTAGCATCTTCTTCAATAAGCCGGGCCTTGATAGATGCCTCTTTCTCTTTACTGCATCCAGAAATACTAAGGACTAGGGGCCAAAGAAATGGCTCAGTGCTTAAGAGTATGTGCTACCCTTCCAGAGGGCCCAGTTCAATTCCTAGCATCCATGTTGGATAGTAACTCCAGCTCCAAGAAACCCAGTGCCCTCTTCTGGCCCAAGTACCTACCTGCATGTGGCACACATTCACACAGATACATAAATAAAAATAATTTTAGAAAACAACTTAGAGTATCAAAGAGCCTGGAGAGATGGCTCAGCCCTTAAGAACACTACTAGAGGACTCAGGTTCAATCCCCAGCACCCTCAAGGCATCACCCACAGGGGATCCTTTGCCTTCTACTGGTCTCTTGGATACCAGGCAAACATGTGGAGCACAGACATCCACATAAGCAAAACACCCATATATGTAAAATAACTGTAAAAATGTATAACGATTAAAAAAAAACTATCAAGAACTCATTGGCTCTTACAGGAAAACTGCAGATTAAATTGTTTGTGCCTTTGAGATACAGCTAACAATGTCCTAAGGTATTACCGGTAAATGAAGGGCTTAAAGCTACCTGTCATCTTCCTAAGTGCTTAAATAAACTCGTTACTTCATCTCGTATTTTTTCATGCTCTCCAAAAACACTAGGTACTCTCCATCCCTGGATAGTAAAGAGTATATGTAAAACTCAGAAAGCACACAATAAGAAATGCAAATTCTAGGGGTTGCGAAGATGGTTCAACAGTTACAAGCACCTGCTGTAGGGCCATCAGAGAGTGTTACATCAACAAGGGCATGCCCCATGTTCTCCAGCAGCCCCAGTTCCAAAGCAGTTGGAAACAAAGGATGACTGGGTCTCGCTGCCTTCCACCCTATTCCAGGAGACACAGCCGCAGGCTTAGAGAGAGACCCTGCTCTGAAGGAACAAATGGAGCGGTAACAGAAGACACTTAACTCTTGTGGCCTCCACATTTGTATGCACTCCACTTAACACACATACAAAGGTTTTATATAAAGTCTCCCCTGGGGTGGTTAAAGTAGTAATGGAAATCACCTTGAAAGTCCATCTTTTGAGCCGGAAAGCTGGCTCAGTGGTTAAGAGTTCTTACTGCTCTTGTAGGAGACTCAAGTCCCGTTCCCTATGCACAGGTCAAACAGGTAACAACTGCCCATCACTTGAGCTCCAAAGGACCCAACACCTCCGGTCTCTTACACTCACATGCACGTATACACACTTGGAATAAATGTTTTTAAAGAAGAAAGTGTCATCTCCGCAGCAGCTAGTTTTAAAGGTTGGTCTTGTTGACATAGGTTGGTGATAGTGAGAACAATTACACTCATTTACAATGTCTGTATATGCTGCGGGTATTTTCCCTGCATGTATGTCTGTGTACCACATGGCTGCCTGGTGCTCAAGGCGACCACAAGAGGGCAATAGATCTCTTAGAACTGGAGTCACAGTCAGTTGTGAGCCACCACAGTTTGAGTCACATGGCGCCGTGAATCAAACCCAGGTCCTCTGGCACAGTGGCCAGTGTTCTTAAACCTCCGACCATCTCCCCATCCCCACTGGTGAAAACCGGTGGCCCGGGTAAGGCAGGAGCATAAGTGTAGAAATAGGAAGACAGCTTTCGGGGGTCAGTTCTTCCCTCCCACCAAGGAGTCTTGGGGATTGAACTCAGGTCAGCAGGTTTGGTAACAAGTGCCTTTACCCTCTAAGACACCTTTCCAGACACCAGTCCCCCTCCCCGCCGCCACATCTGGTGAGATTTTAATAAATCGTCCTTACATTGTGAACAAGTGAGTGAGTTGTTCCTACAGAGATTTGTTTATTGTTTGTTTTTGTTTGTTTGTTTTTCTTCCCAAATTTTTTAAATTGGATAGTCTCTGCATTTACATTTTAGATGTTATTCCTTTCCCACAATCCCATCCTCTCCCCCCCCCCCCATTGCCTCCATGAAGGTGCTCCCTCTCCCAACCACCTTCTCCCACCTCAGCACCTTGGTGTTTCCCTACACTGAGAAAATGAGCCTTCACTGGACCAAAGGCCTCTCTTCCCATTGATGTCAGAGAATGCTATCAATTGCTGCATATGCACCTCGGGCCAAGGGTCTTTCTATGTGAACTCTTTGGTTGGTGTTTTAGTCCCTGGAAGCTGTGATGGGTTTGGTTAGTTGATAATTTTGTTCTTCCCATGGGGTTGCAGACCCTTTCAGCTCCTTCAGTTCTTTCTCTAGAAGTCCACGTGTTCTGTCTGATGGTTAGCTGCAAGCACCCACCTCTGTATCAGTATGGCTCTGGTAGAGCCTCTGAGGAAGCATCCATATCAGATTCCTGCCAGTAAGCACAACTTGGCAACAGCAATAGTGCTTGGGTTTATTGGGTACATAGGGGGTGTATCCCCAGGTGTGACAGTCTCTGGATGATCTTTTCTCCAATCCCTGCTCCTTTATTTGTCCCTTTATTTTCTCCCATGAACATTTTGTTCTTCTTTCTAAGAAAGACTGAGGCATCCACTTTCTGGCCTTCCTTCTCTTTGAGCTTCCTAAGTTCTGTGGATGGTTTCTTGGGTATTCCAAGTTTTTTGGATGAGAGCTTCAAGTTCTATCAATTTGCCTAGGAATTTCATGAAGTCATTGTTTTTAATAGCTGAATTGTACTCCATTGTGTATATGTACCACAATTTCTGTATCTACTCCTCTGTTGAAGGACATCTGGGTTCTTTCCAGCTTTTGGCTACTATAAATAAGGCTTCTATGAACATGGTTGAGCATGTGTCCTTGTTAGATGTTGGAGCTTCTTTTGGGTATATGCCCAGGACTGGTATAACTGGGTCCTCTGGTAGTACCTTGTCCACTTTTCTGAGGAAAAGCCAGACTGATTTACAGAGTAGTTGTGCCAGCTTTCAATCCCACCAACAATGGAGGAATGTTTATCTTTCTCCACATCCTTGCCAGCATCTGCTGTCACCTGATTTTTTGATCTTAGCCATTCTGACTGGTATGAAGTGGAATCTCAGGTTTGTTTTAATTTGCATTTCCCTGATGGCTAGGAATGCTGAGCATTTCTTTGGGTACTTCTCAGGCATTCAATATTCCTTAGTTGAAAATTTTTTGTTTAGCTCTGTACCCCATTTTTTAACAGGATTGTTTGATTCTCTAGAGTCTAACTTCTTAAGTTCTTTGTATATATTGGATACTAGCCCTCTGTCAGATGTAGGATTGGTAAAGATCTTTTCCCACTCGTTTGGTTGCCATTTTGTCCTTTTGACAGTGTCCTGTGTCTTACAGAAGCTTTGCGATTTCATGAGGTCCCATTTGTCGATTCTTGGTCTTAGAGAATAAGGTTTTGGTGTTCTGTTCAGGAAATTTTCCCCTGTGCCTATGTGTTCTAAGCTCTTCCCACTTTCTGTTCTATTAGTTTGAGTGTACCTGGTTTTATGTGGAGGTCTTTGATCCACTTGGACTTGAACTTTGTACAAGGAGATAGGAAAGGATTGATTTGCATTCTTCTGCATGCTGACTGCCAGTTGAACCAGCACCATCTGTTGTAGAGGCTGTCCTTTTTCCATTGAATGTTTTTAGCTGCTTTGTCAAAGATCAAGCAATCATAGGGGTGTGGGTTAATTTCTCGGTCTTCAATTCTATTCCATTGATCTACCTGCCTGTCTCTATACTAATACCATGCAGTTTTTATCACAATTGATCTGTAATACAGCTTGAGGTCAGGGATGGTGATTCCCCTGGAAGTTTTTTTATTGTTGAGAATGGTTTTTGCTGTCCTAGGTTTTTTATTATTCCAAAGAAATTTGCAAATTGTTCTTTCTAACTGTAAATAATTGAGTTGGAATTTTAATGGGGATTGCATTGAATTTGTAGATTGCCGTAGGCAAGATGGCTATTTTTACTATGTTGATCCTTCCAATCCATGAGCATGGGAGATCTTTCCATCTTCTGAGGTTTTCTTCAATTTCCTTCTTCAGAGACTTGAAGTTCTTATCTTACAGATCTTTCACTTGCTTGGTTAGGGTCACACCAAGGTATTTTATATTCTTTGTGACTATTGAGAAGGGTGTTGATACTCTAATTTCTTTCTCAGCCTGTTTGTCCGTAACCACTGAGTCAAAAACATTTTTGAGCGGGGTATGATAGATAGCTCATGCCCATAATGCTAGCTAGCATTTGGGCTGCTGAGGTAACAATCCTCATTCAGACCAGCTTGGGCGACAGGGTGCTTTAAAGTCAACCTGGGCTACAAAGTAAGACCGTCTTTTAAAAAGCAAAATATAACAAAACTAATCTAGACTATCATGTGGGATAATTTAGAACATCCTGACAAAACTATGTTTGTGTCTGGTTTGTGAAGTTTATTGATTTCAGTCCTGAAAAAAAATACAGCTTCCGGCAGCTGCCATGTTTCTAGCATACAGGACTCTGCTGCAATGCAAAAGAACACGTACTGAGCAAGTAGTGTTGATTTCTACAAGGATCTGTTAAGGCAGATTAATGCAATACATATTAAAAACTTACACATATTAACACATATACTTTCCTTTAGAATGTAACAGATACTACAAAATGAATTGAACTCTAATATGCAGACTTATGACTAACTCACGTTCATGTAACTGCAGTCACATAAAGAAACATGGCAGTAGCAGGAAGATGGCGAGTTAGTTTTGGGATAGGATCACTTAGCATGACTCTCACCGAGGAGGGAAAAGGAGAAAGACTGCAGCCCCTCAGAAACCCCTGTCACCCCAACCAAGCCTTCCCCACTACTAGAGACCATTCTCTTACCTTCTCTCGCTAGGTGTTAGTTCTGGTTTGGAAATAGAATCACTTGTATGCAGAATTCTTGTCTGGCTCTGTTTCTGTCCTGACTTGCACACTTCCTATCTTTATAACAATATAGACTGCCCCCAGGAATGTAATGTATTTTTTCTGTTGATTCCTGACTCTTTTCCAAGGAACTCCGTTTCCCTTCATCAGAGCACGGCATTCAGAACACGGATCTGAACTCCTTGAGCTCCTCATTGCTTCTAGACCTTTGAAGCAGATCTTGTCAACAGATGCGTGCTAATAAGCTGTGCGTGTGTGAGACCCATCCAGCCTTTACCCTTTCCTTAATTATCTTTCCCTCTCGCCTTGGATTCTAGATGCATTTCTTGCTTGTCCCGTCATAACGCCGTTTTCGGTTGTTTACCGGTACCCCGGTGAGAGCCTGTTGTGCTTACCATGTCTGTCACCTGGGGTCCCTCGAGCTGTTTCTTCATTCCATCTGCATTCCAGGGTTACAGGCCGCTCTGTGTATTCTATCTTGGTTTCCTTTGGTATCCTGGTTAGTGGTTTTTTTTCAATAGATAAAATTCATCCTAGCAATAGAGAGATGGCTCAGCAGTTGGGAGCACTGACTGCTTTTCCAGAGGTCCTGAGTTCAATTCCCAGCAACCACATGGTGGCTCACAACCATCTGTAATGGGATCTGACGCCCTTTTCTGGTGTGTCTGAAGACAGCTACGGTGCTCATATACATTAGATAGATAGATAGATAGATAGATAGATAGATAGATAGATAGATAGATAGATAGATAAAAATTCATCCTTTGTAATGTCAAATTCTACAGTTCATAAAGATTTTTATCTTTCAGTCCCTAATTTCCAAAGAATGCACCAGTCGGTCTCCACTCTCACCAGCATATGGCACTCAAATGGTGCCAGTGCTCTGCTAGCATTTACTATTGTACATCTTTTCAGTCTTGGCCATTCCGGTGAGGGAATGATGGTATCTCAGTAGGATTTGGTTGGAATTTTTCCTGGTATATACTGAGTGTGCCTCTTGGCACCTGGGTAACTTGTAGGATATTTCCTTTGTAGTCTCTTCCATACTGAGTTGTCTTCTCAGTTTATAATTTTTTCTGTATCTTGCATTTGGTATTATTTATGTGTAAAACGATCTTATTATGTAGCCCAGGCTAGCCTAAAACTTGTAATCCTCCTGCTTCACCCACAACCAAGTACTGAGAGTATAGTCATTAATGCTTCCTTAATTCTCTTTGAATATTTTGACCGTTTCCCCCTCCCCCACTTAGGGATTTTTCTGTTTTGCATTAAATAGTTGTTGTCTTAGTTAGGGTTTTTTTATTGCTGTGAACAGACACCATGACCAAGGCAAGTCTTATAAATAAAAATATTTAATTGAGGCTGGCTTATAGGTTCAGAGGTTTCAGTCCAGTATCAAGGCAGGAGCATGGCATCATCCAGGCAGGCATGGTGCAGGAGGAGCTGAGAGTTCTACATCTTCATCCAAAGGAAGCCAGGAACAGACTGGGCACCCTCAGGCAGCTAGGAGGAGTGTCTCCAAGCCCATCCCCAGAGTGACACACTTCCTCCAACAAGGCCACACCTTCTGCTAGTGCCACTCCCTGGGCCAAGCATATACAAACCATGACACACAGCATAGCTTGACTTAACTGTGTCCTATAGGATTTTGTTGGGTTTTATTTCCTTTTGGATGGTTGCATTTTAACCAACCCATCTTTTCCGTTTCTTTTAAGTGTTGGGAACTTTAGGAGATGTTGTGGTGCCTTAGTCTCTCATACCAGTGTTAATAAATAAAGGAGTGGGCAAGGAAATGATGGATGGTTAAATAAGTGAGGGGAAAAGATGGAGCAAGTCCAGTTCTGAAACAGAGCTTATGGTGTATAAATAACGTTAGGTAAATGAGAATAAAAATGAAAAGCATAAAAGTTTTAAAAGCAAAGACCTCAAACAATATTTTTAATGAAAAAAAGGAATAAAGAAAATTTGTTTTGTAAAATAAGGCAAAGAAGGAGCATGAGATGGTCACTGGATAAGGGGACTTGCCATCACAACCAACAACCTGGGTTTGATCCCGAAAATCTACGGGTGGGCTTTGTTCTGTTTTTAAGAAGATAAAGAATTAAAGGCTTCTCTCTGAGTCTCCCAGTGTTGGGAGCGGTCTGGGGTGGGGCTGGCTTGCTGGACTGTATTGTAGCTCCATGTGTTGCAATAGTTTCTACTGTTGTCCTGTGCTGGCTGAGGTAAATATGTCAGTGTTAAAGTCTGTGTGCACTTTAGAAACTCCCCTTCTTTCTTTGTGTGCCTGGAGACTGTGCTGGTCCAGTCCAATACAGACCTTATATTCTGTAGATCAGGCACATTACCATTCTTTCCAGAGTAGACCACCCCCACCCCACCCTGCCTTGTGCACTTAGGGGCATCAGAGTTCCTGGGCAAGAAATGATAGATAGCTCTCGGTATATGAAGACCTGAGATAGCAAAAGGCCTGGAAGGGGGGAAAATGGGTAATGGGCACCCTGCTTGCCACTGAGAGTTTTCAGACCCTATGTGTCAGTAAACTATCGGAGAGAGGAATGTGATTGCCGCTTTGGTCATCTACTCAGCCAGGGTTGGGGATGGAGGCTGTTTCCCACTTCCCTCTTCATCAGCTTTTAATTCTCCTGTCACCAGCTTGATCACCCACGGACTTCCTGTTTCTGTCCTCTGAAGTAGTCTCTATCACCCTGACTTTCTCACTGGAGGAAATGTACCGCCTCACCCTGGGCCTCCCATCCCAGATCCACACAGATGAAATGGACATCAGAGAAAACGGTCCCGCCCCCCAGGGCAAATCCTCTCCACTGAATTCTCTATGAAACACTGTCATAGAATTCTCTGTGACTCGTGTCTCCACGAAGGATGTATTTCAATGTCATTTCCTCTGGATGGAGACCTGGAGAACAAATGCCCTGGAGGTTGTGTGGACTCTTCACAGAGTTGGTTCCTTTGTCTGTGTGTGCTGCTGTTGTGTCTCGATGCCCGGGAACTTCTGAAACAAACCATGACCTTGACTTTCTGGGCTATGAGATTGGATTTACCACTTTATTTCTACCATAAATTAGAGGTCATCGCAGGGTTGCTGTGAAGGGTCAACTTTGCTGTTTGTTATGATAAAATCAACACCAAATTTGCAGTTAGCTCATCTGGGATCTGTTAGGCATTTAAACCTTAAGCCTTCATAACAAACCCATAAATATTAACGATCTTAACTCTAGGAACTTTGGGAACTCATCTCATAGAGAAGTCAGGACAGGTTTGAAAATAAACTCTCGTGTTTCTTGGTTTTTATCATAACATTACTTTGTATATTCAAATTTATCTTGTTAGGTTTTTTTTTTCGAGTACAAAGATCTGTTGGGAGGAAAGGAGAATATTATATGTTTTAATTTCATTTCCTTTTGAGATCTTTTATGTGCATTAGCATTTGTCTGAATGTTTGTCTGTGCAACGTGTGCTTACAATGCCCGCAGGGGACAAAAGATAAAGTCAGATCCCTTGGGACTGGAGTTGCAGATGCTGTAAGCCTCCATGGGGGTACTGTGAATCAAACCTGGGTCCTCCGGAAGACCCACAGGGCTCTTAATAGCTAGCCATCTCTCCAGCCCTAAATCATATTTTATAGAACAGTTGGCTAGAGTAAGCCTTTAGCTGTCTCCTTGTTGGTATTTAAACATAATGAGGCACATCATAATCAGAGAATCATTAGATTACTTTGACAGTTGGCAATAAGAGTCCAATTCAGCTTGCCACTTGTTTATTTATAAAGCACGGTCACATTTGTCACTATTGACAATCATGACAATTGATCTGGGTTCTGTCTGAATCTTATGTGTGGTGCTGTGTATTAAAAATCTCAATTCAGCTTCAAACATTGCCAGCTTTTCCCCTAGCTACTCTGTGTTTACTTAATAGGAGAATACACATACCTGTTTACTGTTGGTGGTGGTTTTTTCTTTAGGTAAATTGTACTAATTGTGGTTTTGAATGATTGCCTCTTGGTGTAGTGGTTAAAAAATTAAAAGCTAAGATAGATAAGAGATACTAGAAAAATACAGTGGTTGAGTTAAATAGAAGAAAAGAAATAATATACATGCAAACTATATTTTTTTCCTCAAGGAGTGTTTATTTATATATGACTGATAGAATATACAGTGGTGTTTTTAAAACATCATGTGTATTTTACCAAAAACTGTGCTATAGAAATAATGCAAGTGTGAGTCATGTCACACTAGTACTCAGAGACACAAATGGGGCTGGTAGATAGAGTGCCTTTCTAGCAATTCCACCATTCAGGGGGCAGGAACATAGCCTGAAACTCAAGTCCAACCTGGACAACAATGACTTTACAGTAAGACCCTATCTCAAGACATGCACTCGAGCCACCCTCCTACACACACACACACATACACACACACACACACACACACATGCACACACGCACGCACACAGTGCATATTTATATGGACATGCTGGCAGAAGGCCTATAATTTTACATTTTTACTGTAAACATTTTGCACCAAAAATCTGTAAAATTTGTTAAAAAATAAAAATTTATGTACCTTTCACACTGCCTCCCATTCTTCTTTTAAAATTGGTGCACATAGACACACACGTGAAACAGTGCATATTCCTAGGGTTTCAGGAGTCAGTTCTCTCCCTTTCTTGTGGGTTCCAAGGTTGGAGCTGGTCAAGATACAATCCAGCATTCTGTCCTACACCTAGGAGTAGCCTGTGCTATTCACGTCTTACGACTGCGGAGACTCTGCGGTATTTGTCCACCACCATTCTTTCTTTTTTATTTGCATGTGTGTCTGTGTGGGTGTTAGTCCGCTGCGTGCAGGTTCCTGTCTAAACCAAAAGAGGGCATCAGATTCCCTGGAGCTGGAGTTACAGGTGTATTGAGGTAAATATTAAAAAATAATAATTGGTTTACCTCTTTATTGACCCTGAGGTCTTACTCCTCAGGCCCAATTTTAGTTTGGAGCCGCGCGCTCCTCTGGCGCCCAGTCTGAGCCTTCACCATGGCCCAGTTTGTCCATGCAACTCTCTTCCCTTGGCGGTTTACTACCACCTGTTCTCCGCCTCTGTCCTGGGGTATTTTTGTACCCCAAAATCCCACACAAACACAACTCTATAGCCCGATTGCTTTTCATACAGGTTTATATATTCAACTCTCAATCCACAAATCCTCTACACAACAAGATTACATCAAATTAGACAAAGATACAAACTGTCCTTCTATATGAGATATTAGACCTGTAAAATCATTAATGTTCATAGCTTTTTAACACCAATAAATCCCACCTGGGTCCAGCTGGTTCTTGGGAAGCTCCATGTTGCCATGACCTTTCCCCTCCATCCTCTCACCTCCTCGGCCTCTCCAACCTCTGACCTCTTGTCCTCTGACCTCTTAGACCTCCCTTCTCTCCACCTCCTTCAACCTCTCAGCCCTTTCTACTTCCCTCGCCCTGCCCAGTCACTGGCTTTCCTTTATTTTACTAATTAAAATGGGCTGGTTCAGTTGGAGTCTAGCCTGCCCTTCTTGGGGAAGTGGAATTAACATTAAAATACAAACAGCTTCTGAACAATCTACACAGGTGGTTGTGAGTCACGTGATCTAGATGCTGGGAACTGAACCCAGGTCTTCTGCAAGAGCAAGAAGTGTGTTCTTAACTGCTATGCCATTTCTCCAGCCCCATTATGGCATTTCTGATGAGTGCTTCCCAGCTGTTTTGTAAACAATCTCTCATTTTGTGTTTGACTGATTCAAGTTACACATTTTTGACAAGGATATCACAGAAGCACCATTTATGTTGTACATCATATAGACACTTTACTGTTAGGTCTGCACATGTTAACCTGGAGTCACTGCTTGTTGAAAGCTGTTCCTGCCAGGATTCTCTACTGTGGAAGTGGTGTTTTCTTCTACTGAATACACTGCTCATAAAGAGAGGCTTTGCATTTTGAGATCTTTCTTTTGATTAATCTTACCATAATTATCTTTACCATAATTAACTTCTATGGTGTTTGCCAGATAATTATTTTTAAGTTTTTATTATCTCTTACACTTTACTGAATGGATTCTACTATGAGGAAGAGCTTTCTCCTATGATTTTGGCTGTTTGGTTTGGGTTTGGTGTTTGGATTGAACCCAAGTTCTTTTACACATGGTAAAGCATGTCCTCTAGTTAAACCTCCAACCTCCCAGGAACCATTCGAAAAGATATGGGTCACCTTTTGTGTGGGATGGGGCAGGGGACAGTGGGCAGGGTGTGTGTGGGTGTGTGTGTGTGTCCTGTGGTTTCACCTCCCATTTTCCTATTCTTCCTCTTGTGAAGAGTAGATTTACAGTATTTACAAAAATAAAATAATCATCTACAAAAAACAACCTTTTGTATATAACACCTCTATTTCCTATGTTTTCTTTCTTCTATTCTATATTTCTCACCTTTAACAGCATTGTCGTACTATATATGATATAATTCATATACTACAGAACTGACCATTGAAGTCATACAATTTAACTCTAGGCATGTTTGCACATTTGTGATCCTAGCACTTGGAAAATGGGCAGAATTTTACCCACGTGTTCAAGGCTAGCTTGGACTATATGACCAGACTCTATTAGTGTAAAAAAAAAAAGTAAATTAAAATTAAATTACACAAATCTGTGGATTTTAAACACATCTATACAATAACTAGTCAACACAGTTGATTTTAGACCATTTTTATTATCTCCAAAAGAACCCCATCCCCAATTCTACCCCATTGATGAGCAACCACTAGTCTATTTTCTGTCCCTATACATTTCCTTCCCTTACTTCTAGTAAGTGTGGTCTGCTTCTCTTACCTACCATATTGTTTGTAAGTTTTATCCATCTTGCAGGACATTTGGTTATTTCTTTTTTTTTAAGATTTGTTTATTTATTCTATATAAGTACACTGTAGCTGTCCTCAGACACACCAGAAGAGGGCATTAGATCTCATTACAGATGGTTGTGAGCCACCATGTGGTTGCTGGGAATTGAACTCAGGACCTCTGGAAGAGCAGTCAGTGCTTTTAACTGCTGAGTCATCTCTCTAGCCCCAGCGTTTGGATATTTCATTTCTTTACATTGCTAAATAATATTACATTGCTCAGTATGCTAATTTCCCATAGTTAGATAACCATGAACTCTGTGACTTCACAGAATTTACCCTATCCCAGTTCTAGAGTTCATAAATGCAAAATAAATCAAGGCCACATTCTCTCCAGATAGGCTAGGAAATCTCTCCATGTCCCTCACAGCTCTCAGAGGCTCCTAGAATTCTTGTCTTCACACCCCCTAGCTTATGGTTGCAGCACTACAGCCTGTGTTTGATGTCACTCCAGTCCTTGTCTCTTGTTTCCCTATGGCCACTTGTCCTTCCGTACTCGAACAGCTCCAGTAGTGGGCTAGTCTAACCCAGGAGACTAGCTCATAACAAAGACCTCACTTCCAAGTGACCCTTCATTCTGAGACACCAGGTGAGCATATGTAGAGGGCACAGCATCCAGCGCAATGCCACAGTAAACTCGTGTTTATTTACCAATGGGTGGGATGTTATCCCTGTATCTCCTCATGTCTGTGATCACATACTTGACTAATTTTTGGGTTTTTTCCTTTGAAAGTTTGCAAACTCTTGATATGAATCTTTCACTTTCTGTATTTTTCACTTCATTGTTTGTTCTAGAAATAGCTCCACATTGCTTCATGGGGAATTTGTGCTCATTTGAGTCTAAATATTCAGCCCTAGAGAATGTATTAATTAGTTTAGTCATAAAAATATTTTCATTATTATGGGAAAATGTGTCCATTATATTGATGGGGTTTTGTAAGTTTTAATAACTCTGGATTTTTGTGGCATCACATGTTCACATAAATGAAATTCTCCCTTCTGTTCCTGTCCCAGAGTCAACCACTGCTTCCCTGAAGTCATGTACCTACATGCTTTGCCCTGAGTCCATTGTGAGATTGTTTCATATGGTTTTGACTACGAAATGAAAACACTTCATTTTATTCATGTATAATGGTTTCTTTTATTAACTCTCTTTCATGCACTCCTTTGTATTCCTAATTTTTGTTTTTGTTTTGAGGTAGGGTCTCACTTTGTAGATCAGGCTCACTTGGAACTCATAAAGATCTGCTTGCCTCTGCCTTCTAAATGCTGGGTTTTAGGGCATGCACCACCTTGCCCACCTGTCTTTCTAATTTTTGCTATAAAAGTAGAATGACATTATTTGTAATAACTAAAATAAGCAGAAACAAATTAAGTCCATGGGTAGCAAAGTGAATAGATTATTTGTTTGTTTACAGAATAGAATGCATATTTAGTAAAGAATAAATGAATTACTCTCTAGCAATATGAAAGAATATAGCAAACCTAGTGTTAAGCAAAAACAGACCCAAAGGAATAACAAACTCACTTCCAACTTAGATAGGGTAGAAATAACTCCTGCCAGATCAGTCTTTCCTTGGATAGCAGTTTAACTGGAAATAAAATATCTAACTGACTACTGAAGACAGTGGAGAACAGTCAAAAAAGGAGTCTACAGTTGTAGGAGAAAATGCTCTTTTTCATGTCTTCTTTCTTTGCCCTTTCTTTGGGGCACACCCAAGTTGGGCACCAAGTGGCCTGTCTAAACTCTTAATAAAAAATGTGCTCTCTTTTTTCCTTTTTTTGTTTTGTTTTTTTTTTTTTATTCTTGGGGTGGGGGGTGGTTCAAGACTAGGTTTCCTCTGTGTATCCATGGCTGTCCTTACTCTGTAGATCCCAGAAAGAGTGCTACATCCCTTGGATCTGTAGCTACATCTCTCCAGCTCACTTTTTTTTAACTTTTTATTAATTTTTATTTATATGAGTACACTGTAGCTGTCTTCAGACACACCAGAAGAGGGCATCATATCTCATTACAGATGGTTGTGAGCCACCATGTGGATGTTAGGATTTGAACTCAGGACCTCTGGAAGAGCAGTCAGTGCTCTCAACCACTGAGCCATCTCTCCAGCCCCTCTCCTGCTCACTCTTAACTGGCTAGAAGAATGAGACAAATTGGTGTGTATAAAGTAGAAAACAAACAAGAAAATTTCCCTTAACCGAGTAGGGAAAACCCTAAAGTTAGATCACAGACCCTGCCTGAATCCCTGAGTGACCCCTGAATTACACGTGTCACAGATTTTTAGCTACCCAGATGAGGCAGGAAAAACTGGTCTCTATTGTCCTTGCTGGTTTGTTTGTAATTTGTGTCTAGGTATTTAGTTTACTTGCTTATTTGAAAAAACATGAGTTCATCTTCTTCATGGAAACACTCAACTTGCTTCATCAATTAAAAGTAACTATCTATAATCAATACACACTCTGGTAGGGTGCACTCCTGCACTACTACATCTCAATAATCTAGAATTATGAACTCCAGAAAAGAGATGTACTTCTACATGACTACTGCACTGTTCTTAAAGAGAAAATTAATGTGGCTAATACAAGAAAGTAAAGTTACAGATTTTGAAACTTAGCTAAAGAGCTAGATCTTAGGAGAAAAGAGTTTAGAGCAAAGAATGTTCAGAATGGAGCGCTGGGTATGAGTCCATGCTGGTGTCTAGATCAGACTCAAGGATGTGACCAGGACACTGATTTGGAAGTAGAAATATAGACATACAGTAGTAGGAACACTGATAAGCTAATGGGGGAAATAGTGGTGGAGCACATTTGTTTCCTCTCTGATGACTGGGAGCCTTCTGTGTTCCCAGAGCTGGGTCAGATGTTCTGTACGTAGTGGGCTCTTAGGTGGAAACTTAGAATGCATAAAATAGGTAGAGTGAATGGAAAGAATTTGTTACAGGTGAACATTACAGGGGTTAAGCACCCAAAAGAGAGAACAACTAACTATATGAAGGATCTGAAGAAATGCTTTATATAAGATTTAATGCAGGTGAGCAATTTGCCAAGTAAAGGAAAAGAAGCCTTTAGGCCAAAGAGAACAACACACAAAGGTACAGGCCAAAGCCAGTAAAGCAGAACTCTGGGCACAGTTCAGAGTGGCTGGGTACCAGAATCCTGTCACTAACAGCAAGAAAGGGGATGAGGATTTAGTGACATTAAAGACCTAGCAGAGATGTTCTGAACAGTGGCACTCAGTGTGCTTCAAGGATGGAATCCTGAGTGGGAGGTACTTACCAAAAGTTCTTAAAGCCAACCAACAGCCTGGAATTGATCTTTGACCATTGGCACCAGATTTTCAAAATTTTAAGCTGTTAACAAGGGAAATCAGAGAGAGGACATATCAGATGTTAACCTGATAAGAACAGATACTACACACCTTTAATCCTATGACGCAGGAAACAGAGACAAGTGGATCTTCGAGTTTGAGGACAGCCTGGTCTACATAGCAGTTCCAGAACTGCCAGAGCTATGCAGAGAAGCCCTGTCTCAATAAAACAAAAAAGGAAATTGGTCATTGAAATGATTCAGTTGGTAAAGGCCTTGCTGTGCAAGCCTGGTAGTCTGATTTAATACCTGGAACCATTCCACAGAGTGGTCCTCTGACTGCCATTTCTGTACTGTGGTGTGCGTGCATGCATGCGTGTGTGCGCGCGCACACACACACACACACACACACACACAGGTAGTAAATACAAGTCTTAAAAAAAGAATATCGGGCTGGAGAGATGACTCAGTGGTTAAGAGCACTGACTACTCTTCCAGAGGTCCTGAGTTCAATTCCCAGCAACCTCACGGTAGCTCATATTCATCTATAATGAGATCTTGTGTCCTCTTCTGGCATGCAGGCTTACACGCAGGCAGAATACTATACATAATAAATTAATAAAGCTTAAATTTAAAAAAAGAAGAAAATCACCTGAGTCTTTTCTCGATTTCAAATATACATAGCATTACAAAAAGAAACTAAATTGCTGTAAATATTCAAAAGGCCTGGATCTAAATAATTGAATTCATTCTTCCTTTGTTTGCTTTAAAATATTGCTATTTAAAGAATGACCAGTTGAGAAGTACATGAAGTTTGTAATTCTGCATTCATATAAGACAGGCCTGTCGGCCTTCCCAGAAGACTGGTACAAACCAGAACTCTTAAAGATGCTGCTGTCCAGCCTGTGGTTCTGTAGCTTAGAAAGTATCCTGCAAAGTAGCCTCAAGTTAATGTCTTTTTCTGGGGACAAAGCCCCCTGTGTACAGCAGTTTTGCTCACGTCATTGGAGGATGAGTGATCACAGAACCAGGACAAGTGCTGATGTTGCAAGTCTGACTAAGGGGAGAAGACCCTGCTTAGTACTAAGAACCTTAACTTGGTAGGAAGCACAAAAACAATAGGCCCAACTGTGATCTCTGTACTTCAGAGACGGGCCGCAGGATCATGAAGTTAAGGTTTTCCTGAGGGACATGCTGTGTTCAAGGCCAGCCTGTGCTCCATGAGACCTTGACTCAAAAATAAAGAAGCACACTGGAAGCTTCTAGAAGGGATGACTTCATGAATATATACACATTCAAATTTGCCAGACTGTACACTTTAGTTATGTACAGCTTAGTGTAATTCAGTCAACGTGCCTTTGTGTAAATATTAAAAGAAATCAATTTTATCTTAAAATAGTCAGATATATTCTGTATCTTCTACCACTATCCACAAAAGCAGAGTGACTGTCAGATCTGTTGGCATATACCTACAGACCGAGCTGTTCAGGATGCTGAGGAGAGAAAATCACTTGAGCCCAGGAATTTGTGTCCACAAGAGGCAACATATCAGCACAATGTCTCAAAAAAAAGGAGGGGTGCAGGTGGAGCCCTCTTTAAATATGTTTACAACCTAAAGCAATCTGTGCAGCCTGAGTTATGACGAATTGAATGTCATAATTTTTAACCAGAGCAGTGAAGCCTCCTTTGTTAAGATAAAAGGGGTGTGTTTGTAAGTTTGTGCTAATTCAGCATGATTATTTTTCTTGCTGATTACTACAGGCTGGATATTAAACTGGGTGTTAGGCAGGTTTTGTAACGTATCAGTAACAACAATTAGATGTCTTTGTTTCTGAGAGCTGCAGAAAGATCAGTGTCGCGGGTGCCCAGTACCATAATAAATACCTCGAATAAAACATTCTTAGCCTTTTTACATTTTCACTTTTATCTTGTTACTGAAGATTTATTCTGTAGACTGAACATAAACATATTAGAAAATGTGAGGGCCTGAGGAAACCGAAACTGAAATGTGTGAGACAAGACTTTCTTTAACGAATCACTGTTTGATGCTCCAAGTGCGTCTGGTCAGTTGTTCCTATAATATTGCTGGAGTCCGAAGTAGTTAAAAGACATTTATGTCCTAGTACTATTGAAAAGCATATGAATATCTACATATGAAGGCATCTGTGTCATTTTTGTGTAGTGGGGAAAATGTGGTATATGTGAGTGATCCAATCGTTGCGGTCAGGATGCTACAGCGGCGACAAATGGGGCTCATTAGTAGAACTTTTGCCAGCAAGCTGAGGGCCCAGGTTCTATTGCAGGGGCTAGAGGTTGATGCAGCAACTTGATACTTCTTTATGTAGTGTTTTAAATGACAAACTAAGCCAATATCATGGGTTTGTTTGCTTTGTGAAACTGCTTCCCTTAGGATTTGAGGACTTTTCAGTAAGCATAAACAAATCAAAACAGAAAAATTGCCTGCATTACAGTCAGAGTAACAAGAATGATTGTGGGGGGTGGGGGTTAAGATGGTAAATATGATGTATTTTCCATATCTTATTTTCTTTGTTTTAAAACATTTGCCAGTTGCTTCTAAACTAACCTTCTTAATGCAGATGTATAAATTTAGCTACTCCAAAGTCACATGAACTGGTACTGGCTGAAGCTCGGGGATTTCATTATACAGTGATGACTCAATTAACAAATCCTCTATGAACAAAACCTTTTTACCCAAGGCTGGCCTTGGTGCAGCAGGCATGGGGGAAGGATCAATTTTCTCTGAGCTAGATTGGTGGCAGCAGGGACTAATGAGGCAGGGCCTTGAAAGTGGCTCTTTCTCAGATCTAACTCCTCAGGGGTTGGCTAGAGCCGATGCTGAGGGCACTGCTGCCCTCCTGGGACCGCCACAGCCTGGTTACCCAGGTGTTGAAAAAACAATTTCTGTGCCAAGACCATATGTGACTTTTAAGAGGCTCGGCAGGACTCTCGCTTTAGGCAGCGTGTTCCTTATCTGTGATGAGTGTGCTCAGGAGCAGCAAGGGGAGTCCCATGTGCTCTTGGCGTCTCTGCACTCCATGTATTGCTTTTTCAATTTTGTGAGGCTGGTTTTACTCAACTATAAAATGAACAAACCGCCAGGAAAGCCTCTAATGTATCTTTCGATTCTTCTAGATGTTGTGTCTGTGTTAAGAAGGCAAACTCTCTGTAAAGGGCCAAGTAGTAAATATTTTCTGTTTTGTAGGACTCGTGATCTCTATCACAAAGGTTTATCTACGCCTCTGTAGTGTAGAAATAACCATATTTAACAGTGTGTAAACAAATAGATGTGGCTTTGCTCCAGTAAAACTTCACAAAATTGGCAGCTAGTCAGGTTTGCCCCGCAGACTGTAACTTACCAAACCCTGTTGTAAGTATTAGTTTAATGAGACCATCATATTAAAAGTATTTGAGTTGGGGATATAAATCTTAAGGTCTGTAGAATGCTAAGAATATCAGTGTGGGACACAATGCCTGGTTCTCTTCAACACTGTTAAGTCTTCAAGTTTTCTTAGCCTAGTGGCAGAACTTGAAGGTTATGTTAATTATCTCCCTGGTCAAATTATGCCTTTCATAGGATAGTGTGGGCTCTGAACCTCTGTCATTTTTAAAGAATTCTCAAGTATCCATCTGTTCTCATTTTCATGTGGAGATCAGTCTGTCCTCGGTCTGAAGGCCTTTGGTAGTTTCTCCATCGGGATGTGTTTGTCTGCTTCGTCAGGTCCCCTTTATATCAACCAGCTTTACTTCTGTTCCAACAAGGTGAAAAAGCCACTAGTGATTGGAGTAATTAACCCAGGCCTGTTATTCTTACAGCATTGAATCCTAGAGTAACTGAAGCACAGGGTGGTGTATGGTGGTTCATGCCTGCAGTCATTTTATGACTGGACAAACCGTACCCCAACTTAAACATAACCACCAAAACGTGTTGACCTCCATCTAGTCGGATCTGTTGCTGTGATTCATTATAAAACCTCCGTTTCGCCATTGTGTGAATCCTTACAGATGCAGCTTCCTTCTCCAGTGTCTTCCCTTGGAGTTGTATCTGATTTTGTTACCAGTTGTGATGTTTTGAATATGCTTGGCTCAGGGAGTGGCACTATTAGGAGTTGTGGCCCTTTTGGAGAAATTGTATCATTGTGGGCATGGGCTTTGAGACCCTCTTCTTTGCTGCCTTAAGAGGTGGAACTCTCCACTGCTCCAGCCCCACATCTGCCTGGATGCTTCTGTTCCTGCATTGATGATGATAGGCTGAACCTCTGAATTTGTAAGCCAGCCCCAATTAAATGCCATCCTTATAAGAGTTGCTTTGGCCATGGTTTCTGTTCACAGTAGTAAAACCCTATGACCCCAGTTTTTCATCTGACTTTATCGAGGAATAAGACTATTTTGCTTTGTTTCTTGGATATGAATCTCTTTATTCTAGATTCTAGAGAAGCTAAATCAGGAGTATGGCAGAGGAAAGGGAGGGGGAACTCTATTTAAAAAAAAAAAAAACTGAGCTTGTACCACCATTTTGAGAAGATGAGGCAGAAGGCACACAAGTTCAGTCCAACTTGGCCAACTTAGAACTGGAGTCAGATCCCCAGAACCGGCATAAAAACCTGGCACATGAGGCCTGTGATCCCAGCAATCAGGAACAGGCAGGGGTCTCTAAAACAAGCTGGCTAGCTAGACTAAGTGGAATTGGAGCACTCTGTGTTTAGAAAGAGCCCCTACCTCCGTAAATAGAGTGGGAAGCTGACAAGGAAGATACCCAACATCAACTTCTGGCTTGAACATGCACACACACACTCATGCATATATTTATCACACAGTGCACTTGTGCACACAAAGACACACGTTCTTCATAGCTGGGTTGTTTTCATTCAGCATTCTTTAGGATCGTCTCATCCTAAAGTTACAGGAACACGAGTTTCCTCCTGGCCTGTTCCACTGCAGCGGCTGTAAGCACATCGGCTCTAACAGTTTCCTGGGAGTCACAGCTTGTCCAGATACGCAGGATCAACCTCCTAGCATGTGAGGATAGAAGAGTCTCTAATGTGAAGTCAAAATTATAGCACCATACATCCTCCTGAGGACCTGAGACTGAAGGATTACAAGTTTGAGGGAAGCCTAGATTGCATAACAAAACCCCGTCTCAAATGAACAAAAGCAAGTCTATCATAATATTGCATTTTCTTTATTCCAAGGAGATCACTCATAACTGGCTATAAAGTACATTGTAGGCCAGCCTGGGCTATATAAGACCTTTTTTTTTTTTTTTTCAAAAAAATGTAAATTAACAAAGGTGTGTGTGTTTCACAATAATTTTTTAAAATTATTAAAGCTGGGCATAGTAGCACACACCTTTAATCCCAGCACTTAGAAGGCAAAGGCAAGTGGATCTCTGAGTTCGAGACCAGCCTGGCCTCAGAGTGAGTTCCAGAACAGGCAGGGCTACAAAGATAAACACTTTCTTAGAAAAAAATATAATAAAATAAATAAATAAAAATATTATTTGCCTTTTGTAACTTTCAACTGCAGTAGTATTTTCTAGAGAGTAAATGATGTGACAACACATTATATAATAAAGATAAGAGAATCTGTCTTCTCCTAAACCAGACAATTGAGAGATTAGCAAAAATGTAAAACCCAGGCTTGGAGATGACTCGGTAAAGCATTTTCCATGAAAATTTGAGTTAAATGCTCAGCACCCACGTAAAAGAGTGGACTGTGTTAACTGTCTGTAATCCTACAAGCACAGGTGAACTTGAGGATCCCTGAGCTTGCTGACCAGCTAGTCTAGCCAAATCAGCAAGGTTTAGTGAGGGACCCAGCCTTAAAATAATAAAGTGGGAAGCAACCAAGGAAAAGACTGGATGTTGACCTTTGACCTCTGTATGCTCATGTGTACATATACATCCTCACAAAATGAATACACATTTGTGAATTACGCAAAAATGTAACTTAGGAATAATATTTTGTTTGAAATACATAGTCCTCTTTTACAAAAACATTAAAATAGATATAGTAATAGTTTCAAGTTATCCATTTGAATTTCTGATACAATAAGATTTTATGGGGTTAGCCTGTTTGGTAGTAGTGGTGCTGATGGTATTTTGTTACTTGAAACAAGGTCTTCCCTATAGCTCAGGCTGGCCTTCAATTCCCTGAACTTCTCTCTTCCACCTCTTAAATGTTGGATGGAGTCACAGTCATGAGCCACCACACCCAGCTAAGTTATAGTGTAATACGATTTAATAGCTCATGTATAGCACATACAAACAATATTTTTAAGGGCCTAAATAATTTTTTGTAAAGTATCACAAGAACTGAAGCCAGGAACTTTGAGCAGCTGTACCCTAATGCAATAGCTCTCATGCAGGTTGCTGATCTCACGCTTACTGAGCTCCTCAGCACGGTTCCTTACGTAAAATAGCTCACATTCCCCCAGAGAGAACAAATGTTAACAATTTAGTGGTTATCCTTCCAGACATTTTTCTTACATGCATACATACTGCATAATTTCATAAATCTAGGATCACTCCGTGTTCTTCCAAACTTTTTCTCCTGAGACCTTTCAGTTTAATTTTTCTCCCTGTTCACTCTCTGAATCCAAATAAAATCCTCATGCCTTAACATTGCCACGGTTTAGGGACCATCTATCTCTCCCTAGCTCAATTCAGGAATCTTCTCTACAACACTCAGAACCTAGTGATGCTCGTCTACATTTTTAAACCCTAGTTAGAGGCTCTTTTTGTTGGGCAAAAGTTGTCCTTCATAAAACGTATCAAGTAGCTGATTTCAGCTTCTGGGAGCCTTGTAGAATCTCTCATCCATCTGTGGTAAGATACACTTCACTGCGCCTGACCTGTTCCTTCCTGTTCTAATCTGTCTTCCAATTCCCTCATTTTCTACGTTGAATCAAAGCATCTGTTAACCCTGACTAATGTGTTGCCCACTCCAGTTTTCGTTTTCATAGTTTCCAGCACCCTCTCGAATTCTGTGTTTAAAAATGTTTTTGATGTGTATCTCTGCCTGTATATATGTGCATCATGTGAACGCAATGCCCACTGAGGCCAGAAGAGAGCATTAGATCCCTTGGAACTGAAGACAGGCGCATCTTCTTGTTGGTGCTGGGAACCATCCCTGAGTCCTCTGCATGGAGTGCCATGCGCTCTTGCCCACTGAGCCATCTCTCTGGCTGTTGTAGCTTTGTTTATAACTCTTGGCCCATAAGTGTGTTTTCGAAGTTTGTTTGGTGGAATTGGTGGGCTCATCATCTGCAACAGCTTTAGGCTAATTTCTCTTGTGTAATCTCACTGAGATGTTTTATTTGCACAGTTGTTTGGACAAATTACTTGAAACCTAGGACAATACATGAGTGCAGGGGAGCACAGGAGCACTGGCCCATTGGAGACAGTTTGAGATTAGGAATTCCATAGTTCGGAATGTCAGCAACGGTCTTTTGCTGTGGTCTTCCTGTGTCTTGTTCACCACCCTTAATTCTTTAGTTTCCCAATTTCATATAAAGAGTTGCCATACTAGAGCTATTTAGGGGTTGGTTCTAAGTTCCAAACTCTTCTACAAGTGTGAAACACCAAGCTCACCTCCCTGGTGTGTCCAACCTGGTGATTCTTCGTTCTTTTGTTAAGCATTCAAGCAGATTTGTCTGTTTTATATGGCTGTTATGTGATGCTGGGGGTGGCATCTAGGGCCTTGCACATACATGCCAGGGAAGTGCTGTACTACTGAGCTGCACCCCTAGCCTAAATTTTTAATGGTATATATTGTGGGGGGTGGGGGTGGCAGGATCTTGTGTAACCCAGCCTGGCCTTAGACTTGCTCTATAGAAGATGACCATGAGCTATAAGCTCCTGGCCCTCTTGCCTTTCTCTCCCATGTGATAAGATTGTAACTGTAGACTACCACGTTCGGCTATATGATTGAATTGAGAGCTTCATGCACGGTAGGCAAAGACTCAACCAACTGAACATCCTCAGCCCTAAAAAGTATATTGTGTCCAAATAAGTTGATAAAACAGTTGTTCTGAATCCCCCACACCACCACTGTTGTTACACCTTTCTAAAGCTTAAATTTATATCAGTTTTTTTTTTTTGTTTTGTTTTTCTGGGTTGCTTTGCAATATAAAGATAAGTAGCCAAGAATAACTTTGAACTCCTAACCCTTTGGCATCCATCTCTCCTGTGCTGTATACATGAGTACACCACCTCACTCCATCCTAATATTCAAGGGTTTCTCCTGGATGTTTAGTATGATATCCTTGTTTAGATCAGATAAGTTAAAGGCATCTTCAAATTCAAGTACACAGTCCTTCTATGCTTTGTGCTCAGAATTACAAGTTATTTTAGGATTAAAAAAAAAAAAATGTCTTTCAGGCCAGAGATTCCTAGGCAGGTAAAGGCACTTGTGTAAACCTGATATCTTAGTTCCTTTTCTAATGCTGTGATAAAACACCTCACCAAGGCAACTTATAAGGAAAGCACTTAATTTGGAGCTAGTGGCTTTACAAAGTTAGAATCCATGATGGTGGAGCAAAAGGCACAGCAGCAGGAACAGTGAGTGTTCACATCCTGATCCACAAGTAGGAGGCAGAGAATGAGACTAAGAAGGGCTTTGAAACCTCAACCCTAGTGACGCACCTCCTCAGGTAAAGCTGCACTTCCTAATTCTTCCCAAACAATTCTACGAACTGTAGACCAAGTATTCGCATATATGACCCTATGAGAGCCATCTTACTCAAACCACACCTGGTGACCAGAGTGTGATCTCCAGAGCCCACATAAAGGGGCTTAGAGAACCAACGCTAGAGTTCCTATTGGCTGCGTATGTAAGTTGTGGCACATTTCCCCAACACACGCACACACATCATACAAACTCAGTTGTAGCAAAATAAACTTTTATTCAGTTCCGGCTTTGTTAATCAGAATAAGCTAAGATTGCCAGTATCCCTGATATGTTATTTCTCCGCCACTGAAATGAGTCTGTCCAAGCCAGATTAGATTATATTAAGGGCAAATTTATTGGGAAACTGTTCTCTAGCAAGTTCACTGGTCCCAAGGACTGAAGCCAGGGGAGTTGCTGTGGTAAGGGTGGGGAGAAAGGATATGTGCAGAGAGAAGAAAAGGAGGGGAGGGGTGGAGAGTGCACAAAATGTCTGCATTATATAGGGAAGAGCCTGGGATTAGAGCAGTCTAGTCCCTGTCTAGTCCCTGGGCTGGAAAATTTAGGGTGTGCAGGTAGGGACTGAGGGATCTGGGAGAACCTGGAGGCCAGGTCTGCTTTGATATGCAAAATACAGGCCTCAGATCCTCACCCCAGGGTCCAGAAACAAAACTGACATTAGGGTGCTGTTTTTGAGGTGTGAACAAAAATTGGACCGTTGGCCAAATCTAGAAACAGCTGGTTTTTTCATTGCTGTCTTAGCTGTGGGACCATCTGGGGGTAGGAGTATGTAGTTGAAGCAGTCTGTGAGGCTGGGCCAGAGCACCTGTTGGTGATAACTGTTTTGGAGCTGTCCTGAATACAGATTCAAAGAGAACACCTGGATGTTAGGGGCAGAAGATAAAGGTTTAGGGAGAAAAATTTTTTCTTGGGTGTACATTTGAAATTCTGAAGCCCATGTCTTGATAGTTGGGAGGGACCCCAGAGAAAGGAAAATAGATCCCATCCTCAGGAATGGTCTGGTAGGGAGGGAAACAGGCTGTTAATTAACAATACTTATCTAGAGTCAATTTGACCTGTGAGAGGTGGGTTCAAGTGGACTCCCTGAAGCTTGCAAGAATCTCTTTACGTTTACAAAAAGACAAATCCTTCATAACTTGCATTTACCCGCCTCGGAATATCTTCCTCGACCTTTACTTTTTTGGAAGCTTTCATACCCTCAGCCTTTTCAATCCCTCAAATGCTTCATCTCTTACAATAGACACTGTCTTTTCCACGCCTGCTTGCCTGCCACAGTTTAGCTAAGGCACTGTGTCCTCTCTTCCTTCTGAGACTGACATCGCAAGGCAACTCCTATTAGGAACTTGCTAGATGCATCTTAGTTAAACAGCTGTTAGTGAAGTTCCTGTATCCCCGCCATTCGAATTTCATTAGCGGAAGGAACTCATGAGGCCCAGCCTGAGAGTAATTGGGTAGAAAATACAGTCCTTATGAGCAGACTGCAGTTCTCCCACAGGACAGGCCCAGCGGACCAGGACAATGAACATAACATATGATGGCCCCATTTTCCTTCATATTTTAATTCTACACTTAACTATAGTAAAGCTGATCGTCAACATGAAAGGTCTTAATTCAGTAAGCTATATAAACCAACTAAAACCAAAAGGCCAAGGAGCAGAAAAGAAATGTCATTTTAAAAACGAATCATAAACCTGACATAACAGCTCACATCTTTAATCTCAGCATGTGGGAGGCAGAGAGTCTGGTGAGTTCGAGGCCAGCCTGGTCTACACAGCAAGTTCCAGGCCAGCTATATAAAGATAGCCTGTCAAAACAACAACAGTAACAAAAGAAATACTGTGGTTCCTTTTGAACATATTAATCCCATGTTTACACAGTTTCTTTTAGTTGACACTTTGCTAAATGATGTTATATTCTCATTGAACAACTCCTCACCCATTCTCTGAGATGGGATATCACAATTTATAGCTCAGGTTAGCCTCAGCGTCTCTTTAGTCCAGACTAACCATGAACTCACAGCAGTCTTCCTGACTTAAATTCCTGAGTATGGGGGTTATAAAGTACACTACCACAACCACCGTGTCCTGTATCTTAATCAATTAGTGATCTGGAACTTTACTCTTCAAGGTCTCCAGGTGGTTAGTAAGGGCATCTCGTTTGTGCTTCCTGTTTTGTGTGTATCTTTATTCGGATGAAGGGTTCTCTTTCAGCTTTTCTAGGACTTTTTTAAATTTAAATTTGTTAATCTCTTTTCATCATTCTCCCTAATGTTTTAATTATCCATTCCCCTCTAGGTCCATGTACTTCCTCTTGCTTTTTTATTCTTCATCCATGACCCCGATTTATTATATCTTTCTAGTACTTCTCCTACTACTGTTAAGGGACTTTTTACAGTTTTTTTCAATGTAGGTTGTACCTTATTTTGACAAGTATCAGAGGATTTCCCCCCCATTCTCAATGAGCTTTTATTATTTTGTCTATTTTTATTATGGTCTTCGTATGTGGGTGGGGTGAATGTGTGCCATATGCACATGGTAAGGGACAAAGAAAAGAGAAGTTGACTGTCTCCTCGGCTCTCGATAAACCTGGAGCTCACCATTTGTCTAGCCTAGCTGAACAGAGAGCTCTGACAATCTGCCTGTCTCTGCCCCTCCCCAACACCAGTGCCGGGGCTCTAGCCATGCCCAGCATTTTACATGGACTCTGGGAACCCAAACTCAGGTCCTCGTGCACAGCAAGCTTTGTACTCACAGAGCCAGCTGCCCAGCCCTGTGCTGTGTTTCTCACATGCCTTCTCTCTTTCCACCCATGGATAAAATGCAGGATTGAATAACATTGGAGACTTTAGTATTTCCTTACCTAAGAGCTGATAGTATTCACTGGGAGATGGGAGTGCGAGTGCTCTTAGATCCGCGTCAGAGACGCCAGTGCTGTATCTCTGTAACTTCTAAGTAATTGCTGCTCTAACAGCAATTGAACCCCAAAGAAATCACAAAATTCCCAGTTGTTAGCTTTATAAACGTACTGATGAGTACCTTGTTTGATGGGATAAAAGCGTCGGTAAGTGATGTTCCCACCTGTGTGGTTCATTTCAAAATATTGTTTGTCTAACACATTGTTGTCAGTGACAACTGAACAAGAACTTTTAGGAACACTTGGCTATCCAATAATGGCAAGTTTCAAGGCTATGCAAATTGTGCCGGTCCAGCCCCCGCTCTTTTCTGTATTATCATATCAATTGAGTCAGTTCATAGCAGACAAAGCAAGGTTATGGGAACCACCTAGAGTAGCATGCACCATTTAACATCAATGCAACATACAGGAACATCTGCAACTCCAGTCTTATTAAGAGGATGGAATGGAAGGCAATAAACAGCTTTCTTCACCATTTAATTGCAAAATAGTATTTCCTAATGTTTGCATTGTTTATCAACAGGAACTTCATCAATAATTGTATAATTACAGTTGCCTGGATTACATGCTCTCATGCATCTTGTCATTCATTACAGAGTAGTCTGAGTTTAATCTGAATTTGAGCACATTATTCAAGGCTAATAATATAAACCCCTTCAAATGTGAGTTGCACAATACAGATATCTTGTGTAGTGGGAGAATGGTGTTTTATAATTCTTCAGCTGCTGTGAGGATTAAGCTAACATGGGGGAAAAGGAAGGCTGGAAGGCAGGGAAAGCTGAGGGAAGCCACTGGTTAGATCAAACATAGACCCTCTAAACACGACCATAGGTTATGCTCTTTAGAATTAATCACAAGTAATTAGATGTTTGCTTTAAGCCAAAATTGGGCTGAACTAAAACAGGTTTATTATGCTGTGGTCTTCCCTTCAGGCAGTATTTAAAGGGAGAAAATGGTGAAAAATTACAACTATACATAGGAAAAAAGGTATGGTGGTCAGTTAGAAATGCCAAATGCAGAAGGAAGCCTTGCTCTGTCTGCTTAGGCTTCTGTGGTTGTTCCTAAATCTAGATAAAGCTGTGCTCCAAAGCAGCAACACTAGTGTGTCTCCTGTGCATAGTCCTTCACCACGTGCTACTGCGTCCATGAACCAGCCAAACATATGCAGGGAAGCAATATAAACTCAGTAGAGTGGCCAGTGTCAATGCCTTGTAAGAAAGAGAAGCCTGAGAAACAGTGGGTGCATTTAAATTATCTAAGGCAGGAATCTCGTCTGAAGTATATATATTTTAAGTATGAAAATCTCATTATTCAGGAACTGGAAAAATGGCTCAGTGAGTAAGAGCTCTGGCTCTTCTAGAGGTCCTGGGTTCAGTTCCCAGCACCTACATTTCATCTCACAGCTGTCTCCATGGGTATCCAACACCCTCACATAGACACCCATGCAGACAAAATACCAATGCATATAAAATGAAATTAAATTATAAAGAAAAGAAGAAGAAATTAATTTTCCTTAAATCTATTTTATACCTAAAGAAAGAGTCTGAGGCTTGCTCATAAAGCTGTATTTTAAATATTCTAATTTGTGGTTATAGTTCCCTTCTCTCCCTCCTCCAAATTAAAGTATATTAACATTATAGAATGAGCCTTGTTTGTCCTAGGCTGTCCTCAACTAATGAACAGTCTTGATTTTATTTTGGATCTCATGTATCCTGAGCTGACCTTGAACTCACTCTGTAGCTGAAAATGACCTTGAACTTATGCTCTTCTTGCCCTTACCTCCTGAGTGCTGGGTCTAGTTACAAGTGTGGGTGCAGGAGAGCAAGCTAGGGTTCTACACATGCTAGACAAACATGCCAACTAACCTACACTGACACCTCAGGGTGTCCTTTCTTTCTTCCTTCATCCATTCATTTCCTTCTTTAGATGAGGGGGCAAATTATCATGGTAAAATATGCACAGAATGAAAGTCTGTTCCTTCTCTTAAATTCTTGGCTATAGCACATTTTCCTGATGTGCTAATCAATCACTTCCTCTATCCAAACGAAGCTAAGAATGAGCTTGGTAGAATAGTTTGACCTGTAGTTATTCAACATTACTCTAAAGGATCTTTTTAAGATACTGCATCCGCCTCTGCTGTGAAGCCGCTAACTGAATACCTTAGCAAGAACGTTCTCTATACTGGACTTTGCAATAGATGGATGTACTCAACCAGCTGAGACTCAATTATACACCTCTCCCTTGAACAACTTACAGACATTATTTAGGGATTTTTTTTTTTTTGAGATATTTATCAAAACTGCTATGATAATAGCTTTGTCCTAATGAGCCCCAGGCTCTATTTAGGGAATAATCGATAAAGTTCAAATTAATGTTCCATAATTCACATTACAATGCGCATGTAATTATTCTGAGATGAGGCAAACCCTATGCATTTAATTTACAGCTGTAATTAAGTAAACTCGTTTAATACTAATTAGGTGAGCCTAAAAGGATCATAGGTTTGTGTATTTAATTAACAAAGAACAATTAGCAACTGGTTTCTGCAAAGCTCTGTTATCTTGAGCTCAACAGTGATCTCTACCTACATTACTGATTATCCTCACAGACCATCAGTAAAGCACCACACACTGTAGAGAACCTACTTGTGATGGAAGAATGGCCTCAAGAACAGAGAAATTAGCCAGTCGTGGTAGCACATACCTTTAATTCTACCACTGGAGAGGCAGTGGCAATCAGATCTCTGCATGTGAAGCCAGCCAGGGCTACAGGGTGAGATCTTGCCCCCTCAGCCCCCCCCCACACACACATATACACACAGACACACACACATACATACACTTCCCTGCTGCCAGAAAGGGGAGGGAGGGACGGAGGGAGGTAAGAAGAAAGGAAGGAAGGGAGGGAGGGAGGGAGGGAGGGACAGAAGGGAGGGAGGGAGGGAGGAAAGAAAATGTAAAAATTGGGTCTGGAGTGACACACAGCTCTTGCAGAGGACTCTGGTTTAGTTCCAAGCACCCATGTTAGGAAGCTCACAATCATTTGTAACTCCAGCTCCAAGACTCTCTTCTCTCTACCCCTACACCAAAACTTTTTAAGGATATGAATATTAAGTTATCAAGAAAATAAATTTGATTCCAATTTTTACAATCTCTCAAATTCTGCCAATCAGCATTATTAAGTACCTAGAATACTTGGCTTTTTGCTGTATGTAATCTATCATTATCACTTTGTTCTGCTATTTTTAAATTATATAACCAAAGAAGAGTTATCTGCTACCTACAGGGACTTCTTTAATAATCTTGGGCTGTTCTAGATGAAGGTATACATGTTCCATTTTCCAAGTCCAACATACACTTTAAGTGTAAAGGCATGTGCTGGTGACTATACTGAAGTTCTCATGATGTCTTTATCTTACCTTTGAGGAGTAGAAACCTCCTCATGCACAGTGTGTGCCCCACCCTCTGCCATGGTATGCAGGGGTAGCACTGTTGTCAGAAAATGTGGGTCTCCCCCTTAAGACACTCAGATTGAATTGTCCAACTTCCTGGTCAGCCACTGTAGGTATGTGGACAGTAATGGCAGGCACGTACATCGTGATATACAGCTCACACAGCATTTACTCAGAATACCTGCAAGTATTAAAACAGGTGTACAAAGCAGGCCAGATAGTACAGGTCTGCATGTACACATTCAGGAGGCTGAGGCAACAGGTCTCACGTTCAAGGCCAGCCTGGGCTAAACCTCCAAAAAGAAGAGAGAATAAAAAACAGAGAAGAACAAACTACCATCCACACTGGGAAGCTGTCCCTTTGTTATTAGGGGTACTCCTGGCAGAGGTCATTAGTAAACAAAAAAGGGATGTATGTTTGTTTGTTTCTGTCTAGTTATAGAATGTGAAAATTACCACACAGTTACAGACAACAACCTTGCAGTGCTGACTGTGATAGCCAGCCAGTTCGTACATGTTTTCTGGGTCACTAAAGAAACAGCGTTGTGATTTGTGAACAAGCCATGTCTGGCAGTGCCACTTACATAGTCTAAAGTATAAATAGTGTCCTCTGGTGCTCGATGACAGTCTTCCTAAATATCTCCCATCTTCCTCCAGCCTCAGAAACAAAGATACTGATTTTTTTTTTTTTATCACTTGATGAGAAATTAGTAGTTCAGTATAACTAGCAAACTAAAGAACTGGTAGCTAAGAGCTCCTGTTTTCTTGAAGAAATAATTATGGTTTAAGGAGAGGAGTAGTGACACATGCCATTATTTTTTTTTAAGATTTATTTATTTTATTTGTATGAGCACACTGTAGCTGTCTTCAGACACACCAGAAGAGGGCATCAGATCCCATGACAGATAGTTGTGAGCCACCATATGGTTGCTGGGAATTGAACTCAGAACCTCTGGAAGAGAAGTTGGTGCTCTTAACCACTGAGTCATTTCTCTAGCCTTTAATCCCAGCACTTGTGAGACTGAGGCAGATTCTGTGAGCTTGAGGCCTGCTAATTCTTGGAGGGACATTATTTTCATTTGCTCTTTTTTTTTTTTTTTTTTTTTTTTTTTTTTTTTTTTTTTTTGATTTGTGAGAGGTGAGAGAAGTCTGTCTGTAGCCTAGGCTAGCACTGGAGTCACCAGGGAGCCCAAGTTGTCCTCAAACTCACATCAGTCCTCCTACCTCAGGCTCTAGGTACTAGGGTGATTGACTTTTTATTTTTTGTTTCTAGTGAATGATAACTAGATTTTCCTGCCATTTCTTACAAATAAATTCTAGTGTTGCAAACCTACTTACCTCTCTGCTTCTGTCGTTGTGATGAAGGCACTTCTTTGACAGGATCAATGGTGTTTTGGTAAATGTCTCATGACCACATAGCCAGAGATTGTAAATTGATAGAACTGCCATTGGTAGAAATAGTCTCACCACACCCGATTCTGTGTTGCCTGGGGTGGCAACACTCACTTTTGTGAAGTCAGGACTGTTTGTTTATTTTTAACAAATGGTCTTTTTCAGTAATAACCTAGGCTGGCCTCCAGCTAGTCTGTATCTCAGACTTTTCTACACCCAACAATCCTCCTACCCTCAAGTTCAGTGTGGTGGTGCATGCCCATAATCCTAGCTTTCAGGAGGCTGAGGCAGAAGGGTTTCTGTGAATTCAAGCCTAGCCTGGGCTACATAGTGAGTTTCAGACCAACAGGGGTATGTAGCAATCTACTACCTAAAGAAGAAAAGGAAATAAACTTTAGTTGTAACCACCTAAAACAATAGCAAGAAGCCGACATTGTGGGCTGTATGTGTAATCATAGCACTCAGGATGCAGAGGCAGGAGGCTCACATATTTGAGGCAGTGTGGACTACATAGCAAAACTCTGTCCAATTAAAAAAAATTTGTTTTACTTTTTTTTTTTCAAATTAAGGCTGGAGAGATGGCTCAATGCTTAAGAGTACTTACTACTCTTGTAGAGGACCCAGATCCCAAATTAGACCTAGCACTTCCAACTCCATAAGAATTCTGATTCCTCTGATTTCCACAGCTACACGTGCATGCACATACGTGTGTGTGTGTGTGTGTGTGTGTGTGTGTGTGTGTGTGTGTGTGTGTACACAGTTTAAATAAAATTTGAAAGTTTGTTGAGTGTAATGGTGTAATCTCAGGACTTCATAGGTATAGGAAAGAGGATCAGAAGCTTGACTCATCTTTGACTACATAACAAGTTCAAGACTATTCTGGACCATCAGAGACCCTATCTCTGAGGTTGAACACAGGCTTGTAATCCCAGCCCTTAAGAGGTAGAGGCAGGAGGATCAGCAGTTCAAGGTCACTCTCAGCTGAATATCAAGTTCCATACTAACCTGAGTTCCATAAGACTGTGGCTCAAAAAACCAACAAGCAAAGCTGTTCAGGGAAGATGAGCAGCACCTTCATTAATGGGAACAAAGACCTGGCTTATATAGCCCTTGTTCCCATCAACCCCAGCCACGTTTGTCAAAGCTCATAAATGGAAATGAAGACAGTGCGGCATAGCATCCAAGGGGGACGAGCCTAGTGTCTCAGAGCAATGGCCCTCTCTCTGGGTGGCATGACAGCTGATTTAATAGGCTCTAGACTAACTCTCCTTTCATCACAGAGCCTTCTGTTTCAAAATTCCTAAATCCAGCATAGTTGATTTGTGAGAACTGGAAAAGAACGGAAGGTGATTTACTTTTGAACAGACGTTGCAAAGCAGCCATTACTACTGTTCCTTTGTGGGACAGAAATATTGAGGCAGCATCACCATAACACATTTTTCCTTGGTACAAATAAAAAAAATACCCACGTAAAGGGTTGAGATGTAACTCAGCTCAGATGCTTGCCCAGCACGCACAGAGCCCTAGGTTTGAGTCCCAGCGCTGCATAAAGGCAGGCCTGGAGATGCACATCTATAATCTCTGCACATGGGAGATAGAGGAAGGAGAGCCAGGCGTTCAGTCATCATTGGTTACATGAGACCCTGTCTCCAAAAAAAAAAAAAAAAAGAAAGAAAATTAAGCCAGTAAGATAGTAAATCCTTAATGTACTATAATACTATAGCTCATAGTTGAGATTGTTCAGAAGACTGTTTGCAGTAGACCAGATTCTAAGAGATAATCAAATGTGAAACTGACCTCCAGGCTCTAGCAAAATAAATATTCTGGTAAATTTAAACTGAGTGCCTAACTCGTAGGAGATATAAAAGTAAGGGTCAGTAATAAGATTAAGTCCTGATTCCTGCCTACATGAGCTTAGATTTTACTCAGAAAAAAAGATACTTAGAATAAATAACTCTGAATATACTTCATGCTTACATGGATGTATATGAAGGTTATAAATGTTCACATAAATAAGAAGGAATTGATTCTGCTTGAAGATCAGAGAATTATGGTAAAAAAAGAATATGTATTACCTGGAATATGGGATGAAGAGATGATACTACCTAAACAATACATTCGATGTGTATACATGGCATGTTTGGGGAAATCACAAGTGTGTCCAAGGAGCAGCCACAGGACAGGGAAACGAGATGGAGTTTCAACAGTAGGCTGAATTCACGTCCTGGCGAGGCGTTTGAGGCAGGCTGCCTGTAATCTTTCCAGTACCGAAGCCTGCACAGGAAGATTGTGAGTTGGAAGCCAGCAGGACCTTAAAACAAGACTTATCCCAAAACAGAGACAAGCAGCAACAAAAACAGGAACCTGTAGAGAGCCATTAAAGGGCTTTTCCAAAGGGAACGAAGCAGTGAGATTGGTATTCAAGAAAAGCTCCTGTGTTTGTTCAGCAAAGTCTACTAAATAGTCCTGCAGTGTGTATGCTAAGCAGAGCTCTGGATGCTAGGAATCACCAGAGAGAATCTTACCTTTTCTCTTTTTTAGGCAGCCAAATTTTGTGCCAGATAGCCTAGTCTATCAGCTGATTCGGTGAGGGTTGGGAACCTCACTAAATTTAAACAACCTATAGATGGCCAAGTGACCCATATGGGCTAAGCTAGTAGAAAAAACAAGTTCTATGGATAAGACAGTGGACTGGAATACATTTGAAGAAAAATACATATTTTTAAAGGCAAGTTGAATTGAGCTGGTGAGATTAAAGTCATATGGCTCGTTTAATAAACCTTAATTAAAAGTAATGGGCTGGAGAGATGGCTCAGCAGTTAAGAGCACTGACTGTTCTTCCAGAGGTCCTGAGTTCAAAACCCAGCAACCACATGGTGGCTTACAACCATCTGTAATGAGATCTGATGCCCTCTTCTGGTGTGTCTGACAGCTACAGTGTACTTATATAGCATATGTGCATACATATATACGTGCATACATGCATGCATGCATACGTACATACATATTTTTAAAAATACGAGCACAGAGTAGAATAAGATTTGAGGCACTGATTCCAACTCGTGTCATGTTGTTTTTATCATTCCTACTGCAAACTTCTTTTTTAAGCAGTAGTGAGTAAGGATGAGACCCAGGGCCTTGCACATGCCCAACCACTGAACTACATCCCTAGCCCTTGCAAAACGATTTAATATTCAAAGTAACCCCTTTATTCTCTGGCCCACCTACATCCAGCACTCAAGATTCACATTAACTAGAAGGAACTGTGAACAGAGAATTTGCTACAAACAATAACATATAGTTAGCTGGTCTGGGAGGTAAAGCCCATGCCATCAGAAACAGCAGTTTGCTCTGTTCACTCCTTGAGAAAGCCTTGAAATGTTACCTTAAGTTTGAAATCTTCTTGGCGTAGTCGCCCAAGTGCTGAGACTACACGGAGTGCTTTTCTGTGTCTGAGTGAGATCAGCCATGTTAAGTGAGTCTTGGATCCCCTCTGTCTATGTCTCAGTGTAAGATAAGTAATGTATTTTCTCCTGTCTTCAAAGGGACTGTGTTTACCATGTGCCAGCTTCTCCTCTTGCTCCCTTACACACTCTGATGTCATTTAAACACACACACACACACACACACACACACACACACACAAACCCTTGAAGTAGCAGTGCTGCCTCTCTTTTGAAAAATAAAAACATTTATATTTACTATTTGTGTGTGCGCGCACGGTGTGGGCATTTGTTTTCTGCTTCTACTAATTGGTTTAAGGGACAGAACTCAGGTCTTCAGGCTTGGCAGCAAGCTCCTCTATCCACTGAGCCTTAGTTGCCTTGTTTTTAAACCTCAAGACATTGGAGAGTGTTTAGTTTGGTTTACCAGAGAGCAACAAAGCTGTATGGAGTATAATCCTCCAGAGCCTGCCTCGTCCTCGAAATCATAACGTTATACTGCCTTTCTTATCTGTGGGGTTTCATCAGTTAATTTAGTCAAACTTAGTTATCAGTACCTGGCGTAAGGGAATTTCAATTTCCATTAGCTGCTTTATAATGCTTCATCAAGTCCTGTTTGTCGTGATCACACAAAGGGCAGCAATACTGCATGAGCAGCTACCATTTCTTCCTCATTCATCTTGTCCCAAAGACCCGCCTTTCCCAAGAGCCCCTAGGCACTTGACACCCTGTGAGCCTCAGCGTATTTGCTTATAAAGTCAGGTGATGCTACCCAAAGTATGGGACTGGAAATGGCCTGAGGTGGAACGTGCAACCCTTAGCACAGCAGGATTTGACCAAGAGACCATCGTTGCCTCCCAGCCTCTGATGCATCAAACCCTGATTTTCAGAATCTCTAGAAACTGCTAGACTCTGTCTCACAGGCAGAAGCCCCATTCTCTGTGTATCCCTCCCAGGTATCTGCAGCTTTCTTCTCTCCATATTACCCACAGCCTCGGAACTAGCTTACATCTCTTCTCCGCAGAGCCATGTGAGTTAGCTAAGTTCATCTCGTTCCTCCCTCCCTCCCAGCTCCCTCTGCAGTTAGGTGTCATGTTATCTGATAGTTGACTCTACACAGACCAGGTCTCCCTGCATGCTTTTAAGCACTCTAAAAAGACAGATTATATCTGAGTATTTCTTCTGTGTCTCATCTCCTCCAAAGAGCTTCGAGTAGAAACGCTTGTAGCTGTTGTTCAGTCAGTATTTGGTACCTGAAGAAAGTAAGCTCCTACCGTATAAAATTACATACTAGATTTCTTTCCCTTTGGTACAGTGTTTCATAAAACAAATATGTGGTTTTATCTGTGTGTGTAAATATATTATATATAATAATAAATATATGACTATAGAAAATAGGCCTCTTTCAAATTTGTACAATTTTAAACTGGGGACGGTAGCTAATCCCTGCAAGTTCAAGGCCAGCCTGGGCTACATAGCAAGAACCTGGCTCAAGAGGAGAAAAAAAAAACAGTAACTTCTGTCTACAGTCATGTCTGCCCATGTTTAGTATTTAAAAACTTTAATTTATTCTTTTTCTGAGCATAGCTTCCCTAACAGTTTAAGTTTCTGTAAGATTCCTGTGTAGCTATAGCTGTCCTGAAATTCGTTCTGTAGACCAGGCTAGCCTTGAACTCAGAGCTCCTCCCACCTCCAACTGCCAAGTGCTGGGATTAAAAGCATGTACCACTACACTTAGCTGGCTTTCCCAGGGTTTGGACTTCTGTGTTCTTTCTAATTACCATGTGCTGCTTGTTAACCATGTGTCCGACCTCTGCCCTCCCCCCACCCCAGCATCCGATGTCCTCGCTCTTTCCCCCTCTCTGTTCTCCAGGCAGATTTAAGTCCTACAGGTTGCCTCTCGTGGGGTTTTTCTTTCAAATTCTAGTAAAGTTGTCCTTGAGCTTCAAAAACAAACCAAAAAAAAAAAAAAAAACAATAATAAAAACAGACATTTGCACTGTACCCCAGTCATAGAGCCTACTTTACACTTGCCACAGCTAGCCCATCAAGCTTTTTGCTAGCCCAGAGCCTCCACACTTACTTGTTTTAGCCTTGGATTGTCACATGACTTGCTCCTCCTTGTCACTCAGATATCACCTCCTCGGCCAGACTCAAGCATCAAACCCTAACCTAGCCCCCCGCTGGGTGATACTGGTTCTGGTGTACTGTTTAGCTTTCTCTGTACCGTCTACTGATAACCCAGTCTGATCATTCCTTTGTTCCTTGAATAGCTAGTGCCTGCCCGTCTAGAATGGAGGCGCAGTAAAAGCCGGAGTTTCGTCTACACCATTGACACATTCATGTTCAGTCCGTAATGCAGTCCCTAACAGGAGACAAGGTCTTAATAAACATGTATTAAATAAAGAAGCTGAGCCCAAACCAAACTTAAACCATGGTTGGTTTTAGATTTTAATGCAAACATTCCCACCATTCCACTGAGCCTGCTTCCCATGAAAGACATACCTTGAGAGCTACAGTAGGAAATAATGCTCAGGATAATGACATTCAGATGGAGTCTGTTCTCAGAAAAAAAAAATGTCATTGAGTTCCATAAATTAATTAAAGCAGGGATGTCATGGTATATTAATATATTATGTTAATACATTTAGAAAATTTCCCAACTAAAAAGACTTTCTGCTTTTTCTTTAGTTAACCAGAAAATTAAATTAACTCCAAGCTCCTCATTCCCTAAAGTCCTTGCTAATTAGGATTGTTCTATAAATCTCTGTTATTAGGAGAGTTTGTCATCTGTTTCATTACCCTGTTTATTAGGGCAGTCTGAGCAGGGTGTCTTTGCTCATATCCTGATGCATGTGTCCTAGTGAGAAGAAGCATTTCCTGTGTTCTCATTTCTCCCCTGTCCGGTAAGGTGCACTCCATGCTATTAGTATAACAACGTGGTTTGTGTGCGTCCGTTCCCCGGGTCAAGTAGGAATGGTATCACTTATTTGGCTATTAAATATAATAATTAGATTCGAATGGTATAAAAGAGAAAAGCTTGAATGCTTAGCAGCATTGTGTGTGAAGGGAGATTGAAGGTAACCTGCGAGTCTGTCAGTGACGGTCATGGAAATAAATGAGTTCAAACAGTGGACTCCAGTGCACTATAAAGCACAAAGCATTCACTGCTCAGCAGTTTAGGGAGAGCTTCGTGTGCTCACAGTGGCCTGATACTTCGATATCGTCTTTAGCACCCTCAATGTGATAGCACATACCCCACAACTCACTCGCTTCAAGTATACATTCCGAGAGTTGCTCTTATGTTGACAGTTGCACAATCGTTACATTAACTGGCTGTGGACATTTTTATTATCTCAAAAAAAAAAAAAAAAAAAAAAAAAAAAAAACCAGACACTCGGTGAACGTTTGCAATCATTCCCAGTTTCCAACCTCACATCACACACTACCTACCCTCTCTTCCCAGTCCCCATGAGCTCTGCTTGTTTGTCTCTGACAGTCTCACTATGTAACCTTGCCTAGTTAGTGTACACTAGGCTGGCCTTGAACACACAGATATCTACCCGCCTCTGCCTCCCAAGTGCTGTGATCAATTTCAGGTCACCGGCTCCTTCACCATCTGCTGGTCCACTCTTTGATTTGGAGAGTGCACATATGTGTGTATATTGAGGCCAGGAGTCCCCGAAGGCATTATTTCTTCAGGAACCATCTACGTGTGTGTGTGTGTGTGTGTGTGTGTGTGTGTGTGTGTGTGTGTCAGATATTTATTTTGGTCTTGACCACTTAAAAGTAACGTATTTTTCAGCCTGGCACCAACCTATGTTAAAATATCACAAAGTATCTCTTACCTCCTATTCTGCGGCACACCTTTAATCTCAGGATTTAGGAAGCAGAGGCAGGAGGATCACTGAGTTCAAGACCAGCCAGGTCTGCATAGTGAGTTCCAGGTCAACAAGGGCTACCCAGAGAGATCCCGTCTTACATACATACATACATATGTACATACATACATTCTCTTTTGTTCTATTGTGCATTTTTTTCTAGGATTGCTTGCATGTAGAGTATGGGTAACGCATCAGCAGCTATCCCACAGAAGAAAATTAGTCCCTCCCCACAGTAACCAGTACTACCAACAGCTCTTCAGAGAGGAGGATGGGACTTCTAATCCCTTCCCCACCTCCCTACTTTGTTTGGGGGGGTGGTGTTTGTGTGGGGAGAGTTTGAGGCTAGATCTTACTATGTATTCTTGTTTGGGTGGAACTCAGAGACATTCTCCTGCCTCTGCCTCCCAAATGCTAAGATTAAAGGAATGCTCCACCACACCCAGCTTTGTATTTTTTTTTTCATTTTTGTGGATTTTGTCTGTCTTTCAGGGGTGAGTGAGTGAGTGTGTGCACTCACACACATACACAGGTACACAAGTAGAAGTCAGAGGACAACTCTTTTGTGTACCTTCCATTTCCCAGGGAGTGCCCGCTGTTTATGGGTTTCGGAGATTACATGGAGGCTCACATTTGCTAGACAAGCACTTTACCAACTGAGCCATCTCCCTAACCCCCGTTTTCTACAATTAATTGTTACCCAAAGTATTTTATGGACATGTCCAATTATTACATAATGTAACCACATCGTTAATAGTAACTCATTAACTTCATTCATTCTCTTTAGGCCCATTTATTGTAGGTTTATAGTAGTTCATTCCCTATATAGTGTGACTTATACTTGAAAGTAATAAAAGTAGATTTCTCTATAAATATTTATGGTGTAGACCTTTCCCAGTGTTTTCTAACGAAGTCTGCTTGCGTCTCTTTTTTTTTTTCCTGCCTGTGTAAGCGTGTGTACTGCATGCTCACTAGAAGCACTAATCCTCTAGGTTTGTACCATGACATCTAATTAATTACAGTCCTGCGTGCTGCCACGTAGGCTGTAGAATCACTACGTGTGGAAAGTGTAATTGCTTCAGATTTTTTGTTCTTCGAAAGGTTTTATTGTGTAGCCCAGGCTGGTCTAAAACTCACTGTGTAGCCCAGGCTGGCCTCTATGATCCTGATTCAGCATTCCAAATGTTGAGATTATAGTCATGGGTCCTCTAACCATTGTTAACTAGAATCAGTACATGATTCTGGGTTAGGGACATAAGGTCTAGAGCTGCTCTACAGCGTGCTCACTGGCTGGGCGGACCCTTTGTCTTCCTGGATACCAGCGTTGCTGAGGAGACTGATTTTGTTGGGTTTTGGTTTTCTGAGATAGGAGTCTCACTGGCCTCCAACCCTAGATCCTCCCGCCTTTAGACACTGTGGCGCTGGGATTACTGGCAAGTTCTACCACACTCGGCACAGTAGGACATTTTTCTTTGCTGTGACTTTGTCTGCTGTGTTGAATCTCTCTTAGAGCTGCGATGGGAATGAATACCTGTAATCCCAGACCCACCTCTCATCAGTTTCCAGAGCTGTCCCATGCCAAGCTTGGAGTACTGTCCGGGGTTACTCCGTAAGGAGAAAGGCTGCCCTGTTCTTCTGCCCCTGCATTCTGTGGGAGCTGTGCCTTTTGTTAGCTGAGGGACAGTTGGCCAAGGGTAACCAGATCAGCTTATCTATAATAAACCAACTAAAATCAATAATCCTTGACATGCACCTTAAGTGTTGTCACAGAATAAAAGTGACATTTCTGTTTTGTCATTGTGATTTTGAGATGCCAAATCTTTTAAGTTGAGACTCCATTTTTAGAGAACCTGACTTAAATTTAAACTGAGGTAAACTAACAGGCTGGTACCTAGCATTAGTTTCCAAGTTGCCCCCGAACAAAACCTGAGCCTATCTCCAGTCTCTAGGCTAATCCCCAACAAGACCAGTGTCTCCAGGTTATTCCCCCAACAAATCTGCACCCTTAGGCTATAAGCCCACCACCCCCTACCTAATGACCACCAATACAGAGGGGAGCAGAAATTAAGTTTATGATATGACTCCCAGCACTAGCCAATTATGTTAAAGGCCACAGTAGCTTTCCAGTTAGGTGCTTGCACACGCATTCCCTATCATTGCTTACTATAAAGCCTTTTCCCATAGACATTCGGCACTCTCCCACAACCAAAACAGTCCTCTTCGATAGTGGTGTATTGGGGGAGGAGGGTCAAGCTAGTGCAAATGAATAAAGACCCTGTTGTGAATTGCATCAGATCGGCTCCTGTCTGCTTTGGGGGAATCACTAACTTTTCCCTGGCACAATAGTTTTTCTGTAGAAAGGCATGCAGCACTATTACTTACATTTAAAATTTGAAGCTCTTTTGGTGGATCCAAAATTTCACCCAAGCAGGCTTGAAGATTTATCAGGGATCATGATCCAGTCCACAGAAGCACCCCCTTTACCTTACAGTTTCTGTTCAATCGCATAAACTGTCCAAAAAAGTGATCTATAGTCACTCCCCAGGAACATGAACTACCTGGGGTATGGTTTTCATAAGACAACACACACACACACACACAGCATCTTAATGTCAAAAAATTAGAAGTGTTGCTTTGCACCTTGGTCCCCAAGTCCTCTGGTACAGAATACAGGACTAATTCCTCTGAGCAACAAGTAAGCAAGGGGTGACATGTTTTTCTGTGTGACCTTAGGTACTGAGCATTACAAAGAGAAGTTAGTCTGCCTTTCTTTGCTTTCGTTACAGAAAATGATGTCACCACTTTCCCCGTCTTGGATCAAAACCAGGAAGAGGTCATTGACACCAATGGAGCTGGAGACGCATTTGTTGGAGGTACAGGCTCACTTACTTCATGTTTGCTTCTACGTTTTTTGTAACTATCCCCCAGGGCTCTCTCCATCTACCGTGAGCGTTGTGTCTGAGATTTTGAAACAGGGATGATATATGCTTGGCAAAGATCACTTGGTACTATGTTCCGAGTCCGTCATTTTCACAAAAGCAATTGTGTCAAAACATTGCATAAACAAGCCACAGCCAAGTACAGTAGATCTTTGATTCGAATGTCACAGTATCTGTGCCTGAGGGTGGACAGGCAGGATACTTAGAAAGGGTTCAGATTTTTACTAATGCAGGCTCAGTAAGAAGGAGCAAATTTGATAAGGACAAAACGGCCTAGGGAGTAAGTATTCAAAAATGACGTCAAGACAATTAGGTTTCAGAGTCTGAATTACTCACAGTTCAGTGTAGTTAAACCAGGCCACTTCTCCAGGAAGCTTTAGAGTCCTGAGTGCCGGCCCACACGGGTCTCTCCTGGTAAGCAAGACAAGGCTGTTACCACCTTCTGAAGGGCGGCAAATCCAGGGACTGATGATTATGATGTAGTGTGTCTTTGAAAGTATTGTTTCATTTTAGGCATCATTTCACCAGCAGAGTTGTTTCATTCTTCTTTCTCTAAATTACCCTTAGACCCACGCTCCAGGGTATAAAACGGACACACACACACACACACACACACACACACACCCATTTTGTCTTTCCTTTTCCCAGTGAGCTTTTATTGTTCTTTCTTATTACATTTGTTTATTCGTCGTGGGTATGCATGTGTTGTGCTCATGATGAGGGTGTGCATGTGAGGGTGTGTGCATGTGAGGGTGGAGGACACCCTTTGGAAGTCAGTTCTTTCGGGGTTTAGCATCCTCAGGCGTGGCAGGAAGCCCTGCATTCTTTAGAGGACCGTGTACAATAGACAGTATCCGTTTCATGCTTGGTTTTGGTGTCTTTGCACATAAAGGCCCCATCAGTGCTGATACTAGAGTAATCTAGAGCTAATTTCCCTATTCCATCCTCTTCAGAGCTGTAAATCTTTGTAAGCTAAAAATATTTTATTCAGAATTAAGCCATACAGCATAATGCATTATGGAAACAGTAGTGATTTTCTGATTGGAAATTAGTTAAACCAGGGATCTCAGTCCAGAGGCCTGTATACTTGTATCCTATAAGCAGATTATTCGAGTAGTTTAACTCTTCAGAGCAATATGTGTTCCGTTTATCTGACATTTAGTAGGAAGTATAATGAGGCTTTCAGGATACGAGGGTGACCTAATTACCACAGCCGGCCCTGCACCAACAGATTACGCTACAGATAGCCTGCTGCCTGGAGTGCTGTCAATACTGAGGGGAAGGAGCTTTTCTTAGGAACCAAGCTAGAACTAGCTGTTCAGACTGTGGTGAGTGTGATAAACTACACCAGAACAGTCGGCTCCTGTTAGACACAAAGCCAAGTGTTGTTGCTCTTGTTTTAAATCCTCCTTTATCATAGGAAATGGGCACCCCTGTGCCACAGACCATATAGAAATCAGAAGATAACTCATGGGTACTAGTTCTACCAAACTCAGATCCTCAGGCTTAGGAACAAGCACCTTTACCCACTGCGTGTCTCAGTAGACCTCAAGCCTCTTTCCATAGCCTTGGTCATATTTATTCTGGAGCTATTGTTAGGTAAATATAAAGAAAAGTGGTCTTTAGGGGTTCTGGTTTGTTTCTGTTGTTTTATTTTGAGACAGTATCAAGTATCCCATACTGGCCTTGAACTCATTATGTAGTTTGAAGTACTGATCCTCCTGTCTCCCCCTGAGTACTGAGAATACAGGCTTATACTGCCGTGCCTGCGTTATGGGTTGTCCAGAGTCAAGCACGGGGTTTTGTGCAAGCCAGGCAAGCAGTATACCAACTGAGCCTTCACACCGAGGCTTGTTAATGATAGGCCAGAGAGTGGATAGGTTGGGTTTTCTAAATTATATACCGGCTATACATCAGAAAAAGTAACAACACTCTAAAATATAAAAATAATAATAGTAATAATAATAACTGCTCTGTAGTTCTCCAGCGAAAACAGATCCCCTGACCAATTCGCCCTGGAGGCTACATTCTGCTCACCCCTGTGAGCACGAACAGCTTTCTCACCTTATTTTTATTTCTGGTTCCTAGTTCTGGCTTTCACAACACACCGCTAAAATGAAAGTAGGGAAAGTAAGGTGGGCATGAAGGCACGCACCTAAAAGCACGCAGCACGTTGAGTCGGGAGCTCTGCAAGTCCAGGGCCAACCTGGACTACATAGTAAAGTCCTATATAAAAGAAGCCAAGATAAGGGATTGAAGAGATGGCCCAACAGTGAACGCTACTTGCTGCTCTTCAGTTCCCAGTACCCATGATGCTCTGCTCAGTGCCTGATCTGGAACTCCCAGCTCCAGGGGGTTCAACTTCCTCTTACCCCCAAGCACATCTTCACACATCTTCAAGGTGCACATTCATACAAATGAAATCAAGTGGGGAGGACTAAAGGTATATAGTATTGGTACTCCCTGAATTAGTAAGTTTTTTTGTCATATTATAAACCAACTCTGGGGCTTGGGATATAGCCCAGTTGGTAGGGCACTCTCCTTGCATGCATGATGCCCTTGGTTTGATCCTTAACACCATATAAAATAGTGACTATGCGTGTCCGAAACACCAACACGCGGGAGAGGGAGGCAGCAGGAGGCTCACTTAGTGAGCTCAAGGCCAGCAGGGCGACTTGATACAATGTGCTTCAAAAAAAAAAAAAAAAAAGCCTACTCTGACAATCATATGTTTAATCACAAGGTCATAAAATAGCACCCTAATGTCACTTATCAATGGAATATGTATGTTGACATAATCAGCATATCCTGTGCATGTGAGTCACGTTCTAAAATAGTCACAGTAGTCAATCTTTATAATCTGCCTTCACTAGCTGGGGAGAGGGGATATCAGTTGTAGTATATTGTAAAGGGCTAGGAATCCAACTCCAAGGCCTTATGAAAACTAAATAGCACTCTGCTGCTGAGCTACATCCTGAGTTTGGTTTGTTTACATTTACTTAGTTTCTGCGTGTATATATGAATCTGTATATGTATCTGTAACAACATATCATAGCAAACGGAAATCAGAGGGCAGCTGACAGGAGCTGGGGCTTTACTTCCACCACATGGGCTCTAGGATCAAACTCAGGTTATTGGGCTTGACAGCAAAGTCCTTTTACCCACTGATCCGTCCCACTGGCCCCCAGACCTCTGTGTTTGTTTTATTTTGGTTTGGGGGGGGGTTGTTTTGTTTTGTTTTGGAAACTATAACTAAGACTGACTGGGCTTGAACTCACTGTGCAGCTCAAGATGGCTTCAAACTTGCAGTCCTCCAAGACTGGTTATTTTTATTTAACCTGTTTTACTAATGAGAAAAGTAAGGCAGAGGAAAGGTTAGGGAACATGCCTAGCCTGGTGGCTGCACAGCTGCAGGGTCAGGTTCCAACCCCCTGCGATCTGTGTTTAGAGTCAGTGCTCTGACAATACAGTAGTTTCACTGTACACTTCTTCAAACAGCATTGGGGGGGAGACGCCAGCCTTCCTAACAAGCACTGGTTTGCTAAAGAGAGTCTGAGTAAAATGACTTCGTTGACTGAAGAGAGCCTTTTGTTATCTGATAGGGAGGATGCTGAGGACTCCAGGTAAGTTGTTGTGGGGGGGGGGGGGGGGACACAGAAAGTATAGAATGGAAGGGCTGCGTGGTGAGTCTGAGCCAAGAGCTTCTTACTCAAGCAGAAGTCAGTTACAGCAGGAGATAGGCAAAGCCAGATCATAAACCTACTTGGTAATCATGAAGTCCAAATAGGAACTGTATGAAGCAGCTGTTTAATTGCACCGAGATAAGCTACCTGACAAATCTATCTTAAAGCAGAAATGGTTTTACATCTTGAAAATAAATAAATAAACCCATTGGCTGAAACCCCAGGTTCCCATCTCCATACCCGCAAGAGCCTTCCTCCTGGGATTAGAAATAAGCAGCTGTTAAGCTCCTATCTTTGACATAAATGGAGAGACAGTGGCAACTTTTACATTACTAAGTAGATTCTTTTTCTTTGCTTCATTGCCTGATTAACATATCTCCTTTCTGATTGACATATTCTATCTTTAGACAGATAATATATTCATCCTGTTACTTTCAAGTTTTGCTGGCCTAAGAGTATTTCTGTCTCGTGTGACTTTGCATATCTTCGTTCAGGTCTATGGTGTTACGGTGACTTAACTCTCTGAAGTACAATAATTTTCTTCTCATAAATTTCAAGTTTTTTGCTAAAGCATCACGCCAGCTACCTTGTGCTAATTAGATAACTCAGTACCAAACTGCCCTATGTTCCATTTTGCCAGTTAAAAGAAACAAGCTTATGTCATGGAGTCTCATCTGTAATTTGTAAATGAGTACTCCCAGTGTACATGAATTAAATTCACAGTTCCAGCTCAAGGGTTTAGTGAGTGTGTGTCAGATTCCCGTGGCCTTGACAGGCACCCCCTCCTTGTTCTATGTGGAGATCTTAAATGCTCCGTGACCTTTGCTCTTTTATTTCTCCGTGATGAAACTGCTCCTTTCACCTCCTTCCTTAAAAGCCCCAGTGTCAGGATTGTACCTTTTGAAATAGAGATTCTCCCGTCTCTAACTATGATTTCCTAATTTCCCAGGTCAGGAGAAAATTTCTTGTTGTCCTGCTGTGCTTTGTCACAGCAGGTCTGCCTTTTCATTTGGAACCGTCTTTGTCACTGCCATAGTAACAAATGGAAACATTGAGAACATTTTGTGACAGGCACTGTCATTGTTCCCAGTGAAAGTCTCTTCCCAGTAAATGAAACTGAGAAGAAAAATCATAAGAAATGATTATGAAAGGGGAGCTAACCAACATGTTCCCACTGGGTATCAGTGCCAGCCTATGTTAATATAATAGGATTTAGTCACATGTTTTGCAGGAACTATGCGTGGACCAAACCTACACATCATCTTTAGACTGAAAGGGATACACCTTTGACAGATGATCTTCATGCACCCCTCTGATAAAAGACCGGGGCCTCTCTCAAGAACCAGCAGCACTCTAGGGTGGCACAGGAATGGTCAAGAGCCACTTATGGTTTAAAACATTGTATTTTGAGAGCTAAAAACCCGTGCTACCTCTGAGTACTTTTGATGCTCAGAATTCCCATCATGGCTGTGACTGAGAGAATGCATTGCCTAAAAGGTGCCTGTTTAATATAAAAGACTTTTACAGCCATTTAGTGGTCACAGTGTAAATAACTATTCTGTTTTTCATCAAATAAAATTCCACCATCTCATTTGTATTTAGAAAATAATTTTTGTTTTGTTTTGTTTGCCTCCAGACCCAGTGAGATGGTTCAGTGTAGGCAGAGTCCCGTGCCCTGGGCACTGTGTCCAGATCACTAGGATGAGATGCCAAGCACCTTTTACCGGTGGAGCCATCTTCATCCCCTGTCCTTAGTTACTGCTCCATAGCCTTCACAAAGAAATGATACACAGTTCTTGTGGCTTGTGGTTTGTTTTGTTTTTAGTAATATAGCCACCGATAAGTTGCTTCTGCTCTGGATCTCCATTGGCCCTTGCTCATATAATCAGCTCAATTAAACTTTGTGGGCCACCCTCTACCTAAGAAAAAGAAAAGCAAACCATGGAAGTATAAGGCAGGCTGGTTGGGAAGAAGCAGAAGATCAGCAAGAGTGTGAGGGGGTAAGAATGGGGGCGTGAATGTGATCTGAATACATATGTGCGTGTATGAAATTGTCAAAAAAAACAATTCACAAGGGAGGAAAAATTAAATTCCTACACTCATTTTTATGTGCTACCACATTTCTTTGCTTTTCTACTTCGTCAACCAGAAATTAATGTGATGTGATGGGTGTTCAGTAGATGTTTTCCTCTGAACCTGTAAGCAAGCCCCACGTAAATACTTTTCTATATGAGAGTTGCCGTGGTCATGGTGTCTCTTCTCAGCAATAGAACACCGAGTCAGACAATGTATGACACCCTCCTGTGAGAATGGCCCTTACCGTCTTGTTCTTAAACAAATTCCCAGGTCATTATCGTCATGGTGGGGAGCAGAGTGGCTTGAAGACAGACGTGGTGTCGTAGACGTAGCTGAAAGTTCTACATCAAGACCATCGGGCAGCAGATTGAGACACTGGGTCTGACTTAAGCTTTTGAAACCCCAAAACCCACTCCCAGTAACATACTTCCTCCAACCAGGCCATACCTCCTAATTCCCCTCAAGTATTGCTACTCTCTGATGAGCAAACATTCAAATCTATGAGCCTGCCAGGCAGTGGTGGCACGAGCCTTTAATTCCAGGACTCCGGAGGCAAAAGCAGGCAGATCTTTGTGAGTTCAAGGCCATCCTGATCTACAAAGCCAATTCCAGGACAGCCAGAGCTGTCTCAAAAAACAACAAAACAAAAAATCTTTGAACCTATGGAGACTATTTTCATTCAAACTACCAAATACACCAAAGCTCAAACATTATGAGGCTTAGTTTTCCTAGATTTGGAGATAGTCAAGAGATGTTTATTCCAAGAAAAGTGATGGTGTTGTGAATAGACTTAATTTAGTGGCAGATGACCAGAGGTAACTTCCTAATTAAAATGACTAAGGTTCATTGTCTTTGGTGGACTGGAACTGGTTTGAATCTTAAAATGAACATTTCAGCTGCTATCACATGAATCTAGTTACATTCACCATAATTTATCTGATCCATACATCTGTAATAGTTAGGTTCTGATGCATGACTACCTCTACAACTTAGTGAGCTGAAACAAAAAAAAAAATCCACTTATTTAAATAAATCTTAGTTGGAAATTGGGCCTAACCTCCGCTGGGCAGTTCTTCCAGCCTTAGAGTCTGACGAGATTATGTAATATGTCTAGTCAAAGCCAATATTTAAACTAAAAAGTGACCTACAAGTCTCTGTACTACTTCCTATTACTTAGGAATATTAGGTTATGTCATGTCTTCCTTTCTTAGTGAGGAGAAATAGCCAGAGTGGTTTCTTGAGCACTGGTCTAAAGACTACTACCAGCCTCCAATATAACAGAGTGGTTGGTTGGTTGGTTGGTTGGTTGGTTGGTTGGTTGGAGCTCCTGGTCTTTTTCCTTTGACCACCCAGATGCTGAGATTACAGGCCTGTGCCAGCACTCCCAGTTCATGTTGCTAGGGATCAAGCCCAGGGCTTTCCAAATCCCCAGCCCACAGTGGTGAGGATTTATTGCTGTTATTGTTTTGGTTGGGTTCAGGTTTTGTCTTTCCTTCCTTCCATCCATATAAACCAGTTTGCTGATGAGGCAAGTACTACTACCTTCATTGCTCTTGGATACTCATCTCTGCCTTCTGAGGCTGGAGTTACGGGTAGGTTGCCATATACTCCTGGAATTTGGGGGTGGGAGGTTCTGGAGATAGGAACCCTTTCTTATACAACAAGCACTTTAACCACTAAGTCATCTCAGCTTTGTAACAGAGTTTTAAAATCAGTCACTATACATATCGATGGTGACAAGTTAATAAGTTTGTAAAGATAAATTTATTCCTTTTTATTTGAGAGGGGTTATCATGTGGTTGTCATCTCCAGACCCCTGTATTCAGTTTTGAGTCTTGTCCCTTTTGCTCATTGGGTGTGTAGTAATTGTATAGGCCTAATAGGTATCTTAGTAAGAGCAAGTCCTGCTCTCAAAGAGAACCGGAGTGTGAGTCCCAGCACCCATATCAGGATGCTTGCAACTTCCCATAATTCCCACTCCGAGGACTCTGGTGCCCTCTTCTGGTCTCTTCTGAAACCTATATGAATGTGTACACACACACACACACACACACACACACACACACACACCCCACCAGAGGTCTGAATCAACACCATCACCAAAATAGCATATAAGAAGCTTTTTTCACTTCAGAAATATGCAATGTATGAATACCCCAACCTAATTGGGCAGTTAGACTTCTTTCTTTCTCCTTTTTTTTTTTTTTTTGAGACCATCTTACTAAATCCTGTCTGCCTGAAACTCAACAATGTCTACTTGCCTCTGCTTCCCAAATGCTGGGGTTTGAGGTAGGCACCATCATGTCCCACCAACATCGACATTGTATAAAGTTGAGAATTATGTGTTTTTGTATCTGGCTCATCACTTGGCAAGTTTAAAATGTGTCATTTGGTACCCTTAAGTATTTGGGATCATCTTGCTAGGAGTGATTGTCAGGCATAAGCTACTGCAATGTATGAAGTGCTGTAATTTGTCACTGTGCTTATGACTTAGGGCATAGGAGCAGTCATGTCTACTGCTGCCTAACACCAGCAGCCATGGCCTTGCCTCATCAGCTGATCTATACGTCAGCCACAGTGGGCGGCAGCTGTGGCTATTTCTCCTTTTCTTCCTCCTCATCTCTCTGAGTGAAGATTTCATGTAGTCCAGACATCTTAAACTCACTGTGCAGCCAACACGTAGCTTGGACTCAGGGTCCAGTGCTTGGATCCCAGGTGCACCACCATACTCGGGTCAAACCCTGGGCCTTGTTCATGTTGACATGTTGTGTTATAACACATCCCCAAGGGCAGGGATTTGTTATTTCAGATATCCCACACAACAGGTATCCATTTCTAGTCACAATGGGAATAAGTCTCAAGGAGACACTGAATGTTGAAGCTTCATAGCTAAAGTAAAGGCCGTGTGTATAGTGTGCCCTTACCTCTCAGTGCACACTTTATGAGTGTGTGTGGGTGTTATGCTGGACTCTAAGGACCTCTGCTCTCAGCCAACAGATCAGCCCTTGCACCAATACACACCAGTTAAACTTCGGTTTTCATTGTGTAAGTACCTGCTGTGCCAGACCTAACGCTGGCAGACACCATAGCTTTTTGTGTTCATAGAACTCGGTGTTTGTTGATTTCTTTTTCCCTGAACAGTTTGCCTTATGTACAGACAAGTAACATGGATTCACACCTAGTTGGTAGTTGCGTTGTAGAACTAGATTCTACTGACTAGACTGCAAAGGAAATAGGGAGGAAGGTTTACATGTGAGTGAGCGCCCCTCACACCAAGGAGACCATTATTTTCACATCTGGATACTCTGAGCTAGCCAAATGGAAGTAGGAATTTCCTGCCAGATGTTACTTCCTTGAGCAACCTGTGGCCAGGGGATCTGAGCCCTGGTTTGCTAAAGCCGTACCCATGATGCAAGCTCACGCTAATGGGTAGCAGACGTGGCTTATCTGCCACCACTGAAGCCGAGAAGGTTTGCTGTTGTGCAGCGCAGGAACATCCAAGGCCTAATTTTCAAGGCACAGCATCAGTCTCATGGGAATTGTTTCAACAGTGAACATTGATTTGAAATTGCAGAGTGTAAATGATAACAGTTTCATTAATAAAAACATGCCACGGGCATCACACATGACTTAAGGTCATTTAATAAAGTCAGTTTATGACAGATATTTTTTAAAGAAGCAGTCTGAAATGTTATGAAAAATTATATTTATGTGAATTTTCTCTTCCAAGTCGACAGAATTAGGAAGTAAAATACCATTCAGAGAAGCTGTGCACAGAAAGTAGAAACACTTTATCCAGTTGAAACAAGCAGCATTGTTGAGGGAGGAAAAAGACTGCACATGATCTCCCTGCTGCTGGCCTCCTCTGTAAGGGGGAATATTGACGTTTACCAGGCTGTTTGCTCCAGCTTTCTGATCTCCTGCAGTTTATTTTTATAACAACCTTATCGATGGGCCTCTTACCCAGCTCTCTAGGTTTAACTGAGTTGAGTCGATTTGTTACCACAGCTTCAAGTAGCTGTTACAGAACAAGCAAGACATCCTAATAAAGCTGTAAACGTGTTTACTCAAACAGAGTATTGATTTTACTTGGAGAGGGAGAAGCTGATGCTTAGCACAGTGTCAGGGTGGGTGGATTTCACTGCGGTTTTTCATTGTCATCTGTCATGGTTCTGAGACCCCAAGGAAAGCCATCGGAGGATAATTAGAAGTAGCAGAGATTTAACCCCTAAAAATCAGTTAACCATGGGGGGTGGAGGTCTGTAGCTAATTAGCTTTTATTAAAAGTTTCTCCTAGTAATAATAACTCAGAACTTTGAACGGTATCTTTAGGTAGAGCAGGATCCCAAGGTTGTGACTTGTTAAATGAGTGAATGTAATAGCTACAGGTACCTTTGGCTCTTCTCATTATGGTAATTAGACCCATCAGAACTAAAGCCCATGCAAGGACAGAGAGCTGTAGATGATTTCCCTGAAAAGTCAGCATTAAGGAATTGGCAAGCCATTCAGATATAATGAAGCCATGTCTCTGAGGAAGACAAAATATATGCACCAACTTCTAGAGGGCTCTTTCGTGTTTTGTCCTGCACCATGACCACACGTATGAAAACACCAACACCACGTTCTATTTCTAAATGTATTTCTTTTTTGTTTGGAATTGGGGAGAGACTTCTTGTTGTTGTTGTTGTTGTTGTTGTTGTTGTTGTTGTTGTTGTTGTTGTGTTTGCTTGCTTGTTTGGGTGTAGGGCTTTTGTTTGTTTTGAGATGATCTCATTTAATGGCCTAGGCTGATCTGGAACTACCACACTTGGCTAAATACTTACAGTAAAATAGATTCTAAGATATTTCTGCTTACTTTTCAAGTTGTGTGTGTGTGTGTGTGTGTGTGTGTGTGTGTGTGTGTGTGTGTTCGCGCACGCACACACACCATGGTGTCCATGTAGAGGTCATAAGACAGCATTGTACACTCAGCTCCCTCCTTCCACTTTTATGTGGGGTCCCATTATTGAACTCAGGTCAATAGACTTTAGTGACAAGTGCTTTTACCCTATGAGCCATCTCTGGGGCCTCTTCATTGTAATCTTAATGATGAAGGTTAATGTACATCAAACCAAAGTGGAGTCATAGTAAAAAGACCTGCATTAGCTTCAGACCGCATGAAAGGCTTCTGTATAAACACACCACCCACCTGCCATCTTGCAAATAGCTAGACATTACAGTTGGGTGGGGCCTGTGTAGGCAGGCACATAGAACAATGAACATAAGATAAAAATGTATTAAGAATGAGCTTGACCACTCAGCGTGTGTTCACACAGCTCCACTAGTTTGTTAAGTGTTTCACGGGAAACTCCTCATGCCTCTGGCATTGCTCCTGCCTACGTGGCCGGTGTAGATGAGGAGATCTAGTGGATGCCCAGTTCTAAGGTCTGGAGTAACAAACAGGCTGTCAGAAGACAGCAAGAGGATGTTGTGGGTTCTTTGAACTGGTGTTGTGTGTTTATTCTTGTTATGTAGTGTCCCACGCCAGATAACACCCTAAGTTAAATCTTTAAGCCATCAAGTAGCATGTTGTTAGCTTTTGTTACATTAATGGGGGCCACGAGGGCTCACACTCTTTATATGTCAGAAGGAGAGGAGGAAATCAGCTTTCGACAGTTACGTTTAGATCTCTTCCTCTGTACTAAAGTATTTGATGAGAGAGAAGAAAGGAAGACGTGGGTTTATGATTCAGAAGAAGTCGTTTTCATATATGAGCGCAGTATGAGGAAGCTGAGCATGCAGAGGGGGAGGTGCAGCGGGCATCACATGTTAACCTCAGGGCACTTACTCTATATGTCCTTCGTCAACGGTAACGGCAGTCCATTTCAAGTCAGGAAATGCTGAGGAAGGTAAGGAGGCTAGCTCATGAGCATAAAGACTCTAGAACTCAGATTCAAACCGTAGCTAGAGGCTGGAGTGCTGGCTCAGTGGTTGGGAGCATCTGCCCCTCTTCCGAGAACCCAGATTCAATTCCCAGCTCCCACATGCTGTTCCTAACTTTCTGAAACCCCAGATTCAGAAGGTACTACAACCTCTTCTGGCCTCCAAGGACACCAGGAATGTATGGTGCAGACATTCGTACATTCAGGCAAAACACTCATCCATGTTAAGAAATGAAATGAATTATTATAGTTTTAAAAAGCAATAACTAAACAGATGTTTGATTTCTCAGCCCCATCAGTAACCACCTCTGGAAACATTCTCATTTGAAATTTTCCCTCCAAAATTCAAGTGTTGCCAGTACAATAATATTAAGAGGTTGGGCCTTAATGGCTGAATAGATAGATCACTAATGGAATTAAAGAGGGTCAGGGGCTAATTGTTGTAGTTCAGTAATACAGTGTCTTCCAAGCATGTGTAAGGTTCTGGTTTCAATACCTAAGATGATGGTGATGGTGATGGTGATGGTGATGGTGATGGTGATGATGATGATGATGATGGTAATGGTAATGATGATGGTAATGGTAATGATGATGGTGATGATGATGGTGATGATGATGATGGTGATGATGATGATGATGATATAGACTAAAAAGAGGCTTCAGACAAGCTGTGGTTCTCTCTTCTCCCCTCTAGCTTCCTCCATGTTAAATAGGACAAGACATTTACCCAACCAACTGGCAGCAGCTTGACCTGGGATCCCCATTTCAACTATTAAACAAAATGGCTATTCTCCATCCGTTATCTCGGGCATTCAGTTATCATAATACAAACAGGCAAGAGCAAGTCTATGGACGAATAACTTAACATCGCTAAGCCTTGTTTTCCTCAACTATAGACAGAAAGATGAGTGTCTACCCCGTTTGCTCTTTTGTGATGATGAAATGAAGTAATGTTTACAGAGCATGGTGCCTGACCCACAGAGAGGGTTATCAGTTAGAGCTGTTAACCTGTTACAAGAGGAATCTCAAGCGAGAAGCAGAACTGGAGGTCTTCACTGGATGGAACCAGATGCTAACTATAGACCTGGGCCAGCAGCAGGCTGTCATGAGCACATCTCTCTTGGGCAGGCTGTTTGCCTGTCTACGTCCAGTCTCGTAGCCAGCCTCCTGGACGACTGCTCTTTCTGGGCTTACGTACGTTTCACAATCGAACCATAACCTGGAACTCAGATGTCTGTGGTGGGCTTGCGTGATACAGACCCACTGTTCCAAGCACAGCGCTTTGAGAAGCATCCTAAGATGCTCCAGGGGGCTCTGCTGAGTCTCTCTGGTAACATTTTCTCTCTTCTGCCAGAATTGCCTGACTATAGGTACCGTATCAAAGCTCAACTGTATGAGAACCACATCACATCACTGGCCAACCTTTGCCTTTCTTGCCATGCCTTCAACACCGCTGATCTCTTATGGCTCTCCAACATGTAACTTTGCTAAATGCTTCCTTACTTTCTTCTGATGTAATGCCTGTCCTTACAGCACCCACCAAGGCTCTGTTCATGACACCAGTCCAGGAAGCATTCCTTAATTTCTTCAGATACACATTTTCTTTTCTCCTGAAGGAGAAAAATCTAAGACACTCTATATTATTTGTCTTTGAATTCCTTGGTATGTAGCCCAATACCTAGATATTCAGATATAGAACCTTTACAAAAATAGAGCCTTTGAGTTACAGCCTCACCTGCTGTGTGGCACCTTGGATCTGGTGTCTACTGGTGCAGGAGGTGAGAAGGGTGAGCAGGTGGAATCTGTTTTGGGGGTTGTTTGGTTTGGCTTGTTTGTTTGTTTGTTTGTTTGTTTGTTTGTTTTGATACAAGTTCCCCAGGCATGGCACTGTGTATCTTTAATTCTAACAACAGAAATGGGTGGTTCTCTGTGATCAAGGATACCCACGACTAGAGAGGATGGAAGGATGGATGGATGGATGGATGGATGGATGGATGGATGGATAGATGGATGGAAAGAGAAAAGAAAAGACAGAGTCTCACTCAGTAGCCCACACTAGCCTGGAGCTCATTATTTAATTAGCTACCGAACCCACCTTTTAAAGGGCAGGTGTCTTTCTTAAAATAAAGAACTGGAAAACTAATTTGACCTGAAAATGGCAGAGAGCAGTGTGTGTGCACACACATGTAGCCAGGCTACTGCTTGCTAAAATATCGTATCAGGTTTGCTTTAATTGCATAGTAATGCCTTTAAGAACAAAGGTAATTACATGATAACTTGTGTTACTACTCCCACATTATCTCTTAATAACTATGTAATTAACTTGTCACTACTGTACAGTGTGAAGTTTGATATTACTCACATATAAAAAGCACCGATAACTTCAGTGAGCGCGCTGGAGTGAGGCCAGGGACAAAGGCAGTGTGGAAATCACATCAGAGCAGTCAGGAGAGCAAATGATTAACTGGATCATTGTATCTGTCCAGAGAACGGACATCAAGGCCACAGCCAACAGCTGCAGAGCTGGGGTTGAATCACGTGACTTTCCGAAGCTGGGGGCTGTTTGGCTATGGTGAGGATCTTACTATGTCTTCTAAGCTAGACCGGAACTGACTTCTCCCTGCCTCGGTCTCCTAGTGCCTGGGATCACGAGCAGGCACCACTATGCCTGGGTCAAAATTAAAAACAATAATAATGGAAAGTCCGGCTAAATGGGGAGGCAGGCACCTGTAAGCCCCTGGGAAGACCAGGGATCCAAAACGATCTCAGCCAGAGAGGGAACATCTGGGCCATGTGAGATGCTGTCTAGAACAGAGAGGAAGACATTTCTCTTCTTGTCTCACCAGCATCTTGAGTTTGTGGCATGCTTGGCAAAGATGTGCAGCACCAGAAACTCTGATTCACTGCTGGTGAAAGGAAAACTAGGATGGCCACTTGGGGATACAGTCTGGCAGCTCCTTACACACTACACATATGCTTACCATATGATCCAGCAATTGTGTTCCTTGGCTGCCCAAATGAGCTGAAAACTTACGTCTGCACAAAAACCTGTACACAAACGTGTATAGCAGTTTTACCCATAAATGACAAGACTAAGAAGCAACCAGCGTGAGTGCACAAGCCATGGTACGTACTGCTAAATACGACTAAGCCAGTAAGAGGAGGTGAACGGGGGCTGCGGCGATCAGTCACTCTCGCAGAGGACCCAAGTTTGACTGCAGTTTACAACCCTCCGTGACTCCAGACCTGGGGATCTGATTCCCTCATCCAGCCTCCAAGGGCACCAGGCACATGGTACACAAGTATACACACAAGCAATAACACCCGCACACGTGAAAATAAATGTTAAAAAAGAAGAAATGGGTGAGCAGGGCTGACAAAGTGGCTCACTGGGTAAAGGTGCCTGCCACGGAGCCTGCGCGCCTGACTTCAATACTCAGATCCCTGCACATACTTCAGGGCACAACACACCCACCCTCACCCACGATTAATGAATTAATGTAAAAAAGTAAACATTGCTAAAGTAGTCAGTTTCACATTACGTGCATTTTTCAAGGCCCAGAAGCATATTAGAAGGTCAGTGTGTTGGCACATGCCTGCAAACCCATCACGGGGAGGTACAAATAGGTGGACCACTGTGAGTGTGAGGCCAGCCTGTTCTACAGAGGTTGTTCCAGACCAGCCAGGGCTGCACAGTTGAGACCCTGTCTGAAGCGGGGAGGCCTAGGCCATTCATATTATAAAGGAATTCCCTATCCTTTTTAAATACAAACATGCACATTAAGTAACTATACATTCTTTATGATTAATAAAGACTACTTTTTGAAGGTCCCACTTATAAGTGGTTATATATTATCTGTAGTTCATCTTCGCTGGTTTTTAAAAGTAGTTTATTGAAAAGCTGATACTCTCCAGGGGCCGAAGGCCTTAGCTTTGGTCAGCATCCAGGTTCTCCTTGTCAGAGAGCGCTGTGGTCAGCATCCAGGTTCTCCTTGTCAGAGAGCGCTGTGGTGCCTTCAGCAACCAGTTCTCTCAGAAGGAGGGTGGCGGCACTTAGCCTCACAGAATGGTCCACAGCATAAGCTTTTCTCACAAAGATCATGGCAGGAAGAATGAGGAAAACAGATGTTGCTCATAAGAGTTCTAATAGACGTGTTTCCATTGTAAGCTGATCCCACTCTGAACCTGGCGTCTGCCCTGTGTGCTGTGTGGGCCGAACATTTCAGTCTCAGAGTTTGGCAGAAAGTTTATACTGACCTTTGCCTGTTACCTGAAAACCGTGATAAAAACACTCTTGAGAGAAGGAGTTCACATTCTTCCAGAGACACCGTTCTATTAGCCAAATTAATTCTCTTATGTATTTGGGCTAACATTTTATCAAATGCGGAGGTTTCCCAGGCCTGGCTGGGGGAAAGAGGAAGGACATAAATCTGGTGCGATCTCTACAGGTCATTGTAGCACAGCTTCAAATTAACCTCCAACTCCACCCTGCTCCCTAGGCTGCCCTGGGCCTCAGGGAAGGCCCGGAAGTCTGCTTGCAGAACAGTTTCTCATTATCCTGTCCTGAGCCTTTGAGCACTGAGACAGCTCAGGCTCCCCGGGGGCAGTAGCGCAGGTTTTTCTGGTTTTGATCTGTCTTATTAGTTCCTTTTTCCTTCCTGCCTTTCTTCCTTCCTCCCTTCCTTCCTTCCTTCCCTCCCCACCTCCCTTCCTTCCTCTCCTTTCTCCTGTGTTAAAGTGCAGTTTTATAATCTTTGACATGCCACATACCATTCCCTGTGAGTATATCCACCATTCCACGCCTGTCCACATTGTCTCCTGCCCCATCTCATCCACTTGGATCGCCTCCACTTGGAAATGGCTACGGTGAAGCTGCTGTGAGCATTCAATTCGCTCACAGTCCAGCAAGTCTGTTCATTTACCCTGAGCAAACAGCTAGAAATAAAATGAGTCATACGGTAGGTAAATTTAACTCCCTCAAACAATATTTGTTCTCATTTTATATGTACGAGTGCTTGACTGCATGTATGTCTGTGCGCCACATACATGCCTGGTGCCCTAGAAGGCCAGAAGAGGGCATTGGATTCCCTGGGACTAGAGTTAGCACACAGTTGCAAGTTGCCATGTGGGTGCTGGGAATGGAACCATGGTCCTCTGGAAGAACAGCCTATGTTTTTTTTTTTTACCATTGAGCCATGTCTCCAGCCCCAAAGCTACCTTTTTCAAGCACTGATAAATTGTTTTCCAAAGTGGGCCTATCATTTTACATTCCCTGGGGCTGGTAAGATGGCTCACTGGGTAAAGGCACTTGCTGAGCAAGCCTGGCAACCTGAACTCAGCCCCTGACCTCACGTAGAGATGGAAGGAAAGAACCGTCGACAAGTTGTCCTCGGAGGCCCGTGTGCCTGCACGAGTCATGCACTCAGGCAAGAATAGTGAGGTCTCCTTCTCGTTCCCTGCGCCAGTGTGCTTAGGGCTCAGGTGCGTTACTTCGGTTCTGAGCGACAAGCCTGTGATAGGTAATGATGCTGTGCCCTGTGTGAATTTGGCGTCTGTTTCTCTTTGCGGGTTTTGTTTTTCCTTTGTTATCTATTGAATTATTTCTCGTACAAAGCGATTTTGATGAAATCCAAATTATTCTGTCTTTTGTACAAGACTTGTACCGGAGGGGGAGGGAGGACACGGGGGGGGGGGGATGTCACCGTGGCAGAGAACTTCTGAAGTTAGCATCAGCAGACCCAAAGTCACAAAGATTTCTCAGTTGCTCTGGGGTTGAGGATCCCAAACGAAGGCTCATGCCTCTCTTCAGCTGAGCCTTCATTTGGGATCCTCCAGCTTTTCTAAAGTCCTGGTAACAGCTGCCAAGTTCCACAGGACTCTTAAACTCAGTCTATGTGGGCAGGGCTTTTGTTAATGTTACTGTTTCAGCTTGGGGCAGTCTTCTGTCCCCCAGGCAGGTCTCAATCTTGACTGAGTGGCTGAGAATGACCTTGAACTCTGTACCTTGTTAACTCCAGCTCCTAAGGGCTAGGATTAAAGGATGTGCTGCCCTGCTGTGCCAAAATAGTCTGGGAATTCTGGCTGATGGCAGTATTGGATACTGTAGAGGGCTTATCTGCGTCCCTGCTTCAACCCACCAGATGGAAGCGACACTTTCCAACTCTTTTTTTATACTTGTTTGCATATATGGGTACTTTGTCTGCATGTACATTTGATACCAGAAGAGAGCATCACATAGTTGTGAGTTGCCAAGCGGGTGCTAGGAATTGAACTCAGAACCTTGGGAAGAGCAGTGTCTGCCCCTAACCACTGAGCCATCCCTCCAGTCCCCTTTCCAAGTCTTTCTGAGGAAAGTGGTGAGATAGGCTCTCACTGCATAGTCCTGGCTGACTAGCACTCCCTGTGGGTCAGGGCGGCCTCAGACTCACAGAGGACCACCTGCCTCTGCTTTCTGACTGTTGGGCCTAAAGGATGTGTCACCACTCATGGTCACACCTATTTAGAGTCATAAGCATAGACAGTCTTGCCCCCTTCAGATACTGACAGGACTTCCTCTTCACCTCAGAGGCTCACTCTGCTCCGGGAAAGTCTCCATGAGAGTGCCGAGGAGTACGTGGGCTGGGCAGGTGGTGCTAAACCTGTGATTCTAGCGTCCAGGAGGATGGGGCAGGAAGAGGTAGAGTTGGGTGAGTGAGGCTACCCTAAGCTACATCGCGAAGCCTTGCCAAACGGGACATGAACAGATATTCTTGCTTCGTGTCTGGTCTTAAGGAAAAAATGAAACATTCATTTTCACTTTACAATATTAGCAATAAATTTTTATAGATTTCTTTCTCGGTTGGAAAAATTCCCTTCTGTTCCTATTAAAATTAAGAATAGATATGAGATGTTGTCAGATGTTTTTTCTGTGTGTATTAGAATGGTCTAAGGTCTTCATACTCAGTTTAACATAGTATGTCAGTATCTAAAAATATTAATCCAACCTTAAGAGCTTGAGACAGCACCACTTTATCATAGGCTTTATCATATTTTAGTTTGTGCGAGTGCGCATGCGTGAGTGTGAGGGTGGGCGTGTGCACATATGCCATGCCACCTGTATGGAAGTTAGAGAAGAACTTTCAGGAGTCAGTTCTGCTATAATGGGGTCAGGAAACTGAACTCAGGTTATCAAGTGTGCAGGGCAACCACTTTCATTTCTTATTATCTTGTTGGGGGACCCGGGGTCCCCATGACTAAGCTGGAGCTCACTACGCACACCAGGCTGTCCTCAGACTCACAAATTCCATCTGCCTCTCGCCCCTGAGCGCTGGGATGACGTGTGTCCCACCACACCAGGCCTCTGCTTTTTTTTTTTTTTTTAATTGGGTGTTTTTGTTTTGTTTTGTTTTTATGCATATGTTTTGCCTGCCTATATGAAAGTACATCACACAGAGGCCAGAAGAGGGCGCCAGATCCTCTGGGACTGGAGTTTTGAGTTTGTGAGCAGCTGTGTAGGTGCTGGGAACTAAATTCAGAACTTTGCAAGCCCAGCAAGTGCTCTTATCCTCAAAGCTACCTCTCCGGCCCCCTGTTGTCGTTTTTTTAAAAGTGTGGTTTTGTTTGATTTGCTCAGATTCCCTTCAGAGCGCTTCCATCATTTCTAGATACTGTCCCTGTATTGGTAAGGAGGAGTGAGTGTTGTTTGTCAGGATTGAAGTGCAAAGTGCTTCCTTCTTGTAGTTTTCTAGAGTCTCTCCAGCGTTGGTATGTTCTTCTTAACCATTCTGTGGAATTCACAGTGACACCGTGTGACCGTGGCCTTTGGTAAGAAGCAGTTCAGTGTAGATCTGAGCACTGACAGTAAGAACGGGTTCGTTCACACGAAGAATGCCCTGGGATACTCTGTAAGAAGCTTTCTGAGAAAGGGTCTTGTTATATAGTCCTGCTGCCCTGGAAGTCAGAGACCTGCCTGCCTCTGCCCCACCCCCACCGTGGCTTCTACTTACAGTGGCCACAATCAGGCCAAGTGAGCTTTGACAACTGTGTACCCAGGAAAGTGTGGTTCACCTGATGGGGCAGGTCTGTGGCTTACATTGCTCATAGTGCTTCTGAATGATCCCGTCATGTACAATGCCCATGGTGACACCGCCACTCCTCCCTGAGTTATACTGTCCTTTGTCTCCGTCTGTCTGAAACTATATTTGTTTCACCTTCCTCACACTCACTGTCCATCTTCTCAGCCCCATGATGGAAGACAGACCTGGGTTGTCCACCTTGTGTGTGACTTGATAACCAGGCATAACCAAGTGGAGTCATTTCTATTTCTCCTCATTTGTTCCTCCCTTTGTGGCTGATTGTCTTAGTCACGGTATCTACTCCTGCAAAACATCATGACCAAGAAGCAAGTTGGGGAGGAAAGGGTTTATTCAGCTTACACTTCCACATTGCTGTTCATCACCAAAGGAAGTCAGGACTGGAACCCAAGCAGATCAGAAAGCAGGAGCTGATGCAGAGGCCATGGAGGGATGCCACTTACTGGCTTGCTTCCCCTGACTTGCTCAGCCTGCTTTCTTACAGAACCCAGGTCTTCCAGCCCAGGGATGGCACCACCCACAATGGACTGGGCCCTCCTCCCTTGATCACTAGTTGAGAAAATGCCTTCCAGCTGGATCTCATGGAGGCATTTCCTCAAGTGAGGCTCCTTTCTCTGTGATAGCTCCAGTTTGTGTCAAGTTGACACAAAACCAGCCAGTACACTGATGTATAATATTTGACGAGTTTGGTTTCATATCATTTGTCTTTATTTCAACTGTTTCTAGAGGGAGCACAAACCTGACTCCTTCTATTCCATCCTAGAGAGAAGCTGTCTGCAGTGCAGTTTCTGCAGTTGGCTATGTTAATGTCAGACTGGTGTGTATTGCCCAACTGTCAGGTCAGTGCAGGGCAGTGCTAACTCTGAAAGAACACCTTCTCTCTCTCTCTCTCTCTCTCTCTCTCTCTCTCTCTCTCTCTCTCTCTCTCTCTCTCTCCCCCCCCCCCCTCTCCTCTCCTCTCCACAGATTGTTGTTTTTTAAAACAGACTCTCCCACAGCTCAGGCAGACCTGAATTCTTAGTGGTACCTAGGATGCCTGAGGTCCTGACTCTCCTGTCTGCTGAGATTGCAGGTGCCCACTGGCATGCCGACAGCCCGCTGCATCTCTCTGAGGAGATGGTAGGGTGCTCTTGAAATAGCATTATAGTAGGAATAACAACATAGAAGCAGTCCATAAGGAAGGGAGAGAGTTAAACCATAACTTTATCAATAAAGGCTCCATGTGATACATTTCAGTGGTGCTTGCTGTGGGCTCTTCCTGTGAGTGTGTGTGGTGTGTGTCTCAGACTTCATTACTCTGACACAGAGCTTCAGTGAGGCCGGGCGGGTTTGTCTCTCACATGCAGAGGAGGCAGGAGACCAGAGCAGCTCACGGCATCTGGGAAGCAAAGGACATCTGCAACGTCCACTTCTCTCTCTTCCCTGTATCAGTCACTGAGGCCCGCACTGCCTCCTAGGTGGTGCAGCCCACAGACAGGGCAAATGCTGCTCCCACAGTTATGGCCAACCCTGAGACCAACTCTGCTGGTGCCCTCGGAACCTCCCCATCCATCAAGTTGACAGTCAAGATTAACCATTATGGTGACACTTAGAGACCAGAGTCACTGGGGGCAGCTGAGCCCTTGGCATTGCTGAGCTCTTACACAGCACTCACGCTCCTTACGTCTGTTCTAGGGTTTCTGTCTCAACTGGTCTCTGACAAGCCTCTGACGGAATGCATCCGCGCCGGCCACTATGCAGCGAGCGTCATAATTAGGCGAACTGGCTGTACTTTTCCTGAGAAGCCAGACTTCCACTGATAGAAGAAAGAGAACGCAGGCTGTGGAGTGGAGACTGCAGTGGCCACGTCCTGAGTGTTCCTGCCATAAGAAAGAAATTATCTTCTGTCTTTGCCCACCCTGATTCTCATTATTAACCTAGAGGGCTCAGTGCTACTCCTAGAACCTTTAGTCTCTCAAAATCTGGGGAAAATGTTTATTTCCATAGTTACTGCCTCAATGTCAAACAGGTATACAACATTTCAGTAGAAACTCAAATTTCATTTTCAATTGTTTGTAAACTCATCAGTATTTAGTAAATTGATCTTTTTTTATATTTCTGCTTCTAATGCAGGTACAATTTAATATAATAGACTTTTTAAAGAAATTAATGCTAACATCATTCTTGAGCTTTTTATATAAATATATTTAATTTGGAAGCGTGTGTGCACACGTCATATATATATATATATATACATATATATACATATATACCTGATAATTGTCAAATAAGGTACAGCAATGTTAAATAACACCAAATTACTCTGCATAAGTTCTTACGTGTGCTTCAGACACCTGATGGACTTGGGACAACTGATTAATCCCCAACTTTGCATTATGTTCAGATTGTAACCTTCTGCTCACTGATGGTACTCTGTAATTTGATACAAATAAAAATTGTCATATAGGGATTTTTTTCTGTCTTGCTTGTGCTGAATAAAATAAGGAAGAAAGGGTGTTGGGATCTCACTGTGTAGCGCTGTACGGCCTAGAATTCTCTGCGTAGATCAGGGTGGCCTCCAACTCACAGAGGTCCACTTGCCTCTGCCTCACCACCCTGGTATTGTGTAACCTTTACAAACTCCAAAACAGTTGCAGAGTTTCCCGTTCCCTCTGGCTGTTGTCTAATCCTAGCACTTGGAAAACTGAGGCAGATGACCACCAGACCATCCAGGTGATCTCAGGGCCAGCCTGGGCTACTTCATAAAACAAAAGGATATTTTTGCACTGCCTTCAGAGTGTGTTACAGTTCCAACTTCACATCCTTAGTCCAACACTCATCACTGCCTGTCTCCATGATCACAGACAGACTACTGAAGGGACCATGTTTGTGGGGGATTGGGGTTTGCTTGTGTGTGGGTGTGCAGTTGTTGGTGTGAGTATGCATGTGTTGGTGGGAGTGCATATGTGTTGGTGGGAGTGCACATGTGTTGGTGAGAGTGCACATGTGTTGGTGGAAGTGTGCATGTGTTGGTGGGAGTGTACGTGTAAACTCAGGTGCAAGCATATGTATGTGGGGACCAGAAGTCGGCATCAGATGCCCTTCATCTGGTTCCCACCCCGATTGTTGAGACAGGGTTTCTTCTCAGCCTGGAACTTGATTATACTGAGCTGGGCAGCCCCAGATCTACCTGTCTCTGTCTCCGCAACAGGCACTGGGGTTACAAGCATGCATGACTAACCCTGGCTTTTATAGGGGACTCCACATCTATGCTGCCTCTGTGGGGATAAAGCCTTCGGCAGGTGAACAAGACAAGAGCATGGTATGGTTGCAGGGTATCTGGTACTTCTGACTTTTTGAGGCACCCCAAATTGGTTTCTGTAATAGCTGTACCCCTTGAGATTCCTACTAGCACCACACAAGGTTTCCAGTGTCCCCAAATCCTCGCCTGCTGACACTTGTTACTCTACAGTGTTTGCACCCGTCATAGTGGGTGTGAATGGTCCTGACTGATTTCTCCAATGTCCGTCAGGGCAGTGCACCTCTTCATATGCTGTTGGCTCTGGTGTCACTCGTCCAGCTTGTTGTAGTTTCAGATCCTTTCTGATCGGTAAGTGGACAGTGCATCTTAATAAGTTCTGTTTTCAACATACTCCATATGAAATTCCACCATATGAAGTACTAATACTTTCTCCCATCACATAGATTGTCTTTTCTGTTTCTAGAGCTGTTCTGTTCAGTTTTTTGGGTGTTTTGTTTTGTTGTTGTTACTTGTGGCCCTGGCATCATGTCTAAGAAGCCAGTGCTGAACCCAAGTCAGAATATTTACTTCTGCGTTTTATCCTAAGGGTTAAGAACACTGGCTGCTCTTCCAGAGGGACTCAGCACAGCAGGACAGCTCACAGTTGTCTGACTCCGGCCTCCATGGATCAATACTGCCCACATACGGTACACAGACATATGCCGGCAAAACACACATGCACATAAAATGAAACAAGCCTTTTTTAAAAGAACAGTTTGGGAGAGTGTAAGTATATGGTTATCATTTCTCTTCAGAGATCCTGGCTTGGTGTAAAAACAAGCCTGGTCTACATAGCAAGTTTTAGGCCAGCCAAGACTATGCAATGAGATCTGTCTTATATGTAGATATCATGTATATGTGGATATTACATGTGTGTGAGAGAGCCCGTGGGTTTTAAAGCCATCATACTTTTACCTGTACTTCAGCAGCACACATAGCAAGATATAGAGAAGAGTCACATGATCCCTGTACAAAGATGACACACACACTTGTAAAGGATTCCATATTCATAAATATATATTATTAAATGTAAATACACACATATATTTACCTTTTGTAGGCAACATTGAAATTCTATGAGACTATAAGTCATAGTCTCTTATGTATAACCCAAACCTGCTGGGATCACAGATGTGCACCACTATACGGGGCCTCTGGTCTCTACTTCCTAAGAGATCACCTGTTGGCTTTTCTGTTGTTGGTGGCAGATGGCCCCCTGTATAGTATATAGGGATTTCAGAAAGCTGCCCCCAGCCCTCAGTGGGGCTCTGCTTGTTAAGAGGCTCTGGGGGAAAGATTTTACTAACAAACTGTTTCACAGTAAAGGTCAAACACAGTTCTTTGCAGTGGGAGGGCATGAGGTTCCTTTTCATTTTTTGACTGATAGCCTGATATCAGTGGTACCTTGGGTCCTTCTTGAGCTTGGGTCTCTCCTGCCCTCCTCCATTGCTTCCAGCTCGCCTTCATAGGCTCCTGTGACTAGACCAAGGCTCCCTAGATATTCCAGTCGAGTCTTCTCTTAAGGTCGGACCCTCAGTTCGTCTGCAGTATGTATGCTTGCAGCTCTGCCACACTCACAGGCTACAGGGATTGGGGCCCAGACATATCTGTGGAACTTGTGAGCCTTTCAAAGCTATAGGACAGTCCAGCCTCACCCTTTCCTGCAGTGTGGGAGACAGTCTGGTCTTTTCTAAGAAAATAAACTGCAGACACCGTTACACCCCAAACTTACATGGACAACCATCCCTCCTGTGGTGCTGGTATCAGGGTCGGGTACAGTCATCTGCTGGTTTAAGACGTGAGACTGCGTAAGTGGCGCTTGCTTAGAAAGCTGGCTTTGTGTGTATGTTCCTGATGAGACAGGACGGAAACTGGGATGCCAGGGGACAGAACATGGCGCGGCAGCCTGGTAATCATAGGAAGGTCTTCAAGGTGAAGCCACTGAGGCTTGAAAGTCTTTGGGATACGGGAGCAACTTTACAGAATTTCAATGTTGCCTACAAAAGGTAAATATATGTGTGTATTTACATTTAATAATATATATTTATGAATATGGAATCCTTGACAAGTGTGTGTGTCATCTTTGTACAGGGATCATGTGACTCTTCTCTATATCTTGCTATGTGTGCTGCTGAAGTACAGGTAAAAGTATGATGGCTTTAAAACCCACGGGCTCTCTCACACACATGTAATATCCACATATACATGATATCTACATATAAGACAGATCTCATTGCATAGTCTTGGCTGGCCTAAAACTTGCTATGTAGACCAGGCTTGTTTTTACAGCAAGGAGGGAGAGAAAGAGGGAGGTAGGAGAGGGAGAGAGAAAAGGAGTTTTATATTTATTTATTCTGTCACACCTGGCTATTCTGGAACTACCAAGGTAGTTTTGAACTCAAATGCTGGAATTAGTGGCTTATGCCACCAAGTCTGGTCTACTTTAACTTTTGTGTATATGTGGGGTGGGAGTGTGACACAGCATGCACGTGGAGATCAGAGGACAACTTGTGATGACGTCTTCTGCCTTCGGCGTGCACCAGTCATGAATGTGGTACACAGACATCCATGCATGTAAGATAAGGTGGAGAGGAGCTGAGGAGACAGCTCAGCAGTCTTGGAGTACACTCTGAATTCAGGTCCCAGAAAGTGTTTTAAGTACCTACGACATCTCTCCTGTCCCAATTAATAAAACAAACTGAAAATGAAGCCAAGAGTGGTGCTTCACACCTTTAATCCCTGCACTCAGGAGGCAGAGGTAGGTAGAGCTCAGTTCTAGGCTAACCCAGGATACCCAGTAAGGCCTTGTCTCAAAAGCAAAACAAAAATACAAAACTATCTCTTTTGCTTGTTTGAAACAAGATCACATGTAGCCTAGGCTAGCCTTGAACTCCTGATCCCTCTCATCTCTCCCAAGTGCTGAGATTAAGGTATATACCACTACATCCAGTCTCAGTGGTGCTGGGGATTGAAGCCAGGGCTTTGTGCATGCTAAGCAAGCCTGTTAGCAACACAGCCATATCACATAGTGCTAGGATTACAGACATGAGCCACCATGTCCAAAATATGCATTGTTTTCCATACCTTAACCCCATAGCCACTCCATAAGATCCACTTCCTCGGGGCAGTTCCTTCAGTCAACAGATACTTCCTGAGTAGCTCACATGCTCAGCAGCAGCGTGGCCTTCAGGCTTTGTCTTCATGGAGCCAGTGTCTGGGTGACAGTCTCGCTTCCCTGTGAGTACCTGAGGAGCTTCCCTATACTGTACAGAGAGTGGATTTCACACACAATGTGTCTTGGTCACAGTTCTATTGCTACAAAGAGAACCATGACCACAGCATCTCTTTATTATAAACCATTTAATTGGAACTTGCTTACAGTTTCCGAGGGTTAGTCCCTTATCATCATGGCAGGGAGCACACAGATGGAGCATGGGAGGCAGACAGACATGGTAGTGAAGATGAGGCTGAGAGTTCTGCATGTGTATCCACAGACAGCAGAAAGAGACAGACTGGGGCTGGGTTTGGCTTTAAAACCCCAGAGCCTACTCCCAGTGACATGCTTCCTCCAACTAGACCACACCTACCCCAACATGGCCACACCTCCTAATCCTTTCAAATAGTGCCACTTTCTAAGCACTAATCTATGAGCCTTTGGGGGCCATTCTTATTCAAGCCACCACACTCTGGAAAAATATGGGCTTATCCTAGGAGGTTAAGAAGGTTGTGGGTGCCGTTTCCCACCTACTCAACTGTGTAAGTCTGAGCCTCTCTTTGTTGTTTGAAAGGGTGATTATACAGCCAGGCTGTTATCATACAAATTGTGTAATAAAGAAAGACCTTGGACTCCTAACCCTCCTGCCTCCATCTCCTAAGCTCTGAGACCACACATGTGTCACCCTACTGTCTAGGAAATAGGCTGTCCTGTCCATGCATGTTAGGTAAGTACCCTGACAGCTCTTCTACGCCAGCCCAGGTCCGTATTTTGCAAAAGTATATATATTAGATTTTTACTTCTTCATGACTAGAAAGTACTTGTGACCTCGTTCACAGAGAGTGGAGACACACTCACCCCTTAAAGTGAATTTTCTAACAGAAAAGTCCCAGCATACAGCAAAAGTGCTAGGTGTTGGAATGCTAGCCTTACAGGGTGGCCAACAAACAGCTTCATTCTCCAGCCTCTGTAAAAAGAAGCTCTGGAATTCTGGCTTGTGATCAGTCGATTCCATACATTAATCTCATGGTTTAAATCCTACCCCCCTCCCCAACCCCACCACACCCCCCACCCCGCTCATGTGTCCTCACCTAATGGTACGATTTTGGAAGATTCTGGAAATTTTAGAAGGCAAAGCCTACAGGAGAATGTAAGTCATAGTGAGGCCATGTTCTTCCATTCTTATCCCTGAGCTTCCATCCGCTGTGCTCTAAACAGCCCGCCCCTCCACAGGCCTCTCCCACCATCATTTCAGGCCTGCTGTGGCTCTGGATTCAGTGGAGCCAAAGATTCATGGGCTGACACCTCAAAAAATGGGCGTCAAAATAACCTCTTCCTCTTCTAAGGAGCAACTAGTACATAACCAACACACATTAAGTTCTATAGTCAGGCACTTTCTGGCTGAAGATGGTAAGGAAAATCCCTTGTGGTCCTGCGGTATAAGAACCTACCGTTTCACTGCTAGACAGGATGTGTGAAGATCCTCAGCGAACAGCCAGGGCCTCTGCCCATTGATCTGGGCCACCATCATTTTTCTAACCCATGGATGATGAGCAAGTCACCCAACACAGAATCACATTTCTTGTTCTGAGGGAGTTGGTTTGCTCCAGAGAGAGGGAATCTTGCTATAAGGACAAAGGCTGCGTGCTATGAAAGACAAATGCAGAAACAAAGTCTAACCTGTTGCCAAGTTCCTCATGTGACTAAAAGCTAAGTATTGTTGTCTCCCAGGCCTTGTTCATCCACCGTGTGGATTGCTTGCTTTCGTTGGTTAAGAGCCAGCTAAATCAATGCCATGCAGAGTCTAATGCCATCCAAACTGTTGCCTTGTCACCTGATCACCTGTCATGAGAAGATGCTGTTGAGTGCAGAGGTCCTGGAGAAATCCTGTGGGAAAGAGCAACTGTCGTACCAGCAGGAGGACCTGAGTTCAAACCCTCACCATCCGTGTAAAAGGCCAGGGCAGAGAAGGGAGAGCTGGCTCAGCAGTCAAGAGTGGTTACTGCTCTTACAGAGGACCTAAGTTCTAGTCTCAGCACTTACATCAGAGGGTGTTGATACCCCTGCTATATGCAGCCACCTGTATTTACATGAACACACCCCAACACACACATACTTAATTAAAAGTAGAAATAAATCTTAAAATCAAAGGGCCACTACACATACCTGTCCCCTCCACACTGGGTCATGGATAGAGAGAGATGGCTGTTGGTGCTTTCTGTCATCAGCCTAGCTCTAGATGCATTGAGAGACCCTGTATTGAGGCATAAAGTGGGGAGGGATGGAGCAGGACTCCCACTGTCCTCCTCAGCCTCAGCACACAGGCACCCCCCCACACACACACACATAGATGATGCTGTTAGGGTTCCCAGCTCCAAAGCTCCCCTGCCCTCCGAGGCCAAGTCAAAGAACCCTTCCAGTCTAGTGGGATTTGTTCCTATGCCAACCACAGGTTTTCAGCCAGGTTTCGAGAATATGCAAACTACCGTAACTGCTCCTAAAGTACCAGGCCTTAAGGGCCAAAGGAGTAAACACAGTTGTTGTGAACATAACACAGGGGCTGTGCACAGCTGAGACATTAAGAGTTTTTTGTGGGCAGCACAGGCTGGAGAGTTTCCCCGAGAGTGAATAGCCAGCGCTCACAGCTACGTTGTGCCTGACTGACAATCACACCATTGAAAGTCAAGGCTGTGAGTGCCCGGGGTTCCCAGGGACTATTGTACGAAGTACAAAGTTGGGTGTTTTGTCCAGCTCTTACGTAAGTGAATACCTTCTCTCCTGGGAGCCCCAGCTCCTGCCCTCAGCCTCTCGCTGCTTAGCCCTGTCAGCAGCTGGGAAACCAAGGCAGAGGGGACGACTGGTCACAGATGGGCACCATCCAGGAGGCTCTGTCCTCCCTCTAGAACATGCTGTTTGGCCCTCACTCACAGTAAGCTCAGGATAGTTGAGGTCTACAGTTTCTCTGGGAAGCAATAAATCCATCTGAAACACAACTCTAGGGCTGGGGATATAACTCAGTTGGTAGTGTTTGCCTAGCACACACAAATCCCCACTTTCAGTTCGACCTTCAGCACCACACAAGGCTCACACAAGGCTGACACATGGTGTGTGCCTGTTCATTGCAGTCCTTGCAGGAGATGGAAGCAGAGGGTCAGCAATTCAAGATTATCCTTGGGTACACATTGAGTTCAAGGCCAGCCTAAGATGCATGTGACCTTTCCTCAGGGAAAGGATTTGGAAAGAAATGGTGTTTGCTGTGACAGAACCCTGGCCAGGCAGCTTGAGGAAGAAGAGGTTACCTTTAGTTTACAGCTCTGGTCAAAGTCCACTGTGGCGAGGGAAGCAAAGCATCAGGAAGTTAAAGCGGTGATCACGATATCCACAGTCGAGCAGAGGGAAACGAAAGCACACAGGCCTGTGCTCTCTCCTCTTACACAAAGCCAGGGGATGGAGCACCCCACAGTGGGCAGGGCTTTCCCCTTAAGATCATCAAGGAAGTCCCAGAAAGACTGGCCAACCCAATCTAGACAATCCCTCCCTGAGACGCTCTCCCTACATGAGTCTAGATGCTCACGTTGAGGATGAAAGCCATCACCATTGCCTCGGCAGCACACACTTCATAAACACTCTTCTACACAGTGTCATTGTCACACTTGACACAAGTGTCACGTGAGCTCCAGGAACATTAAGCAAATTGCTTTAGTGCACACAGTTCCGGGAAGTGAGGATCAGGAAAGAGCCCTAGCTGTCTTTCCTGTTCTACTGGGGAATGTCCCCTCCTGTGTCCCTTGATTACAGCCTCCAGGACTGTAATCTAGGGAAGCCTTGCTAACCCAGCAGTGACCAATCCCTGCAGGGCACAGAATTCCAGGCCTGCTGTGACTCCCTGTAGCTGAGAGACTATATACACTGACTATCAGGCAAATCTTCAAAACCCAAGGTGCAAGGCCAAGCATACTCTGACCTTGGAGTCTGAACAGAATGTCATTTCAGACTGTGGCTCATAGTGGCCCCTGATGAGACAGAGATCCTCTGCATTCAGACGGTGCCTCATGCTCTCTCACTTTTAGCCAGTGCTTTCTCCAAAGCTTCTAGAACTGGAGTCGGGGATGGAAGGGTGCAAAGAGCCCTGACACCCCTTCTGTGTTCTCATTCTCTGCCTCTTTGCCAAGTCATCCCGTCCAAGCTTGTTCACCCCAAAAACACAGGTCCAGTCTTTACCTCCACAGCAGCTGAGCAACCTCCTCCCTCTGTTGCAGTCTCTTTCCTCTCAGGCCCTGGCGCTCTGCTTCCGGGAAGGCTGCACAGTACACCGGCAGTCCTCAACATGGGGGCCACTGAGACTTCTGATAGTGTAATCTACAGCCATAGCAAATTGGTTTGGAGGTTGTCAGTTGGTTGGCTTGTTTTGTGAGTCCTGCTAAGTTGCCCAGGCTGGACTTAAACTCACCATGTAACCCAGATTAGCCTCAAATTCAGGGTAGTCACCCCACCTCAGCCTCCTCAGTGATGGGATGACAGGCAAGTCCCATCATGCACCACGTTTCAGTTGGTTCTTTTCCAGTGGTAGAGAACCCAGCATACACGGCCTCACAGATAGTCAGGCAGGCTCTCTACCACTGAGCTCCAGCCTCAGCCTGCCATGGGTTTGTTAGGGTTTTTCTTTGTTTTGACACATATATTAACGGAGTTAAGCCCGGTGGTATATACCTACCAGCACTCAGGAGGCAGAGTCAGGGGGATTGCTACTAGTTTGTGAGAAAACAAGACTATCTCAAAATATATATATAAATTCATCCCTATAACACTGTTTTATTGGTTGAAATGTCACTGTTTGCTTTTGATTTTTGAGTTGTCTTCCCACATATGAGGCTGAGTTGATACTCAGTATGTCTTCCTTCTTTTCTCCTTTTTTCCCTTGTTCTCTGTTTCCAGTTTGCTGCTGTCAAATTGTATCTGTGCACAGTAATAATTAATTACAATTACACCTTGTAGTAAGGTGGTCAGCTTAAAAGCCCCACTGCCCACCGAGGCCACATAAATGCCAATGCAGAGAAACCCTCCGCTCTGGTGGGGTTCGTTCCTAATGCCAGGCACAGCTTTGCAGCATACAAACTCCTGGCAAGCAATTGCTTCATCAGGACCAGGCCAAAGGCGTAAACACGGTCATCCACGTGAACAAAGTGCAAGGGCTGTGTACAGGCCTGTTGGATGCTCACACACGTCCACCTGTAACTCCAGCTTTCAGGAGGCTGCTGACCCATCTGCTGGCCACACCTGTGTACGTCCACCTGTGACTCCAGCTTTCAGGAGGATGATCACACACGTCCACCTGTGACTCCAGCTTTCAGGAGGATGCTGACCCATCTGCTGGCCACACCTGTGATTGTTCGGGAAGGCAGCTATTAGCAAGGTCTCAAAATCAAATAACACAGAAGCCAGGGAGGAAATAGAAACAGAAGGACAGGACGCCCCACAGCTGGGAACAAGGCCCAGGGAGCATCCGCCAAGGGAGCCAGTGCTACTCCTACATGGTTCTTACAGGAATGACAACAGTTACAGCCAGATCTCCAAATGGTTGGCCTCTCTGAGGAGATTTGCAATTTCTTATTGTTTCTTACTTGTGGGTCTGTCCAGGCTGACAAGACGGCCTAGTCAAATTCTAACCATACAAACACAAGCTTTACTCCCAGCAGCCACAGAAAACATCTGGCATGCACAGGGCATGGTGGCATGCACCTTTAATCCCAGCACTGGAATCCCAGGCAGAGGCAGGAAGGTCTCTGTGAGTTCAAGACCAGCCTGGTCTACAGAATGAGTTCCAGAACAGCCAGGGCTACACAGAGAAGCCCTGTCTCAAAAAGCAAACACACAAACAAAAGTCTGGCATGTAGAACAGGTTCTTGTAATCCTAGCAATGTGGAGAAAGGCGTGAAATTCCTAGTGCTCATAGCCTGATTTAAATTTTAAATTACAGCCTAATTTAACAGGTGATTGATTCCCCCAGGCCAGTGAGAGACCCATCTCACAAAACAACTGGGGAGGGGTACACACCCAAGCGTTAGGTCTCAGATGCCCCCCCTCAAAGGGCCGAGATGCCTATTAACATATCAAAGTGAAGCTGGCCACCCGGTTCTTCCAGCACCCTCAGTTCCTTCCTGTTACAGGGCATGGCTGGTACACCCAGCCCAGACGCTCTTTCCCTGCAGCTCTTCCCTTTTCCCTGTGTGACTCACACATTTTGGCTATACTGGTCTTTTTATCTTTCTTTTTAAACCCTTTTCCCTTTTGGCTTCTTGGTCTCTGCACCCCCACCCCCAGTCTGCAAACACGGCCCAGCTCAGTGTGCTGGTCATATGCACTCGGACTCTCCCAGATGCTGCTGTCTCTGCCAACAGCCACACTCTCCCTTTTATCTATAATAAACTTTCTCCTCCACCAGGAGCACTCAATCCTCTTTCAGTTGGTGTTGAAACCTCAAGGTCAGCACAGATTGAGTTCCTTTCCAAGGGACTGGGCTTCTCTGAACCAAGCTGCTGACCTGACTCTCCACAGGTACGGACAGATCCTTTGTTTCTCTGGCTTCTGCCCTCTGTCAAATTTGACCCAGATTCCTGACTCCATCCTCTCAACTCCTAATCCTCTCCACGAGCTCTAACCATGCTTCTTCCTATCTGTGCCATAAGTGTCTCTTTGGCTCCTAGAGTCTTCTACACCCACCCAAGGCACCCAAATCTCCTGGCTCTGCCATGTCACACCCACCTGGGTATTTCCACCTAACCATCTCCCTTTCCCCTGCTCCTCCCCTGAGCTTTCCCTACTGTTACTACCAAGTCACACTGGTGTACCAGGAAGCTCCTCTTGCCCCAGTCACAAAAACAAGGGACATCTCTCCTCTGTGATTTGGAACATATTTCTGTTTGACAAGTTTCCCATTCCACCGGGGATGCCCCAGAGAGAATTCTTGTCACAATGACACTTTATCCACCTCATCTACTTTCTCTGGCCTCCTGCTAGGAACCTGCAGCCACACTACTGTCCTCACTCCAGCCCCTGCCCACAGGCCCCTCCGAAAGTTTCCTCGGCCCTTGCTTGCCCTTGGCCATATAGCTCCTTCTGAAGTTTCTCTAAGCCCTAGTCCATCTAGGTCCCTGAGTGTTCTCTCCTCTCCTCTCTCTCCTCTCCTCTCTCTCCTCTTGACCTCAGTACAGATCCATGGCTAAAGACTGACATGCTGGATTTTCACATTCTCTCCTTTAAAAAAAAAAAGAAGGCATCAGATCCCATTACAGATGGTTGTGAGCCACCATGTGGTTGCTGGGAATTGAACTCAGGACCTCTAGAAGAGCAGCCAGTGCTCTTAACCGCTGAGCCATCTCTCCAGCCCCCAGATTCTCTCCTATGGTAACCACTCCTGCCACTGCAAAAGCAAGCCCCAAACCCCTTACATCTAAACATGCTCTGCTCTACGCTTCCAAGTCTCTCATCTCTATGGATTCTCTACCTCCCACTCTTAAAATTCTTCTCTCGCTATGATTTCTTTGTGCTCATTATCACGACTTGTAAGTTCATTTGCTATGGTTAAAAAACTATAAAATCTGTAACAAAATTTAACTTAAAACTTGTAACAAAAGGTTGATACTAAAAAAAAAAAAATCTCCACATGGATAATCTTGTTTTTGTTTTGTTTCTCTCTGTAGACCTGGCTCCCCAAACTCAGGGACCTGAGTACTGGAACTCCCTCTATAGACCAGGCTGGCCCCAAACTCAGAGACCTACCTGCCTCTACCTCCCCAGGACTGGGATTACAGGCATGCACTAGCACTGCCTGGCTTTAGATATGTTTTATGAACAGCTTCTTGCATGTATGCCTGTTTACCATGTGTATCCTGGCACAAAGAAGCCAGAAGAGGGCACTGGATCCTTTGGAACTGCAGTTACAGATAGTTGTGTGCCGTCAAGTGGGTGCTGGGAATTGAACCTGTGTCCTCTGGAAGATGCTCTGGATTCTCTTAGATGGCTCTGCCTCTGCTTCTAGCTCTGCTCTCCCTTTTATCTACAATAAACTTTCAGCTCCACAAGACCTAAGAGCATCAAGTCGTTCTTTTTATTTATTTATTTTTCATTCTTCTGGCTTTCACACATATTTACATACACATACATATGAATACACAACTACATAGTCTCTCTCTCTCTCTCTCTCTCTCTCTCTCTCTCTCTCTCTCTCTCTCTCTCTCTCTCTCTCTCTGCAGGACAGGACCTTACTATGTATTAGCCTCAAACTTATACCAATTCTCGTGCCTCAGCCTCCTAATTGCTGGGATGTCAGGCATCCACCACTAAACCGGCTAATTCTGGATTTTAAATAAAAATGCCCAAACTTTTAACATTGGTTCTGGTTTTTGTTATAATAATTATTGTTGGGGCACTTTGAAACAGGGTATCATGGAGCCCAAGCTGGTCTCACGGTTACTCTCCTAGCCAAGGCTAACCTCCATCCTCCACCTCTGAGAACTGGGATTAAAGGTGTGCTCCACCACACCTGGATTATATCTACTAGTTCTCCAGTGTTTTGCACATTTTTCTGTCTGCTGTTGCTTAGTTGGCAAACTATAGAAGAACCAGGCCTGGGTCTTCTTTTGTGCTTCTCTCTTCTAAACACACACATGCGCAGACACAACCCACCACCAGCTCTTAGCACTAGGCTGAGAACACTGAAAATACCCAATAAAGAAGCATTTTTGGCATGAATGGAGAGTCTAAAGGGCTGTTCCTTTCAACAGTTATGGCCCAATAAATTATACTGGCCTGGCCTCCTGGAGGGATAGGCCACACCAAGGCCCCCACAGATGAGGACTGCCACAGTGCAGATACAGGGCAACCTTGGCCCTCTTTGGCTGTCTACCTGGATCTGGGTTTAACAACTTGGCCTGCGGTTTTATAGCCTGAATCACCAGGCTCAGCACAACAGTGTGAGTTCTTTGTCCATACACCACTGCCAGGTGTTGAGAGAATTGGCTGTGAGGGCTCACACAGCTCTGGGAGCCTTGCAAACAGGGAGGGGTGTCTGCACCCCAGACTGTGAGGCCAGAGAACTTGTCTGCAAATGGAATCCTGTCTAGACCCTGAACAAAGAGATAGAAGTGGCCAGGCATGGTGGTCCATGCCTGTAGTCTTAGCTACTTGGAAGGCTGAGGCAGGGATTCACTTGAACATAGAGCTGTAGGCCAGGATAGGGCCTCAGCAAGGCTTTAATCTTAAAGTACACATATGAAATATAAATAAAGATTTCATATTTATGCATATACATTTGAAGTAAAACATAGAAAGAGGAGCTGGGTATGTGGCTCAGTTGGTAGAGTGCTTGCCTGGCATGCGTGAAGCCCTGAGTTCGGTCCCCAGTACAATGTAAACCATGCCTGGTTTTGCACACATGGAATCCAACTCTTGGGAAAGGAGGCAGGAAGACCAGAGACTCAGGGTCATCTTTAGCTACAGAGTGAATTCCTGAGACTGCAGAAAAAGGAAGTCAGTTAAGTGAGTTAGTTGGTTTAGTTAGTGTCGTAAAGCCCAAATGCTAGATTTAACACAAAGACGTGCTGCACTGGAAATTGAGGTCAGAAATGAGATCACAGAGTGACCGATATGGTTGTGACTCCGCTGTACAAAGCTGGGAGGGAGGACCTAGATTTGATTTCCATAGCTCTAAGTGCTGTGTGGTCCTAGGAAACATTCAGGAATCCACCAAATTTAAGGCTTGAGTTTGGGTTGCATAATTTCAGAGCCTAAGAAATGTAGTATCCAAACAAGTGACAGACAGTTGGATGCTTCTCTGTGGGGGTAACAGGATCCCTGGCTTTCTGAGCATTCATTCCCTTTTTTGGGTTATGAAGTCACTGGTGCAGCAACTATAAATAGAGCTCATGACAGAGGTGTTGGCTATGGCTTCCAGGACCATTTTAGTGGGGGTTCCCTGCTGGCCATATCTGTAGACTTCTGTGTTGTAAATATACTACAATGCAGGCCCTGAATGCAACCATGGGAAAACACTGTCCATCGGTCAGTGAGAGTCATCTCGCGTTGTCTGCACTCTGGGTTTTCTTTGCTTGGTTTGCATCTGGTGATGGAGCCCAGGCTTACACATGCTGGGTAATCACTGTACCAACTAAGCTACATGGCTAGGCTGTTAGCCTTCCATTTTTTGTCTGTTATATTGTCTAGGCTGGTGTTTGCTTATGTATTGTCTACGTGTGTGTGTGTGTGTGTGTGTGTGTGTGTGCATGTGACCAGAAGCCAATACCAGGTGTCTTCTGCACTCTTCATCTATTTTTATGGTCTGTACTTTTAACTTATTTTTTTGTCCTTTACTAATTTTGTGTGTCTGTCTTTATCTCTTTGTGCGCACAGGCATGCAGTGGACATCAGAAGACATCTTCCATGTTCTCCCATTCTACCATACAGAACTTGAGGACCCTTAGGTCTTTGCAGCAAGCACTTTTAGCCACTGAGCCATCTCACAACATGACCAAGGCAACTTAAAGAATAAAGAGTTTATCAGGGCTTGCAGTTTCAAGTCCAAGACCGTGATGGGAGGCAGCTGCACCCTGGAGCAGTCGCTGAGAGCTGCCATCTGATCCTCAAGCAGGAGCTAGAGAGTTAACTGTTAATGATTGTGTGGGTTTTTGAAACCTGAAATCCTACGCCCCCAGTGACAACCTCCTCCAACAAGGCCACACCTCCTAATCCTTCACAAATAGTTCCACTAACTAGAAACCTAGTATTCAAACATATGTGCCTATAGAGGCCATTTTTATTCTAGCTACCACATTCTACTCTACCCCTGGCTCCCATAGACCAGTAGCCATAGGAGAATGCAAAATTCACTTAATTCAACTTCAATAGTCCCCATAGTCTTTCACAGTCTCAAAACGATTTCAAAGTCCAAAGTCTCCTCTGAGTCTTAAAAATCAAATTGCACACTTCCAATAATGGCCCAGAATATACATCACAATTCCAAGAGGGAGCAATGGGGCATAGTGATGAAATATTGGACCAAAAGCAAGACTGGAACCCGGCAAGGAAACTGCTAAACCCTGTAGCTCTGTTCTAAAGTCAAAGAGCTTACATGGCTCTGCCCTCCAGCAGCTATACTGACTGTAGCATCTCTCTCTCTCTCTCTCTCTCTCTCTCTCTCTCTGACTCTGTTCTATTCTCTGTTCAGTTCTCCCTGGTAGTAGATGTCTCCAGTATCTTGGGGTTCTCCAGTGCAATCCAGGCTTCACTTTCACAGCTTCATGCAATGGTCTCTCAGAGGCTTCCAGGCAGGGGCTCCCCTGCCACAGGTCTGGCCTCAGTGGCTTCCCTTCATCTTCACCACAGGGAAAGATTTCACAACCCCCTTGTCTTAGTCAGGGTTTCTATTCCAGCACAAAACATCATGACCAAGAAGCAAGTTGGGGAGGAAAGGGTTTATTCAGCTTACACTTCCACATTGCTGTTCATCACCAAAGGAAGTCAGGACTGGAACTCAAGCAGGTCAGGAAGCAGGAGCTGATGTAGAGGCCATGGAGGGATGTTACTTACTGGCTTGCTCCCCATGGCTTTCTCAGCTTGCTTTCTTATAGAACCCAGGTCTACCAGCCCAGGGATGGCACTACCCACAATGGGCTGGGCCCTCCTCCTTGATCACTAGTTGAGAAAATGCCTTATAGCTGGACCTCATGGAGGCATTTCCTCAAGGGAGGCTTCTTTCTTTGTGTTAACTCCAGCTCATGTCAAGTTGACACAAAACTAGCCAGTATACCCCTTATGCCTGTGTCCTTCAGGACTTTAAAACCAGAACCATGTGGCTAATGCTTTTAAGTTCTACTGCCTGCTTGGCATGGATTCTAGAATTCTTCTTAAATTCTGCATCTACACAAGTTTTGCTTTGTTGCTGCTCTTTATGGACAGCTAATGCCTTAGGCCTTTTCTTTTCAGTTATAGTATTAGCTAGGTGTGATCTGATCTGAGGGCAGCAGCCCCTTTATCTCATTTCCCCTCAGATCTTTCAGCACAGGCCTTGGTACCAACATTACACTTCCTAGTCTCCTTTGGCTCTCCAACTGCATTTTGCTTTTCTTTTTGCCCCACTTGCTCTTTTTCTATGTAGACCAGCCTGAGTGTGATCACTAATTACACACGACAGATTCAACATGAGACCTTCATATCTTCTCTGCCAACAAAATTTAGTCCAAATTTTAGCCTCAGACAGAGTCTTAGGATAAGGGCAAAAAGTAGCCATATTACTTGCCAAAATGTTACAAGAACGGCCCTTATCCAAGTTGCCAGTGTTGTTCCCTCTGGAGATGGGCCTCCATAGTCCACACTGCTCTCGGCGCTTCCGTCTTCCAAGCTCCTGCCATAATGGCCCATCAAGTTCCACTTACAGCATTCAACTATGTTCCTAGTCCATACTCCCAAAGTCTTCCACAGCACTCCAAAACCTGCTTGGCCAGGCCTGTCACAGCAATGACCCAGGCCCGTTACCAACCTCTGCCTTAGTTACTTTTTATTGCTATGACAAAATATCATTCCCAAGGCAACTTAAGAAAGTGTTTAATGGAAACTTACAGTTTTAGGGGGTGAGTCTAAGACCAATATAGCAGGGAGCATGGCAGCAGGCAGAGATGGATGGCCCTTCTGATCCACAAGATGAATCAGAAGGAGGCAGAGACCGTGTCTTAGGGTTTCTATTGCTGTGAAGAGACTCCATGGCCATAGAAACTCTTAGAAAGGAAACCATCCAACTGGGGCTGGCTTACAGTTCAGCGGTTTAGTCCATTATAATCATGGCAGAAAGAATGGCAGTGTGCAGGTAGAGAAGGTGCTGGAGAGGTCCCTGAGAATTCTACGGCTGGGTCTTCAGGAAACAGGAAGAGTCACTAAGGCCTGGCTTATACTTCTGAAACCCCAAAGATCATCCCCCAGTCACACACTTCCTCCAATAAGGCCACACCTCCACTAATGTCATCCCTTTTGAGTCTATGGAGGCTGTTTTCATTCAAACCACCACAAAAGGCTAACAGGGCAAAGCACGAACTTTTGAAAACTCAAAGCTTGCCCACACGCATCTCCTCCAACAAGGCCACACTACCTAATTCTTCACAGCCAGTTCCACCAAATGAGATCCAAGGATTCAAATATATGAGCCAATGGAGGCCATTCTTGTTCAAACCACTACTACCACCATGCTTGAGTTTCATTTCTTTTTAGTGCTGAAAATCAGACCCAGAGCCCCACTCATGATAGCTCAGTGTTCTACTAGTGAAACACATTTCCAGCCAGCCCAGCATGCTTCATACTGGGTGTACCCGCTTGAAATACTTACAGCTGCAGTGTAGCTTGCCAGCACAAGGCTTGAGCCTTTGTTTTGATCCTTTCCTGTTGCTTTGATGAAATAACCTGACAAAAGCAATTTAAAAGGCCAAGGGTTTTCAGGTGGTGGTGGCTCATGCCTTTATTCCCAGCACTTGGGAGGCAGAGGCAGGTGGATCTAAGGTCAAGGCTAGCCTGGTCTACTGAGTGAGTTCCAGGTCAGCCAAGGCTACAGGGAGAAACCCAGTCTCAGGAAAAAAAGAAAAGAAAAAGAAAAAGAGGGCAGGGGTTTGTTGCAGGTACAATCCATCGTGGTGATAAAGCAGGATGCTGGGGCAGCTGGTCATATTACATCACAGTCAAGAAGAAGAAAACAATGAACACCTGTGCTCAGCTCACTCTTATCCAGTGTAGGAACAGAGTCTAGGGAATGGTGCTGCCCACTGTGGATGTTAGCCTTCACATCTCAGTTAACCTACTCAAGATAATCCCTCACAAGTGTGTCTGGAGGCTTGCCTCTAAGGTCATTCCAGATACTGTCAAGTCAACAAAACCAGTCACTACAACCCCTGACACCATACACACACTAAAAACCAAAAGCAAAACAAACAAAACAGAACACAAAACACTTGAAGTTAATGTTTAAGGTGTGTGTGTGTGTGTGTGTGTGTGTGTGTCTGTGTAATTTACAAGAACTGAACACAGGTCCTCTGAAAGAGCATCAATTGTTTGTAACAGCTAAGCCATCTCTCTGGCCTGAAGCACAGAAATACTTAAAAGAAGGTCCAAGCTGGGCTTGGTGACACAACCTTAGATCTCAGCACTCAGGAGGCATTGGCAGGAGGTTATCTGTGAGGTTAAAGCCAGCCTGGACTACATAAAGGACTACACATGTCTCAAAGGAAGAAATAAAAAAGGAAGAAAGCTGGGAGCATTGGTGTTTTCCTGGTTGTTGTTAAGTTATTGGGACAGTAAGGATGTATAATGTGTCAAAGCATCTGCCTGTTGTACAGCATCTCAGCCCCGTGACGTCTCCCGAATAGGCAGTGACATGTGTCCTCCAGCTCTCCCTTTCTCGCTCCTTGCCTGTCACCCTGAAAGTCATGAGGTGATCTTTGTGGTTCAAGAGTGTCCTCCACAGGCCCTCGAAAACTCAGTGGTCGTGAGAGGCAGTGGACAGTTTTAAAGGGTGGGCCTAGTGGAAGGAAGTTCTATCTGGTGGGAGTGCCCTTAAAGAAGATCCTGTGATCCTGCTTGGTTTTTGTCTCTCTGGTTCCCAGCTGACCCTGCAGTGAATTTGCATTCTCTGTTTTGTGCACCACCACAGGCCTGAAGCAACAGGACCAAGTATCCATAGACTAAGACCACAAGACCAAAATCACCTTTCCTCTTTAGGTTGCTCCATCCCCCACACTACCAACGGGAGAAAAATCAAAACAAAACCAGGAGCATAGGAAGGAGAGATGACACCACCAATTCTGTAATCTGCTGAGATGCATTACTAGAGTCTAATCATAAAGGAGTATGCTCCAAAATAATAGGCTGTAAAATATTAATTACTTTAGTTAATATTTTAAAAATATCAAGGCTGAAGAACTATTCCATATAGAGAATACAAGGGACCCAGCGATGGAGGCAGCTAGCAATTCTGAACTGGACCTGTGTGCTCTAAGAGACACACAGGTAAGACCATAGCAGGATGTGGGTGGGGCTTGAGAACCTGGTGGTACCAACACATCGTTGTGTCTCCTGGTCTAAGAGGCTGTTTTGTGGTTATGCACATAATGTGCCTGTGTGTTGGAAAACACACAGAGAAACACCCAGAGGCAAGTGAGCATCGGTCAACAACCTACTGTCAGATAAAAGTAGCTTTGTATTGTATTTGTTTTCTTTTTTGAAGACAGGATCTCATATAGGCTAGGATAGTCTCAAACACTCTATGTAGCCAAGGATAACCTTTAAATTATGATCCCCCTGCTTCTATACCTCACCAGGATTAAGGGTATGCTATACTGTACCCAGTTTATTTGGTGCTGGGGACCAAATCCAAGGCTTCCCACATGCTAGGCAAACATTGAGCTATGATCAGCCCATGTATAACTTCAAGTTTTCTGTAAGTTTATGCATCAAAATCCAGAGTTCCCTCTACACATATGTAGCAGATGTGCAGCTTGGTCTTCATGTGGGTCCCCCGCCCCCTGGAACTGGATGGGGCCTGTCTCTGACTCTGTTGCCTGCCTTTGAATCCCTTTACCTGGCTGAGCTGCCTTGTCTAGCCTGACAGGGAGGGTTGTATCCAAGGATGGGGTGCCCCCCTTTCTCTAAGGGGAGGGGGAAATGGGAGAAGGGGATAAGACAGCAGGACAGGGAGGAGAGGAGGGAGGGAACTTCAATCAGAATGTAAAGTGAATCAATAAATGAATTAATGAAAAAAAACAGCCAAGTAATCGATTTAGATCTGTGATTTTTCAGTAAAAATCTTCCTAAGTTTATAAACACTTGAAATGTGTAAGAGTAATTAGGTTTACCACGTCTACATGTTTAATTTGTTAGATTTAGGAAAGGTGTTTAGATGTTGGGGGTCTGATGAATGACTAGAGTCATCTAAAAGGCAAGAGACTGGCACAGTTAATGCCAGTCTCCCAGGTTGGAAGTGTTCAGCCAACAATAAATGAGACTAAGTTATTTTTTTAACTTGCAAGTAATTGCAAAAATTATTTAGACTTAGAAATAGCATAGTTTTTCTTCAGTCTAATTTAAAACTCTACTGGCTGCTGACTTTTTAATACCAGAGGAGAATTATTATTTTTTGCTGTGTAATGGATTCAACAAGTGCCTAGCATTGCTGGAACATAAATTTTGAGCTTAGAGAAAACAAAAAAATTGAAATATAAAACAGAATCCCTGAGTAGGTTATCAATGTCAGAAAGTAACATACAGAAAGAAATATCCAAACAGGGCAGATCCCAGTGTGCAGGCCGCTCTGCATAACCTGTGTGCGTGTGTCTGAATCATAGTTCCAGTCAAGGGGAACTATGGGAGACACGGTGATGCTTGGCTTTAATGGACCTGCCATGCATAAGGCCCAAGCCCACAACATCTGTGCACAGGCCAGCACGGTGCCCCAGCAGGCAGGCCTGACAACCTGAGGGCCACCCCCAGGAACCCAAGGGTAAAAAGAGAGAACTGACTCCCACAAAGTGTCCACTGGAGGCACTGCTCGCTGGAAACTCAGGTGACAGGTTGGCACAGAGAACCAGAGACCAATCCGAGGGGGTAACTTCAACAAACCGCCAACCACAAAGGCAAAGAGCCTGAGTGTCCACGGAGTCTAGACCTGAAGCATGTCCGGTGCATTCACTCCATCTTAGCACATACAGCTGGCAGGGAAAACAAACCTACAGGAACCAGGGCTTTTTAAGCAAGCCTAGCTTCCTGACTCGGTGAGTATGGCCCACACAGCCTAGATCTGTGCTAAGTAGGAAAGGGAAGGAGTGATGGCTAGCATCTATTTTCAACCACTGCTAAAAGAAGTCCACTGTTTCCAGGTACTTTTTTCCAAAGTTCTGGAAGCAGCTATCCAGCACACTTTCCCCATGGGAACGGGAATGTAAACTGCCCTGAGGCGGGCTTCCTGGCAGGGGGTGGGGGGCTCAGGCTGGGCTGTGGCACTGGTTTTCTCACTTTGTGTGTCAGAGTTGGCTGGAGCTGCTGTGACACTGCTAATCATCATGGGGCCCAGGCTAGGGGAGCAGATGTCATCGAAAACACAGCCAGTTGTCACGACAAAAGGAAGGAGACCTTGGGAGCTTCTTGCTAGCACACCGAATTGCTTCAGCACGGACACAAACACTACAGTTGTCCCCAAGTGACAGTGGGGAATCTGATTCCAGCACTCCCGTGGATAGTCACTGCGTAGAACCCGCGGGCATCCTCCTGTGTGCGTCAGAGCATTAAAAACATCGCATTCCCTCTATGCATTTACTTCTGTGCACATGTATGTGGAAGCCAGAGGACACCTCTCTTTTTACTATGTGGGTCCCAGGGATCAAATTCATGTTGTTGGCTTGGGGACAAGTACCTTTACTTGCTGAGGCATCTGTCCAGCTCTAGGTCACTTTTTAGATTACTTCTGGGTCAACAGTTCTACTGCACTGTCTAGGGGATAAACAAAAAGAAAAATCCAAACATGGTTAACAGAGTTGCATTTTTGTTTCAAATCTTTTTTTTTTCCTCTCAAGCTAGTTGAATCTTGAGTGTAAAAGCCTGTGGGTACAGAGGGCCACCTCCCACTCTGATCTCGCTGGCCAGCATGAGCGACACCACAAGAAGACCAAACCCGGGCTTCTAACACTGACCAAGAAGGCGGGGGGGGGGGGGGGGGCGCGAAACCCACTTCTGACAATACCCTACCCTTCCAGAGCTCATTGCCTGAAAAGGGCAAACAAACCAGCCAATCAGAAGTCAGCACACAGCATGTCCCTGCCATTGTCCCTGAGAAGTGATGTACTTTCTGGTTCAGCATGGAAGGCACAGCTACCTGCGAATGGGGAAACACAATAAAGCAGTATGCTTGAGCCTGTCACAAAGATGCCTCTAAGTGGGAAAGAACATGACAAAGGCAGACTATCCGCTCGTAAAGACACAAAAGCTTAGCAGCTGCCTTCTTGCTTATTCGGGAGAAAGTCTGGCACACAACCTGAGACTTCCCCACTGGCTGGACAGGCAGGAATCCTGAAAGCTGAGTGGTAATAGCTCTAGGAGAGGGCACAGCCTGGACGGTACCTGGTAGACTTGTCTGTCCAAGCAGACGGTGCACCCAGCACTCAAAGCACTTAAAAGGCCCCCCTTAAAAAAGCAACAGCAGCCCCGTAGTTAATCTGGACATAGCTGATTCATCTCAGTCACTAAGAACTGTGGCCTTCTTGGCGCCTCAGGCTGTGTTTTGTCCACCAGGCACTTTCTGGTGCCCAGTCCAGGACCTAAGACTTGAGAAGCTCTCCATCGTTGTTCACTGATTCCAAGAGGGAGACAGGTTAGAAATGCAGCCCAGCTGGTAGAATACGTGTTTAGTATGAGACCCTTGGCTCCATCTTTAGCATCAGACAACCTGGGCAGGGCAGGTGGAGGAGGGGACAGAAATCCGGAGGGTCAGAAGTTCAAGGTCAGCCTCATCTATATATAGCAAATTCCAGGCAAAGATAGTTGCGTGTGGTAGCACTCGCTTTACTTTCTATCTCTAGAGAGGCACAGGCAGAAGAGTTTCTGTGAGTTAGAGGCCACACTGGTCTACATAAAGAATTCCAGGCCATCTACTTAAGGAGAAGGAGAAGAAAAAGAAAGAAGGAATCGGAGGAGGAGACAAGGAGGAGGGAGGGAGTAAAAAGAAGCCAAGCAAAGATGAAGGAATTTTCTTTGAAACAAAAACCACACTTACTCTGGAGGCTTAGCGGGTAGAAGATGACGAGGTGAAAGGGAGACTCCCGAAGCTAGGAGTAGATGCAACAAGCCACCCAGGCCTCTCTGTCACCACATGAGGGTTACTCTTGGGGAAAGGCGCAAAAAGTGCCATGGCTCTTTAAAGCTAAGGAACAAGGCAAGGAAGGTAGTAAGAAGGGGTGGCTTGGGGTCCTACTGTAGGAGACAGGAACGCCATCCCAGGGGGAGAGCTAGAGGTCCACCCCCCACAGGAATTTGCAACCACCTAGCACCCAAAACTTGAAGTCTGGGTGTGAGGAAGGCAGAGGTAGTCCTGTGTGGACAGCAGCGTGATCCTTCCTTCTCCATCAGAATCCTAAATGTGTGAACTTGTGGAAAAGACTCTGACACAGGGCAGAGCCACTGCCATCCCCAAACAGTCACCACAGTCACCAAGTCATGGAGCTGCTGTCACCAAGCAACAGAAATGTTCAAAAGGAGAAATGTTAGCAAAAGATATCAAGTGGTGAAGACCAAAAGTAACCTTATCCCTGACTTCCCTGGACCTAGAGAGAAACTTCTGATTAATATTCTTTCAGAGTCTGGAGGAATTTTCAATATCTAGCCTTCAAAACAGTGACTGGCAAGCCAGGCTCTGGTGGCACTTGCATTTAATCCCAGTACTTGAGAAGTAGAGGCAGGAAGATCCCATGAGTTAGAGGCCAGCCTGTTCTATACAGTGAGTTCCAGGAAAGCCAGGGCTACATAGTGAGAGCCTGCCTCAAAACAAACACCGAAGTAAAAATGTGACTGGAGAGCTGGAGCTGCAGCTCAGTGGTTTGGGGCATTTACTGCTCATGCAGAGGACCTGGGTTTGGTTCCAAACACTCTTATCAGGTAGGTCACAAGCACCTCTGATGCCAATTCCAGGGGTCCTACACCCTCTTCTGGCCTCCAAGGGCAGTGCACATATGTGGCACATATACAGACAAGCAGACACACATAAATATGAATAAAACTAAATGAAAAATTAAAACCATGAGACTAGAAGGATTTTCTTAACAGGGTTTCTTATATCCCAGGATAATCTGGAACTTACGATGTAGCCAAGAATTCCTTTGAATTTCTGGGTTTTGCCAGTGCTCATCCACAGGTTTGAAGGCCCAATTCCTAGGTTCCTCCAAGATCAGCCGTCTATACCTACGGGAAGTCGCTGAATCTGAAAGTATGTGTACCCTCTCAAAAACCCAGACCCCAAATCCATCTAAGTAAAGTGAGTTAACAAGCTCTCCTTCTTTCATAAAGGTCTCTCATCCAACTCAGCTGCTTACCTGTCCAAAGCATGCTCTATGGGAGCTAAGCAGTTATGATGCTCTCTGTAACCTTGTATAGAATAGAAGGTACACATCAGCTACAGTGATGTAATTATGAGGTGTATTTCACAGGGAAGATTCTGCCAGCACTTGTTGGTTTGTGGTTTCCAAGAGAAGGTCTCTCTGTGTAGCCCTGGCTGTCCTGGAATTCACTCTATAAACCAGGCAGTCCTCAAATTCAGAGATCTGCCTGCCTCTGCCTCCCAAGTGGAAGGATTGAAAGGGTGTGCCACCACCACCTGGCCAGCTGCCAGTGTATTTAGACAAACGTCAGGTTTTGTAACATAAAAACCAATCCTGGACCATTTGGAAACAGTTACATTGCTTAGAATAATGCCCTATTTCCCCTTCACTGGGCCCTTATCCTCAGTTCTCTGGGCTCTTAGATTCATAAGTCATAATTCCTAATGTCTTAAGTTCACAAGTAGGTGGCCTCCGCCTGTTATTGTCCAGAAGTAAAGTGGAGACCGTTTCAGTAAACTTTCCCCAGCTTTACTCTTGTTATCCTCCTAAATCCTCCCTCCCTGGTAGTTTTCTGTTTTTAAGATAAGATTATTTTTACTTCTTGTGTGTCTGGGTGGGTTTCGTCTCACGCCATGTCTGGGACCCACCTCTATGCCTTGTGCCTAAGGAAGCAGAAGAGCTGCCACGTGGGGCTGGGAATGGAATCCAGGCACTCGGAAGAGTGCTCTTAACTGGGGGGCCATCTCTCTAGCCTTCCGTGCTGTTTGTGAGACATCTTGCTTTGTAATCCCAGCCGGCTCAGAACTCACTGTGTAGTCTAGGCTGATCTGGAACTCACAGCAGTCCTCCTGTCTCAGTTTCCCAAACTCTAGAATTATAAGCAGGAGGCTCCATTTTGTTTTGTTTTGCTTTATTTTTTCTTAAATCTTTTTTCACTCATTCATTATATATTTTATATTTATGAATGTTTTGCCTCTGTGTGTGTATGTGTAACAGATGTGTGTCCTTAAATATCAGAAGAGGGGGTCAGATCCCCTGAAACTGGAGTTATGGAAGGTTGTGAGCCACCTTGGAACTAAACTCAGGTAATCTACAAGAGCAACCATTGCTCTTAACCACTGAGCCATTTCTCTATCCCTACCCCCATTAGCTGGTGCCAGGATTATAGGTATGAACTGCCACATCGGGCTGATGTGATGTTTGAGGTCAATCAAACCCAGGGCTTCCTGAACTCCAGGCCAACACTCTGCTGACTGAGCTGTCTCTCCAATGTTGTTTCATTTTGTTTTCGGCAGGTCTATAACCCAAACTGACCTCAAACTTGCAGTGATCCTCCTGCCCGAGCCTACTGAGGTCTGAGATCAAGTGTGTGATACCACACACAGTTTAATAAGATTCATTTTGACTGTGTGGTTGACAGGTGTGTGGGAACACACACCTGTAACATCAGTATCTGGGAGGTGGAGGCAAGCGGATCTGGAGACTGAGATAGACCATCCTTAGCTACATAACAAGTTTGTGACCAGCCTGGGCTACAGGAGACCCCCCATCTCAAAACAAAAAAAGTGTCTATTTTACAGGCAAACAAGCTGCCTTTTGAGACTTAAACTTAGGTGTTCTTGGTGCCAAAACCTTAGCTTTTGCCTATCCACTTGGTCATGTTACCTACTAGAGCAGATGTAGGAAGGGAAAGGAAGGAAGAGGGAAGAGGAAGAAAAGCTAAGGGAATGGAGAGAAAGAGTGGGGAAGTAGACAGCAGGTGTGAAGAGGCCATGGTCTCTGAGACGAGTCTTGTCCAGAGATAACCTGCTCTGTTTAATTGCACGTGGGCTGGTACATACCCCACACCCTGGAAACATGGAATTGTTCATCACAGGAAAATATAAAGAGAAAAGAATTATGGTCTCTCAGTGCTACAAAGTTTCTGTAACTAGAAAGAGGATTGTCAGTTTATTGGTATGGGTTGTTTTTTTTTAACAATGAAGGCATTGCAGAGCTGGACATGATGTTGCATCCCTATAATTCCAGCACTTGGGAGGCTGAAGCAGAAGAATGAGGTGTGTAAGTCCAGCGTTAGGTACACAGGAGTTCAAGGCCAGTCTGAGAGTATGTCTTACCACCTACATATACACATACACATATATACAATAGAATGATAAATAAATGGAACTATATGATATGTAAACAAGAACCATAGGCAAAAAGAGATAAAAGGCATACTGTGTGCCAGGTAGTCATAATAACACACACCTTTAATCCCAGCACTTGGGAGACAGAGGTAGGCAGATCTCTATGAGTTTGAGGCCAGCATAACTGCAGAGTGAGTCTAGGAGAGCCAGGGCTACACAGAGAAATCCTGTCTCAAAAAAACCAAAACCCACCCTCCCCCCCAAAAAAAAAGAAACAAAGAAAAAAAAAACATACCATGTAAACAGCAACCGAAAGAGAACAGAAATGCCTACCTAAGTACCAGGCATAGGAGGGATAGAGATTTCACAGCTATAAAATGTTCAGTGTATCAAGAAGGCTAGCAATCATAAATGCTGCCAACCTTTCCTATCTGTGGACTCTGCATCTGTGGAACCAACCAACATGGGCTAAAATATCTGGGGGGATTTCCTCTGTACTGTACAGAGGCATATTTTAGAAAAAAATCATTATTTCCAGGACATGAGATGATCAGTGTGGTAAGCATATGCACACTGGGGGGTGGGGCGATGGGCCAGTTGTTAAGATGTGCAGAGTTCTTGTGGAACCTGAACTCTGTTCTAGCACTCGAATCAGATGACTCCCAAGTCCCCCAACTCCAGCTTCAAGGGATCAAGGGATCCAGTACCTTCTCCTGGCTCCATAGGCACCGAGACATGTGCAGTTACCCAGACACAACACAGACTTTAAATTAATCATTCCCCGAGTGATGCCAGAGTTGCAGTCAGCATGGAGCTTCACTTCTGCTGCGTGTTGGAATGATGTCCAAGTACCTATGGACGCAGGAGAGCTCAGGGACGATGGCTCATGCTGAGTACTAGGCTGAGGCAGGGAAATGGCCACAAATGTGAGAATAGCCTGGGACAGAGTGGAACCACATTCAGAGGAAACAAAGATAATCCACTCCACTCTGCTGCCCTGTGGCCTGCTGCCTGCTGCCTGTGTTTTTGTTTTGTTTCCTTTTTCTTCTAAACTCTAACAAAACTGTCCTAGAGTTTCTGAATAGGTAAGTAAAGAAAGAGGCTGGGGTGCAGCTTAGTTTATAAGACTGCATGCATGAAGCCCATTGTGCCTGTAATCTCGGCACTCGGAAGGTAGTGAGTTTTAGAACAGTCTGGACTGCACGAGACTCTCTGTCTCAAGAAAAGATATAAAGAGGCAAGGGGGCGGTGTGGGGACAAAAACTGAATGGGATAGCACCTTAATCCCAGCTCTCATGAGGCAGGTGGATCCCTGTGAGTTTGAAACCAACTAGAGCTACATAGTGAGGCCCTGCTTTGAAAAAGAAAGAGAAGTAAGGGAGGGAGACAGAGACATGTCTGCTTTATACAACATGATGTCATTTACATAAGGGACTTGAGCATCTCCGGTATGAGAATGAGAAGGGTACCAGGCCTGTGCTTCCCCGGGGCCAGATGTAGTCACACGCGCCGAACACAGAGGGGCATAGTATATGAAACAGAGTGAAAGGAGAACTAGAGAACCCGGCCTCCCAGCCACAGAGGTCCAGGCCCTCTGCTTTCTGATGGCGATGATGGTGCAGAAGATCCAATCCACAGTGGCTAGAATCCAGCAGCACCACAGACCAGCAGGTGTGGGGAGCACCTCACACTTGGGAGCACAGGACACTGAAGCAGGAGGACTGGGGAGTCCTTCTGTCTCTTTTCATCTCTCTCTCTCTCAAAAAACAGACACCACTATAAAGCAACTATTAAGGCACCTACTGGGTACTCCCATAAAAGCAGGGTACCCTTACCTCTCCAGTGTACCCTTACCTTGCTGCAGGATACATCTTCACTGGGCCACTAAAAGGGCTTTCAGTACATTTAGGACTAAAATCTGATCACAGTGAGATGAATGGTGTGTTCTATAGCATAAGGAAATCAGAAATATGTGGAAATTATACAGCCAGAGGGTCAAAGATGTCACCAGGGAAACTGGAAAACACTTTCAGATGAATAAAGTGAAAAATCCAACAAGCCAACCCTCCTCTCCTCAGAACACAGTAAAAGTGGTGCCCAGGGGAGAATGTGACCTGTAAGAGCCTCATTTAAAAAAAAAAAAAAAAAAAAGATTTCAAATTAGTAAACTGACCTTTCACCTTTAGAAACCAGTAAAGGGGCAGGAGAGATGGCTCAGGGGTTAAGAGCACTCACTGCTCTTGCAGAGAGCACTTGAACTTGGCTCAGGAAAGCAGAGGATCCAGTTTCAGTTTCCAGCACCCACATGGTGGTTCACATTCAGTTACTTACTTAACTCCAGGTCTAGGGCATCTGGTGCCCTCTTCTGGCCTCTGTGGGTGCCAGGCACACATACAGTACCCATGACAGACAGGCAAAGCACTATGACACATGAAAACAAACACACACATCTTTAGGGGGAAAGACAGCTCAGTAGTTAAGAGCACATCCGGCTTCCACAGGACTGGAGTCAGTTCCCAGCACCAGTGGGGAACAGCTTACTACTGCCTCTAACTGGAGCTCCAGGGATCGTGCACTGTCTTCTGGCCTCAGAGGGCTCTTCACTCACAAGCACATGCCCACACTCAGACACACATGCATATGTAAAAATTATTCTAAAAAATGAAAGACAGACCCCAGTAAAAACCAAAGGATGGGGGCTTCTGTGTGTAAACCTGGCCCTTGGGAGGAGGAGCATGGTCGTGAGCGTCAGGAGTTCAAAGTCAGCGTCAGTTACGTGGGGAGTTTGTGGCAAACCCGAGAGTTTCTCTCAACAGAACAAATTAAAACAAAAGGATAACTAGAAGAATCTCAGCAAACCTGTAACCAGGCAGTGACTCAGCCCTCAGGAGCTTCCCGAGAGCCATTCAGCAGTTAGGGGTACTTGCTGTACTTCTTGGAGAGAAGATTTGCCTCCCATCAGCTCCCAGCTGCCGGTAAATCCAGTTGCAGGTGCTTCAACTCCTTCTTCCAGTTCTGAGGGCAATGTGTGTGCGCGGCACACATTTGTTTACAGAAAATATTCACAAATAAATATCAAAAAGAAAAAGAACCTCACCCCCAAAAAAATGGTATAGTGGTTTATATTTGTAAGCCTTCAGGACTAGAAGAGCTGAGGCAGGAGAAGGGCCATGAGTATCAGGCTAGACTAAGCTGTGAAAACCTTATCTTAAAAAAAAAAAAGGACTGGGACTTAGCTTTTGGGAGAGTACTTGCCTAGCTTGTGTGAGGCCCTAAGTTCAATTCTCAAGGTACTACAAAACAAAACCAACCAAATAAACTTGAAAGGGCTATAGATCTACATCAGTAGTAGTGTGCCTTGTAAAAAATAGTTTAAAATCGTACCGAAAGACCCTGTAAAACAGAAAATAGGCAAATGGGTAAGTTTAGGAATAATATTAACCAAAAAACTGGGCAAGGTGATTTCAGTACTGAAAGGCTTGGCAGGAGGACTATGTGTTCAAGGCTAGCCCTACAAGCTTGGTGAGACGCTTCCTCAAAACAAGAGAGAGGGAGCGAGGGAGCGGCGGGAGGGAGGAATGGAAGGACAGAGAGGAAGAGGCAGAGAACTACAAAAGATCCTTCAAAGTTGAGTAACCTGAGCTGGCAATATGGCTGTGCTAATTTGAATAAAATGTCTCCCATAAGCCAATAGGCTAAGGAGGTGTGGCTTTGTTTGAGCAGGTATGGTCTCCTTGGGGGAAGTGAGTCAGTTCACTTCCGGCTGCCTGCGGATCCAGAAGTTGGACTCTCAGCTCCTACTCTAGCACCAAGTCTGCCTGCCACGCCGATGTGCTGTCCACCATGATGATAAAGGACTGAACTCTGAAACTGTAAGCCAGCTTCAATTAAATGCTTTGTTTGTAGTTGCCGTGGTCATGGTGTCTCTTCACACCAAAAGAAACACAAACTAAGACAGAAATTTGTACCAGGAGTCGTATATTGCTGTGATAGGCCTGACCATGCTTTTGTTTGGAAGAATGTGAACTTTGGGACTGTCTTAGGCATGCTCCATACCGCCCAGCTTTTCTCTTTTCTTTTCTTTCCTTTCCTTTCCTTTTATTTTCTTTTTTAAACCAGGTAAACAAGAATAGAGGCAGAAGTAAGAGTCATTCTGACCAGCTTTGGGTACTTACTGAGTTACAGGCCAAGCTAAGCTACAGTGTGAGACCTCTTTCAAAACACCAAACAAAATCAACAGAAATAAAAGGAGCTGGAGACACAGTGGGAGAGCCTTGCCGCTTACCCAGTATGCCCAAGGCTCTAGGCTCGAGCCCCAGTACTGAAAATTGAACAAACACCTACGCCATTGAGATCTCATGTGACCAAATCATAAAACATGTGCATAGTATGTGTAAAGTCCTAGGGCCACCCCAGCTCTAAATTAGCAGAGCATAGTGGGCGGTGGTGATGCACTCGGGAGTAAAAGGTGAATTTCCGTTGACCTGAAAAGTCCCAGGTTCTCTGGGCTGCATTTTTCTCTGACCATTTTTCCCACCTGTGCTGGCCGAGAATTCCCTGGAGTCTCAGTAGTATCCCCAGAAAATTGGTATTGATGTCAAGTTTTATATAACCTTAGATTCATTCCTCTGTTTGGAAGGATGGGAAATGCTCAGCAGGTGGGGTAGCTGCAGGGCCTGTATTAGAGAAGCACCTGTACTTTCTCAATTCTGAAGAAGGAAACTTGACATTCAAAAGTTTTCCCTAAGGACCCGTAGCTCCAGGGCCAGCCTAGGGCCACCCCCTATGTCTCCTTCCTAAAGTGAGCCTGAACTGCACACTTTCAGTGAAGCTTCTATAAACTGTTTATCACATTCTGTGAATGTTCTCAACAAACTTATAATGGGCAGACCTTTCCTCCTCTGCCTCCTATTCCTGTTCTGATTATTATTATAGGTGAGACACATACCAGAGTGCATATGTGGAGGCCAGAGGATGGTTTTATGGAGTTGGCTTTCTAACCTTTAAGTTTGGGGAATTGAGCATGGGTCTTTTGAGGCAAGCACCTTTTCTTGTTCTAAGTAACTAATGTTAAGGGGGCTGAGAAGAGAGCTCAGTCGGTAAAGTGCTTGCTTTGCAAGCATAAGGGCCTGAGTTTGATGTCTAGAACCCCACCTGACTTAGTGACTTAAGCTTGTAATGAGAGTGTGCCCAGGAGATGGGAGGATCCCAGCAGAACCTTTTGGGTGCATTCCAATGAGAGGCCCTGTCTCAGACAAAATCCAGGCAGATGGCACCTGAGGAAGGACACTGAAGGTGGACCTCTGGATTCCACAAGCACACTCACACATAAACATGTATACCCCCACCCCAAAAATTAACACTAAGTCTAGGGATGTAACTAAGCTGGTAAAATTCTTGCCCTAGCATGTAGGAAGCTATAGCTTCAATCTCCAGCACTGAACCAAACTGGCTGGGATGGTGGGGCATACTTGTAACCTCAAGCACTTGAAAGAAGAGTCTAAGGTTATCCTTGGCTGCATATCATTTGATCCCAGCCTAAGCTTGAGACCCTATCTCACAACACACACACACACACACACACACACACACACACACACACACACACACACACCCTCATACTCTGAGAAGGGCAGTACTTGATTTAAGGGCCCTCTGGGTCTGCTGTATTCTGTGTAGTGATACTAGTTTTCCGGTGTACTATCTTTTAATACTGACACATTCCCACTCTGAATTAGAATAAACCTAAACACCCTAAACTTTATCTGAGGCAACACTGGGCAGATCCAAAGGAACCAGGCCACTAAAACGGTTACAAAAGTCACAGGGAAAGGTTGAGGCTGCACTGGAGATTAAGACTACTTACTAAATGCAACCTCAGATCTAGGCTGGCTCCCAGTCTGAGAAAGAAAGGCTATAAAAACCTTTATTGGGACACTTAGTGATATTTGAATATGAATTCCAGGTTAGGTAACAGCAATTTAACAATGTTAAATTTTCTGAATTTGATAATTATGTGATAATTTAAGAGGCTGTCCTTGATGTTAGTGAAAGCTGGGCATATTTAAGGGGTAAAAGTCTTCAACCACCTCTCAATTACAGAGCATTACAGAGATAATAGTATATATGGTGGGGGGGTGATAAAGGGAACGAGGCAAACCTCCATCCACCGGAGTCTTAGGAATTTAAGTGGTTTTGCTGCTGCCCGTTGTCCTTATATCACATGAGTTCTTCGGGTGCAAGACTGAAAGGGCCTTTTGTTTTATGAAGTTTTTGAGTCAGGGTCTCATGTAGTCTTAAAACTCATGTTATGGCTGAGGATGAGCTTGATGGAGTGGCAGCTAGAGTGGCTGCCTCAGGCTCTGGGGAGAGGGTTAGTTAGTCATGCAGGTAAAGCAAGTACAGCCTCCTGGTTCCCCCCCCCCCCGCCCCCCCCCACGCTCTTAGGAGTCCTGAGTGACACACTGATGTTCTTAGCTTATAGAATGTGTCTCTTACATCAAGGCACCTATGGCTAAGGGCCAAAATGAAATCAGTCTGAGGTAACAAAGTTTGTACTTCTGCCCATGGACGACCAGCAATATCTACCCCAGGCTGCATGTGTGGGAGGGTGAGGACAGGCACTGTACAGCGGGGTGGGGCAAGGTTGACAGCATAGGAGGGGCAACAGTATATAAGGGGCAGACCGCAAAGGAACAGGGTGACATGGGTGGGGGCAGCATAGGAGCTGGGTGTCGGTTTGGGGAGAGAGCATAGGAGCTCAGGGCACCTGGTGGGATTCCTCTCCACCTTTTCTTGGTTTCCCCAGGTATAGACAGGGGCTCTACCAAGAGTTCTTGGATTGAGTTTATTATTTGCATAAAACAGTTTAGGCCACCTTTTTCTTCATTGTCCTCTCAGTCCCTTGGGCTTCTTGAGCGGCTCTGGCCCTGAGGCTGCTGGAAGTCTATGTGTGTGTGACCCCGCAGGAACCCTGGTCCTGCTGTGTGGGGTTCAAACGAAAAGGAAATACTAATGGCTTTAAAGATATGAAAATGAACACCAACATTCTAGTCACAGAAATGCAAATTGAATTTTGATGGGATATTTCCTGTTGGGTGGCCTAGAACCTGTGGCTGATAGTAGGGGTGGGCCTCGAAACTCCCTCTGAAGGAAGTCTTAGAGACATAGTGACTTTAAAATTCAGAACTATAAGCCAGGTGGGTGCTGCAGGTTTCTGGAATTAGCATTCAGTAGGTTGAGGCAGAGGGGTAGAGAGTTCAAGTACTGCAAAAATATAATTTTAAAAATATGCAATTTATTTTTATTTAATTCTCATTGGTGTTTTGCCGGCCTCTGTGCCTGTGTAAGGGTGTCAGAAGTCCTGGTACTGGAGTTACAGAAAGGTGTGATCTGCCATTTGGGTGCTGGGAATTGAACTCAGGTCCTCTCAACTGCTGAGCAATCACTCCAGCCATTAAAATACATTTTAAAAAAGACATACTGATAGTAGGGTATTTGTAATTCAATGATACTCATCTCTGAAGATAAATGCATCTTTAAAAAATATTGGCAATATTTTTAATGTTTACTAATCTAGAAAGGAAAAAGAAAGTCTCATTTATGATGACTGTAAACTTAATACTTAGTCATTCCAAACATTTTATATGTATATTAGCTATTACTACTTTTGTTAATTGCTCATGTTGGACTGTGTGCTCAGCTGGATTTAGATTTTTTTTTTTTTTGAGCGGGGACAGTGTCTCACTATGCTGTTACCCAGCCTGGGTTTGAACTTCTGTACTCAAGTGATCGTCCTCCTGAGCCTCCCAGCTGCTGGGACTACAAGGTGTTCAATACCTGGGCTGTATATGAAAAACCAAAACCTAAAATACTGTTAAAAATGTAACATGGGCTAGCCAGATGGCTCAGGGAGTAAGGATGCTTATCTCCTCCCCAAGCCTGATGATCCCTGTTGGGTCCTTGGGACCCACATGGTAGGCCAAAATCAAGTCCTGCATTGTGTCCCGACCTACTTGCCATTCTACTTGCCACCTACTGTGGCATTCATGACCAAGTACTCTAATTCCTGCATACAGACAGACAATGTCACATAAGACATAAATACATACAGTTTAAAGTGGCATATGCCTGTAATCCGAGCACTGGGAAGATTGAGGCAGGAAGATCAGAAGTTCAGGGTTATCCTAAGCAACATAGCAAGTTCAAGGCTTACCTGGGCTATATGAAGCCCCGTCTCAGAAACATGCAGACAGAAAAGTCAGTTCTTCCATGTATAGTTTGTCTCACAGAGATACAGATCGCTGTGAACAAAGGCATTGGTGGAGCATTGACAAGTGCTGAGCTCCCCGGGCCTTAGCTTCACCTGTCACACTCAGCAGAGAACCCTCCGCGCATTGTGCACAGTATCAAGGAGTGGCGGAAGAGATGCTCGGACAAAAGCAGCACTTCTGCACTTTCTGCAAGAGTACTGATGGTCTAGAGTCACCATCTTGGAGTGACTCTTGAGCTCCAAGCCCATTCTCAAGCCAGTATGGTAATAACGCTGACCTGCCAGTTAGGATCCTTGTCAGAAGCAAGTCTATCAGTTTGTAGAAACTTTGGCCGTGTCTGACTCTTCCTGCAGGCCTTTGCTCCGGGGTCTGCCTGACCAGGAGGCAGTTTTGGCAAGGGATCCTGGGAAGGGAGGCTGATTACTGACTGCCTGGGAGGGAGAGCAAGAGCCTGGAGCAGAGCCTGCTTCACTTGAGTTCTGTGTGCCTGACAGCCACCCGTTAGCTAGGTGAATTCTTTCAGTAAGGCTCTCTCTCATTCACATGCTGCCAAGACATCCGCCACCTATTCTTGAGTTCACACAAAAATTAAAAGAAAACAGCAGTCCTGCTAATTTAGCTACTTGGGAGATGCAGCTGGTGCTCTCTGGGCACCAGAAAGGCTGGCCTTCAGCCTTCCGGCCTCAGCCTGAGGGAGGTCTCCCGGGAGTTATTTTGTATCCTGCAGCTCAAGGCCTCATTGTGACAGCTGAGTGACTTAGCTGGCAGTGTGGGATGGAGAATGATAAAGGTACAGAGCACGGGCAGCTTGGTAGCTGGGGATGGCACTGGATGGTGCTGGGAGGGTGCAATGCTGGCTTTGCCTAGGCTTCCTATGAACCCCTACTTAAGGTGGTATTGCTGCTGCTCAGGGAAGGGGGGGTGTTGTAGGGGGGTGTGGGGGGAGTTTCTGGTCTTGCTCACTCCACCCTCAATCCTCATATTAATTAAGTGCAAGTCTTTTGTTGTCTAAAGAAAGTGGTAATTCCTATATCCTTGCAGTTAGTATGTGGACATATGCCTGCCTGCCTGCCTGCCTGCCTGCCTGCCTGTCTGTCTGTCTGTCTGTCTGTCTATGTCTCCAGACCTATTTATGCCTGGCCTATGACAGTTGTTGTCTTGGTGACTGCCAGTAACACTTTTTTCCCCCAATGCATTGTGTTTCAGGACCCCTTCCTTCTGTTTCTAGTGTTACCTCACCCTCCCTGGACTCTGATCTCTGATCTCCTGGTGCCAGCTTCCTCTCCCACTGATGGCCTGTGGTGTCATGAGATCATCTTCTCCTCACATCTAAATCTGGCAGTAATGCTACTCTCAGAAGTGCAGTCCTGAACTCCTAAATACCCAGAGAGGGCCACTCTTATGGAGGAATGGCTTCAGCAAGCCTGGTCTTGCAGTAGCTCAGCCTCCCGGAGGGCGAAGCAGAATGTAATGGTAAAAAGCTGGCTGGGAAGACTGACCTCCCACCAAGTACTCAGTACCTCAGGGTCACGGTTTCTTGTTTGTAGAACAGGGGATAATAGCAGTATTTAAACTAGATTGTTGTGAGGATCAAATGAGCCAATTCAGGGAAATCACTTAGCTTTGTAACACTCCTTGAGTGTTAGCTATTATTAACAACATTGTTACACCAGACACTTTAAAGCCATGTTCAGCAAATATGCTCCTGGAGTCCACTTCAGCAGCCCAAGTTCTCACACTGTTTGTCCTCAGAGGTTTTGAGTGGAGCCACAGAACTGCACAATACCATGTCAACGTCATTCCCAACTCCTTTAATTGATGAGAATAAATTGTGCTTCTCTTGGCTGTCCTGTAAATCAGCTCCTAGGTCATTAGCCATTTCTTAGCGCTCCAAGACCTAGAAGCTGCCAAGAGAGTTTTGAGCAGATTCAAGGCAGAATTTATTTCTCTGTCCCTTGAGATACAGACCTATTCCCAAGCAACATCCATATTTCCAAAAGCTCCATTCACAGCGATGAGAAAACGAGTTATTTAGAAGTCAGGAAGCCAGTTTCTGTGATAGTTCATTTTGCAGTGCTATGACGGATGTCTGAGACTAAGCTGAGTGGAGCGGCACACCTAAGAGTGGAGGCTGGTTTTAGACCAGCCTGGGATGTGTAGCAAGAACATGTTAAAACAAAAATAAAAACTGGTACTGTGATCTGTAAGGACCAAACATTTAGGTATGGAAGGGCAAAAAAGTGTCTTTAAAAATGGTTTGGAAACATTGAGCTTGTGACACACACTTTAATCTCAGCATTTGGGAGGCAGAGGCAGGCAAATCTCTGAGTTTGGGGCCAGCCTGTTTTATAGAGCCAGTTCCAGGACAGCCTGGGCTATACAGAGAAAGCTTGTCTCAAAATAAACAAACAAACAACATATTTGTGTTGCTTCTCATGGTTTTGGCTAATGTCAGGGACAGAGATGTACTCATGAAGAACTGCGTTTAGGAGTATGTATGAACAACACCACCTGCTTGCCATATTAGATAAACTTCACTTTCTGTTTAGCTTCATGAAGCCAGAGTTTATTCTCCAGTCAGAGCTATGGAAGGAATCACCTGTATTCAGTACTCAGGAGTCCGATCCAAACAGTTGCTCATTTTGTGGAGCCATACCCTTGGAGGCCAGGGGAGGACACTTAGTGTCTTGCTCTATCACTACTCTCTACCTTCATCCTTGGAAACAAGGTCTCTCACTGGACTAGGAGCTAGGCTGGTGGCCAGCAAGCTCCAGGGATCCCCCTGCCTCCTCCCCTGCAGTGCTGTGGCTCAGGTGCCTACTGTCATGTCATGCTGGTTTGTTTTCACAGGGTGTTGTATTCTCTTGCTTGCACACTAGGCACTTTTATCCACTGAGCCATCTCCCCAGTCCCACATTTTCTCACTATGTAACCAGCTTGACCTCCAATTTACAACCCTCCTGTTTCAGCCTTAAGTGCTGGGATTATAGGTATGTGTTACCATACTTCTCATTTTCATCACCAGTAGGGATTGCCCCCATGTCCTGGCCTAACGGAAAGGAAAGCACTGATGCACGAGGGAACATGCAGTAGACTTGTTGCCACAAGGATGGATACTGTGGACTACAGGTAATCTGGACTTGGTGTTGTTAGTTCAAGTCACCAGTGCTGATTCAAGAAGGGTCTCTAGGGACTCTTTACTAAGGGCAGTCACTGGATATGTAGCAGAAGAATGGAGAGGGAAGGAACAAGATCTCAGTCCCAATTACTAGGTTCACCAAGTCCTATCAACCACAGGAAGCAGATTAATAGGCAGCAAACTCCAAAAGGGACAACTGGAATAACTGTGGTAGACAGGAGCTGCTCAAGATGTATTACTATAGATCTGATCTCATAACATATACTATATATAATGTTTAGATATTAGTGTCCTTTTGGTTATGAGCCTTAGTTGTTAGCTGGCTGAGCCATATTTCTCCAGGCCCAATATGTACAGCAGCCTCGGCTCAGATTTACAGAGTTCTGTGGCCTACCAAGTGCAGAGAGGATGGGCATGAGTCTCAGCTAAGCCTGGTGGGACAATCCCAGTTATGTTATGTGGGGTGCTGAGGCAGAAGGACCAAAATTTCAAGATCAACGTAGGCCTTGTCTCCAAAAGAATGACCCTGATAATCAAAGAGCTTGGAACCTCGTGCAGTAGTAAGATATCATTTGCTGGTATAGATGAAGGTCTGCTTTCAATTCTCAGTACCACTAAAAATGACAACGAAACCCCTGTGGGTTAAAGAAATGGCTCAGTGGTTAAGCATGTGTGTTGTGTATTGCTCTTCTGATGGACCAGAATTCCCAGCACCAAAGTGGGTGCCTTACAACCACCTGTAATCCGGTTCCAGAGGATCAGATGCTTTCTTCTGGCCACCAAGCACCTGTACTCTCATGCACATACTCAGTACCCACATACACATAATTAAAAACAAAACACATGTTTAAAAAACAATAACAATAATTGGGGGCTAGAAAGATGAACCGTGGTTAAATGCACTTGCTGCTTTTGCAGAAGTCTGAGTTCCTGGCGCCCATATGGTGGCTCATGACCATCTGTAGCTCCAGTTTCAGAGAATTCAGTGCCCTCTTCTGGCCTCTCAGGCACCAGGCGTGAATTCAGTACATGGTATAAATTTAGACAAAACACTCATTCATATAAAATAAAAATAATCTTAACAAAACAACCAACCTTCGTTTCCTGTGAGGCAGTAAGTTTCTTACATGGACAGCAGTACACTCACAGATTGGCACAGTTCCTAGCATATGGTAGATGCATGATAAGTATTTGTTAAATAAATAAATAAATTTAATCAAGAAAGTTTTTAAAATTGGTGTTGGTAGGAAATTATGTTTATAATATCCAAACTGGGAAGTCTAAGGCAAGAAATTGCTTTGTGTGGGAGATCAGTCTGGGCTATAGTATAAACACCGATTGAAAAAAGACAAGAAACAAAACATAATTGATTTATAAGTTCTTTATACATATAATCTAGATACTAATATTCTGTTGTCTACACAATTGTTGAGGTAGAGGCCAGCCTTCTCAGACATTGTGTCCTAACCTATACCTGGAAACGATCCATTTTCTCAACAGAGTTGATGACACAGGCTCTAAGTTTTCCTTCTCAGCCATATGATACCTGTGTAGCCAAGCATCGTATCATTCAAATCAGCAACTTCTTCACTGCAAGTTTACCTTTCAAATTCCATTCCAAGGAAGGCCAATGGGATGAGACTGTTGAGCCATCCAGCTAACTCAAAAACTCTCTTGTAGAAAGACATACTTGAGCTTCCATATAACAAGCACAGATACAGAATTCCACAGGGAGTGGAGGTATGGCTCAGTGGATAGAGTATTCACCTAGTATATAAAAGGTCCTAGCTTCAATACCCAATACCACACCAAAAAATAAGAATAAAAAAATCACAAATGCCTTCAAGGATCTTTTTCTTTAGTACAAGCTGGCCTGGACTCACCCATACTGCCTAGAACTGTCCTCAGTTTGCCTGATATAATCCCAGCTCTGTGAGTGCTGCAATCATAGGAGAGCCACTACAACTGGCCAGCTTGGTTGGTTAAATAAAGATCAGTTAATCTAAAAGCTGTCTTTAAATAGGTATTAAACCTCATAAGCGGGCTGGAGAGATAGCTCAGTGGTTAAGAGCACTGACTGCTCTTCCAGAGGTCCTGAGTTTAAATCCCAGCAACTACATGGTGGTTCACAACCATCTGTAATGAGATCTGTTGCCCTCTTCTGGAGTGTCTGAAGCTACAGTGTAGTTATATATAATAAATAAATAAATCTTTAAAAAAAACAAACAAAAAACCCCAAAACAAACAAACAAACAAACAAAACCTCATAAGCCTGAAGATTCCCTATACTGAATCTTATATAAGTTTACACAGGATGTTTTGAAAAGATGCTGATGGGGACTGGGGACTTAGTATAATATGGTAGAGTACTTGCCGAGCAAGTCTGAAACCTGGTTTCCTCCCCGAGGCAGTAAATAAATAAATTGGGCTGGAGATGCACACCTTTCCTCCACACTTTGGAGGTGAGAATAGAAGGTTCAGAAATTAGACTGAAGGGCAGCAAGTTTTAGGCCAGCCTGGGTTAAGTAAGGCCCAGTCTTATTTACACAAGAACTAAAAGTTTTTAGTGTGAATGTATGTATATATAAGTATATTACATACACACAGGTACCCACAAAGGCCAGAAGAGAAAGTTGGATTATCTGGAACTGGAGTTAAAGATGGCTGTGCCCAATGTGGATGCTAGGAACTGAACCTGGGTTCTCTGCAAGAACAAACTCTTTTAACAACTGAGCCATCTTTCCAGGTTCAATCCTCTCTTATTAAAAACAAGAGAAAATGAGAGAAAACCCAAACAAATGATAACAAACCTTACCCTTCAGATTTAATTATCCTCAGGTGAGACTTAGGACAAATGTTGGGCTAACACTCCTCAGATGATTCTAAATATGGCGTGAGCAAGAATCAGGATTGAATTGCTTCAGGATAAGGTAAGGGCAGTTATTCAGATGAGCAGACTGGTGGTCTGTACAGTAGAAAGATTAATTAGGAAACTGATCACAGGATTGGGTAAATGCTTTTATATATTTAGTCCTTCAACAAATAATGAGCTTTATACAGACCAGGGCTAAGTAGGGATCAGAACCCGGTGGGCCCCTGCACAGGCCAGGAAAATTTGGCAGAGGAAGCAGCAGCTTAACTTAGAAGTTAAAGAATCCTTCAAGGTCTCTGTCAGATAAAGTAGGGAGTGGGGGCACTGCACAGAGAACAAGGGAGCTGGCCACCAGTCAGAGAGAAGTAGTGTTGGATATAGTCCTCCATTGGCTCACTGGTTTCAGACTTGCTTCAGAATGTATTTAAAGGATTTGAAAGCTTTTTAAGGTACGGAGGTGAAGCATACATCTCATTTCGTAGAGGCTGAAGCAGGAAGGTTTTGGAATTGGAGGTCAGCCCGAGAGAGATGCAGTGAATTCCATGCTAGCCTAGTTCAACAAAACAAAAGCAAGCAACCAATCACTCACGAAGCAGGAAGGCACATATGAGGTGTGGGGTGATATCATCTGAGGTTAATTTGGGTGGTTCATTTACAGAGCTTGAGTTTATTAAGTCATTTAATGATTGACTGATAACCTCTTCTGTCCATGACTATTGAAATCAGATGTTGGAACTCTGTGGGGATCCCTTCCTAATTAGCCCTGGCAGTTTAAAGGGTTACATAGACTAATGCTTTTTTAAAAAATTATTTATTTCACATGTATTGGTCATTTGCCTGCATGTATGCTCATGTGAGGGTGTTGGAGCTCCTGGAACTGTTGTAACAGATAGTTGTAAGCTGTTATGTATGTGCTAGGAATTGAACTTGGGTCCCCCAAAGAGCAGACTCTACTCTCTTAACGATTACACCTTTCTGTAGTCTAGGCTAATGCTTTCTAAGGCCTACGTCCTGGATAAGTAAGTTTAAGGTCTTTCTGCCCACTGCTCCCTTACCCACTTTCCCCTAAATTAGATTGTGTGTGTACATGGTACTTCTTATCTAGCTGTCTGACTTGTCTCAGAGCAAGTAAACAAGCCCCAAAGATCAAAACCCCTGTGGTTCCTTTAGGCTCCTTTCCCACCTATTCTGTACTTTGTATTTTTTGGTTAAAGCTCAAGGACACACGGTCACACCATGGAATCATTTCAGTCCTAACCCTGGCTAAGAAAGTCATGGCATTATCTGTTGAGGGGAGGAATTCAGCCTAGGTTAGCAGTTCTCAGATTAAAAAACCGAGAATCTCAATGCAAGTCTTGAGCTAACACTGTAGATCTGGGAACTCATTCCAGAGCTACTGAATCAGAACGTGGGTTGGGCCAAGGATGGTATCTGGGAAGCATCCCAGATCATTCTGATCCCAGTGATCTGTGGACTGCACTAAACAGCACAAATGGCTGTCATTAGTTCTGGCAGACGATAGCTATTTTACTGTGGTGGGGAACAAGTGAGATAAGATGCTGGTTTATAATGGTGCAGAATGTAGACTATGCTTGGTTTCCAATCCTAGCTATTCCTAGGTTAACTTAATTGAGCTATTGCACTCAGCAGAAACTTGAGATACTACAGATAAGAAAGCTTTAAGAGTAAGCAGTAAGCATCTCTGGCAGCGTCTGTTATCCTCAGTCCTATTTATCTGAAGAGGCAGATTTATCAAAGGACAAGTAACCCTCCCAGGGAACAGCAGTGGGAAAACTGTGTTCTCTTTTCTTGCCACACCCATTGGATAATTTTGTTAGGAAAAGGAATTACACTATATTTCTGTTTTCTGAGTTTGCTAACTCCTGGAGCCATAGCAGCACAAATTTAGGCAGACACTGACCTAATTTTTTGCTCTCTCTCTTGCTCTCGGAGTGGCTGGGTTTGAACCGTGAGCATTAAACAAGTTCTTTAAAGAGACTGTTTACTGTGATGCTCTGGAAATCTTTGCACTGTGAGCCCAAGGGCCTGGGTTTCATCTTCAGCACTGTGACAGCTCTAAGTGTTAGGGGCTTCCTTTTGTTTGGGTGGCAGTGGGAATGAGTGAAGGCTGGCAAATTTAGACTTGGGTTCTCACCGGTTTTAGTTGCATCTTTAACATACTTGGTTCAAATCTAGAGATCCAGAGTTTTAAACTTTGTTTTTAAGACATGGTTTATTGCTCCAGATGAAATGCAGTTAGAGGGTTGGGCATGATGGTTTGCTATCAATTGGGAGACTGGTTAGGAGGACTCCCGTGAGGCCAACTGGTCTACAGAGTAAGACCTTGTCTTACCTCAAGAAGAAAATAAATGTCATCCCAAGGGACCAACATGGAACTTAAAAAATAAAGTGCAAATGGGCAGAATATCAAATTTGACAAAGCAAAACAGAAGGGCTAATGAGTCAACCAGTATCCTTAAATTTACTTTGTAACTTCTTGGAGAATAAAATTCCTAGTACTTATGTTATGTATAAATGCCCTCTCTTTGAAACAATCTAAATGAGCAGGACTAAGTAATGGACTAATGGCTTGTAAAAACCCACCTTGGACAAGTAATTGAAAATCCTAAATGAAACAGAGAGGAAGAGACTTAGAAAACCCAACCCTGGGCTTGCTTCATCAGTAATGTACCTTAAAAGTTGCCAAGCCAATCAGTGGCTGAGTTTACCTTGTGTTTTGTTTCCCTGGGCTGAGCCCGAGTGCCCAGATTTAATCTAAAGAGGTTTGTTTTAAAAACTAACAACCAAGTAATAAAACACCTATAAAAGAGGTTTATAATGGAACTGGTGACAGTTCTGAGTGTAGTGTTACAACTCTTCTGCTCTCCCTCCTTTAAAAAAAAAACTTTCATTCACCTCTGCCCTTTGTCTTGGCTTCTTCCTCATCTTGCTGCCAAGCTCAGAAGCAGGGGAAGCTCGAATACCAGGGTAGCCTTTGTGTATTTCTGTCTGCATGTGACAGGGATGCTGCTGCTGTGTCTGAGATAAGAACCGAGATTATTGGTTCTAACAAAGTGCCCACACAGTCAGACAGTAGTTTCTAATGGAGAGAACACTGCTGCAGTAGTGTCAGTGGCATGAAAATGTGAGTCATTCAGGGTAGAAGACTGAAATTCCCACTCCTCGACATCCTAGTCTCCTCACCAGGGGCCCCAAGAACATCTTGATTTAAGGACAGAACTTCGGGCAACAGGTGGTTTTCCACCCCGGCCACCACACGGGGAAACTTGGCTTTCCCAGGGACATAGGGTTGTTTCCCTTCTTGCCAGTGGTCTGGGAAGGGAAACTGTTCAAACTCTGTAGGAGGAGTCTTTTCTCAAGTCTACCTTTCTCATACTCTCAAGTATTTCTTAGCAGCATCCCACCCAACTCTGGGGAGAGTAGGGACATTTTCTCCAGAGTCCGGAGGGCGCTGCAAGGCATGTGGGCAGCTTTAGAGTAGCCTTGCCTGGGCGGCCAGAGGATCCCCCAGCCTCCCTCGGATGGGCCTCAGGAACTCCGGGGGCCCAGGGGAAGCCTGGAAAACCGAACTTCGCAATCAGCTTTCCTTACAGCGCTGGTTGGAGACGAGGGAAGGGCCTCCCAGCGGTCGCCCCCCGCCCAACCCTCTGTCCCTCTGCCATCCAGCTGCACAGTCCAGGAAGCACCCGGAACGCAGCTCCGAGCTCGCCAGCCTCCCGAAGGCCGGGAGAGGGCATCCTGAGGGGCAGCTTCCCTCTCAAGCCTGCGTCTGACATCCCCACTCCCACCCGAGGATGCCTGTCCGCAGTCGCTGAATGTCACTGCTCCCTCTTCCTCCTGATCAGGGTAGACACAGCTCCTGAGGCATCCCCCACCCCAAAACTGCCGCGGTCGCCCGAGGGTACAAGGCCAGGGAGAAGGACGAAGTTTGGGGCCCACGGCAGCGGGAGGGGGGGCGCGTTTAAGAAGACCGCACCTCAGTCCCAGACCTGGCGGACACACTCCCCGCCCCAAAACGGCCCAGGCGTCCCCATCCTCTCGGACACCGGCATCCCCGCCCTCCCCTGAGGGCGGTGAGCGGAGCCCCCCGGGGCGGAGGCAGGTACCCCCGGGGCGGAGACTGGGGCGGGCGGGGTCCGGGCTGCGCCCCCGGCCGGGCCAGGCGGGCTAGCGGGCGGCGCGGGGGGAGCGGGGCTGGGCGGCGCTGCCTCGGGCTCTGTGCGCTGCAGCCCGGAGCCGAGGAGGAGGAGGCGGAGGAGAAGGAGGCGGCGGCGGTGGGTCCCGGGCGGGGGGAGCGCGGCGCTGCGGACCCGGGCGGCAGGCAAAGGACGAGGCGGAGGCTGAGGAAGGCAGCGGGGAGACCCGGTCTGCAGCAACAAAGGGCAGCAAGCGATTGGCCGGGCTGCAGGCGAGGTTAGCCGGGGACCGGGGTGGCCGGAGGCAGCGGCGAATGGTGCACGTGCTTGCAGACACGGGCGAGTGCGGAGCCGGGGGTGCACGCCCGGCGGGTAGGGGGTTTGCTCCCCCTCCGTATGGGATGCCGAAGAGGCTGCAGCGAGATCGTTCCGCTTGCACCCGGCCTGTGGCTGGCAGGGTAGGGGGTATGTGAGGGGGGTAGGATGCGAGCCAGGGGGCGGGCGAGTAGTCGCCCGGGACGGGACAGGAGAGAGGGTGGAGGAGGGGGCTGGATGGAACGCTCCGGGCGGCGCGCCCGTCCGCGCGTTCCTAGGCGGGAGCAGGCGACTGAGAACCTCGAATTTTAACTTCGCGTGCCCGCCCGCGCGCGCCCGCCTGCGCCCACCCCTAAATCCTGCGGCCGCCGCCAGCGATCAGCTCTCACACAAACTTTAGCTGCGGGCTAGGGGCTTTGGGGTTGAGTGGGGGAGGGGAGAGGAAAAAAGGCTTCTGATTGGCGTTGTGTGCAGCCAATAAGGCCAAGCGCCTCTGCTGTGCCTAGATCCAATCCATTTCTAGAGGTGGAGGGGGCGGGTAGGTGGAAGTAGAGGTGGCGCGGTGTCTGTGAGAGAGAAAAAGGACTGGACCAATAGGTGCCCGGAAAAGGCGGGCCCCGCGGTCTGTTGATTGGTACTGGCAGTCGACCCTCCCTCGGGGTGGTGCCGGAGGTGGGGGGGAATGATGGGTCGAGAGGTGTGTCTATGTGGAGGCGAGATGACCGGCAGGAACTTGCCCCAATGGGGGGCAGAGTGTTTAGTGAGCGGGTGACGGACAGACCCGTAGGCCAACGGTTGGCCTTAAGTGTTCGTGGTCTCGTCCAATGGAACGGCGCCGGGGCGGGGCCACGGCTCGGGTTTAATGAGACTCCATTGGGCTGTAATCAGTGTCATGTCGGATTCATGTCAACGACAACAACAGGGGGACACAAAATGGCGGCGGCTTAGCTCCTACCCCTGGCGGCGGCGGCAGCGGTGGCGGGCGCTACGGCACCTCCTCCAGGCGGCAGCCGTGGCTTCTTTCTCAGGCAGCTTCAGCGCCCCCGGCAGGCGCGGTGGTGGTGGCGCGCGGCCAGGTCTGTCACCCACCCTGCGCGTTCCCAGGGGGAGGAGACTAGGCGGGCGGGGGACCGACGGGGGGGTTGCCGGGGACCCTGGACGCCCCTCCCACAGGCCTCTGCGCGAGGGTCACCGCGGGGCCGCTCGGGGTCAGGCTGCCCCTGAGCGTGACGGTAGGGGGCGGGGGAGAGGAGGGAGGAGGAACAAGCTCCGCCCCTAGCCGAGCCTACGGGGGCAAGGGGCGGGGCTCAGGAGTGGGAGGGCGGGGCAAAGGCAGGCTGGGCGGGGCAGAGGGATCCTAAGGCATGGGCTGGGAGGGGATTTCTGTGCGAGAGTGAACTGGTAGGATGGATGGAGGGGTCGGACGAGGGCGTGGGGGCAAGATTAGAGAATTGAAGATGAGATGGGAAACGGGAGGTGTAGAAACAGGTCTAGAAGAGGGTGTAGGGAGGGGCGAGATTTTGGTGGAGTGGGAAGAGGACCTAGGGCTGTGAGGGTTGGTGAAGTGCTGCAGCCCGGCGAGATTGCAGTTAACTGGGCATATACTAAGGATGAGTTTGGGTGTGGTGGATGAGTTGAGAGAGAGCATTGCTGAGTGGGTATTGGTTCGTCCTGGGGATGGGTTCATGATGCGGGTGCAGTGTCTTTGATGGGATAGAAGAATCAGGTTGAATCCTCGTGTTGGCGTAGGATAGCGGTTTGCTGGCCCCATAGTAAATGAAACATTAAGAAAACAGAAGGAAGGATGGGTTAGTTAAGTTTGAGAGACGTTCTAAGGTAGCAGGAAAAGGCTTTAATGGGGGAGGGAATGGGAGAGAGGCTGTAATTTGCAAAAGTATATCAGAAAATCTCATTGGGACAGGTGGTTGAGAGTTAGGGGAAGGCTGCAGCTGTGAAGGTAGGCAGCACTGGGAAATGGGTCTGAGTGCTATCATTTGGTGGACTGGGCCCTCCAGCTTCATTGAGCCAAGAAAGATGTTTTGGAGACTTTAATTTTGATAGGGCTAGGGTTGTTTGGGGTAAACCTGAGCCAAGTCTTGTAGGTGTGGCAGGAACAGGGAGAGCACAGACTGTCCCAGGAAGAGACCTGGAGGCTTGCTACCCTGGGCAAGGACATTTGGTAGTGTTTTTTTAATTTGGTAGCACTTTGGTTTGGGCTCAGTTCAGGGAGTGATGGAAATTGGCAGGGTAAAGACAGAAGAAGGGCAGATTAGTGACCTGTGCTCCATGGAGGACTTTGAACACTTGCAGCTGGAAGAAAGCGTTGATGTGAGAGTAGTGTAACTTATGAAGGGTCAGTGAGAAAGAATTATACTTGTCAGAAATAGCTAAAGAGCCCCAGTGAACCAGGTATACTTGGAGTGGAGATACCAGGGAACTCAAGGTAAAGAGAGTGTGAGCAGAATTGTACGGCCAAGAGGTAGAAGTAGTAAACGGGACTTATTTGTGTTTCTTCTTTGTATTCCAATAGAGAGAGAGACTGTGTGTGTGTGTGCACACAAACATGTAAATGTGTGCATACAAATGTGCACACATCCAGAGGCTAGGGCAGGACATAGAATTCTTCCTTTATTCCTCACTACCTTATGGCTTTGACATAAAGTCTCTTAAGAAGTGGGAGCTGGCCATTTTTGCTAGGCTGGCTGGTCTGCCATGGAGCTGGGGGCTGCCTGTCTTCACCTGCCATTGCTGGGATTACAGATAATCTAAACCAGGCTCAGCCTTTTACATGGGTACTGGAGATAGAAACTCGGGTCTTCATGCTTTCTGTGCTGTGTACGATGACCCATCTCCCTAACCCCAATAAAGTGTATTTTTAGAAAGTACTTCCTTCCTCATACTAGTATAACCTTAATTTTCTGATGTAACTCTAAAATAAAACATTTGATTGCTTGCTTATTAGAAATTTATTATACATGTAACAAACTGAATGTGAGCTGTTTTGTTTTTAAGAAGTAATGAGTAAGGAGCCTTTAATCTTTGGTCATCTCTGGCTTTTGAGGTCAGCCTATTTAGTAGGTAAGATCCGTGTTTAAATAATCAAACCAATAAATAAGGAAGGGAAGTGTTAACTTAAAGGAGCAATTTAGGTGACAGGGTCAGCTGAACTTTTACCTCTTGGCTGCACCTGGGCCTCTGGGTGCTCCATGATTGTGTTTTGTCTTAAGGACTCATAAACTACTTACGGAAACAGGTGGAAGCTATCAGAGGTAAGACATTTGTGAATGGAAAGTAAGCAGGGCGTATAGAGCAAATTTGACTTGTCATTTTATATGTTAGTTTGTTTATTTAGAGACAGGACTTCTCTGTATAGCCTTACTGTCCTAAACAGTCTGACCAACTCACACAGATTGATCACCTCTGCCTCGTAATGCTGGGATTAAAGGTGTGAGCTACCACGTTGGGCTCTGACAGATGACTTTAATGTGCTTTACAACCTTTTTTTTTTAAACAGTTATTGAGTATATGTGTGTGCATATGTGTGCTCATGTGTATATATTTATGTGCATATACTCATGTGCATGCTTGTGCTAACGTCCACACACATGTATGCACTGGTACAACTTTGGAGTTCTGATTTCTTCACCACATGGGTTCCAGGGTAGCAAACTCAGGTTTGCCAATAAGTGCCTTTACCTACGTGAGCCCTGTACTGCTCCTTTCTTGGACATTTCATTTCCCTGTTAGAAAAGTTTTAACCACGTGTCTGGCTTGTAGTTTCTAAGCTAGTTTTGTGAGTAATAGGCCTTTGATCTTCACACGCATAGGAATAGCTGCATTCGTATCTAGAGAAGGCAATTGTTTTGGGAAGGTAGGAATGTGGGTTGTAGTGATGTTGCTGCTTCTAGTAAACTTTCGATAGGAGATTTAGGGCAGAGGGACATAATGTTCATGTTCTCTATTCTGTTGTTGAGTATTTTAGTTGCTGGTTTGCTTGAAGCATCTCAACACACATCTTGGTGGTGCACATGTATATACATACATGTTTTTCTTGAAGGTAGAATCCAAGAGTTGCATTGTTGGTATATAGGCAGGGCAGCCTCATGCCCTGCTCTGTATTTGTTGTCTCAGCATAATCAACCTTTTGGGCTTTGGATGAAGAGCTGTGTGGTTGCCTTAGCTAGAGCATGTATCTGACTTACTGCTTACCGCTTAAACTGTTCCCCGTGAACACTCGCTCCTGTTGTTCTCTTTCCTTTTCCAACTCTCAGACTTGTTAACGAGTAGTAAGCAGGTTGAACAGCTTTTCATGTATTAGTCATTTGACTTTCCTCATCTGTAAAGTTCCCCTGTGTCCCATCTTTTAATTTGGAACTGAGTCTTTGATTACTACTTAGAAGTTCTTTGTTAAAAATGTTATTCTTTAACTATTTGTTTACATTTATTTATTTTATATGTGTGCCTGTGTGCACGACTTCTGTGGAGGTCAGAGGATAACTTTTGAGAGTCAGTTCTCCTTCCACAGTATAGGTTTCTGGGATGGAACTCAAGTCAGGTTTATCACATTTGATGGCAGGTACCTTTATTCTTTGCCACCACGTTGACCTGGAAGTTCTTTATTTACTGTGAATACAAGTCCTATGTGCATGTCACAATACACTCTCTACCCTCTGGCTTTCTTTTCATTTTCTTTATGATGTCTTTCATGAAGCGAAGTTCTTAGTCTTAATGGAGTCAGACTTATTGGTCTGTTTTCTTTATGGGCAGTGCCTTTTGTGTCTTATTTTTAAAGACTATTTCCCCACCCTGAGGCCAAAAGTTGGATCTTCTAAGGAGTATTATCTCTGGAAAGCTTTCCTGACTTTGTAAGTTGTATGACTGAGCACCCCACACTCTTCCTGACCCCAGCCTGCCACTGTAAAACTGTGCTTGCTTTTCTTCACACTTTTCTGCTACAGCTAAGGGCCAGGTGCTACCTCCCTAGTCTCTTAGGAGAAGTGGTCATATAGACAGAAGCTCAGCCAGATTAGATTTTACAGGCCTCCAGCTGACTGTATTACCCTTTCCCTTTTATGAGCTAGCATTTTATTGTGCGCCTGCCCTGGCTCTGCTACCGTCCTTGCTTCCTTCATATCTCTTATCTCAGTGACTCCTCTTAATAGTTCTGTAAAGTAGGCTTGTATTCTTATTTTTACACACAAGGATTTGAGACTTAAATTGATTTACTAACTAACATGCCCAGTGTCCCACAGTTCAGGTAGCTAGCTAAGTGGAAACTGGACTACAAACTTTCTAATATACTTCTTCCTTTAAAAAACTTTTGTTTTATTTTGTTTTGAGACAGGGTTTTTTTTTGTATAGCCCTGGATGTCCTGGACAACTCACTCTGTAGACCAGGCTGGTCTTGAGTTCACAGATTTGCCAGCCTCTGCTCCCAAGTGTGGGAACTAAAGGCATGTGCCACCATGCCCAACTTGTTAAATAAGATTTCTGAAGCTTATTTTAAAAACTTTGTGACCAAAGAGTCTTCCTTCCTTACCCTTTTATGTATTTGATCTTGTTTTTGGTGGTGGTGAGCATCTCAGAGTCTCTTACATGTCAGGGAAATATTCTATTACTGAGTTACATCCTCATTCCTAACCAACTTATAGGGGTGCACCATCATGCCTGACCCCCAACTTCTGAACTTAGTGTAACATGTCTTCGCTAAGGTACTTAGAGCTGTGCTTTGTGAACCTGGATAAAGTTCATCTTTATATGTCAGAGTAGGCAGCAGGCTTTCTGTGGCTCATGGATGAGTTAGAGACTGGCATACCGATTCCAACTTGAGAGGCTGAGGCAGGAGGATCCAGGTATGTTTCAGTTTGTCTGTACCACCATGACATGTGTTCATTTTCAAAAGGTCTGTCTGTCTGTCTCTTGTCTGTCTCCCTCCCTCCTTCTCTCTCCCTCCCCCCATCTATCTACCTTTCCATCTCCTTTTTTGAGGATATGGTCTAACTGAACCCTTGACTGGCTGGAATTCAGAGAGATCTACCTGGTCTGCTACCTAAGTGCTATTCAGAGGGTGTACATGTATTACTATGGCCAGCTACTTATTTTATTTATAGATTAAATTGATTGATTGTGGGGGAGGAGGGACAGAGACAGAATTTGTTTTTGACGTGCTTGTGAGATTTTCTTCTTTCCTTCCACCATGTGGGTTCTGTGGATCAAATTGAGGTGGCAAGCACCCTTACCTCTGAAGCTGTTTTGCAGGCCCAGTTTTCTTAAGTTTTAAAGGGCACCCCCTCCCCGTGGTCCTGAATGAAGTAACCTGCCTTTTCAGAATAACTTGGGTTTTGTTGTTGTTGTTGTTTGTTTTTTGAGACAGGGTTTCATTGTGTAGCCCTGGCTGTCCTGAAGCTCACTCTGTAGACCAGGCTGGCCTTGAATTTACAGAGATCCACCTGCCTCTGCCACCCAAGTACGTCACTACTGCTTGGTTGGTAAGAGTAACCTCTTTCTCTTGGAGTGTGTTTGCATGTGTGTGGGTGCACACGTGTATCTTGGAGGAGCCCCGGTATTGACCGTGTTGTGGTCTCTTGCATCACTGTCTACTTTATATATTGAGGTAGGGTCTCTTAACTGAACACAGAGAGCTCACTGATAAAGCTGTGGGCCGCTATTCCCACCTGCCTTTTGTGTGGACTCTGGGGCATTGGACAAGTGCTTTACCCAATATTCTCAGCCTTTAGAATCATCTTTAAAATTTAGATGTCTTCATTTTTAGAGACAGGCTCTCCTGTATCAAGGCTGGCCTTGAACTGATGCTTGTGCCTTCCACCCCCAAATGCTGGGATTACAGGCTTGTAAAACACCCAGTGAATTATTTCTTAATACATTGTTCTCTGTCATTAAAATCCAAATAAAGCTGACCCACGATTAGAGAGAAATTTAGGATTGAGTAGAAAAATGTTAATGCTAGAAACACTAAACGTAGTTGATTATTTTATACGTGGAAATGCTTAGTTATTGTAATTACTAATCAGCGCTGGCTTCAAAGGCCCACCCGACTTGAGCTGACTTCTCATCTTGCCTCAAATCCTCCCTTTTACAAGGGATCAGATTTCCTGTGATGCTCCTAACAGTGCGATTAAATTTTAGAGACTGAAACTATTGAGCACTTAAATGCAGGGATGACTGTGCAAACCTAACTCATGGCTTCAACCAGGAGGTTTGGGACCTGTCCCTACTAATTTATGATGATGATGTTGAAACTAATCTTTGCGAGGGATTATGTAAGCTATAATAGTTTATTGATGGTTCAGTTATTGTTTGTTGAAGCAGATTTACACAATTATAGTTTAATGACATAACAAGGGTATTGTCAACTAGGAGAGCATGACATGAAAACTTAAACTTACAATTCATATAATATGTATTAGTTGAAATGATCATTTTCATGGTGATTTAGCCTCTTAGAAATCCTTAGAAAACATTATTAGCTTATGAATTGAAAACTCTATGTTAATGAATAGCGGGAAAGAACTTAGTATTCTAAAAAGATTGGGAGTTAGAAATTCAGTCCAGCTAGCATGCATTGACTGCATTAGACTCTTAAATTTAATCTAAACTAGATTGGTGTTTGGAGGGATGAAGTACTGCTTGGTCTGGTTCCTTTGTCGCTCCTCCATTGTAGTGGCTAGCCCTTGCCAAAACGACTCAAGCATTTAACACGATTGGGTGAGTGTGTGTGCACGATCTAGCACTGTATATGTGCACTTTGTTTTTGGCGTCACATGTTCCTGCCTCACCTATTTCATATGTCACGTTTAGATGACACTACCATACTTAGTCACAGCTAACTTTTTCTCCTCTCTCACTCTCATCTCCCCACCATGGTTTATCTTTGCTGTGTGGCTCAACTGAACTCAACCTGAGATCTCCTTGTCTCTGCTTTCCAGTTCCTTATGTAGTCTTGAAGTTGGGATGCACCTCTTAGCCCCCAAATGCTGGGATTATAGGTGTCAGCTACCACATTATGAGTTTAAGACCAGCCTATATGGTAGGCTATAAAGTAAGTTCCTCTACACCCTAGGCTATAATGTCAGACACTGTCTCAAAAAACCAAACCAAATAAAGAAACCCCAAACAGGCATTATATGCCTCTTCTGATCCAGTTGCAGCCCCAGAACGTGGAGCACATGGAAATGAATCAAACATGAGTTCTGGTCCTGTAGTAGTTTGAATGGGAGTGGCTCCCCTGGGTTCATATGTTTGAATGTGTGGTTCCCAGTTGGTGGAACCAGTTGAGAAGCATTAGGAGGTCTTGGAGGAGGTGTGTCTTCGGGATCTGGGTTAAGGTTTCAGAACCCACCTCATTACCAGGCATCTGCTTGCTGATAGGATGTAAGCTCTTAGCCACTGCTCCAGTGCCATACTCCTTAACAAGGTGAACCATGAGCCCCACATGAAATACTTTCTTGTTTTCATTCTTATTTTCTTTTTTCGGGGAGGGGGTCGTGGGGGTGAGTTTTGAGACAGGGTTTCTCTGTGTAGCACTGGTTATCCTGGTACTCACTCTGTAGACCAGACTGGCCTCAAACTCAAATCTGCCTGCCTCCTGAGTGTTGGGATTAAAGGCATGCTCTTCTACCACCCAGTTTTTTTTTCTTTCTTCCTTTCTTCCTTCCTTCCTTCCTTCCTTCCTTCCTTCCTTCCTTCCTTCCTTCCTTCCTTCCTTTCTTTCTTTCTTTCTTTCATTCATTCAGAGATAAGTTCTCACTGTGCATTTTTGGCTGTCCTGGAACTCTGTATTTGTCCAGGCTGGCCTCAGATTTACAGCAGTCTGTCTGCTTCTGTCTTCCATGTGCTGTGGTTAAAGGTGTGTACACCCAACATGGATGTCTTCTTTTTTAAGTTGCCTAGGTCATGGTGTTTTAGTCATAACAATTAAAATGTAACTAAGACAGTTCCTAGGGATTGTATAAATGGTCAGGGCCAAATGAGCATAATTTAAAAAGGACATGAATTTCAAAATGGTTAGAAAGCAATAAAAAGGACATGAATTTCAAAATGGTTAGAAAGCAACATGAAAGCTAGAAGTGTCCAGCTAGACAGAGGTGTGTAGCATTTGTCAGAGGGTTGGTTGGGTATTGGCTGCACTGATTGAAAATTTTCGACTTGGCAGCAATCTAGGTTTTGTATTGTTTTCTATTTACTTATTTTTCCTTCAGTACAGACTCTTGCTATGTAGCCCATGCTGGTTTGGAACTTTAATCTTTCTGGCCCCCTGGGCTTTAGGCTTGATTATAGACATGTCAGATCAACACTGTCTTTCCAGGTTCAACTGAAGTACCCTGTACAGAGGGTGTCCCACTTGGGTTCCAGCAAGGCTGTAGACTGGTAGACTGGTCTCTAATCAGAGGAACATGTTGTTTGAAGCTTTTGTGGAGAGGCCTGACAGGGTTGCTGGAGTGGAGACACGGAAGTTATCAAGGCATGTGCCACCATGCCTGGTTTGTTTGTTCTGAGGCAAGATCTCCTGTAGCCAAGGACGACCTTGGGCTTTTGGTTGTTCTGTCTCTTGAGTGCAAGGATTACAGGTTTGTGTTAGTTAGCAAGCCTGGCTTTATGTAGTGTTGGGAATTGAACTTGAGGCTCTACCAATGGTGCTATGTTCTCAAGTCCCTAGTTCTTTTTAGTCTCTTTGGGTGTTGTTGCCTTTCATTTTGTTGTATTTTGTGACAGGGCCTCACTATATAGCTCTGGCTGTCCTGGAACTCACTATGTAAACCTTTTAGCCTTGAACTCAGAAATCCTCCAGCCTCTGCCTCCCAAGTACTGGAAATAAAGGCATGTGTCACTATGCCTGACTTTGTTTTAGTTTCCAAAAATGTTGTTTAATAATTTATGGATTTAAAATCTATGTAATTCATGTTGTTTTTGAGCTAAGGTCTCTCTGTAGCTCAGGCTGACCTGGAGCTCACTGTACAGTCCAGGCTGGTCTTGAACTCTTGACTAAATCCTTTTAGGTGTGAACCACTACCCTGATGACTAGTTATTTTAAAGTGACGAACTCAGTGACATTTAGTACGTTTACATTGTTGTTTGATTGACCTCACCTCTTTCTATATTGAAGACATTTTTATTGATTCAAAGTAAAGTCTTACACTTATTAAACAGTTTTTCTCCACACCTAGGTCCTAGCAGTGCATGCTTTGTTTATGAATTATATATGAATGTTTTATATAAATGTAGTTATAGGATATCCGACCTTCGTGTCCAGTTTTTACAGCACAATGGGTTTCAGTGTTCATCCATACTATAATAGTATATATTAGTCCTTCATTCATTCAAATTCATTCATTCATATTCTCTCTCTCTCTCTCTCTCTCTGTCTCGTGTGTGTGTGTGTGTGTGTGTGTGTGTGTGTGATCTATTTTACCACATTTTATCTGTTCTACTATAAGTGGATATTTGGGCTGTTAGCACCTTTGGGTATTGTGAACAGGGCTGTTACGAACATGTTTTGTCTGTAACTGTTGGAGAAGCTGTTCTCGGCTTTTCAGGGGTATAGCATGAGGTAGACCTGTGGGATCATGGTAATTCTATATTTATTTTTTTTGAGGCCTTACCAAGCAGTACTTTGCTACTTCGCAGTTGATTCTTGCATGTCCTGGCTCTGCTTTGCCTTTCCCATGGCATGTGCCATAAGACCTGGTGTAGGGCAAGGACTTCGTGTCACTGAGTTTTTCTTTGACTAGTAAACCTCAGTTCCCAGTTTACACATATTGGACACAAGCATGTTTTTCAGGGAAATAGGTGCATTTAGGGCTTGTAAGGCACCAAGCTTCACCATGTAAATGATATTTGAAGTCAGACAGTAAATGGTTGTAAGCCAAGGATACTATTTTAAGCCATTGTGCCATTTGGGTGTGGTGGGTGTAATGGAGGAAAGAAGTCATGGTTTCTTCCAGTGTGTGTTGTATTGTGGAAGATATTGTTAGCATTTGTTGATGCTCAGTCAGTTTATACAACGATCTTTAAAAAAAAGTCCTGGAGCTTATAAAAGTAAGGGAGCTAAAAATAGTAAGTTGCACTCAGGATGATAAGAGAATACACTCTATTATTAACCTTTTGTTTTTCTACCAGTGTTCTTGGCACATCTATAATCTCATGGCTCGAATGTTGTGACACTAATTTTGAGATGACACAGGCTTTACTGCAAGCTTAAGGAGGCCTCCCGTGATACTTCTGAGTGGGATGTTTAGACTCTTCTCATGCTGCCCTGAATATTTCTGAATAGCATTGATATTTATGTGTTGCCGGTGAGGCTTAAAGCACAGTGTTGGACCAAGCGTTTCCCTAGATCTGTGCAGAACGGCTTGTAACAAGAGCTGCAAAGGCAAGTTGCCTGTTTTTTTTTTTTTTTTTAAAGTCAAAGATAAAATGCTTCACAGCCATAGGCAATAGAATGGTTTAATTTGATGCAGCATGAATCTTCTGAATTATTTTGGGGTTATTTACTCCTTTTGGTAGCCTTTAACTCTTAAGTTTTTAATAGGAAAAAAAGTCAAGAGAATAATGATTTTAGAGTTTTAGTCATGACTGGACACCCTGTCACATCCAGCAAGTGGACTCTGCAAAAGAGAAGTGGTGTGTGTGGGGGGGTAATTTTGAGTCGGGGGTAAATCATTTTTATGTGGCTTTTAAATGAATTATTTTAAATGCATTTTCCCCCCTATATATCTGTCTGTCTAGATACCACTTGGGCCAAAATGAAACTGGTTTTCAGTGTATTCCCTTAGCTTGTACCAATTTAAGGTGGACTGTGGGATGTCAGACAGATCAGCCCCAGATTAAAAACAAAACAAAAAAAAATTGCAGTGGATAATGTACAAAGTAGATATTGTGCATGTATTTAGCCAAGAATTGATTTCCCTCCTTTCCTAGGTGTATATATTTTTTAAACATGTGATTCAGCTTGTAGCAGAGAGCTCCTGAATTACAATGACTTCTGCCTAATTAACTCTGTTGGATGGTGTCGGGTGGGAGCTCATTTTGAGATTAGATTGAGGAGAGGGGTTTGTGTTGGTGACTGCGGGAGGGGAGAAGGGTCTCAGGCTGTCTGGTCGTTTTGTGTAAGATTAAGATACAGATATTTATGACTTCTTTTTTTTTTGGTCTTTGACGTGAAAATGATCAGTGTGCCCGAAATTGAGGCTTGTGTAGATATTTATTGTGCAGAAGTGTGCCTTTCTCTCAAGTAAAGCTGGTAAGCCAGTAGCTAGAGTAACTTAAACAGTGTCTGCTGCCTGGGAAAGTTAGTACTCAGGACTAATCAGCTGTTGAATTGTTTGGGCCCTAATGCTCTCATCTTGAAAATGTTACAGTTGCCTGGTGGTGTGAATTTTCAGGAGGATTTCTTTTTAGAGGCTGTTACAAACCTAGTTTTAAATTTGGAGATTGTGCTCACTCAGACCAGAGAGACGCCGAGAGCGTGGCCTCTGAGCCATGACTTTGCATTCACATACTTAGAATTTTCTTTCTTTACTAAAGTATTGGTGTGGGCGTGTGCCACAGACCATATTTTGGGGTCAACTTTGAAGGGCCATTTTCTCCTTCTACTTCATTGTGGCCTTCCAAGATAGAACTCATATTGCTAGGCTTGGTGGCAAGAGCCTTTACCTGAGCCCACTCACTGGGCATTGCAGTCAGTTTTTTTTTGTTTTTAGCTTTTTGAGACAAGGTTTCTCTGTGTAGTTCTGGCTGTCCTGGAACTCCCTCTGTAGACCAGGCGGCCTCAGAGATCTGCTTGCCTCTGCCTCCTGAGTGCTGGGATCAAAGGCGTGCACCACCATTGCCCAGCCTGCAGAGATTTTTTTTTTTAAAGGATTATTTATTTAATATATATGAGTACACTGTAGCTGTCTTCAGACACCCCAGAAGAGGGTATTGCATCCCATTACAGATGGTTATGAGCCACTATGTGGTTGCTGGGAATTGAACTCAGGACCAATGAAAGAACAGGCAATGCTCTTAACCTCTGAGCCGTCTCTCTCCAACCTCGTGCAGACATATTTTTAATCTGTGGAAAAATCTTAGAGAGGGGTGGTAGTTTAAAAGAAAGTGAAATGTTCGTCTGTAGCCACTTTCCTCTGATGGTTGCTGATTTTAGGGATATCCTTATGCCCAAATAAACATAATTGGGGGGGGCATATTTGCTCGGAGACCTGGGCACTCTTCACTTTTGTCATGGATTGTTAAACATTTGGAGTTCCAATTTTGGTGTTTCCTCTTACTACATTTTAACGCTATGAAATGTCAGCTTTGCCGAGCTGTGTTGGTAATGGCGATGGACGGTTATTTTGGTAGTGGATACTGATTGTGGTAAAAGCTTGTCGGGAATGTCTATTTTGGGTGTGTATTACTTGAGAAATATATATTTGCTTTACCGATGCTCTTTTGCTTATGTATCTAAAATGTCTAAAAGTGACTTGGCATTACTGGGCACTTTTCCTGTGACATCTCACCTGCGTCCCTCAGGTGTGTTTGGTACAGTCAGATCAAGTTAGTCATGACTCCTCCTGAATAAGTGATGAAAGATGAGATAATTACTTGGATACCGTGAAGTATCTTCTAATGAAGTTTTGCTGTAAACGATTTCACTTGGAAAAGACACGTTTCCTGTTGTGTACGTTCTGACGGGAGTGGGGTGTGGGGGTGGGGGTGGGGTGCTTCAGCGGGTTTATCCCAAGCATGGTTCCCCTGTCAGTGATTTGTGTGATGGCACAAGATGGAGAACGTACAGATTCGCAGATGACAGTCAAGATTCAGACAGTCTTTGGCAGGTTGGAAGATAGTTCAAATCAACTTTGAATACCACCATCTAAAAAAAGCCAAGAGTGGTGGTGCCTGCCTGTGAACTCAGCATTTGGGACTGAGGCAGAAGGTTTGCTGTGTGTTAAGGTTAGCTTGGGCTATGTAATGAGTATCATCAGGCCAGCCAGGGCTAGCAAGACCTTATGTTAAGAAACAAACAGCAAAAAGAAATAAGCACCAAGAATAACAACAAAAATCCAGCATTTTAGTTTTTTAAGGAAGGGCTGGAAAGGTTTACTTGGACAACATTTTTGAGGAAAGATCTGGGCATTTGGTGCTCAGCGTGGCCATCATTGTGTGGCTATTGAGGAGGTTCCTGTGACTTTGAGGTACACCTTGAACTAAGTAACCCCTGGACTGGAGATCTTAAGGAGGGCATTAGCAGGAATGCACAGCCGGCAGACTGCTGTGCTTAGAGATCTAGGATGTATAAAGGCGGAAGGAACCAGGACAGCAGTGCTTACTGAGGGAGGTGTAGTGGTGGGGGGTGGCTGATAATGGCTTTTTAAAGATACTTATTTTCAAGTATTTTAGGGCCCATCATATTGAAGAAATAGTAAACTGTCTTGGGACTGTTCCTGGGGAACACCTACTTGTGAGCAGGAAATGTATTATGGCTCTAGCTTCCTGTCAGTTCGTCGAGTTGCTCCAGAGATGTAGTGGGCTTTAGGGAGATTGGATAAGGATCTTGTACTGGGCCGCTGAAAGTGCCCCAGATGACCGCTAGGTCTCATCAGCCCCCCACCCCCCACCCCAATTGCTGAGCCTCAGGGAAACATGGGGAGCTGACTGATCTGCAGAGAAGCCCCTTTCGGGCAGTTGGGACCGAATGGGCCACTCTCAGGAACTCCAGCCTCTCCGACTACAAATGTTGTATTCTTTAATATCTATCTGAAGAATTTGAAATTTCTCTAAGTCAGTAACCTTAAAACTTTGGTTTTGTGTTTTGTGAGACCCCCCCCCTTCAAGGTCTGCAGACATTGAACTTAGTGCACATATATAGTAAAAGGAAGATCTGTGTTCTAAATGGTAAGTGCCAGTCTTAACTACAGTTTCAGTGACCAGCAGTTAACCCCACAAACCTTGAGAAACGAACACTATCCTTTTCTTTTGTAACTTTTAAATTACCTTTATTATGGCGTTTTGTTAGGACTTTTTATTTTATTGTTATTTACCTCTATCGTACCCGATTTGTAAATTAAAGTCCAGTGTTATTGTACATGTACAGGAAAAAGCTAAAGCAAGGAGTACAGTTTCTATCAGGCACAGTATCTCTGTTCTAGACCTCCACTGGGGGACTTGGAACTTGTCCCCATTGGTAAGTGGGAAGGCTATGTGTGTGCTGCCTGTAGGGAAGGCAACCCAGGCTTAGGTCTCTTTAAATTTGTACTTCTCCGCTAGGCAGTCGTAGGGCTGGGAGCCAGAGCCTCATCAGTGTCTCTTCAGAGGCAGAGCTGTCGGAAGCAGGCAGCTATGGCACAGGTGAGAACAGGACCCGATTCTGAAACGATGTCCCTTGAGCTGCATTGTGCTGTTCACTGTTAGGTCCTTAAGCTGTTTACATTTACAATGACATTGGCCGTTTATACATGATGTTTTCGGGTGGTGGCTGTTTATTTGGATAAAAAGTTTTATGTAGCTGAGACTCTTGCGACCTCTGAGATGCTGCGATCCCAGGCTTATGCCATCGTATCTCACTAGCAAAACCATGCTATGTGTGAACACTGTCGTCTGGGTAGAGCGGGCTGGGAGGCAGATGATACTGGAGAGCAGTAGGTCTGGCCCGGTTCCTGGGCCAGGATTGTACTCAGTACCAGATTGGGGAGCAGAAGTCTGTGAGCACACTGCTGCCCTGGCCAGCTGGAGTCAGATTTGTAGGGATTGTCTTTCTGCTGAGGCGTGGGATGAGCCGGAGCAGGTGTTAGACAAGTAGAATGCCGCATTATTAAGAGGCGAAGGGTTGTCACTGTATCAGTTTCAGCCTGTACCATAGAAGCACTCACACACAGGCGCCGTGCAGAGCGAGCACCAGGGTGTCTTGATCCCACAGACCTGGCTCAGCTCCACTTTACTGTGTCTTTTCTTAAGGTTCAGTTTCTTTGGTGACAGTTTCTCTATGTAGTTCTTGGCTGGCTTGAGACTCTGTTGTAGATCAGGCAGTCTTCAAAGATCTGCCTGTCTTAGCCTTCTGGGTGCTGGAATTAAAGGCTTGTACATATCGTTGCTTTTTGATATTTATTTTATATCTGTGATAGACACGTACCTTAGACTGCTTTCACATGATTATTAATTTTGATAACAGGAGTCAAATTTTCCACATTTTACATTAATTTATTTTGTACTTTGAGAGGTTTGGAGCAGCATATATACCACAGTGTGTGTCTTTTCTTTTACTTCGTGGGTCCTAGGGATTAAACTCAGGTCACCAGTACTGGGTCAGGTGCCTTTACCCACTGAGCCATCTCAAGGGTATATGACAGATGTGGTTTCTTAAATGTTACTTAAGTTATTATGTGTAAATAAAATCCTAAAAATCTTCCCCATAGAGTGTGACCTAGTATCTGGTTGGACAGTGGTGACCCGTGGCTGTGTTTTGTAGTACCTGTCTGCCAATGTGTTCGTTTTGCACCTGATAAAGAATAATGCTGAGAAATCTATAATTTTAGAAGTTCCATTATTAAGAGTGTTTTCTCTCCTTTCTTATTCTTTAAGGTCTTGATTTCCTGAAGATGTCTTTCACTTGAAGCGTGCAGTCCTTCCCATTGCTGAAAAAGACAACCATCAGCATCTCCTGGCAGTCAGTCCTCTTCCGACTCTCTTAAGGATGGTTGTCCCTAAGCTGTTTCTTGACATGGGCTGGGATCCTCTGCCCGTGTGTTGAATTGTGACTTCCGAATGTGCAGGTTGTGTTAAGTACAAGGTGAACCTCTATGGGTAACGTCTCTGTTGGAGAAGCCATTTGTCAACCATGGTAAAACTTGCAAACCCACTTTACACAGAGTGGATTCTTGAAGCGGTGCAGAAGATCAAGAAGCAGAAGCAGCGGCCCTCCGAAGAGAGAATCTGCCATGCGGTCAGCACGTCCCATGGATTGGATAAGAAAACGGTCTCGGAACAGCTGGAACTCAGTGTACAGGATGGCTCCGTTCTCAAAGTCACCAACAAAGGCCTTGCTTCATATAAGGACCCAGACAATCCTGGGCGTTTTTCATCAGTTAAACCAGGCACTTTCCCCAAGCCAACCAAGGGGTCTAAAGGACCACCATGTAATGATCTACGCAATGTGGATTGGAACAAACTTTTAAAGAGAGCAATCGAAGGCCTTGAGGAGCCAAATGGCTCCTCCTTGAAGAACATCGAGAAGTATCTGAGAAGCCAGAGTGATCTTACAGGCACCACCAACCACCCAGCCTTTCAGCAGAGGTTGCGACTAGGGGCCAAGCGCGCTGTGAACAATGGGAGGTTACTGAAGGATGGGCCACAGTACAGGGTCAATGCTGGGAGCTCAGAGGGCAGAGGGGCACCCCAGTGTCCCAGTGCCTTTCCATCGTCACTCCCGCCTGTCAGCCTTCTACCCCATGAGAAAGACCAGGTGAGTGAGCCCTGTTGTACTGATGACCGGGGATGTTACTGTTTTACCTTTCACTTCACTTCGGCCCTTCTCAGCCTGTGGGTACAACCCCTCCCGCAAACAAATATATCTGCCTCCCCAAATATTTACATTATAATTCAAAACAGCAAAATTACAGTTACAAAGAAGCAACAAAAATAAATTTATAGTTGGGGCTGTATTAAAGGGTTCATAGCATTAGGAAGGCTGAGAACCACCAATGTGGATGTAAGATCTGACTGGAGTCTGAAACGATCTTGAAGCTGGGTTTTATATTTTGTATTAGGATGTTTCATAGCATGACTGTTTAAACACCATTTTATGGCATATTGAGGGATTCTTCAGTGGCTAAGAGTTAACATAATATGCACATGACTTGTTTTATGTTCTGTCAGGTAAACTTGAATCCACCTTCTTCAAGCCCAAGAAAGGAGAGTGGGGTTTTCCTTCCCTTAATTGTAGAGAGAAAAACCTCCATACTTATCTTAATACTGATAATCTTTGCATATTGTGTGACCTAAATCCCTGCTGTTTCAATTTAAAGCCGTTTATTGTCAGTGGTCAGTGGGTGTAGGTGAATGTTTATTTTGCCTTCTTTGGTGTATTAGTTTGTATTTGTGTGTGTGTGCACCCGTGCCTGCAAGCGACAGTGCACCTATGGAGGTCCGGGGACAACTGCAGGTGCTCTTCCTTCCACTAGGTAGGTCCTGGAGATGATACTCAGGTTGATAGGCTGGCAGCAAGCAGTTTTACCACTGAGCTGTGCTGGTCCAAGGCTTTATGTTATTTTTATAGCGTTGAAAGTACATGACAGAGTTTTGTTTTTGCTGAGATCTTTAAGTCTTCAGTTGGGTACAATTTTCTTGGTTTTATTTTAAACTTACTGAGTTAATTTCCCAAAGTCATGCTGAAGTAGAACAGCGTTTGCAAATCAAGCCCTCCAGGTGTTGTATTCCTTTCCCATCTTTTGGTTAAGTGCATTCATTGATAGCAGTTAATTTTATATTTTAAACAATGACTTTGACCATTGTTGGTTGGAAGCAGTTGTGCCTGTAAACTGCATATTGAGAAGTATTAAAAGCCAGGCATTAGGCTCTGTGGGAAGGCGTCTGCCTACTCCCAGGATGAGGCCTGGGTTTTGTCTCAGCTCCTAAGAGACCCAAGTATTAGCAAAGCCGGTTTGCTTCTGTTCTTCTGGTACAAAGAGCTCATGTAATGGGTTCTGTTCCCCTTTTTGCTTAGCTGTTAGGGACCTACCTCTGAAGCTTAGAAAGACCAGGTCTTCACACAGGTATCTGAAGTCTAGAATGGATTTCTTAACTGTTGGTACCTTCTTGGTCTTCTACAGCATCTATTTATTCATTGATTGTGGATGTATCAAAAAATGAAGTAAACTATGAAATTTTCTTCATGACTCTTTAAAAAATTACAGAAAATGACTTATTTGAATTTCTGAACACAGCCATTTTGACACCTATTTTTCCTTAAAACATTTTTTTCAAATTAAAATAGGTTTACATTTTTATTTATTTATTTAGAGATGGCTTCACTATGAGGCTCTGACTGTTCTGAAGCTCTATATTTAGACTATAAACAGACTCAAACAGAGGCCTGGTTTTGTTTCTGAGTGCTAAGGTGAAATTCTTTAAGGGAATTCAGAGCCATTTCTTCATAAGGTTGGTTATCTTTGTTTTTTATCCTCAGCCGTGGCAAAGTTGCATAATTATCAGGCACATGGTCTTTGTTCAGGCACTGTGGCCAGTTTTGTATCTTCATGAATAATGTGTCCTCTGGAGGGAGGCATTTTCCAAGTGTGGAGAGGGCAGGACAGGTTTCCCAAAGCTCCTCTCCTTCTCTGCAACCTTGCTCATCATTTCTTGCTAGCCTTATCATTTTTCTTCAGGCAGCATCTGTACAGAACTATTTTTAGTCTAAAGGAAAATTCATGTTGGAAGTGTCTAGGATAGAGAACGGAGACAGTTATTGCTTAGCATGCAATTGCAGTTGCTTTTTCTAGGATGTAGATCTTTCAGCTGTCCAGTTAACATCATTATTTAACAAGGAGGGCGGAGGAAACATGCTCCGGAGTATTTAGCTGATAAAGTTTGGGGATTAATTGTATCAAGTAATCACAATAAATTTTGGTGGTATTTTATCAGTGAGCAATCTAGCCTCAACCTAATATTTATATATCTGTATATGTGCGCTCACACACACACACACACACACACACACACACACAAACAAGACAAACATGTTGCTTTTTAGATAAAATCTCATACTGTCTGGGAACTCACTAGCTAGCAAAGAGGCTTTCTTTTCTTTCTTTTTTCTTTTTGAGACAAGGTCCTCACTCTACAGCAGCAGTGGCTGGCCTAGAACACGTTATGTGGATTAAAACTGGCCTTAAACTTGAAGAAATCTGCCTGCTTCTGCCTTCTGAGTGTGGGCATTAAAGGTGTGTGCCACTGTACCTAGTTTTCTTTTTAGGTATTGGATGTCTTCCTCTATTGCTCTCTACTGTCATTGAGACTGGAGCTCACTGATTTGGCTATATGGGCTGGCCAGAGAGCTCCAGGGATCCTTCTCCACCTTCTCAGAGCTCGGATTACAGATGTGCACCCAATGTAGTCAGCCTTGTTTTACACGAGTGCTGGGGGTCTGAACTCAGATCCTTGTGTTTGTTCGGTGAGGACTTTACCTGTCACACCGTCTCTCTATCCCTAATTTCATAAAAAAGAAATATTGGGGCAAGGTTTCACTTAGTTTTCCAGGCTGGCTTTGAATTTTGGCCCGCCTGCCTTCACCCGTGGTAACTGGAATCTCAGGTATGTGGCATGCTTGGCAGTTTAGGATATGGATGGAGACTGTTCCAGGGTGGTGCATTCGTAACTATAGTTTAGTGAGATAGTCTTTTAAAGAAGCTGTGATTACTTTTGAGAAGTGCATATCATTGTAGAAGAGAGAAATATAGCTAGTGCATTGTGAGCATAAAGACTGGCCTCTTCCGAGTGGGCCACGCTCAGCTCCTGACTCAGTTCCGGGAAGGGGGGGGGCAGGTCAGTGCCCCGCTTTCTGCAGATGGAAAACCAAGGAGCAAAGCTTAAGCTTTTTGTTCAAGGTCAGTATAACTGGTGAACAGTCAAGCTGGGAGTTCACTCAGATAGTCTTGAGGCCAGGGCTCGTTTGTTCTGGGCAGCCCTGGGGCTGCTCATGAACAGTGGAACCCTCTCCCGCAGTTCTTCAGTCAAACAGTTTTCAGAAACAGCAAATAGACTCCCGGCATTTGAAATTTGGTAGTTAGGATGAGCTTATTACTTTTTTTCCAAGCAGGTACAGTTTTTACTGTTATCAAACTTGGGATGCACTGGGGAAGTCTTAACCTCATTAGATTTAACATCCTCATCACGGCTGTTTGTGACACAGAGAGGAACGAAGTGCAAGTTAACATGGGGACCTCCTCCTTCCTGGAATGTAGCTGCAGGACTTCTGAGAGTCTGGAATTCAAACCGGGGATCACTGGTCCCCCTTCTTCACACAAAATACTTGGTATTTATATAAGAGAGCTTTCTCTGGTGAGATGATAGGGAAAGGAATTAAACCGCTGAGGATGAAGCTTTATCTTTGACTTGGAGGAGAAACTCCTAAAGGGCAGTATTAATGCTTCTCATTAAACGTGGTAAAGCTCAATTAGGTCAGATTATGAGGACTTGGGAAAGTCAAATATTCTGAGATGTCAGTTAGCACACTTTGTAGCAGTAAGGTTCCATTTGCACATGAGCTTTAGCACTTTTATAAAATCAGTTAAGTCCAATTTTAAGCAGATTCCTTAGTATTTCACTTTATTGAGAGTGTCATCCTAAGATTTATTGAATGTCAAATCTTGGTGTGTTTCCAGTGCACTGCAAAGTAGGGGAACTCCAAAAGTGTAGCCCAGGCTGGCCTAATTCTTCTGCCTCAACCTCCCAAGTGCTAAGATTATATGGTACTGTCATACCTGACCCCCCCCCCCCCTTTTTTAGATGTGTTTGGGGCCGCTCTGCCAGTGTGAAGGATTCCCGTCCTGTGTCAAGAGACTCATTCATTAGACCATAAATGAGAACATTTTATTTTCAGATGGTCTTTGCCGTTTTCTCTTCTCTGACCCCTTTATCCCTGTCATAACAGGACACCCTCTTCATCTTGTCTCTGGGAATTTTTTAGTTGTTGGTACTTTGTGAAGGATCTCGATTAGAGTCCCAGTGTCTTCTTATGTTGACTTTTAGTTGATGTCCTTTGTATCAAAGACTCCTTGTTCTCATAGAATATTTAGCTATATGTATTCAACTGAAAGTTGGATAAGGACTTAACTATTACGAAATATGCTTTTCAAAATTCTCTGAATTTTGGCATTGACATGGATAAAAGTCAGTTTTAGAATGGGGAAACGTGTTATAGCGTGAAAGATCTGGTGGATCAGTCTCAAGGTCAGGGAAGCAAGCTTACGGATCCTGTTGTTCCTGTAATTAAGCTTGAGAAGTTCTTCAGAAGGGTGCAGTACTTCAGGGCAGCCTTTGCCATCGGGCAGTGCCAGTCCAGCCACCGTGGAGAGCTCTTGGACTGTCTCCAGCTAGGCAGCCAGGTCAAGCGGAAGATGAAGTGAGTGACTAGGTCTTTCTATTGCACTTGAAGCATGACAGCCTGTTCTACTTTGGAACTGTTATCAAGATAGAACTTGTCTAGGCTTCTCCATGCAGCTTCAGGTAGAGGAACAGCATCGTGTCAGAAGGTTTGATTGTAAAGGGCGTGGTGAACATTCCTTGTAACTCTTTAGGTCTTAGATGTGTTTGATGCTTTTGATATCTTTCCCACAGCACTAATCCTGTCCTGAATGAGCACCAACTTTGGGGGATTTATACTTGTATTCCCAGTCCCTCCATGACTCTAAGTGTGTGTGTGTGTGTGTGTGTGTGTGTGTGTGTGTGTGTGTGTGTGTGTGTGCTTTGCTGGGAATAGAAGACCTTATGCTCATTAGGCAAATACTCCTACCAAACCATGTTCCTACTCTGTGATACTTTTAGTACCAAGAAAGTATTTTTAGCTTTGAGGTTATTTTTATGTGTTGTTTGCTGATTTATTCTGATTTTATCTTGAATAGCAAAGATTTTTTTTTTATTTTTGTTTTTTTCTCCAGACTTCAGTAGATGATACACTTTAAATCTTCTCAACATGGAAGTCTGAGTTGTTGTATTGTGGTTTTTTTTTTTAAATCTATTTTATCCTTGTATGTTATTGACAACACATAGGAGATGTAATTGTTTTATTATTGAAATGATAATTTTTGTTTGTAAAAAAATCCACGATTTTGTTGTGTTTCTATACTTCATGTTTTAAAGTCTTGAACATTAAACTAGAGTAGATTTGGTAAAATTGTTTTCTAGTCATACCAAGATTTAAAATATGATTCTGAAGTCTTCTCGGGCCTTTCATCTCTCCCCTATCCATTAATATTTCACATAAACAGCAATTAGCTTACCAAATTAGAGTCAGCAAAATGAGTCAGCCATGTAATTTGCTGATGACATTTCGTTAGCAGGGCCATGAGGAAAGTGTGTTTATTTGCATGTGGGTGCTCTTGCTGCTTTCAGGTGGTGGCAGGAGGCTGGCCATGTGCCTTAGAGAGAGATGGCCGTGCGGTGTGCTGCTTCTGCTTACATAGGGGCCACTTTGCTGAGAAGTTGCCAGGAGTGGATCTTTATAAAAGTAAACATCACCATTAGTAGACTATAATGTAGTGCACAGTGTACATTTTTATTTTGCTTATGAAAGGTTATGTTTTTGAGAGTGTTGAATGAGACAGACGGAAGTACTAGATGAAATGATGTTGGGTTAAACTGAAGCTGGTCTCTACCAAGGTGCAGGGCAAACCCTAATCAGTGCTCCGAGGGAATCCAGGAAGGATCTGTGTTAATTTGACAAGTGGGTTTAAAATTCTTGGGCCGCTATTCTTCAGAAACCATCTTTGTTCGTACATCCCTTTTCTGATTTGCTCCACTTTTGATCTTTGATAAACCAGCTGCAGTATTGTTTCATTAACAGACTTGACTGGTTAACAGATGTTTGCTTTGGCTTGATTGTGTCCTCCCTATTAAAAACAGCATAGGCACTCGGAGAAACCATGCTGGGCCTTTTCCTGTCTAGCTAGACTGGCAGTTCAAAAGAGCAACCTAATTTCATTTACAAGTTCAGTTCGTATTCCTTGGTGTTATCCTGGAAGGCATGTGACGTTTCGCTCGTGCTCTCCCTCACCAGGGAGGTCTGCTGTTAGTCCTTCCTGCTGCTGCAGCCCCTCTGTGCAGCCCCTCACTTTGCGTTCTGTTATGTTAGGCATTGTGCAGTCTTAGCTTGCAGGAAAAGAGGGATTGCTGAGGAGCTGATTGAGACATCGTGGACTCTTCCACATTTCAAGGGAAGGAGTGGGAACAGTCTGGAGAATGTAGAGAATCTCTCCCACCTTTTTTGATGTCAGACAGCTGCCATATGGAGTGCAGGGAGAAGGAGGAGAGCCTGGGTCCAGGCTGCCTGTGATCTTCCCAGTCACTTGGGCTGGGAGCCAAAGGCAGTGTGGTTTTTGTAGTAGTTCCTGATGCGACCAGCCCTGTTTTCTGTCCAGTTTCCTGCCGTGCTTGTGACCCTCTCCAGGCATAAATAGGAAGGATGAAGCTCAACATAAGAGTGTAAAGATTCTACGGAACAAGAGAAACAGCAGAAGAGAAGGCACAAACTAAACCCAGTAACAAGGTCATCAGTGATGACTCTGTCCTTATGGTTGACCTGTTTGTATGGAATTTTAATGCCATGTGTTTCTCTCTTATAATAAAACCAGGTTTTAGCTATTGAGCTTGAACTGTGAGTAAAACGGCAGCAAATACTATGTGCTTGGGGACGTGTGGGGCTGTTTGAAGAACACCAGCTGTTCATTGCATCCTGGGCAGAATGTGAGGGACCTGGGAAAAGTGGGCAGTGGAGGGAGCCAGGACACTCTTTCTCCCTTACCTTTGCAATCTAAAAAATTGTACTCTCCGAAAAATAAGTGCCACATTCTTTTAACAGCTGTCACTACGGTACCTATTTATTCTTTCTCTTCTAGAGAGAAGGAAAAAATGAATAAATGAATGTGTATGTGTATAACTTTTGAGCTTGGTGTGGTAGCTCAAGCCTTTAAGTCCAGTACTTGGGAGGCAGAGGAGGGCGGATCTGCATTCAAGTGAGTTCAGGGCTTCCAGGGTTTATAGAGAAGACCCTGTTTCAAAACAAAACAGTAACAAAAAAAAAAAAAAAACAAAAAAAAACAAACAGAAGATAATTTGGATGAACCATTGGAAAACCAGTGGCATCATTATGTTACATCCTTAACATTTGGTGAGGAGGAAAAAGAGCCTCCTATATACATCAGCGCTGTCCCTCACGTAAACACTTCAGAAGTAAAGCCATATTTTCTTAAATGAGCCTTGATGTTATTTATAACTTGATTTAGGACTCAGCAAAGCTCACAAGTGGCATTTGGCCATCATGACTCTCCGCAGAGAACATTTCCGAAGACATCGCCAGTTTTCATGAGTTGTCTTGTAGGATATTTTGTGCTGATAATTTCTCTGGAGATTTGAACACAGGGCCTCCTGAATGCTATATAAGCCCTGCACCACAGAAGTACATTCTCAGCTTCCAGATCTTCCTTTGTAGAAGCAGCCCTTGTCTCCTTTTGTGATTAGTAAGTGCTCAGTGCAGGCTTGAGGCCACGTGACTAACCTTTTGCTCAGTGTGTTTGAATTTTCCATTGCTGCTTTGTTCACGTGAACTTAGCATTTAAAGCTTTGCAGTCTATCGTTCTTCGGTCCTGTGGTTAGGAAGTCTACCATGGTTTTCTTCGTGGTGAGGGGTGACAGCGGCATCGGCTGCTTACTTGGTGTGACTCATGGTTCCTGCCCTGTCTTTAATACCAGCAACACTACAACATCTCTACCATTCCTCTATAGGTGCCTGGCTTTAAAGGATGCATGGGATCAGTTTGGGTTTATCTGGTCAGTACTGGTTGAACTTTTCATACTAGCCTCCTTAGCTGGAAGTGGTGGGGTAAGACTATAACCCCAGCTGTCCGCAGGCCAAGGCCAGAGTTATTCAAATTCAGGGCCAGCTTGGGCTCTACTTCACTCTTCAAAAGTGAAGTAAACAGTAAATAAATGAACAAAACCCACCCTTTTAAAATTAAAAACCAAGACAAAGTACTTAAGTCCTTTTTCCTATCTGCCAGGTTACCATGTGGACAAAGATGACAGAGGCCCTGGGCCTTAAGTATGGGTGTGGAGGGGTGGCCTTCAGGTTGTCCCCTTGGTGCACAGTGCACCCAACTCAGATTTTATGGTATGGAAGAATATGCTTACAGAAGAATGGGTCATTTTGTGGGAGTGATGCTGGCTGCAGGTTAGAGTCTGCTTGTCTGGGTTCTAGGACTGAAGGAAGCTGCTCTTGAATTATTTCGAAGGGTGGGAGCAAGGCCTGTCTCTTGCCCCTGCATGGTGGTGTCCCTTTATCAACAAATGAATTTACCAGTATAGCTTAGAAAAGTTTGTGGGGCTGGAGAAGGATATGAGACAGGGTCTTACTCTGCAAATTTAGGTTGGCCAGGAACCTGCAATGTAGCCTAGGCTGGCCTTGAACTCACAATCTTCTTAGCTTAGCTTTTGGCATGCTGAGATTGCACTTGTGCTAGATCCTGCTCCTGGGGTTTTGCCAGGGATTCTAGAATTGAACTCAGATCCTCATGTTTTGTTTTTCTTTTTGTTTGTTTGTTTGTTTGTTTCTTTCTTCCTTCCTTCCTTCCTTCCTTTTTTTCTTTCTTTTTGTTGTTGTTTGTTTTTTCACTAGCCTAAGTGTAGCTGGCCTTTAAGTTTGTGTGTTCATGTTAAAGACACATGACTTAGAGTAGATATAAAATATTTTTTTTGAGAAATGCATTCAAAAATGAGAGAAGCCCAAAAAGAAGGAAGGCCAGAATGCAGATGCCTTAGTTCTTTTTAGAAGGGAGAACAAAACACTCATGGGAGGAAATACAGGGACAAATAAAGGAGCAGGGACTGAAGAGAAGATCACTCAGAGACTGCCTCACCTGGGGATCCACCCCATATGCCACCAGCAAACTCAAGCACTATTGCTGATGCCAAGAAGGGCTTACTGGTAGGAGCCAGATATGGATGCCCCCTCCCCCAGCAGAGGCTTTGCCAGTGTCAAACAGATACAGTTGAGGATGCTTGCAGCTAACCATCAGACTGAACACAGAGACCCCAAAGAAGGAAATAGAGAAAGGTCTGAAGGAGCTGGAAAGGGTTTGAAACCCCATGGGGAGAAAAACTTTATCAACCAACCAAACCCTCCAGATCTCCCAGGGACTAAAACACCAACCAATGAGCACACATGGAGAGACCCATGACTCCAGTTGCATATGTAGCAGAGGATAACATTGTCTGGCCTTTGGTCCAATGAAGGCTTGTTTTCCCAGAGTAAGTGAATGCCAGGGTGCTGAGGTGAAGAGGGTGGTTGGGAGAGGGAGCACCTTCATGTAAGCAAGGGAAGGGGGTAGGGAAATGGGAGTGGGGGGGGAAGGGGATAACATTTGAAATGTAAATACAGAGAATATCCAATTAAAAAAATCCTTCATTAGCTCAAAAAATAGATAATAGTCTAGTGGTGTGTCTCAGTATGTGAAGGCACTTGCCACCAAGCCTCATGACTGGAGTTGAGTCTCGAGAGCTCACACAGAAAAGGGTTGATTCCAGCCTGCTGTCCTCTCACCTCTGCACAGGCCCTACAGTGTGGGTCTCACCTTCCATAGTAAACACACATGGAAAAATGAATCTTAGAAACAAATGCTATTATTGTGCATGTATAGGTATGGCGTGCACATAAATCCAACGCCTTGGTTTTCTTCATGGTGGAATCCAGGGATTAAACTCAGGTTTTCACATGAGTGTTTTACCGCCTGAGCAGTCTCAGGCCCAGAGTCCATTTTCAAGGTAGTGTCTCACTGTTGGCTCTGACTGTCCTGGAACTTCATGAGTAGACCAGGCACGTACATCAGGCTGGCCTGAAACTCCCAGAGAGCCGCCTGCCTCGGTCTCTAGAGTGCTGGGATCAAAGGTGTGTGTGCACCAGGCTGGTCTTTGGTGCTTTAGAGACTAAGCCATTTCGAAGCATTTTACGTTTGTTATTTCAACTTCAAGCCCTCAGCTAAGGACCCTGAACAGTTGGAAGAGAAACCACACAGGTGTTTATGTTTCTTTTTGTTGTTCTTGAGAAAAGTTCAGAGAAGTAAACAGCAAATAAAGGAGGGTGTTGGGGAGGGGGCTCCAGACTCCTTTTCCTTCCTGGTGTGGCTGCATCTCCCAGGTGGCTGCCCTTAGTGGAAGTGCTTTGGAAATACCACGTGTTGCCAGTTGGTGAGGAATAACAACGGTTTAGTTATCAGCCTATCAGTGTGCTATCCAGCGCTGATAAAAGCTGCGATCTTTCCATCTGATGAGCTCTGACCTTCTGAAACCTTCCAGTTTATCTCATTTTCCACAGCTACTGAATCTAACACGATACCCACAATTACATCCCCCACAAAGCGCTTGTGCCAACTTATAAAATCACTCCTGTATTGGAAAATTGTGTAGTATCTTGATTTCAATTTAGCATGGTATGTTGGTTAGCAATAAATCTTGCTAATGTATGAACACAGCCTGCAGGCAGCTTGGAAAACACTGATCAGGTGCAAATTGTATGTATTTTGCAAGCATTTCAGAAATTCAGAGCAAAATGAAATAAATAGTTATGACTGAGAACACCACTTTTTTTTAAAGTACTCTTGTGTATATCCTGTGAGAAAATTCTCAGTCCTCCTGAAGTTCATGTTTTGTGTGGGGGACCGTTTTAAATTTTCCTACGAAGTCTGGCATTGAGTGAGAGCAGACAGACATATTGAAAACACAGTGTTTGTGCCTGTAATGTACATGTACATGCTTGGTAGCTTACGTTGTATTTGAAGACCATAGAAAACCATACAAGACACTCATTTAAACACATTGCAATGTTCTTATTATAGGGAGCAGAACTGGGTGTGGTGGCGCATCTCTTTAATGCCAGCACTGTAGAGGCAGAGGCAGGCTGATCTCCAGCCTAGTCTGCTCTACAAAGCAAGTTTCAGGACAGTCAGGGCTACACAGAAATATCCTGTCTTGTAAAACAAACAAGAAAGAAAGCTTACAAAATAATTCTACTTGAACCTGGAGTGACTATGAGAGCTGCTAAGTAGGTAAATCTTACACTGTAAACAAAAGTGAAGAGAGCTGAGGCCCAGGAGGCTAAGTGTCACTTCCACTGTGTCTTAAGGAGGTGATGGGTGAGACTATCTGCTGGCTCTAAATTTTTGTGGCTATGCCATGTAGAGGGAGGTAGAGGCAGGGCTATAAGGAACTCAAGCCAGTATCTCCTATACATTGGGTTTAAGGCTAGCCTGGGCTAGATGAATCTTTGTTAAAATTAAAGGACCCAATAAGCTGGGCCTTATTGGCTTCAGATTCCTGTTTTAAAATTCTGAGCTTCAGTGTTGCTCTTGTGGAAGACCTGGGTTTGTTTTCTAGCACCTGTTTGGTGGCTGACAGACATCTGTAATTCCAGGTCCAGAGGGTCTGATGCTCTTTCTACTTCCATAGGCACGAGGCAAGCATATGGCATAAAACCTATACAGGCAAAACATTCATATACAAAAAATTAACTGGGGAAAAATTCTGAGTTAAAGTTATGTTGTATAGGCCTGAAGTCTCAGCTACTTAGGGGGCTGAGGCAGGGGATGTCATGTTCTGCCTGGGAAACTTATTGATACCCCCTCCCCAAAAAGATTCATCTCTCTCATTCTCTCCTTTCTACTTCATAGCTCTTGCTAAGGACCCATACATTTGGAGCTGGAAGTGTTGGATTCTCATGTAGGTATTTAGTGGAGGTGATTATGAGCCACACACTGAGGATGCCTGGGAACTGAACTTTGAAAGAGCAGGAAGTGTTCTTACACAGTAAACCTTTTCTCTAGCCTAAGATACCAGTCACAGAGTGCTGTTTAGGAAGTTAGTGATTCAGTGCTTATAATTCAAAACAATGTTACAATTGGGATGTTTAGCAAAAGTTTAACATTTTCATTGTTTTCTTCCTATTATTATTTGTAGTAGTATCTCATTGAGACAGGTTCTAATGTTGCCCAGGTTCATTTCATATAGCTGAAGCTGACCTTGAATTCCTGGTCCTGTCTACCTTCTAAGTTCTGGGGTCACGGTGTACAGTGCCATACCTAACCCCCCCTTTTTTTTACATTATTTAAAATAAATTGATGCTTCCTATTTCTCTTCTGGGGGATTGAGTGTAAATAGCTTAGTGGTAGAGAGCCTCCTTAACAAACGTGAGACCTTGGATTTTATTCCTGCCTGCATGACACACACCTTCCCATCAACTGGTGCATTTTAAGAACCACTGATGGAAGCCGGATGGTGGTAGCTTTAATCCCAGCACTGCAGAATTAGAGGCAGGTGAACATGAGTTAGAGGCCAGCCTGGTCTACAGAACTAGTTGCAGGATAGGCAGGATTATACAGAGAGACTCCAGACCATTAGTGACAGACTAATAGATGGTTACTAAGTAGTAAGCCACCTCAATCTCAGACAGCAAGTCATTCTCCCCAGAGGCAACACAAATTAACAATTCCTTATCTGATATTTCCAAAAGATACTCTGTATACCTGTGTTTTTCTGGAGAGAGAGAGAGAGAGAGAGAGAGAGAGAGAGAGAGAGAGAGAGAGAGAGAGATTTCATGTGTGTGTAATAGAGCATGTGCTGTATTAGCTGTTGGACTAGAATCATATAAAACAACGCATGTTCTTTTTAATCAGTAATATACTCTATGGATTGATGCTCCTTCTGTCCTGCAGTCAGTGTTGGTGAATCCTTCACACACCCTGATGTGCAGGCTGCATCCCTGAGTTCAGTGGCCAGGTTAGAGGGTGTATGTAGGTTAAGTTTCATTTTGTCTCTTTTCTGAGAAACTATCCAAACTCTTTCATGGCCTCTGAGGTTCATTTTGTGCATAGGCCTGTTCCTCTGCAATATAATGAGAAAAACAAATTCTGTGTATTTCTTCCAATGTTTTTCTGTTTTCACTTCTTATTATTGAGCTTTTGATCCATCTGGAGTTTATTTTACTCTAAGGAGTGAGGTAGGAATCCAATTTTACCTTATTATCTTTCAGATGGCAGCCCAGCTGTCCCGTTCCCATTTGTTGAATAATCTCTTTATTCTTCTGTATATGAAATTCCATCTTTATCCTAAACTAAACATGTGTGTTTGAGTTTATTTTTAGACTTTGTGGTTTAGTTCCTTGAACTGTCAGTGCATGCACCTGTACCATAGGGTTTCCGCTACCACAGCTTCATGATATGTTTTTTACCTGGTAAGTAAGCCAGGCTCCTTTATTATCATGGATAACTGTGCTTGTGTACCCCTCCTCCAAAAGATCTCACTGATAGTGTTAGTGTTTGAATGGCCTCTTTCAAGTATAATGTCGAAAGAGGGTGTATCTCTGTACTTAATCTTTTCAGCAGTGTTGCCCCTTGTCAAGGGCAAAGAGCAGCTCCTGACTTCAGTTCCTACTCTTACTGCATTATTTTGGAGCAAACCCCACACATGGTGTTGTCATCTTGCCCATGTATTTAAGCAGATAACCGCTGTCGTCATCTTTGTGGTCTTGAATCTGAGATGGGAGCTATGTGGGTGGTATGTACTGACTTGACTTAACAAGTGCTGCTAAATTAATTCCTAGGTTCGACTTCTTTCTTATATAAGTCAGATCTTTCATTTCTTGTCCCCACCCCTGTTTTTCTAATAGCTTTAAATTTTTAATTTTGTTTTAATCATTTAAGCCTTTGAGATAAAGTCTTACTGTGTAGCCCTGGATGACCTAGAGCAAGGCTGGTCTTGCTCACAGAGATTCTTCTGCCTGCTTTCCAAATGCTGGGGTTAAAGGCATGTGTAGCATGCAGAGCTAAATTTATTTGGTTTTAATTAAGTATATGTTTGTGTTTGTATAGTATATGCATAGTTTGGCTAACAATACCTGCAGGTTCCATAGAGCCAGGGTTACAGGCACTGTTACACGGGGACTGGTCACTCAGCTGGGGTAGCCACACATGCACCCTTAACCACTGAGCCATGTATATAAAAAGCATAAACAACGTTTAGGTGACACATGTGTACACGGGAGCTTGGGCCAGAAACCAAGAAGTTGATGGCATCAATGGTCGTGCTTTTCAGTGTGGTGATGATATTTGTCATGTGGGTCTTTATCCCTGTGAGTTAGGAGAGGTCTCCTAAAGAGTTTCATGCTCAAGTGCCAGGGTGTCTGAAGTGCACTGTCAGCAAACATCACAACATGGATAAAAAAATGGATAAATAAGGAGAAGAGGCAGAAATGTGAATAACCAGTGAGCCTAGTGCAGGGTGTAGTAGCATCTCCTGTGCAAACTACAAATGGTTTCTGTGGGGTTGGCAGCTTTTCTGCACACTGGAAAGCAGATTCACTAGAATACACGGCCGATAATACGCCTCAGCAGGTAAAACGGCACTTGCTTCCAAGCTTGGAGAAGAGTTTAGTTCTTGGGATCCACATAAGAGAAAAGAAGGGCAGAACCGACTCTTGTGAGTTATCTTCCAACCTACACACACACACACACACACACACACACACACACACGTAATAAAAGAATTAAATTGCTTCACTGTCTTTATCTACAGAGAAATAAGACTATATTGCTCTTATAATTAGCATTTTTTATCCTAAATAGAAGGTCATTATACATGTTATTATTTAAATTATTTTATAGAATTACAATTGAGTATTGTTTGCCCAGGCTCTGCTCTCAAAGATGATCAAGCAGTAAAGAGATGTTGAAGGCACACTAACATCAGACTGAGGCTTTCACTGCAGTTGAGATTACCTGTGAGAGGACTCCACCAGGGATGAAGTCCCATACTTGGGGACACACTGCATCCGGTCTACATGTAGTGTTAGGAAAGGGAACTTCTACACTCAATGCACTTGGTAGTGCTGCTTTATCTGCTTTGGTCTGCAGGGAATTGTCATTGTTAGGAATTTTTGGTAACTGTGCATAGGTTGTGTTTAGCTGAGTGCTGTCTTGGTGTAGACATGCCATGTTGCAGCCTAATTGATACTAGTCTCTTGCTTTCAAGTTGCTCTTGTGATTAGGTCTTCGGTTATCAATTTTTCTAAAACACACACACACACTCACACACACACACTCACACTCACACATATAAATTCATATCCACACACTGAGTTCCTGCTGTTACTTGAAAGGTTCTTGAACAATGACAAGTTCCAGATCATGTCTGCCTTGAGTTTTGTTAGCCTCATACAAGATGTAATTGAGTAAAAACATATTACCCATCTGGCCAGTAAACCTCAGTGGCACTCAGAATAACTTACTAACAAGTTTTTGGATCATGATAGCTTGAGGTTTTTCCATCTGTCCGTCCTTTCGTCCGTCTGTCTTCCTTCCTTCCTCCCTTCCTTCCTTTCTTTCTTCAGTTTCTTTTTAGCTGTTGCTAAGAGAAGTTTCATTGACACAGGGGACATGAGGACATGTCTGCACACTGCCAGTTGTTTTATAGGACTTGGCTCTGCCGCCTTGCAGATGGTAAGACTCTGGGTGGGGAAATGTGTGCTGATTATCTTATTGAATTAAGGTAACCTTTTGTTGTCCACTGAATTCTGCGGACTAGTTGGCCAGCGAGCAGCTGCTTGAGGTGGCTTGGTTTGGGGGTTTGAGGAACACAAAGACTGTCTTAAAGGGTGGTCATTCTAATTCAGGTATCCAGCAAAGCAAAGCTGAAAGCTTTCTTCTTCTTCTGACGCTGTTTATGTTCCCATGGAAGGGAGTGAACAACATCTTTAAAAAAAAAAAAAAAAACTTTTGCTCAATTATGCTGAATTATTAAAACTGATTTAGTATTTTGACAAGTCCTAGAAAACTACATTTTACTTAAAGTAGCAAGCTGAAGACACTATGCTTTTATAATATTTGATGCCAGAGTATCCTGATTTTATGGCAGTCCATGTCTGAAGATCGCAGTGGAGTTGTTTTTATTTTGAGTTTATTATCAACTATTCTAGGAATGCAAAAGCTTGCCTTAGTTTGCCATCTGTCTGCAAACTCTTGCCTGTAACCGGGCTTGGGTTGCTTTGGTTCCAGTCTGTCACTTCTAGACGGAGTCTGCTCCATCTGAAAACCATCATGGCAGGAGACTGCTGCTGCCTCCATCCCTCCTCTTCCTCCTTCCCTTCTGAAACAAGGTCCTGCGTTGTGGACCACACTGGCCTCAAACTAGAGTTCCTCCTGTCTCAGCTTCCTAATGCCTGTGAAACCCCACTCTTGATGGAAATGGGATGTTGCTGCTGAAATTGCATGGCTTATTTCCTATTTAGGAGAATGTTTTTGGGATGGATCCTTTTGGTTCTTTAGAGCACAGTATAGGTGACCGCACAGAAAATGGGATGGCCTAGTTGTTGTCAGAGAAATCATTTTGTGGTGTTTGAAGAGGAACATCCATCTATCACAGTGTGTCCATTTCTTGTGCCTTAGGATTGTCCTCTGCATAGGAAGTCCCCTTTTTCCTTCAGATGTATCTGCTACTAATAATCCTGTCTGCACACATTTATTAAGCACACACTCTTCTGGACCATGGACTTGGCCTCTTTTGCATATACCTTTTTATTTTATTCTCATAACTTTGAGCTCAGTCTTATTAGCTCTGTGTTAAAGACAAAACATCTCCCTGGGGTGGTTCAGTAGCTGCCCGGTATCATGTGCTAATTGGGGCTGGGCATATGGGGTCCCGAGCCCTCAGAGTTCAAGGCTTGTATGTCACACCAGACCACACTGTTGAAATCAAACTAAACTCTCCTTCAGGGCTTCAGAATCTTCGTCCATGCTAATCTTAAAAAACAACATATAAGTGTGTGCACACGTTGTGTGCATGGTGGGCATACAGAGGTCAGAGGCAGTCTCAGGTGTTGATACTTGAGATTTGTCTCGGACAGTCTCTTGTGCTAATTGCTTTGTATGCCAGGCTCCCTAGCTGACAAGCCCTGGGTAGTCTTGAATCTCTTCCTTCCATCTCACTTCACTGCAGGAAGTGAGGGAGAGTCTGGAGGTGACAGCTACGTGCTAAGCACTACCATGCCTGCTTTACATGGGTTCAAATGGAGATCTTCCTGCTTGTACACAGATCTTTTACCCACTGAGCCATCTCTGAAGCCCTGGAGAATTTTTTTTTTCCATAACACCAAATCTTTATTTTGGTCTAGTCTTTCACATATTTTTCTATAACTATGTTCTTTGCACAACTACTTACAGTCAGAGAACACATGAGCTAATGAGCATTATGTATTTTGTGCAGAAAATTACCATGGTGGGCTGGAGAGATGGCTCAGCGGTTAGAGCACTGACTGCTCTTCCAGAGGTCCTGAGTTCAATTCCCAGCAACCACATGGTGGCTCACAACCATCTGTAATGGGATTTGATGCCCTACTCATATAAATAAAATAAATTACCATGGCATTTTATAACAACTTTCTATTTTAATTGTCATTTTTTTGGCTGGAGAAGTGACTCTGTAGTCTTGAGTACTGGATGCTCTTCAGGAGGACCTGAGTTTGATTCCTAGCACCCAGGTAGAGGTTCACAAGCATCTGTAACTACAGTTCTAGGGTCTCTAATGCCCTCTTTTTGCCCACTGATACTAAACACACATGGTACACAGATGTACATGCTGGCAGGACATCTACTCACATAAATAAAATTCTTTAAAAAGTCACTTTTCTTGTTTTTGGATGTAGGTTCTCATGTAGCCCATTTTGGCCTTGAATTCTTAAAACTCCTGGTTCTTTTAGTCACATCTGAGAATACAGAGAGGAGTTTTCTAGAGGGCATCAGGTTCTGTTAATAAGGCCCTTACATACCCATGTGTCTATTATTTTGTAACTTAAACCCCTCCCCCGTGAGGAAAAGAACTTGGCTACCTCTCTTGCAGGGTGCAAGTTGCTGTGTTACTTGATGGCTTATTTAGAAACAGCTCGACACATTTTTGTCAAACTTGAATGGTTTTTGGAGGTTGGATTTAGGGTGATCAGGAGATGTATGTCATGTTTCCTGATATGCTGTCAGAGTTAATGTACAGAGATTTTAAACATGAGGCCTGAAATTCCCAAGGGCAGACTTTGGTTTGCATGTTAGAATTGGTAATGTTTCCATTTGTCTTCTCCACGTCTTAATTAGGTTGAGTGGCAGAGTCTCCCGATGCTCGGTGGTGCCTCCCCATCTGATAACAACCACTTGTAAATTGATCTATTTGGTAGTTTTCATTTTGTTTAAGATCAATTGTTTGTTGAAAGAAATAATTTCAGTTGCTATATCTTGTCTGAATTTTCTTTTCTTTTTTGCTGGGAATGGAACCGTACATGTTAGGCAGCTGGTCTACCCTAAGCCCTCATTCCCCAGCCCTTAAAAGCAGTTGTTTTGAGCTCACAAAACAAGTGGACTTCAGAGGTGACCTTCTCCCACCCCTGCTCCTGTTTACCTGTGCAGACTCGCTCTGTGCTCAGTCCTTGAGTTGCTCCGTCCCAGGGCCCACCTTTTGCTTCACCCACACGGCCTCTATCCTTCCCTCGGATGTGCTTTCCGATGTAGTGCCCCATACAGCAGTGTCTGCAAGTAACTTCATGTAATTAAGCCATGTGCAGGTGCCAATAAATGCACCAAACTCACTGTTACAGAGAAGCTGACACTAAAGTTAGCTAGGGCCACAGTCCTCAGGCAGCCACACAGCACATGGCCTTCATGTCCTAGCAAAACTTTGGACACCATAACCATCTCAGCCTCCAGTAATTTTAGCTTCTCTGAACAGCTATAGCACATGCTCTTTATTGGTTCATACTTGCTCATTGGTCCAGTTTAGTGAGCCTTGACTTTCTAGGTTGGTTGTAAACTCTATGGCACTAGAAACTCTGATCGTTAAAAAAAAAAAAATCTGTTATCTACATTGCCTACCAATCTGTTTTGTGGGTTTGTGAGACATATTTAATTCAATTAAAAAAGTTTTATTTTATTTTGTGTATGAGTGTTTTGCCCACATACATATATGCAAATACATATACACATGTATTTATATACATATACACACACCACATATGTATCTGGTGCCCAAGGAGGTCAGAAGAATATATCCAGGATTCCTGAAGCTGTTGTTATAGGCAGTCCTTAGCCTTTAAGGTGGGAGCTGGGAACCTGCTTTCTGGTCTTCTTAAATAAAGAACAGCAATTGCTCTTAACTGCTGAGTCATCTCTACAGCTCCTATTTCATTCAGTTTTTAAAAGTAACTTGCAGGTTGAAAAGGCCCACTAGGTCATGTGCTAAGTGTGTTTTGTGAAGAATTTCTACAACTGGCCATGTAGCCTGTGTTCAAGCTCTAGGGTGGAGCTCCTGTGCCCCTAAAGCAGCATGTGTTGTCTTTAGAGACTAGGGTGTTGATTTGAGTCCACACTAGCTGATAGAGAATGGGAAGGAGCACAGTCTGGGCTTGTCACTTGATTGGTGTTGCAGAGGACTGTTTCCTGATCCTTATCTGAGCACCTGGTTCACTTCCTCCTCACATCCACACAGATTTCAAGAGCCTGCTGTCCTTCCTTGCTAAAAGAATTGCCACCCACTGACTGTTAGGACATCCTGTCCTCTCAAATGAGCCAAGGTAGGATTGGCATTATCCCCACTGACCTAAGAGGAAACGGAGTCCTGGTGGCAGTCAAGGTCACACACACACACACACACACACACACACACACACACACACACACACACACACGGGTCTGAGTCAAATTGTGGTTTTAACACCAGATCTAGCCTTTCTGTTTAACTCTAGGCTTTCTCTTTGGGATTGAGGATCACTCTCTTTTCCCAGCATTCTGAAGTTTTAAATTATAGCATGCTAAGAAACCCGTTCTTATTCATCTTGGCATCTCCATAGCACTTACTTGAGGGTGTTAGACTTGATGTGTGACCATGCTGTCCTGTCCTGTCCTGTCCAGTCCTATCCTGTGGAAAAGGGAGCTCACTGACTACACCTGCCAGTATGGAATCTCGAATGAAGTCATTTCAGTGGCCATCCCTACTCCAGCCCCTTCATTTTATTCTTCCTCGTTTAGGCATAATGAGCTTTTACTCTGAACCATGTGGTTTCATAGAATTCACATTCAGGATGTAAAAGACGGCATGAAGGAAGTCAATGGCTATGAGCATGTTGCTTTGTTGATGTGCTGGGGAGCCCCACCCAGGGGAGTCTTTGTGGAGGACTTGAGGTTTGCAGGGTCCAGGTGGAAGGGTTGATATGGCCATGACAGTGGACCAGAGCAGTACAGTGGCAAATTGAGTAAGACCCGGGACAAGATGACAGGCTTTGTATTTTTAAAATCACAGAGAGGCATGACAGATAATAGAATAGGTGATGGGTGGGCTGGACTGTGTATAAACAGTAATACAGGTTGAGTGTTCCTAATCTGAAGGTTCAAAGTTGGAAATGCTTTAATATCTAAAACCGAACTGGTAGGATCTATACAAATATTCCGACCCTCTCCCCAAACAAAACAAACAAACAGAAGCTAGCAAGTTTGAAAACTCCTGGGCCCATGCATTTCCTCTGCAGCAAGTACTCAATCTGTAATGGGGAAATATTGCAAATATTTGGAAGATTCATATGTATTTCATTTATGGAATGGATATTTGATGCCCCAAGCTTGATGACCCATTTAAAAAAATTTTTTTTCTTTTTTTGAGATTGTATTTTAATTACAACATTTATCCCTTTCCTTTCCTCCCTCTGAACCTTCCCCCACACCTTACCTCCTTTAAATTCATGGCCTTTTTTCATTGGTTGATATTGCATGGGCATGTGTATTTGTATATACATATATTCCCAAATGCATTAAACCCATATAACGTTACTTTACATAATGTTTCCAGGGTTGTTTGGCACTAGACAACTAATTGGATGGACAACAGTCTTTGCAGCTTACCTCAAGCAGAAGGCAGGACAGAGGGTGGGAGAGAGGTGGAGGGAAAAGCCAGGAGCACAAGTGATTGCTAGATAATAGTCTGGCAACTTTTTCCTAAATAAAGCTTTTTGCTATTTTTGTGGCAGGGACCGACAACTCAGGGTCCTCTTGTTTTAGTCTTTCTTAGCTTCTGTGATCATGGGATTGCAGCCAAACCTTGTTTGTGGGGTACTGGGTATCAAACAAAACCAAGGCATTAAGTGAGTTACATCCTCTTTAAGTTGCCTTCTAAAATTGGAAAGCCACATACAGGCTTATCGTAGAAGACATCTCGGTTGTCATATCCTGCAGTCCCAAGGAAGTAAATGACAAGCTAGCTAAGGCGAGTGACTGCTGTTGACTGTCACGTGTTGTCTATCTTCAGTGATTTTTCCCAGTTTTCCTCACGGTCGTCCTCCATGGCAGTTTTATAATCAGCAAGAACTAAATGGCAGATGGGAGAGTTAGCAAGTTAGCACTCATAAAAATTGCTTGTGCGTGAATTAAGTCAGTCTTGTTTGTTTAGAGTAGTATTCAGGTTCATTAAAATGTATTAGAAGGGACAGAGGTTTCCCATACAGACCACCTACCTGTCAAATGTTACCCCTCCCCCACCCCCATTACCAGCACTTTACCAGAGTGATTGGTTTGGTACTAATGAGCCAAAATGGAGACATCATTAACACCTGAAGTCCATAGTTGCCTTTAGTTTTTGGTTTGTGCTGTATGTTCTCTAATTAGGAGTTAATTTTTTTTTTTTTTTTTGCAGTTATTTAAAACTTTGTATGTTAGATTGTAAATGGCAGTATTTATTTCCCAGAGATAAATGTTGGATAAACAAATACAACACAAGCTACACATGGTGACACACATCTGTAGTCTGATCTCTGGCCAGGCTGAGAGTTTGAGGTCATCATGGCCTACACATGACCTTGTATAAAATGCAGCACCACCAAGGAGACCTTTGCTTTGTGAACATCCCTGGTGTACAGCAAGAATCTGGTGGTGTGGCAAGGAGCCGGTTAGACCCAGGCTGTGGATCCCCAGTCAGTACAGGGTAGGTATGGGTAGTATGATAGCACAGCTGGCTGGTCATCAGCTTTGTCTGGCTAGTTCTGGGAAGGCCTAGCAACAGCCTGGGGCAGCGAGGGGACCTTGACTCGCTGACTCCTTGTCTTTCCCTTTGGGGTGGGAACGTGGTAGGTAACTCTTACTGTACTGCTGTGTCTCCACACAAATGCGTCCCTGAAAGGCCATGCTTAGATTTAACAAATGCAATCCTCTCATTCCCAAGAGGAACTTGTCAAACCAAAGCAACCAAGTTCAGATCTCTAATTCCTATTCCTTCCCAGTGTGTACCGTTTTATTCATGTAGAATAAACACACAGCCTCAAGCATCTTACAAGGCAAATAGACTCTTTTTTTAATTAGCAGCTCTATATACAGAATTTTATCATCATGAAATTTATAAACCAAAAAAGGGACAAATATTTACCCTGGTAGTTTCATGTCAACATTACCCACTGTTAGAAATGCTCAGAAAATGTCAACGAGCCTGCTTCCCTCCTCAAATCTGGTGGTAGGAAGTTAGGCTCCAACCTCCTGGGTCATCTCTGTTGTGTTCCATACGGAATGGGGAAGGTACTTGTCCCTTCTTTCTCTGTGGATAAATACACTTGTCACATAGACTTGCTTCTAAAGCTAATACTAAATTTTCTCTTCCTTCCTTCCTTCCTTCTTTCCTTCCTTCCTTTCTTCCTTCCTTCCTTCTTTCCTTCTTTCCTTCCTTCCTTCCATTTTCCCAGGGCTGAGGACTGAACCCAGGGTCTTATGCTTGCTAGGCAAGTGCTCTACCACTGAGCTAAGTCCCCAAGCCCTAAATTTTCTTTTCTTATTAGTTAAACATTTAAATTTTTTTATTTGTGTATGGGTGTGTTGCCAGCATGCACCTGTGCACCCCGTGCCTGTGTGGTGCCTGCAGAGATCCCCTGAAACTGGAGCTATAGATAGCTATATGGGTGCTGGGAACCAAGCCTGGGTCCTCTGGAAGAGTGTGTATGTGTTTGTGTGAGTGTGAGTGTGTGTCCTCCTCACCCCCCCCCCAACCAAGTCCTTTCTTCTACTTTGATGTATGTACTTATTTGCCAACCAGTGTTTTATTAGAGTTACTTAGGAACTTCAGTAACTTATTAGTTGCTACACTTTTGGAAAAAGTTTCTCTTCTCCTAGCAACCATTAACTACCTAGAGACGGTGGGCTCTCCGGAGATGTTCCGCTCATTGTTAGTCCCCTGTTGCCTTGTTTGTTTGTTTGTTTGTTTGTTTTGGGGGGTATTATGTATTCTAGGATATCTTGAAATCCTTTTACCTCCAGGATGACTTTGAACTTCTGATTTTTTTGTCTCCACATCCTGAGTGCTAGGATTATTAGGTTTGTGCTACCATACCCTACTAACAAGACACTGGGGATCAACTGCTGGACTTCAGACATGCGGAGTCATTGCCAAATGAGACACAGCCTCATAGCTTTTTGTTAGTTTGTATAGAACTCTTTGTAAGGCATCTTCACTTACTAAGGGAAAAGTAATTTTTAAAAAATATTTATTTCCTAAAATAATATGTATGTTCGCATCTCTGCGTGGGTATGTGCACTTGAGTGCAGGCACCCGTGGAGACTGGGGGTGTCAGATCTCACTGGAGCTGGAGTCATATACAGATGGGTGTGAGCTGCCAGGCTTCTCTGCTGGGATCTGAATAAGAGCAGTATATGGTCTTAATCGCTGATCTGTCTCTTAAGCTCTAGAAAATGTTTATTTTTAAGGTTAGCTGCTGTAGCAATTATCATAAAGAATAGGTTTCTGTTCAGGCAGATCTTTATTCCAAGGCAAAATTAAGTCAAGCACATTGAGGGCAATGTGACCAAAGATGACTTTCAAACCAAAATAGCTTGGGAGATATGTGGTAGCTCAGTGGGTAAGAGCACATAGAACATGTGTGTAAAGATTTGACTTCGTGTTCTAGCTCCTTAATAACAAGCTGGCCTGGTCCTGTAAGTGTGCCTATAACCTCAGAGGTGGGGATCTTGCTGACTGCCCACCTAACAGAAAAAAATGTGGTTCAGCCTCAAAGAAATGAGGCTGAGAGTGATAGAAAAGGGCGTCTCACATCTCTCTCTGGCTTCTGTTTATATGAAGAGGTTTGGACACGGTATGCATGTGTATGAAGAGCTGTGCACACCCACATGGGCACAGTATTTATGAAGAGTTATGTACACTCACAGAGATTGTGTGTGTGTGTGTGTGTATGTGTGCGCACGCATGCAGAGGTGTGTACACTCACACGGACACAGCTTATATACTACATTCATACCCACAAGACACATAAAAGGATCTCTGTGAGTTTAAGGCCAATCTGGTCTACATAGCCAGTTCCAGGCCACTTATGGCTATGCAAAGCTAGACCTTTGGCATAGCAAAACAAAACAAAAATCTGGGTGTGGTGATTATGAATGTCATCTTGAGACGTGGAAGATTAGTGTCAGGAGGATCAGGAGTTGACCGCCCCATTTCATCTATGTAAAGATTAGTGTCAGGAGGATCAGGAGTTGACGGCCTCATTTCATCTATGTAAAAGAGTTTGAGGCCAACATGGCTTGTGTGAAACCTCCTTACCTACCAGGGGGTTGGGGGAATGGCGAATGAAAAGTCCCAACTGGTTCCAGAAAAAGTTTGCTTAAATACCTTGAGGTCTTTCCAAAAGTCGGAAGCTGTCTGATTGTGCAGGCTTCCTGTACTTTTGGGGGCTGCAGGAGGCGCCTCTGCTGATTTTCATTCGCCATGTATGGGTTGTGCTAAGCATGCAGCTCCAAAATGACTTTAGGTTGCTTGGGTTATTAAAATATGTTTAATAAGCTAATCTTTTTCAAAGCCTCAAAAATAATTAAGATGCAAGAACAGATAAGCCCTATGTCTAGAATGAATAATTAATTAGTAAACATTCTACATGCTGAGGAGGGAGGAAGATGGTGGCTTATACAATTCCTGTTGTTAGGTCAGGACACAGAGAAGGTGAAGAAGAGAGAATCGCTTCCTTTTTCTTTTTTTTCTCTGAATATAGGCCTGTTTTGGCTTCTGATCCTGTACAGTCAGCACTGGGTGGTGCCACTGCAGCCTTCCCTCCCACGCTGCTCTTTGCTTCATATTAAAGGGACATACCAATTATATATAACAATTATATATAATATATAATAAACACGATACACAAGTTAGAAAAGGATGTATTGAAATCAAGTCTTGAATGCTAATAGAACCCCTGAGTAGATGCTTCTCATGCCTCTTCCCTTTCAAGCCACAGCTCATTAGAAACCTTTCTATAAGGCATTATGGTGATATTGAGTTCAGCAAGTATCGATCGGGCTTCTCAGATTTGTCTGTAGTAGATGTATAGCAGGCATTCCTGTTTAAGAACCTCAGAAAATAATGGGGTTCTTCAGTGACCCTGAAGAGGCACATACGTATTCAGTTAGGATTAGGACAGTGACGTAGCTCAGTGGAGTGGTAGGCTCAGAGCTTGCTCACATATAACAATTTACTGGCACACTATTGTACACAGTGGTTGACCAGTAAGACTCACGTGTACACAGCTGATGTTAGTGCTGAGCAGAACACCGTGGAGTGCAAAGGAAGGAGGAGAACGTATTTTCTATGGGAAGCATTACAGAGAAAGGAACTTATGGGCAAGGTTCTAGGTAGAGGAAACAGGAAGATCAGAGAATGGGAGCCGGCCCTGGATACGTGTTTGGGTGATGGTAAGTAGTACTTGACCAGAGTGTGTATGACTCTGTGTAGGGAAGGGAGGTATGTGCCTTAGGGTTTCCATTCCTGCACAAACATCATGACCAAGAAGCAAGTTGGGGAGAAAAGGGTTTATTCAGCTTATACTTCCACATTACTGCTCATCACCAAAGGAAGTCGGGAGTGGAACTCAAGCAGGTCAGGAAGCAGGAGCTGATGCAGAGGCCATGGAGGAATGTTACTTACTGGCTTGCTTCCCCTGGCTTGCTCAGCCTGCTTTCTTATAGAACCCAAGTCTACAAGCCCAGGATGGTACCACCCACAATGGGCCCTTCCATCCTTGATCACTAATTGAGAAAATACTTTACTTCTGGATCTTATGGAGGCATTTCCTCAAGGGAGGTTTCTTTCTCCGTGATAACTCCAGCTTGTGTCAAGTTGACATACAAGACCAGCCAGTATAGTATGATAGGAAACGAAGCTGCAGAGCCATATTGAGTGGTGACCCAGTACATGCCTATACTCTCAGCCCTTAGGAGACTGAGGCAGGAGGATGGAGAATTTGAGATTAGTCTGTGTTGTTACAAAGTGTGGGTTTAGCCCCAGAAAGCTCTGAATACCCAAGAAACATCTCGCAGACCATATGAAGCTCAAAAAGAAGGAAGGCCAAAATGTGAAAGCCTCAGTCCTTCTTAGAAAAAAAAAAGTGTATAGCACCCTCTCAGAGTGTGGTACACCTAGACCTTAAATCATTAAAAATTCAAGAGCTAAGAACGCAGCCTTGTGGCAATCCTTGGTATTTAAAAATCATTATGTTTAATCTTTACATACCAAGAAAACTTTGACTATTTTTATGTTTTGTTTTATATGTACTTTATGCTCATTGTAACTAACTAGTAAGTTTTCAGTGCATACTATCAAATCTTTAAAAAAAACAAGTGCTGTCAAAAATATGTTCATATAGTTTTATGCAAAAATGCTTTTAAAATCTGTACATTTATCTGTTTTTTAAAAATAAAGTTGTTTAATTTAAAAAAAATAAAGTGTGAGTCTGCAGGCATTAGGCAGGAGAGGGAGGGAAGCTCTGTTTTCATCACTGGAATGTTGACCTTGGGGAGAGACTGAAGGCAGTCTGCTGATTGAGGGAAGAGCCTGGGCCTCTGGTACTGGTGTGGATAAATTGATACACTAAAGTTTAGACACTAAGTTGTGTGGGTTGAGGGATGATGGCTGCAAAGGAGAGGGGATTCTTAGCAAACAACTTAAAAATGTATTTTTATATATAAACATACTGCCTTACTATCTAAAACTTAAAATCTTGGTCTGTTTGGTTGGTTTAGCTTAATTTTCTGCTCATTTATTTATCATCATGTACATGTGTGTGTGCACACTGAGTACCACAGTACACAGTGTGGAGTCAAATAGCAGCCCTCAGGAGTTAGATCCGATCTCTGATTGAACTCTGGTCATCCGATTTGGCAGCAGGGACCTTTACCTGGATGCTGGGACTGTAGATGTGTCATCATGCCTGGCTTTTGTTTCTCTAAGCCATGTGTGCGTCATCTTGTGAGCCTCCCTTGCTCTTGCCTAGTTATACAGAGGGGCACATCTGTCAGGCTGCTTGTCGATTCTCTACATCCCTGAGGGAGCGGCAGAATGTGCCAGTGGGCTTCACCTTGGTTTGGATACTGGCTTTCCCTCTAACTCTGTGCATCTGGTTCTTCCACAGCGTCTCTAGGCCTCAGTTTCCTCAAATCTTTTGTGCGCAAAGTCTAATGTCTGTGGAAAACTTGAGGAAAAACATTTTGTGGGTTCAGAATACAATATCTCTCAGAAAGGTATATGGCATTTTAATGTGGCCTTTGAAGTTTTCCATTTATTTAAAAAACAAACCAAAACAAAAAAAAAAAAAAAAAAAAAACCCTGAACCAAACTGAACCTGCTGTTCTTAAAGTATGAGACTAATGTGCCATCTCAGCTGTTTCCCAACTACTTTTAAGCCGAGTGACTGCCTGCTCTTTTACTTAGGAAGCTTCTCAGATGCTTTAGTGAGGCATGTGTTCAGTTCAGCATTTTACATGGGGTATTAGACAAGGAGGCATTCTTTGTCCCCTGGAGACAGCAGTTGCAGGCAGGAGCCCACTGCTGTCACAGCCAGCTGCCCACAGTGGCTTCATACCTTTGAGATCCAGCCTCTGCAGCTTCCTGCTTTGCTTCACTGTCTTTTGCAGAGAGGCTTCCCTCATACCACTCCTCCCAAAGTAGTTTCTTCATTCCCATAGGAAAAAGGTGAAAAGGTCCTAGAGCAACAGCATGAGCTGTGTTCTCAAGAAACGATGCTCTCCCCAGAGGCTGCTGCTTCTGTGTCTCATTGGCTTGAACTGAATCATGTGGCACCCCAGGGCTTCTCAGTCTCTGGTTAAAAAACAAAGGGTGGGAATGGGCTTGTATCATTCAAAATGCATCTTAGTTGAAACTCTAGACAGCATTATCATGGTGTAGTTACCACATTCATAGTCTTATCCAGGGGACCCTGTTTGCCTAGGGCTGTACAATTCTAATAAGAAATCCAGCATAGTTTGGCATTGGTCTATCCCATGATCCCCCATATCTTAAAATATGGAAGGGAGTTAACTGATTTTTTTTTTTTTTTTTTTTTGAAGACTGAAGAGTAGATAAACTTATCTACTTGATAAGTAAGTAAAGGAGAAAGCTTGAAGCAGGACTCTGGGAATTACTTAGTGCACATGAGATTTTGATAAGAGATCTGAGGGCTACCTTGTCCCCAAATTCAGGGACTCTTTCTGTCAGCAGCCTGAGTTGCATGCTACTCACAGTAGCCTTTCTAATGGGATCGAACTTGTGTTCCCAGTCCTCTGTCAATGAAGAGTAATGCCCTCTGGACACTCTGTGCCCCCACCCCCATGCTCTCTACACTCCAGTGCATTTGCACCGTATGTCTTTATTGTTGTTACTGCGGTATAATTCACATCATAAACTCATGCCTTTAGTGTTCAACTCAGTGGTTTCGTATACCCACAGTCATGTAATACCACCACCATGCTCAGTTCCAGAACACTGGTTCCCCCAGAGTGAAACCCACACTCATTAGCAGTCACTGCCCATTCCCTGCTTCCCTCAGCCCCTGGCAACCACTAATCTACTTTGTGTCTCCATGGACTTGCTTATTATAGGCATTTAACATAAAGAGTCATGTAGTAACTGGCCTTTTGTGGCTGGCGTCTCTCAGTAAGCACGCTGTTCTCAAGCTCATCTGGATCATAGCACAGATCAGCACCTCATCCCTCTTTACTGTACAGCGATCCCACATTCCGTTTATTCATTTACTGCTTGAAAGGTTTTAGCTATTTATGAACAGTGCTGCTGTGAATATTGTGTACAATGAGGGACTCACTGCAGCCCAGTGAGTGTCTCAAGCTTGTGACTCTTCCAGCTCAGCCTCCTGAGCGTTAGGATTGCAGCTGCGCCCCGGCCCGCCGTTCTTCGCCCTCTGCAATCTTCTCTGTGAACACACACTTTCCTGCATGTGAACCACGAGTGCAATTGCTGGATCTTCAGCCACACCACACTGCCTCTCTCTTTTAGGTTAGGGAGTCTGGGGATATCCCCAACCCAGAGGGGCAGCTTTGATATTCCCTATTAGTTTTATAGTTTGAATCTCACTTGAGTAAACCATTTCTCCAAGATCTGAGGCTCACAGACATCAGAGTTGTCCCTAGTTGATTCTCTCCACCTCTGCTACCAGGATACTGTGGGGTCCAACTGAGACAGATGATTATGTAGTGAGCTGCTCCTAAGGCCTTTTGACTGCTGTCAACACCCCATGCCTGCTCTGTACCACCATTTAATCCTCCCCCTGTCAAAATACAAGGATCTAATCTCTCACTCGCAGATACTGTCTCATTTGTTTGGACTTTTAAAGGTGGCTTAGCTTTAGAGTCCACTGGCTTCAGAGTAGATCTTCCTGTCCTTGCTTCTGAGTGCTAGAGCCACAGCCCTGGGCTCATGTCACTGGGGTTTCCATTACACCGAAAGCAGTTGTGTGCTACCTAACCATTGTAAAATGACGTTAAACTCTGTTGCAACGGTGCTTGTGACCCGGCAACACACACGGCTGTGGTGTTTCAGACTCCAGGCCTCTTCATTCACATCTGGCTGACTTCTGATTGAGCTTGAGAACAGTCGCTCAGTCTCCGGTGAGTGACACAGGATGAGGAGACATGTCTCCCTCTGCTTCTCCCGGAAGCTGAGGCCTGTAGAGGTTGTGTCTGCCCAGGCTGCAGAGATTTTATCTTTTCAAGCCCTTTGCCCCTTCTTCAGGATGACCCGTTTCCATCCTCCCTGCTCAGATTCCTTTTTTTTTTTTTTTTTAACTTTCTTTTTTCTCTTTTTGGTGATTTTAGTCTACCCCACTGCTTCTTCCTTAACATCATGCTAAGTGTCTGATACATATTTGCCTTTTTGGCTAATGCTTGACATTAATTTCATTCTCCTCTTATCTGATAACTCTGAAACTTAGGTGTGTGCTTCTCAATTCTAGCCTCTTGTAATTAAGTTTTGTGAAAAGAAGTGTGACATTCAGATCTATTCTCTTATTAGCAAAGGCATTACTCGGATGCGAGGAGAGCTGTGTGTCTGTAATGAGCTGTCCCTCTGAATACTAATGCAGTGTAGAAGAAGCCTTTCTTTGTTAAGAGACTTTTCCTACATAGGCCACATATTTCCAGGCCTACTTCATAGTTAGTCATTTGTGGTTTTTGAGGTATGTCAGTGGAGATGCTCCAGCCAGCACACCCAGATCCTGTTAGATAAACATGTGAGAATGCTTACTTTTAAAAAATTATCTTCGTTTAAAAGTTTAATTTTGTCCCTAATGTCAGAGTAAAGAAATTCTTTAGTGTTTAAGAGACCTGAAAATACTAGCTAAAACATTTTGTTTTGCCTTCTAGGCATCTTTTCTAAGGGCCGATGCTAATGCTAACTTGGTTCACATACTTTTCCTGAATTTAAGAAATTCACATCAGACTTAGTAATGTGCCTATAGGACACTTTCCGTGACCATATGAGTTTTCTTTATGAAAACCAGCTGAAGAAAATGTACATGCATGGTAGCGTGCACGGGAGATTGAACTTCTCGCTTTGTGTTGGGGTTATTTGGGAGATTGAGTCATGTAGTGTTTTTTTCCTTTTGAGCTCCTGAGAGTTTACAAAGAAATTGCCCACGTGTGACATGGGAGCTGTGCCTCTCCTCCATTTGTTCTCTCAAACCAAGGTCATCATCTGGACTTCCAGGAAAGTTCTGTGCTATGCCTTCAGGGTTTCAGCCTTCTTAGGACCCCAGGCCCCTGAGGTTGAGGGACAAAGCACCGAGCCCTAAGTCCCCTTATTTTATATCTTGCTTTGTCATAGAGCATAGAGCAAAGGAAAAGACATTTTCAGGATGTTCAAAGACAATAGTGTCAAGTACAAAGGATCATCAGCTTTACGGTGAAGGAGGGGAAAGAGCCAAGTAATCCCAGCCTGACTGCCCAAGATCTCCTGCCCTCCTGGCTGCACTTTAGGGATGTAGTTCCTTTGGCGGAAGTCAGCAGTCTTAGGATCTTGCAGAAGGATGGTGCAGGCCCTTGTGAATCCTTCAGATAGAGCACCCCATTAAGAAGCTAAGCTGGGCATGATCTCAGATTTCAACTCAGTTATGGTGTGATGCTGTGGCCAGCCCAGTGGGACCATCACAAACACATCAGTGAACTGCAGAATGAGACTGGGCTAGTATTTTGTATCTTGAGACTAGTCAAACATTTGTTTCTTCTAATACCCATATGCCTGTCATCCAATTCTATTTTGTAAAAATTGGATGTTGAGGATTGACTCTAATGTTTTATCTGTCTTATTTTGGCTCCCAAAAAGCACTTTTTTCAGACCTGAGGGTCCCTGCCCCTACCTGGCTTCAATTGATAAGAAAAAATTGCCATATATTCAATGGCTGGGCAGAAGGACAGAGGTGAGACTTTGTGATTGTGTGGGCAAGGGGCCTGCAGAGAGGAAGAATCGCCATGACAGGGAAGGAGAAAGATGAACCTTAAAGGCCCGCTGACATGTGAAAATCCAGGAGAGTGGACCTTGGGCCCGGCCCACTTCCTCTGTTGGGTCTGGGGTAGCAAAGATGAAATACAGATTTTAAAAGATGCTAACACAGAAATACCAGAGAGGGGTATTTGCTAGTCTCTTGGAAATTTAGAAGTGGCCTGCTAGTCAAGGTATATCAAAATTAGCTGGTGTGTGTACATGTGTGTATGTGTTTCATTTGAGAATCTAGAGAGCTCTTGGGTAGAAGCACTTGTGTGACCGGCCAGGAGCCAAAGGCTTAACTAATTCACTGCTACAGTTATCAACTGCTATTTACTACCTCTCTGTAGACAGAAAAGTTCTTATGTTGAGGTGTTGAGCGTCAACACCTGGAACTTTTTTTGCCCTAGTTGAATGAGTCATCGTGTTTCTGTCTGTCTATAAAAAGAAAACGTGGTTTCTCTTGTGTGTTGTTTGGTTTGAAGAGGGAAAGGCAAAGCAATCAATAAAGTTGACATCACTGAGATCATCCCAGATTTTGACTGGCTGGGTTGGAATGAAATCTCACACGTGCACACATGGGGCCTCCAACTCACAGACATCCTCTTGCCTCAGTCTCCAGTGTTGGGATTAAAGATGCGTACCACCACACCCATCCAGTCTTTTTTCTTTTAGCAAACATTGTCATTATGTTTGTTTACTTTGCATTGTGTGTGGGTAGACACAGGTTGGAGAATCACTTGAAGAGCGTTTCTTTCCTTCTACCATGTTAGTTTAGGTATGAAACTCAGGTGGTAGTGAGGCTTGGCAGGCACCTTTACCTGCTGAGCCATCTTGCCAGTCTCATTTATATATTTTATCTGTTAAATAATGTTGGTATAGTCAGTGGATAGAAGAGACAGAGACAATGTCCTACAGAGATTTTGGTTTTGCTTTGTTCTACTTTACATTCTTAATATTTTTTAAAAAATTATTAAATTTTTATTTTATTTGTGAGTGTTTTGTCAACATACATGTCTGTGTACCACATGCATGCCTGGTGTCATATCCTTCAGATGAAGCTAGAAGAAGGTACCAGATCCTGTACAGCTAGAGTTAAAAGATAGTTGTGAACCACTGGACACTGGGAACCAAATGCAGGCCATCTGGAAAAGCAACATGCACTACTAACCATAGAGCCATCTTTCTTTTCAGTCCCTGCATTCTTACATAAGATATTCTTGGCTACTTTTTGCTTAGCATCAAATTTTCTAATCTTGGAAGAGCTGCGTATTTTGGCTTATATGTACACTAAAACCTAGAGATAGTCATTTTTCCCCAGGAGTTTGCATATTATGCTTAATCTAAGACATTAAGAATTATATAAAGATTAGTTTTCTAAATGACCATTAGCTAGACATTTTATCTGTCAGGAGAGAGGATTCATGCAACTCCAAGAATGCATTGCCCTCCGCATACCATATTAATTTTGGCAGCTCAGAGATAAATGAACTTGAGCTGTGCTCCAATTTTTCATTGTGAGGAGACATATATTATTATAAAAGCTCTTCTCGTCAGCACGAGTGTTTCCTTCTGTTTTAATTAAACGAATGGTTTAAAAATTAATTATGACACTTTGATAATCTGATACTGGCTTCGAGTAAGGATTCTTTCTCAAGATTTATGATGCATCTAGAACAGTGCTGCTTGAAGGAACTCTGACAATGCAGCTGTTCTCTCTGGATCTCTGCATCCCTCAATTTATTTGCCACCAAGCATAATGAATTCTAAAAACAAGAGACTGATGTTTTATTTTTCGTTAAAATATCTATTAGTCTCATGGCCAACAGACAGGACAAATATAGAATAATGACATCCGAAGGCTCTCAGTTTTTGTTTATGTTTTGTTTTTGAGGGGGTGTGTTGAAAGTTTAGCTAATTAAGAGTAAACAATGAATAGTATTGTTGTGAGCTGTAAGAACTTTTTAAAAAGATGATGTAGGTTGAGTTGGGGAGATAGTTAAGTTGGTAAAGTGCTTACCTGGCAGGCATGAGGACCTGAGTTTGTTTGATTCTCAGAACCCATTGAAAAAGCTCAGTGTGGTATGCACACGTGTAACCCCAACACTGGAGAGGCTGGCCCTGGCCCTTTTGACTAGCCAGCTTAGCCTAATGTTGAGTTTCATATAGTTAAGAGTCCATAATGTTAAGTTTAAATACAGTTAAGAGACTGTATTTCAACAAATCATGGCATCTGAGGCTGACGTCTAGCGCACACCCACCTACACCCAGGTCAGGGATGCAGTTCTAAAGGGTGAGCATTACATCTGAATATGAGAGAGTGATACAGGATGAGTTAGCATGCTTCCAACAGAGAGTGGGGTGGTGCTGGTTTGGGAATTTAGCCATGGCTGGTAAAGTCCCACCTTTTAGTCTCTAGTCTGAACTAGAATTACTTAGGCTGACCAGGTTGGCACTTTTAAGTAACTTGCTCCTGCCCAAGACATTTAGAAGGGAACTGAATCTGGCCACACCTCCCTGAAACGGCACACCCAAGCCTGGCTGGCACGGTGCCGTCCAGTACTTGTTCTTTTTCAGAGCTGGGAATCAGTAAAGCATTGCCTGGCCAGAAAAATCTGAGGAGTTTGTACAGAATAAGCTTGATATTAGAAGAGTAATTCTACATCTGTGGACAGAATCTTGCATATAGATAAAAACGTGTAAATTTGCTTGAAGATTTTAAATGTCTGTCACCAAGGATATCACTGAATAAAGACAAACATTAACCTAGAAGCCAACAGGTTATGCATAGAAGACATAGTAAATATGAAAGATGTAAAGAACCTTTTGCAAATAGGATTAACTACTTGAATGGGTAAAACTGATAAAATGTATTTTGTGGGAGAAAGTAAGAACAACCAGTAATTACTAAGAGATGTTTTATCGTATTAGTGATGGGGATCATACATTAAGCAATCAGATGTTTTCTTTGCTGTGAGATTGACAGAAATTAAAAGAAATTCTAATTCTTTATTGGCAACAGTGATTGGGAAATGAATACACTTGTACAGTGTGAGCATGTAAATTGATCAGACCTTTTAGACAGTGCTGGAGTAGCTGTGTAAATAAAATCACATACTTAATTTGGTAATTTGGCTCATTTTAGCATAAATTAATGGTTAAGTACTCAGAGGATAACTATACAGTGGTACAGCCAGCATGTAGAATGTTATGTAGCTCCTATAAGTGCAGTATAGATCTCTGTGAGGGAACGTTATGGGGAAACTCTTACAGTTTTCTAGTGTGGCAAAATTATAAAAGGGTCACATTTATGCAAAGTAAATTTCTTAAAACTAGATATAGTTATAAATGTATCGTATTTTCTAGATGCCCTTGGAAATGTAAGCATAAGATAAATTCAGATTCTGCTATATCATGTTAGAAAATAATTTTCTCAATGAGGCACAGAGAAGTGTATAAAGTCAAAGTACCTAGGCAGAGCCATTTTCTTTTGCAGAGGGAGTAGGAAGAGCCTGCCGAGCAAGCACCATGAGGCCGGAAGTGCCAGTGCAGGTGGAGACTGCACCTCACCTCATTGGTGGGAGCTCTCCCTCATGTGACAGAAGTCTCAGGAATGTCTGGTAGGGAAGCCAGGGGAGTTGGGCAAACACCAGATGCTAGAGTTTCACAAGGAGGAAGAGATCTATAGAATGCCAGCCCTTTGCCAACTAGCCATCTCTGAAAGAAAAGACTCTCTCACGATCAGATTTCGTGGATTCTGATACAAGCTCTGGAGAATTAGTAAAATCCCAGCCCCAACGATGGCTGGCGTGTAGGTGAAGCTCTTTGGTGTGGGTGAAGCATCATGTACATGGGACGGGATGAGCTTGATCTGATGACAGGTTAAAGGTAATGCACTGATAACAGGCTAGGCAGAGATGAGGTGAGATGAGGAGGTGTCCACAGAGGCCTGGCCTCATCCCCATCATCTATATTTAAATTCTTCTTACAGTACAAATAGAGTCAATAATTACAGAGTGAAAATGTGAAAATTTATTTCTGTTAGAGACAGCTCTTGCCTGGATGCTTGTGTCCCCTGAGCCATTCATGTGCTTTGGCGGTTAGACCTGATACTTAGCCATCCGGAGGACGTTTCAGATCCAGGTGCTGCTCATTAGGTTAAGTAACTGAAGATTCGGGTGACAGAGAACCAAACACTGACTTCCAAGACTTAGGGAGGAGTAGACTCCAGAGCCAGGGTTAAATGGCTGCATGGAACCTTCCTTCCCCGAGGCATGACTAGTCAGGTGGACTTCCGCTGCTGGGATAGGGAATTGTATGGTGGGGCAGAAAAAGGTGGAATCAAGGAACTTTAGCTACCCAGTGCCATTTTCTGGCTAGAGAGCTAAGCCCTAATGGGAAAGAGCCAACAAATCCAATGGCGTTTTAACTCTGAGGTTATCCAAGTATAGGCCTGGCCATGACTGCGTCTCAGAGGTCTGTACAGGAGATGAGTCTAGAGTCAAAGATGACTAGTTAGAAAGGCTTTGGGAGACAGAGGAAGGACTGTCTCCCATCGAGATGAGGGAAGCCTGACCAAGAGGTTATTTGTGCAGTCACTGGCAGAAAGGAAGGATGTAGGAAGGAACGTGGACTCAGTGCTGCTCATAGGCACAAAGGAGGCCATGGGAGCGGTGGGGACAGCTACTGTCGGTGTGTACGGTGTGTACAAGCGAGGCAGAAAAGGAGGCCATGGGAGCGGTGGGGACAGCTACTGTCGGTGTGTACAAGCAAGGCAGAAAAGGAGGCCATGGGAGCGGTGAGGACAGCTACTGTCGGTGTGTACAAGCGAGGCAGAAAAGGAGGCCATGGGAGCGGTGGGGACAGCTACTGTCGGTGTGTATAAGCAAGGCAGAAGGGCAGGCAGCTGGGCCAAATGGCAAAGAGCTGAGAACGCAGGTGCTGACTCATTTGTTCCTATTTAATCTTTAGGCTATCATATATTTTTGTACCACCATCTAAAAATGTCACTTCACACTTACTTTATAAGAGCTTTAGAATATGTGGTTAAGCCCAGTGTTAAGAGTATTAGGCTTGTTTTCTACTTCCGCATACAAATGGTTGGATATCAAAATTACGCTTGTGACACAAACTTTGTTTCCAGTCTCTGCCTTATAGCCCTGCAAACAACCACCTCTGGGGTCATCCTTGTGTTATTCCATTCACTGAAAAGCACAGAACTGAACATTATGAGGAGGTGAAATTGAATGGGAAGGTTTCCTGCACGGTAGCTGAGAAGAACATAGGTGAGCTCTGAGTGGGGAGCTTTGAGCCATCCTCTCTGTGCCCCTTGAGGTAGCACAGTCTCGAGCTGCTGCTCTTTCCCTGGTCTGCTTTCTTGTCCCTGGTTTTTGCTGGTGTTACTGTTCAGTGCTGCCTGTGGCAAGAAGCCTTTAGCTTCCTGTGTTCTGGTTTGGGTACTGCAGGTGCCTTGCTGATCTGAGCTGATCTTAGGGAGCCTGGGGAGTCAGAGGAAAATGTGGCAGCTCTTGCGCTTGTTTTTGCCATTACTGTAAATTATCAGGTCTTGGTTTGTTTTTTTTTTTTCCCCCTAAGTAGTACAAGGGGTTACTTGTCTGTGATGCTTTAAAAATAACAATTTCATAAGTGTCACAGCATGAATTTGTTATTTTAGTAAATGGATATTTTAATAGGCAGCAATTTGCAAATTCAAACATAGACAACATGATTTGACATTAAAAAATTAGAGAATTTCCTTCCATCTTTGCCATCAGCTTTGCATGAATGATTCTAGTCCTCTGGAGCTTTCATTTCTGCTGACTGATAGTCCCACACCGTTATTGGCATATAATGTGAACTGACAGAAACAGCCTGGTTTATCATCACCGGTGTGTGTGTGTGTGTGTGTGTGTGTGTGTGTGTGTGTGTGTGTGTGTGTTTATGTTTTGAGTTCTTTAAGGAGGAAGCTAAGGACTACCTATGGGTAGTTACTGTTCATCTTAAGTGCTCACTGGTGAGCTGTGACAGCATCTACCTTCTATTCAAGAAGCCAGTGCAACTCAAGAGGGCATTTGTTGTTCTTGCCTCCTGGGTGCTGTTGAGGGTTATCCTGAAGTTTGAACCTGGGCAGTATCAGGACAGCTTCAGTAGGATTACTGAAATGTTCAAGTTTTCTTTTCTGATAGCACACACGAGTGTGACTGCAGGTAAAGTTGGCTTTCATTTACGTGCTTGTGTATACTGATACCTTGAACTATCATGTGTGCTTCTAATGAGAACTCTGCCTGTCATCCAGGAGCGTGAGTCAACAGGACTGATAGTGTTTCTGTACATCAGTGCTGGATTGTACAGTGACTTGGACGTTTAATAGTGTTGGGTTTCATTCAGACTGTCCCTCTGTGGAGTTGGAGACTTGGTGGAGGTTCCTTTAGTATCAGCTAGCCTAGTATCTCAGTTTGAACTTTAGCAGGATACTGTCTAGTTCTTTTAATTGTCTGCCTTGCCACTATAAACTGCCAAAGTGCATTTTCCTGCTGTCTCAAAATTTGGACCCAGGTCCTAAAGCTGCAGATATTAGGAGCTGAATAGCCCCACCATGTAAAAAGACGCAGGACTTTTCAAGTGGCCAGATGCTCATCCATAACCCAGCCCTTGTGAGAGAATCCTAGAGGTGGATTCTGCACATGTAACTTTAGGAGTAGAGTATTATTGTGCTCTGGGACTTTCCCTCTCTCTATCCTCCCTCTGTTCAGAGGGCCTTCAGAGTGTAGACAGGAGGGCAGGTTATGTCTTACCAGCTGTGGGGTTAATTACCAGTTAGTTGGTGCTCCGAGATTAGAATGGAATTTGCAGAAAGTTTTTAGGAGAGTGAGGTTGTCCTGGGGATGTGACTACCAAGACTGGTGCGTTCCTCCTATCCTATGTGGCAGTGTGACTGGGACCACGTGCAAAGAGGGTGGTGATAATGCCTTGCAGACCAGGTGGTCTGCCCAGAGGGCAGCTGGCTGGCTGCCAGGTTAGAAGACCTACCAAGAAGGAGGCTATGGGTGTACACGCAGAATTAGAGCCTGAAAGCTGAGCCAGGACATCCTGGAGGTCCAGCCAAGGTCTCATGAAGTAGAACTCACACGTAGGTTTATTTAGCATGACCTCTGGGAGGCTGGGCCATAAGGCAGTGGATCAATGTCCTTTTCCTCACTCTAGTTTCAGAGAAGGAACTCTACATTGGATAGATCAACATTAGTTTCATTATAGATGAGATTGGGCTTTTTAATACCCAAAGTTTGGCTTTATTTATATAGAAGACTTTTTTTAAAAGGATGACTAGAAGTTGGTAGTTCTGGTAAGTTACTGAACCATGAGATGACAGCAAAGCCAGTCTCAGCACTAACATGGGAGCTGTACTTTGTAACTTTGTGACTTACTGCACTTTGACAGTTTTTATACCCTGCAGTTTAGGTCACTAGCAGTTTCTGTGTTAGCAGTGAAGTTTTGAATTTCACAGTAATCTGAGCACTGTAAATTTACTAACTTAGTAGACAGCTAAAAATAAAATTTGTGACCTCATGTAGACATTAGGGTCCCCTTAGGAATTAGCTGAATACTCACCATCTTTAATTGTATTTCTTTTGACATTGTTAACTTTGGGTTTATTTGTTTGTTTATCATGATAGAATTTTACAATAAAATCTACTGTGCTGGAAATGTAATCTAATGGTAGAATGTTTGTGAGAGCCCTGAGTTTAGTCTCCAGCACTACAGTTACATTTCATAGTGGGTACACATTTAATCCACCAATACTGCACAGACATTGTAGTTTCTGTACAGTTGTCACTTGTACTACTTTCTGATTATATATTCATGCACATATATAGAGATAGGACTGTAGCCCGGGCTGGCCTTGAACTCTTAGCCCTCTGGCCTTGGCTTCTCTAGTGCTTGGATTCCAGGTGTGCGCCACTGTGCCCAGTTGTGTTTATTCTCACTTTATGTATGTAAGTAATTTGCCTGGATGTAAGTGCATTACACATTCGGTGGGTGTGAGCTGCCTCATGGGTGCTGGGCACTCAATCCAAGTCCTTTCTAAGAACAACAGCCACCTCTCCATTTCCCAAACCCATTTGCTTTTTACATCTAAATTGGATCGTTTTGACATTACACTGTAGTTCTTTCTGTATCCTGGATAGTAATTTCCTCTTCTTACATGCCCGCCAAGTGTGTGTGTGTGTGTGTGTGTGTGTGTGTGTGTGCGTGTGTGTGTGTGTGTGTGTGTGTTGCATGCGTTTGCACATAGGTTCTGTCTGTGTATCTTGGATGGGTCAAGATCACTGTTTTCCTGCTTCTTCTTCTCCACCACTGGGATTCCAGGTTAGTGTCACCACATGTACCTTTTTGCTCTAATTATATTTTCGTAGTTGAAATGTTAATGCAGTTTTGAATGCTGAGAGGTTCATCAGGCCTTGGCCGTTGAACACAGAGAACTGTAATGATGGAGTCATCCTTCTGAGCCACTTTCCGTTTAGACTTGGGTCCTACCAACCTCCCAGCTTTGATACCCTCCAAAATCATTTCCCTCGTGGTCCTCCCTCTCCCGTGGAAGGCTTTGTGAAAGTGTACATGCTGAGCGAGCTTTTGGTCCCTTCCAGGAGGCTGTGCTTGCAAGATGGAATGCTATCCTTTCCCTCTTGCCTTTTTTTTTTTTTTTTTTTTTTTTTTTTTAAATACATCTCTTCCTCCAAAGACAGCTCAGACATGATTTTCCAGTCCGCCAGCCAGCTGCTTTCTTCTGCAGTGTCATATGTACAGCCCTGGCTAGAACCCTCGTCTGGAAGTACTGCAAGGCGTTTTATAACTTCCCTCACCACACCCCAGCACTGCCAGCTCCTGGAGTGCCCAGCTTAGTCTCTCTTTCTTTTCCCAGCTCACCGCCCTGCCCTAAGGTCTAGCTCATATTACCCATGGGCAGAGACAGAGCTGTGCCCTTTGGGAAGAGGTAACAGAACTTTTTACTAGTTGCACTTCTAAAAATGTGTCACATCTAATCTTATCTGGCAAGACTTTGGCAGCCAACTGTAGATTTTCCAGACTTATGTTGGGCTGTCTTTGTCTTGTGTTACGAAGCAATAATTAGAGGAAATGATCCTTCTGAGAGGCTGTTTAATGAATCCCACTTCTTACTGTGTGCTTCACTCTGACGTCAGGTAAACTGTGCAGATGCTCACACTCACTGTAGCTCAGCACTGACCAGAGCATCGTGACGATTCATTTCCTTCTGTTACATCCCTTTTAGTCTTTTCTTTGGTGAGTGTGTGGGTCAACAATCTAAAAAGGATTTATTGACTTTACATTTAGCATGGTTTACTCTATTTGATTACATCATTCCGCTGTGTGTTTGTGTATGCGGTGGAAGACTGCTATATTGGAATTCTGTTTTCTGTTCAACACACTGCTGTTTATTAACTACTAGTATTTAGATATAATGCTTAAAAATTTTGGAGTGTCTCATTTTTAAGTGTACTTATAATCGTGAGCCTAAAGTAGCTTCTCCCAATCTTTTTCTGTCCCAACAAGCACAGGCAGAACCCCAGGGAAGCGTAGTTCTCTGTTGGGGAAGACTCACCCATGTCTCTAGGACAGTGGTCTGGACCCTAGACCCTCATGCTGCCCTGGGCTCCCAGTCCCACTCTGCACAGGGGCTTTTACAGCATCACTACCAGCAGACACTTTCCTACCCTCCCCCATTCCTTCCACCGCCTCCTACAAACACACATGTTCTTTGTGTTCTACAGACAATTTAAAAAACTGGGGTCAGCATCTACATTGTGTCTGAAGTAAGCAGTGAACCTCATCCAAGCTGGACTTGATTATAGCTTTCAGCTTGTATCCTGCCTTAAAATTCTAGTTAGTAAAGGTGGAACCATCAGAACATAAGTCCTGGGAACCCGTACGTAGGGACCTGTTGCTTTTTGCTCTAACAGTTCAAAGTATAGAGACAGCTTTGTTTCTGAGAACTTGAAAACCTCACCAAGAAACAAACAGGAATTCAGTTTTACTTGGTTTTGTCATGTTAATGTAGGGGTTTTAAATATCACAGTGGAGATTTCAGACAACCTTATAGGATGTGACTTTTTTTATGCTTAGTAACAAAGGAACAACGAAGTACTTACAGAATTCTTATGTGTGTGTTGGGGTCTTGGGGGATGGGAGGCTGGGATTAGAGGTTTATTTGTTCTCCAATGTGTGTGGAGGTTGGAGGACAGTGTTCAGGAGTGGGTTCTCTCCCACCAACACATGGGGATTGGAGATTACGCCTGCCATCAGGCCCGGTAACAAGTGCCACTCACTATCCCCTGAGCCATCCTGAAAGCCTCCCACTTCACTTTTGGAGACTGGGCTTCTCCCTGAGCCTGGCTGGCTCCCATGCTCTTTGACTGTGCTGCTCTTCTTCCCCTCCCCTCCCCTGTAAGTGTTGGCATTACAGACAGTGAACTACTGCCCAGCTTTGTATGTGTGTTGGGGACCAGAGGGCAGGCTAGCCAAGTTATCTCCCCAACCCCTAAACTCTTGTCCTTTTACAATGGTTCTCTCTCTGGGCTGATTTGTACAAGTTAGATCTGACCTCTCTGTATGGATGTGTGTGTGTGTGTGTGAGTGCAGTGAGAGAGGGTCTCAGGTCCTCTGGAGCTGGAAATGCAGGTGGCTACGCCCTGCCTGACATGGGTGCTGGAACACAAACTCAGGTCTGCCAGAGAAATGACGCTCTTATCTGCTGAGCCATCTCTCCAGGCTTCCCCACCCGTGTTAATTTTTGGAAATAGGTCCTTACTATGTAGCTTTGGATGGCCTGGAATGCAGAGAGTTGCCTGCCTCTGCTAGGGTTAAAGTCATGAGTCACCACACCGGGCTTTTTGTAAACATGGTGTCTCCCTCTTTAGTCACCTCAGTGAGTCTTCACTTGCAGCCTTCTGTGGTGAAGTGGCGCAGTGTTCCAGTGGGCCAGTAAGAAAGCAGGTCAGATAGCATAAGAACACGAGCCTGGCTCTCCTGGCGCCATGTCCCCACAGGAATTCCGTCCAGTGCTGTGCTATGGCAGGAAAGATTGAAAAAAGCAATCATAAAGCAGTTCTCTGCTCCTAGTCAACATTTTCAAATATAGTTGTATCTCAAGTCCATCACCCAACAATTGGTTCTTTGTTTTCAATACACGATCTTATATAACCTAGGCTGACCTTAAAACTTGCTAAGTAGCTCGGCATGACCTTGAACATCTGGGCCTTCTACCTCCAGAGTGCGGGCTGGGTGGCAGGCATGTGCTGTGGCATTCGGCAACAAACGATTCTTGGATGTTTTTTCCTGTGCTCGAGTGTGAAGTGTGGAGGTTTTGGTTTGGGGAGTGTAATCACCTATAATCCTGAATAAGTGACCATCTCTTTTCTTGAAAGGCAGTCGTGTATGACAGGAGAGATGGCTCAGAAGTTGAGAACAGGCACTGTTCTCAGTGGACCCCATGTAGCATACATTCTCACACACAAATAATTTTTTTTAAGGATAAAGAAAAATAATCTAGTCATGGTGGCCACAAATTTCTTTAATTCTAGCACTTGAGAGGCAGAGGCAGGGAAAGTTTTGTTAGTTTGAAGCCAGCCTGGTCAACATGATAGTTCAAGGCTAGTCATAGCCTTACAGTGTGAACCGTAGAGAATTTTTAAAAAGGCAGTGCCACAGGGAAGCTAATTCTGTAATTATTGGTACTAGCATTATTTTCTTCAATTACATGCTAGAGCCAGGATTTGTCTTAGTTGATATTGAAGTAATTATAACTAATGTTTTACACTTAGGTAGCTTGCCCTTAATATGTAGCAAACAGATTATGAAATTAAGGTATGAAACAGTAAGAAAACAGTGCAAGATATAAACTTCTGAGTTGTGGAATGTAGGGTCTAAGTTTTGAAGAACTTAAAAGAGAGACTAGTGGGATTCTTTGGTTTTAATACAGAGTTTCTTCCTGGCTGTCCTGGACTCACTCTGTAGATCAGGTTCAGATTTGCCTGCTTGTGCCTCCCACGTGCTAGGATTAAAGGCATGCACCATGTATGGTGACCTATGGGATTCTTTAGAGAAAACCGTGAAGTTCTCTTTTGATAGAGTAGGTGTTCTTTTAATTGCTTGATTGCTAATATTTAAACATAGACAAGCTGCACACCACCTGATGGCAGTGTTCCTGACACTGTAGAGGTGTTAGCCCTGGTTGCTCAGAGATCCTGTGCAGTCTGCGCCTCTGCCTCTTGTGCTTTGCTCTGCGCAGCAGCACCTTCTGTTTATTCATTATATGTAAGTTCACTGTAGCTGTCCTCAGACACACCAGAAGAGGGCATTAGATCTCATTACAGATAGTTGTGAGCCACCATGTGGTTGCTAGGAACTGAACTTAGGACATCTGGAAGAACAGTTAGTGCTCTTAACCACTGAGCCATCTCTCCAGCTCCCAGCAGCACCTTTTGTATTTCAGTTCTGTCCTTGAGAATGGGAGGATGACTGCTGCTTGTCCTGCCCAGAGGGCAGACACAAAGACTCTTCTCCCATCAGGCCTAGAGAAGGTCCTGCCCTAGGATTAAAGGCACGTACTATCCATCATCAACAGAGGCTTGGAGACTGTGGTTTAAAGGGTGAGTTCACCCACGTGGCTAGGGTGAAGGCTGAACAGCTTTCAACAACCAGCAGGTTCCCAGCTGAAAGGGGGCTCCATGTACCATAAGAGGGAAGGGATAGAGACGTGCACAGGAGCCCCAGCTGACAGTTGTCATAGTCACCTGCACGCCGTCACCCCTGCAGCGGAAGGAATGGAGGTGAGTGTTGAACATGCAGTGGGAAGAGTCTTTGAGATGTTTGTTAGACAGTTCTGATAGGAAGTCTAAGGCACCAGATCTTGACCTGTTTTCCCCCTAGTCCAATTGTGAGGTTGTAAATGTTATAAGTGCAAGTGCTTGTGCTTCAAAGTGTTTGAAATGTTTATATGGACCTTGTATTTATTTCTGTTTATACTTTAATTATCGGTTGCCTTTTTTTTTTTTTTTTTTTTTTTTTTTTAAAGACAGTCTCACTTTGTAGCTCTAGAACAGTGAGTTAGTGGACTAGACTGGTTTTGAACGCACAGAGTTCTGCCTGTCTGTCCCCTGGGTGCCAGATTAAAGGCATGTATTCCCTACCCTCCATCATGCCTAATTTGCTCTTCTCCAAGTTGAAGAATAAGATTTCTGTGGCTGACTATGAATGCAGCAACCCTCCATTTTATACAGTAATTACTGTTGAATCAAAATGTTTGCTCAATGTGAGCAATCAAGTTACCTATCGAAGCCAACCGAGTGAGTGATTAGAAGGTTCACATCAAAAGCAATGGCTTATTTTCGTGGCATTTTTCATCCTTTAATTTAAAATGTGTCTGTGTCTAACTGATTATCTCACATTTTGTAAAGAAATATCGACGTCCAATAAAGTATTCAGTGACCTCACTCTGGCTGTGGGCAGTCTCACGGCAGGCCTCTGAAGTGTTGATATTCCTGTAACCTTTGAGCAAGATGTGTGTGTGTGGTGTATTAATGAGCTGGTTGAAGTGATGTACAGTAATTTCATCCTTGGGTAAAAACAGATGTGAAAGATTCTGTTTTAATATTTAATCAGGCTCAAAGCCTCTGTTGGCTTGTTTAAGTTGACCTGACAGCATTATACCTGGAAACACTTTGAATTAAACTCTGAGGGCTTGACCTTGTTCAAACAGTTGTAATTTAATAAGGCTGCTGTCTTGGTGGAGATAGTGAAGCTAATGGGCAAATCCTTTCTGCCTGGGATTGTTCTGTGCGGTCGCTGGGGTGGGGAAGCTCACAGATTCCCACCAGCTTTGGCTGGGCACTGGGGTTTGAAGAAGTTGTGTGTGTGTGTGGTGCGGCTATAGTAAGAAACTATTTAGGAGATCTTTCAAAAACTTGTTTTTATTTTGTTGGAAGCATTTGATGTTTTAAGCTTTCAGTGAAACCCCATTTTGGTTGAAAAGAGTGGAAAACTACTGGTTCTTAAAAGGAGAACGGAATGTTCTTGGATATCAAAATACCAAAGGAAGATGTGGAGGGTCAGATGCTTTGGTTGCCATGTCCTTCTGTGTGTCCTTACACCTGCCTACCCACCACCTCTGGTCTCCGCTTTTGTCTTCTCTGAGCATAACCTGCCCTGCCGTCTCCCTTCCATATCCTGTATTAGGTTGAATTCTGGTTCCTTCCAGCTGTAGTCACTGCTGTTAGCAAGTTTGCCTCTGTTCAGATTCTTCAAAATGGGCATGCTCGCCCCGCCTTTCTTTTTGTCTCTTTCTGTCCCCCACCTCATGTCCAAACCCTCTGCTTTAAAACAGTTTGTGTTTTGTAGAGCATGAAACCTAACAGGAAGTTTGAACTTTAAAAGGAAAATTGGTTGGGTCAGGTGTCATGAGTTGCCCAAGTTTATTTGGGGAAAATGTACTAGCTGTTGTTTGTTTGTTTTTGTGGATTTTTTTTTATTTTCTTGTCACAAGGGAAGACTTGTCTGGACAAAGGAATCTTAGTTGAAAAAAGGTCTCCATGCGATAAGCCTTAGCCTAGCTAGTCTGGGGCACTGTCTCGATTAAGGTTGATATGGGAGAGCCTAGCTCATTGTGAGTAATACCTTCCTAGGGTTGTCATTCTTGGATTGTATAAGGAAAGCAGGCTGAGCAAGCCATTAAGCAGTGTTCCTCCATGGCTTCTGCTTCAGTTCCTGCCTCCAGGTTCCTGCCCAGACTGCCCTCAGAGATATTTCCTAGAAGTGTAAGATACTTTCAAGTTACTTGAAATAATAATGTTTTATCATAGCAATAGAAACTCTAATTATGACAAATGATTTATTAATTAATTAAAAAATAATTTTACAAAAACATGTAATTAATAAACACTGTTGAAAGTCTCCTGTAATAACACTCTTCAGATGGTAACCAGCCCAGTGTATTTCTTAAAATACATGTTTTTCCTGGTAATACATTAGAGTCCTGCTGGGTGGTGGCTATGCATGCCTTTAATCCCAGTGCTAAGAATCTGGCTTTACCAAGCACAGCATGTGGGCAAAATATCCCAGGATAAAATGTAACTTTTAAATAGCCTGTCAGAGTTCTGACTTATGGTTTCTGTTCAATGTCTCTACACTCTAACCACTTTAAAGCTATGTCTAAAATTGAATAATCAATTTTTTAACTTTAAATTGTGATACCTTTAGAGTTAAGAAACAGCAAACAAGGCCAGTAGTGGTGCCACACCTTTAATTCCAGCTCTTGGGAGGCAGAGGCAGGAGGATCTCTTGAATTTGAGGCCTGGTTTATAGAGTGAGTTCCAGGACAGCCAAGCTATGCAGTAAAACTCTACCTTGAAAAACTAACCAAAACCCTGCATGGTTGAGTATGAGTATTTTATTAATTATTTGCTTTTAAAACTAATATTGCTTGATACTAACGATAATTGTGTATTGTCTTTGCTTTGTCTCGCACTGTTTTTCAGTCCTTTTGAAAGGAGCTAAGTATTTCTATCTTTCAAAGAACTTAATACGAAGACTCATAGATAATTAGTTAAATTTTTAAATGTAGTTTTACTAGTTTGGAAGAAACTCAGTTTCTGGGACTGTGAGGAATGCGTTGGTAAGTAAGGTTCAGGTTTAGGCGAAGTAAAGTGGAAAAGCTGAAGGGCCTAGGATGCTAGAGAAGGGCTAAGAAAGGACTTCGCTGGATGCCCAGCACCTAAAGCACGTGAGGCTTCCAGGGTGTCCCAGTCACCACCTTGATGGATTTCCCGTATGCTTGGCAGAATTCTGACTGAGCCCTAAAGCTCTTCCATTTGTATAATGCCTCTGCCTTGATGTGGGTAGAAGCTGCAGGTGTGTCATCAACCTGTGGTTATGTTACCCAGCTTGGCAAAGGGGAAGTTTTCCTAGGGAGTTAAGATAAGCTCACAGGCACACTGTAGTCCCACCCCTAGCCCATTTTGCTTTTATGGCATGGTCTGGAGCCCAGGCTGGCTTTGAACTTGTGGCAGCAGAGTTGCACTCACAGAATGCAGCTCAATACTTTTTACTGTCTAAAGATGGAGTAGGAGGAGCTTCTAAACATTGCATGTGGCTTCCTGCTGACAGCCAGGGAAGAAGTGAAGTCAAATCAATCAAAACTGCTAACAAACATGAACCCAGAGGTGTGTGTTCTTCCCACGAGCTTCCAGGTAACAGACTAGCCTGACATTTACCTTGACTGTGGCTGAGGCAACAGGCAGAGAGGCAAAAGAAGAAGCTGCTTAGATTTCTGCAAGCTGATAAGTGGGGTTTTTCTTGTGTTTGATTTTTTAACTTACTTTACGTGTATAAGCGTGTTGCTTTCATGTATGTATGTGGAGCAAATGCATCATACATGCAGTGCTTACAGGGTCGGGGGGCATCTGAATCCCTGGAACTGGGGTTACAGATGGTTGATAGTCACCACGTGGGTGCTAGGGATTGAACCTGGGTCCTCTCAAAGATCCCTGCACAGCCAAACCATCTCTCCAGCCCCAAGTAGATATTTATTGTTTGTTTGTTTACCCACCGCCAGTGTCAGTAGAAAAGCAATATAGCATGAGGAACGCCTAATTCTCAGCTTCGTATAATTTCAGTTTAATTTTGTCTGGATGCGAAGGGCAGAGTCCTTGCTAACTCACAGGTTCATGCTAGCCTAGCTAGAGAGTCTGGCATTTGAGTCAGGAGTTCAGTGCATTTTGGTTTTAATACTGGGGAAGTTTTTGTTCCAGGCACCGGGTTAATCAGTTTTGGTTAGCATATAAGCAAACACGGCAGAACTGTGTGGAAGTCAGACCTGTTAGTGATCCTGGCATCCAAAAAGAGTGAGAACAGTTTTCATGACTGTGAAGAGACACCATGACCAAGACAATTGTTATAAAGGACATTTAATTGGGGCTGGCTCACAGTTTCAGAGGTTTAGTCCATTATCATCATGGTGGGAAGTTGCAGCAGCATGCAGGCAGACATGGTACTGTAGGAGCCAAGAGTTTTATATCTTGATCCACAGGCAGCAGAAGGGACTCTTCCTGCAGTCATCCAGAAGAGACTCATTTCCACACTGGGCGGAGCTAAGCACTAGGAACACTCAGAATCTGCCCACACAATGACACTCTTCCTCTAAAGGAGCCACACCTATTCCAACAAGGCCTGAACTTCCTAATAATTCTACTCCCTGTGGGCCAACCATATTCAGATTACCGTAGTACTAGAGAGTGTGAAAGTGGCCCACTGCCAGCTCATCTAAAGTCCACAACATTAGCTTTCAATTGGTGCATAGGAAGTAACTACAATGCAAATGCATTTCTATGGTATGTTTCTAGAGTATGTTTCTATTGAAATCAGAATATAAGCTAGAACTGTAGTCTCATTGAAAGTTCAAAGTCCAAGCCCATTGACTATTGGCACAATTCAGTGGCAGGCATATTACTATAGAACTATGGGCCTCTGCTCCTAGGGGACCTCTTCACAACTGGGCATTTTGCCTTCTCAAGAACTGCAACTTTTGAGAACTTACAACCTTTATGAGCTGTAATAAATGAGTCAATCTCTAATCGCCCTTCCCTTAAAATATTTTTGAAACTTTACATTTCATTTTTTTAAAGATTTGTTTATTTATTATATATAAGTACACTATGGCTTTCTTCAAACATACTGGAAGAGGGCATCAGATCTCATTACAGATGGTTGTGAGCCACCATGTGGTTGCTGGAAATTGAACTCGGGACCATTGGAAGAGCAGTCAGTGCTCTTAACCACTGAACCATCTCTCCAGCCCACATGTTATTATTTTACATGTGAAAATTCATAGTTCAGGGAACAACTTGTCAAAGTTCTGTCATCTTCTCTTTAAAGATAAAGTCTTACTATGTAGCTAAGGCTGGCCTGGTACTCACAAAGATTCACCTGCCTTTGTTTCCTTCCCATGCACTACTATTTAAGCCTTACACCAAACCTGCCCAGGTTCTCTCTGTCTTCTGTGTGGATGGATTCCTGAGATCTCAGGTCATCAGGTTTGTTGGCAGGTACCTTTACCCACTGAGCCACAGCCTTCTGACTCTGAAAACCTGACCCTGCTCATGCTGGAGAGGGGTTTAGTCTAAGGTTTGTGTCCAGGATTAAGACTTCTGGCTTCCCAGCCTTGTTCTGGGCATCCCTTGCTTCCCGCCCGCCTTGCTGTCTGACTCCTGAGTTTCACCATTGCATCCCCAGGATGTCCAGTCCTGGAAAGCTCAGGTCTGGACCAACTTTACATCTCGGAGGGAACAGAGCCATGCACCTCTTGGCCTGTTCTCCTCCCCCCCAGTGTGTTCACTTCAGACTTTAACTTTGTGCAGGTAATTCCATTCTGTTGATCTTTTCTCTTTTCAGAGGTGGGGGTTCGATAAAAGGAACTGTCTTCGCTCTAGGCCCCAAATACCTCATAGCCAGGCTTCCTGTTTAGACTTTTGTAGTCTGAGAGTTGTATATTATTAGAGGAATTCTGTCCTCACTAGATTTTGAAGGTTGTGACTTAAAATTCTACTTACTACATGGAGACACCGGGGAGAGGAAATAAGGTTTGCACAGTTAAAATATTAGCAAATGAAGGGATGTATTTTCTCAGTTACATCTGCATTTTCTCAGTATGGTGGCTTCCAGTAAAAAACATAGCTAGCCTAAAATTAAAGCAATTAAGAAAAAAAATGGGAATTTTGACAGTACATAAAGACAAAGATGTCCTTGCCCATTAAAATGAACACCCAGGACTCCAAACTGTTTTCATGAGCTGCATTTTCACAGTTCCCATCCACTGTGAGAGATGATTGCCTCAGGCCACAGTGACTGTCTGTGTGACAGAGTTAACCTGCCTGCACTCTAGGGAAACTGTCAAGAAATAGGCCTTAAATTAGTAATGTAAAAGAATGTTCTCAGAGCTGCAGTCGGGCGCTGATTGACTGATGGAAAAGGTAAGAAAGTAGGCTAATGGAAGGTGACATCCAAGCTTAGTGTCCCAGGGCCGCTCCTGCCTTCTGCTTATTTTCCCTGAGAGGGTGTGACTTGCAGACTTGTGAATCCGGTACCCAGAGTAGACCCCATTCAACTCAGTCTCCCCAATCCTCCTCTTCCTGTTGTAGTGAGTGTTAGAAATTGTTTAATATGGCGGCCAAGAAATAGTGGTAGGACACAGACACCCCATCTCTTATTCGAGCTGTCAGCCCCAGTAGCAGAAGTCATATTGTTTAGAACTGCAGGTGTAGGATAATAATAAAAAGCAGACGCTCGGTTGTTACTATTTTAATATCCTCTCCAGACAGTCCTCCCGCATCGCCTGCGCCCTGGGCGGATCACTGCTTTTCACTCCTTGAAATGCCACATTCCCACACGGCGGCTCTTCTTACATACACCCTGCAGTTGCCCTGCTCACATAGGAGCTGAGGGGGATTGCTTTATAGAGAGAACACCACGCTGATGTTCTCTAACAGTGTTGTGGTAGAAGACCATGGTGAAAGCTTAGTTTTAATAAAACTAAAGAGGCACTCTTTAGTATGGGTTATAATTCATTTGGAGAGAAATTGTAACAAAACCTTGTCTAAGAAGTAGAAAAGATGAAATAACGGATTAAACTCAGTATATATGCATATTTTTTAGGGGGGTCTGGATATAATATTTCAAACGTGCTCCTAATGTTCCCATTTAGTCTAAGCCAAATGGTCGTTCTAGTTGGTACTGCCTCTAGTGAGAGTGGAGAAGTGAGGTAGGAAGAAGGGAGAGGAGAAACTGAGAGTCAAGATGACCGCCCCGCCCCACTGCTGCCCCCTCACATACGTTACCATTCCCAGTCTCCTTCCACCTTTCCTGTCTCCTTTAACTCTCCTGTGAACAATCCCAGGTGAGCTGAGCTCAGTGGTCATGATGCTTCCTTCTTAATAGCCCCCCTTTTCCTCATTCACTGTGGCCCAGCCTCTGGAGTTCCTATGCACTGATGGCCCAACTGCCTAGCCACAGCTGCAGATGCAGCCTGCCTTAGCTTCTCTGTGGCTATGACCAAGGCACATCTGGGTTCTACAGGGGATAGGATGGAGATCTTTCTTTGCCTTCCTGAGTTTGTCTTAATCTGTCCTCTTTCAGAACAGACCCCATTCACATCTACCCTGTCTTCTTTATTGTGACAGACAAAACCAACCCAACTTACCAGAATGAGCTTTGACTCAGTGGACAAGAAAGAACTTACAGAACATTTTAGGAAAGGACTCTCTTTCGTTGGAGGGGCATCTGTACATCTCAGTGACTGTCCTGCTCAGCACAGTTCATCCTTGGGTTGATTCTGAGCTTTGTTTCTTGTCCTGTGCAGTCACACAGTGTCATCTGCTTCAGGATGACTTCCTTAACCAACATGACATATGCTACCTTGGTTACTCATTTACCTTTCCTGTAAAACCCACAGCTCTCTCAAAGGGAAGAAGAGATAGATTTTTCTGGAACAATTTTGAGTCACATAGCCTGGGAACACAGGGTTAGGTACCCCAGATTCCATATTTCAACATGAAAGCAGCTTCATGGAGTTTCATAGTTTTACAGAAGAAAGAAGTCATAAATCAAGACAAGTTTAGAATAAATTGGTGGGTACATCAGAGAGGCAGTTATAGCAGGATGGGGGAAGCTTTTCTATAGGCGCAAGAGGCTATCTGATGGCATGCTTAGCTTTTGCGTTGGTGGAAGTTAGTAGTTGAGTTAATAGATTCTAAAAGGCTTTTATATATTAGTCATAAGACGTTAGTTTAGATACAGGGGTGGGCAAGGAATGGCTGGCTGTTATGAAGAGCTAGAACTAGGACAAGATAAAGTAATTAGTCTCTGAATCTCTCCACAGTCCTGCTATTCATATCAGTCAGTTTTTGTAGACACAACTCCTGTCAAGGAGTTCTCATCCACACCCCTCCGTCACACAGAACTGCTTGCTTCTCATGGACAGTAGGTGGGAGGACTCAGATTTGGGTAGCTCCGTGATGTCTAGACTCATGTGTCTTCTTGGATAGTCCTCCCAGTTGGTGCTCCCTACCCATCTCCTCTGCCTCTAGCTATGCAGGGCTTTCCTGCACTCTTAGTTCTGTCTGGATATTGGCCTTCAGGGTTAGAATCTGGTGCTGTGGTGACTGATGCTTTCTTCAGCAAGCTTCAGTTTCCTGCCCTAGGCTGTTTGTGAATAAATAGAACACTCTGATTTTTCACCCTTGTCTCGCAGGACATTTTGTAGAGGGTTGTACTCTTTCTAGGGCCTTCAGTGTCCAGCTTCTGAGCTCTGCCTCCTTTATCTCCAAGAGCTCTTGAAGGAATCTCTCCAAGCATCTGCAGTCTCTTCTGCCACACTGAGGCCAAGCACACACGGACTAGGATGTGGCACAGGAAGGACCTCTTCGTGTCATTTCTCTGTTGACAGTCTGTTCTGATAGGCTGTACCCAGCTGTCTTTAAACCAATTTATTTATTTATGTAATTATAGCATAGAAAGAGGTAGGCTATAATCAGCCAATCAATCAACCAATCAATCCTGTCTGTCCATCGTCTGTCAGACCATCCGTCTGTCCCTACCATCAGTTATCCTTCGTGTTTTGAGACAGGTTCTCCCTTTGTAGGCCTGGCTGGCCTTTAACCCGTGGTCCTGTTGTGTGCCTGCTGAATGCTCAGATTACAAGTGTATGGCACTACATGGGGGCTTTGTTTTCTCTCCCCTCCAGCCTGCTCAAGTGTATGATTTTTGTAAGAAAAAAAAAAAAAAGAGCTTAATTTTGGAGGTTTAGTAACAACATTGTGCTTTTTGAAGCTCGCTTACTTATGAGTACCCAAGTAATAGGAACTATTTAAAGTTCTGCTGAAGTAAGCATAGTATTTTATTTTTAATATTAATTTTAAGGGTTTTTTTTTTTTTTTTTTTTTAACCCACTAAGCCATCTAGCTAGCCCTTTGCCTCCTTTCTTTTTTTGTCTTTCTGTGTGTGTGTGTGTGTGTGTGTGTGTGTGTGTGTGTGTGTGTGTGTGTGTGTGTGTATGTGTGTGTGTGTGTGTGTGTGTGTGTGTTGCCTCCTCTGGCCTCTCTGTCTTTGGTTTGAGAGGAGATTTTCTGGGCTTGTAAATTTGAGTATCCACAGAACAGAAATCACTGCTATTACTTGAGGCGGGGCGCACATACAGCAGCTGTGTGCTCTCACATTCTCTCCTTGATCCAGAGTTTGACATGTTTGTCTACTAGGCCACTGTTGCCATTTTCAAGATCCCTTTCATTGACTCATGAGGATGTCACATGGGATTTTTCCTCCTAGAGACTGTGTGTATTTATTTACTGCTGCTATGCTGGGGACCACCCCAGGTTTCACATCTGTAAGGTAACCAACCATGCCACCACTGAGCTGATACCTCCAACAAACATTATTGTGTATTGAGACAGGGTCTTACTCTAGAGCCAAAGCAGACCTAGAACTTGAGGCTCTCTTGTCTCAGCCTCCTGAGTGCTGAGAGGGTAGGTATGCACCACCACACCCAACCTTCAAATTAATTGTCTTGCTAATTTATGATTTCTTGTGACTGTGGACATCAAGCCCAGGGCTTTGGTGGGATTCATCTGTCACTGAATCATGGCCAACGTAGTTTTGTCTGCAGGCTCTGTCTTATCACAGGTACCGTTTTCCTGGCTCCTTGCTAGCAGGCATGCTGTTGGTTTTTCTACACCTTCACTGCCTTTCTTCTGGTCATGACTTTGAATTATTACTTGCAAATGTTGTTTCAACTAGTCTCTCCATTTCAGCTTACCTCTTTTAAAGAAATATTTTGGTACATTTTTCTAGAATGACTGAGCGTTTCTCATAATCTGGATCAGAGAGAACGCAGTGAGTGTGGCTGGGTTATAAAGCAGACTCTGTTAAATGCTGACTGTTCTTTGGTTTGTGTAGCAAGAGTTATTTATTATGTGAGAATCTTGCTTCTTGTCTCCACTTTTCCTTTAACGTTGGTTAGAACAGCTGAGAATGTGGTCAGTAATAGAGGCACCTCATCAGGTTTGAGATGGTACCAGACTTGTGTTATGTACACCTATGGACACTTTTCCCTATTTCTTATTTTGTGGAATTATTTCATTACAATCAAGTGCAGCTAATGGCCCATGTAGATTTTGTCTTGTAGTCACCATCCCTGTGATGGCGCAGACTAATCTTGCTGGCCTGGTAAGCACTCTCTGACCCAGTTCTGCCAACATCAGCCCCAGGGAAGCCAGCAGCTTAGAGAATTTGTTGGTATCTGAAAGTAGAGTGTTCTTGCTGCAATAGATTAGATCATTCAGTCAATTGTGGACAAAAGAACGAATGTAACTTTAAGTGGTAGCTATGAAAATCTTGGAGACAAGTGTCAAATGAAGTGTTGAATTTAAGGATTGAAAAGTGGGAGATTAGTGTAGCCAGCTATTCAGTAGAGCTAATGCGTAGTTAGGTAGCTGTACATAATTTCTCCTTAGAGTTATTTGAAGCTTTTCCCTGGTAAACTTTGGAGTGAGTTTAAAATCCATCTTGAGTTAATTGTGTTTTATAAGCGTTGAGTTAGACTTGGATCTTGTGGTAGAAACACCTTGGTCCATCTCTCCAGCAACAACTGTTGCTGCCTTTTGCAGAGAGAGTACACATGACGTGAAGAAAGCTTGCATGACTGAGGCCCATGCATCAGTGTGTTTTCTGTTAGATTAATGACATAATGTAACGTAGAAACTCGTAAAGAAAAGTTAGTTAGCTCACTGTTTGGATCAAGCAGTGATGTGTTTGGTCTCTAGTAAGAACCTTTAATAGTGGGTGGTATCACAGTTGGAGCTTGTTGAAGAGGCTGAGAGCCAGAGAGAAATTAGGGTACGTTAGAACAACACAAGTCTTTTTCAAAGTCAGTACCTCCAGGATGGCCTACCTCTTAAAGCCCGTGACTTTGTAACACCACCAAGCTGGGGAGTAATCTTCCAACACAGGAGTCTCTGGGACATTCTTAAAAACCACATCCAAATCACACCGGGTTTCTAGAAACAGGAAGAAAACTGACCTACAGGAAGCAAGTGGCTAGCACTGGGTAGCTCTCTCTGCAGAGTGTCGGAGCAACTGTTTATCCCACTTATAACAGGGTACTGCATTTATCTGTCCTCAAGTAGAACCGTGGTTATTTGTCCACAGTGTGATAGTGTTTCATTGCCATTTCAAAGTGTAATTAGTTCATTCAGAAATTAAAAGTCCTGTGACAGAAGCAGATGCTATTCTCATGGAATGAAAAATAAAGTTTAGCCTTATTTATTACTTAAATGAATTATTTTTAAATTGAAGAATTATGTGGATAGCTTTCAACATAATTTTTTAATATGAGATGCTTAGAACTAATTTAGGTTTAGTTAGCTCAGTATTTATCATATTAGATTATTCATCATTGGGGTTGAAAGCAATTTATTTCTCTTGGAAAATTTTAGGGACTTATAAATTGGGGACTTAAGCCAAAATTGGTGACTTTCTGAAGCAGCTCGTTCAATAATTTAGAGGTTTTTGTATTAATGAGTATCTTCATTTTCCTATTAATTTAACAGTTTAAAAAGCCTGTGTAGTTAGAATATGATTCTAGTATACACATTATACAGATGGGGTGTTTTGTTTTGTTTTGGCACATTCTGCTTTGTTTTCTTGCTTTTTTTAAGATTAATTTATTTATATGAGTACACTGTAGCTGTCTTCAGACACACCAGAAGAGGACAGCAGATACCATTACCGATGGTTGTGAGCCACCATGTGGTTGCTGGGATTTGGACTCAGGACCTGTGGAAGAGCAGTCTTAACCACTGAGCCATCTCTCCAGTCCCCTACTTTGTTTTCAAAGGTGACTTTTACATTATTTCTCTGTGTAGCTGTGGCTGTCCTGAAACTTAGACTGGCCCTGAACTCCTAGAGATTCCCCCTGCCTCTGCCTCCCGATAGCACTGGAATTAAAGGTGTATGCTTGGCTGAAAGATGACTTTTATTTAAAAGAAAACAAAACAGCTTTTTAAGAACTTAGGTTCATTAACATGCTCTGTGGTGGATGTTTATGTAGTCATCCTAATGATAGAGTTTCAGTGTATGTAGCTCGGGAGTAGTGGTTCCAAGCATCCATGTACGTGCCTGTATTCCCCACAGCGCTGGTGTCTGAGGACTGCACGGAGCAGTGTGCTTCCTCCCCACTGCACATTCTGGTGCTGAATTCTCTTTACTGTCCTGCGTGTATGTGTCCTATCCCAGCTTTTTGGAGGTGGTGCATTGTGAAGATTCCTCCCTCATACACACCCAGCAATGCTTATTTCATTGTAATCCCCAGCAAGTCAAGGAATATCTGTAGATTAAAGCTTCTTTCCTTTAAAATTAGTATTTAGATAAGTAATTGTCTACTTCATCTTAAATTGAAACATTCTTCAAAAAGTTACCTGTACTAATGGCTAAGATCAAAAATTCAGATGACAGCAGATGCTGGTGAGGATGTGGAGAAAGAGGAACACTTTTCCACTGCTGGTGGGGTTGTAAACTGGTACAATCACTCTGGAAATCAGTCTGGCGATTCCTCAGAAAATTGGACACAGTACTACCTGAAGACCCAGTTATTCCACTTCTGGGCATATACCCCAGAGAAGCTCCAACATACAACAAAGACACATGCACCACAATGTTCATAGCAGCCCTATTTATAATAGCCAGAAGCTAGAAAGAACCCAAATGTCCTTCAGTAGATGAGTGGATACAAAAATTGTGGTATATTTACACAGTGAAGTACTACTCAGCTATCAGAAACAATGACCTTATGAAATTCTTAAGAAAATGGATGCATCTAGAGAATATCAGTGAGATAACCCAGTCACAAAAGAACAGACATAATATACAGTCACTGATAATTGGATACCAACCCCAGAAAGCTCTGAACACTCCAGAAAACAACTCACAGACTATATGAAGTTCAAGAAGAAACAAAGGCCAAAAAAAAAAAAAAGAAAGAAAGAAAGAAAAGAAAAGAAAAGAAAATGAAAAAACCATTATGCTTAATCTTTACACACCAAGAAAACTTTGACTATTTCCAGGTTACATCTTGTTTTACATAAACTTTATGCTCATTGCAACTAGTAAGATTTTAATGCACACTATCAAACCTTTAAAAAAATCAAATACTGACAGAAATGTATTTGTATACTTTTATGCAAAAATGCTTAAAATCTGTGCATTTATCTTTGTTTTTTAAAATAAAGTTGTTCAATTAAAAAAGAAAGAAAAAAGGTTACCTGTACTGTATTTATTCGGATTATTGATCTAACATTGCTGCTCACTGCCACTGTTCAGGTTTCCTGAAAGTGCTGTAAAATTTACCCTGCCTGTGACATAATTAAAACCTATATTTTTTCATGAATGTTACCATTGATGTGACCTTGAGGTTCTGTGGTGCCTTACTGATGACATCACGAGCACAGCCTTGGTGCTTTTGAGTATATCCATCATTCTAAATGTTTGGAGGGATGTCTCCTGATAGTCAGTTTGTTTTATCTTGTGTGTATAAACATTTTGCCTATAAGTTTGTATATGTTTCATGTGTATATCCAGCACTGACAGAGGCCAGCCAAGGCTTTAGATCCCCTTGCTTGGATTACAGACAGTTGTGATCTGACCCGTGTGCTGGGAGTGGCACCCAGGTCCTGTACAGTGACTCCCCGAGTTTGTTTTCCTTGGTCCATGGTATTCTGCAGTACCTATAGAGTTTGGTTTCACTGAGTCCATGTTACCCAGAGAATCTGTACAGTGCTGGCTGGAGTCAGCACTCTATTGGCTGCACCAGCTACAGAACTGTTGGCAGGTTTATTACATTTGCTTTGTATTTCTCACAGTTATTTACTTGGCTTTTCTTAATTATACTCGACATGTGTGTATATGAATTCATTCCTGGTCAAATCCCAAAGTATAGATGTGGCAATGATTCATTTCACCTCTTCCTAACTGACTTTCATATTACCTGGAAACTTAGTATCAGAAATGAACATTTACTCTGTAACTTGGCACAAGGATTTAAGCCTTTAATTTTAAATTATTGGAAAGTTGCAACAATAGCATTATGCTTATGATTTTCATTCTTTGGTTTTTTTTGTCACAGGCTGACCTGAACTCTGTGTATCTAAGGATGGTTTTGAACCTCCTGATCTGCCTCCACATTGAATGCAGTGTTTATGCATGCCCTTTTAGAACTTTCCTCTGATGGTAACTCTTATTTAAACTGCAGGACAAATTCTGAAACATTACTGGGAAAGTTTTTGATACGATGCTATTTAACTAAACTACATGTCTTGGGAGTTTTGTTTTATTTAGCTATTTTTGTTTGTGTGTGCAGTGCTCAGAGTACAACTTGTGGGAGGTGTAGTTTCCCTTTTCCCATGTTGGTTCCAGAGAGAGATCTAGACATCAGACAGCAAACCCTTCAGTGCTGAGCGATGTCCCAAGGCCCTCCTATTTGTCTTTTCATTTGTTACTTCAAGGTCCAATGCAGGATCCTACCATCCCTTTAGCTGCCATTTTGGTCTCCTCCTATTTAGTGTAGTCCTTCTTTATTTATTTTTTCCCAATCTTAGCAAACAGTTTGGATCTTCACTATGAATATTAAGGTAGTTTTTAAGGATATGGAGATCAAAGAGTACATAAAATGAGATCATCCTTTAATCATGACCTAGTGAGGTAGAGCCAGTGTGCACAGACAAGGTGTGTGAAGACACTAGTGCCCTCTGTGGAAGGCTTTTGCACTATCTGAATAGAGGAGCCGATGATTAACTGGGTAATAGTGTTAAGATAGCCTTTTCAGAAGAGATAACATTGGATTGATCTGGACCTAAAAGAGCAAGGGAAGGATTGCTTTGGGGACCTGGGAAAGATGAGAAGGGCTTTTTTTTTTTTTTAAAGATTTATTTATTTTCATGTGCATTGATGTTTTGCCTGCATGTACAGCTGCACAAGGGTGTCGGGTTTCCTGGAACTGGAGTTAACTGGCAGTTCTGAGCTGGGAATCAAATCTGGGTCCCCTGAAAAGCAGGTAGTGCTCTTAACCACTGAGCCTTCTTTCCAGCTTGGAAGAGAAGGGCATTATGGATAGAAATGTATAACCATAAAGATTGGCAGTGCTTCCTGGGAACAGAGCAGAGTGTGTAGGGGTCTTGCAGAGATATAAAGATACAAGCTCCCCTCTTTACCCCCATTGCTATTCAATAAATGTGTCTTCATACCTGTTGAGCCTATTTTGGGAAAGTTTTCATATCCCAAATAGCTGTAATTTATAAGCATCTATTTGTAATTACTGCCTCTAGTTATAGAATGCACAACATTTAGGTGTTTATTGTCCTCTTGGAGAAACAAAGGCAACAAATATATTCCGCTGTTAATTACAGCTGAACATAGCATCTAGTATTTTGAAAACTGTTCATCATATGAATTCATTTCATCTTCTCTCTTAGAGAAAAGACAGACAGACGTAAGACAAGCACTGTTGAAGTGTAGGAGATTGAATAGCAAAAAAGCACAAAATTCTGCTCTTGCTCTAATGTTTCCTTAGGTTAAATACATTTGATTTCTCCTTGTGGTGGTGTGCCAGCATTTGTTAACTGTCTAGTGCAGATACTTTGTAGTATCAGTCAAGAGGTTTTAGGATACTTAGAAGAGGAGAATTTTATTATAGATGGTAACTAAGTTGCAGGGTGCTGTGTCTTAAGTGTTTGTGTTTCTGTTCTGCTTAAACGTGCTGTCTGAAAGCCAGCCCAGTGACTAAGGTACAAGCTGTGCTGTAGATCTTTGTGTAGCAGAACAGTCATTTTTTAATCTCACTTCTTCCCTGGGTATAGTCCAACTTCCTCGGTGATGGGCTTACTAGGGACCCCAGAGTGCCAGTGAGATTTTACTGAACTTTTTCTTCCTGGGTCAAAATAAATTTCATTCGAAGCTCCTGAGACTTAGCCTCATTGTTCTTGGCATCCTGTCTTTGGCTGGGGATTCAGCCTGTCTCATTGGCCCTTTGGTGAGTTTATAGACATATGCTTAAATGCATTTTTAACTTCTGAAATGGGTAGCAGCAGGAAGAAATGGTATAGTGTTTCCTCCACAACCCCAAGGGGTGAGAACCATGGTTGGATGGATTTTTTATTATTATTATTATTATTATTATTATTATTATTATTATTATTATTATTATTATTATTATTGTCGTCGTCATCATCGTCATCATCATCATCATCATCATCATCATCATCATCATTGACACAGGTCTTGCTATGTGCTTTACGCTGGTTTGAAATTCAGTATGTATCCCAAGCTGCTATCAAACTTGATACCATCCCTGCTTCTACTTACAGACATGCCCTACTCAGCTCATAATTAAACATTTACTGATTGTGTATTTTAAATGCTTAAAGCATTGCATGTCAGATCTTACAGTTCTTATTCATAAGAAAACGTGTTCTCTACAGCTGTTGGTCAGTGGATAAGATTGTGATTTCTCCTCTGCTGGCAAGGCTGCTTTTGTCCCTCAGAGTGATATGGTGTCATTTGAAACATGCCAGGACAGTTTTTCTCCATTTTCCTTTTCTGTTTCACATCAGGCTGGGGCAATCCAAATTAACTTAGCAATTCCTGTGCATGAAGGGGTATGCAGGGGTCTGGGGAGATAGCTTCTCCACAGGACCCAGATTTGGTTCCCAGCACCTATGTGGCAGTTTACAATAATCTGTTTCAGTCCCAGGGGGTCTCAGGCCTCTTCTGGCCTCCTTGGGCACCAAGCATGCACATGGTACACAGACATACATGCATACAAAACTTTCATATATGCTTTAGTTTTTAAAAGGAATATTTAGGGGGCTTTGCCCATTGTATATTCCAAAATGAACGATTATTTGAAATCTAAAATTCTGGTAATGAAGTTACTCATATCAATCGGGTATGGGTGCTGTATGCCTCTAATTCCAACCCTTAGACAGTAGAGCCAAAAGGACTGATTAGGAGTCCAAGGCCAGCCTCAGTCACACAGTGACTCCAAGGTTATGATGTACATGAAATCTTTAAAAAGAAAGATTGATATAAAAAATTTCAGGCTTGATTTACCTTAGATTTTTAATTCCCTTCATTATGCCTTGGTACCAAATGGATTTCTAATATACATGGATAGCTGGAATAAATATTTTTGGAGTATAGGGTTTCTACCCATGCAGTTTCTAAGAACAAAATGTCCCTTCCTCCCTTTTATGCATTCATGGAGACAAGTCTAATCCTGGAGTAACAATGTTGTCACTCAAGTGGTGTCTGTGTGCCTTCAGAACATGCACTAAATACCTGGTGTGCTAGAGGTGGCTGTGTCTCCTGCATCCTCATCTCTTAAACTGAACTCCGCATTGTGTGAGTGGACACCCCAGAAACCGGTCCAGCAGGTTCCTCAGGACTCTTGCTCACTGTTGGCTCTGGTGCTTTTGGCCATTCTCTAGGAGTGCTTTGAACAGTTGGTTGTCCAACTGACCGGATTTGTTTCACTTATAAACAAAGTGCTTAAGCCAGTGTTGATTTTTGTGGCAGCTCTGCTGCTTGGAGTGAGGTGCTAATGAGGTGGGGGTCATAGGTCGGACCTCTGCTTAAGCTTTCCTCTGGCCCATGGCCACAGTCTGATTCCCTTGCCGGCTGTCTTGCACATGTGTGCTGTGGCTCATTGTGGGGACTGAGCAGGACAAGAACAGCAAAGACAACTCCTACTGATCGGTCAGTAACCTCCTCGTTGGGGGAACAGCATATAGTGTGTAGCTGGGTCAAAATTAATTAATTAGTGTGTATGCTGGACATCAGATCTCTTGGAGCTGGACTGACAGTATGTGCTTCCCCATACAGAATGTCCTCTGGAAGAGAAGTACCTGGTCTGGTCTTATCCACTCACTGAGCCATCTCCCAGCTCTTAGGAGTTAGAATTGAGACCTCCTAAGTGGAGATGGGGCCCCTGCAGAGTGCCTACTGTGAAGAAGCCTGCCAAGATTAGGAAATACCTTCCAGCTTCCTCTTCTCAACCTGTTCAGATGACCTTTTAAGAAGGGTGTGTGTGTGTGTGTGTGTGTGTGTGTGTGTGTGTGAGTGTGGGGGGATTTTTCTAGAAAACCACACAAGCATTTTTTATGAAAGCATTATTTGTAATAATTTCTAAACGACTCAACAGATTTGATCACCTAATTCTGACCAGGAGTTGAGGTATCTCTTCATGATGTCTTTCAGGTCAATATTCTGGTTCTATTGTGAGTTGGAGGGATTTTAGGAAGGTTTTTTTTTTGGGGGGGGGGGTGTGAATCTTAATCTTTACCCAAACATTCTAGATAGAATTCACAGCAGTCTTCCTACCTCTCTCACGTGCTGAGATTTCAAGGTATGAGTTATCATCATATCCGATATGACTTGCATTGTTAATTTACATGGCTATAAAAGGGGGTGGGGCCTGGGAAGAGAGAGAGAGAGAGAGAGAGAGAGAGAGAGAGAGAGAGAGAGAGAGAGAGACTGACTTTAAAAGATAAGTCATGTCCCTTCTCTCGGGAATCTTTTATTTAACTAATAGTGAACCTCAGGATGTTGTGCAACATTGGGGTTGGACTTTTTTTTTAAAATCATAGTTATGCTTTCTTTTTGGTGTATGTGAGGAGAGAAATATTACTGTCTTAAACTTTTGATTTTAACCATAATGGTTTTTTTTAACATTTACTCTTTTAAAAAGATGTATTTAATTAGATGGATGGATGAGTGTTTTGTCTGGGCATTTTTGTGCACTACATGTGTGAAGTGCCCATGGAGGCCAGAAAAGGTTGTCATCCCTTCGAACAGGTGGGTTGTAGGAATCCAACCGAGGTCCTCAGGAAGAACTGCTGAGCCATCCCCCAGTTGAAGCATGTTCATTCTTTTTTGGGGTTGGAAACAGGGTCTCTGTCTTTAATGTCAGGCTGTTTCAGACACAAGTCTGTGCCCTCATGAAATTTGTTTACATTCAAATGAGATGAGGCAGCTAATAACAAGCAAGCACATCAGATATCACCTGGCAGTAACTGCGGTGGAAAGCAGTGGGAGAGAGGGCGGGAAGACAGCATTTCTATTTCAAGTAGTTTGATTAACTGCCATTTACTCCAACTTGTAAAGGGCGTGAGTTTGTCATTCTGGATGCTGGGAACAGCACACACAAGGGCCCTGACGTAGAGTGTACTTGCTGTGAGTCTTTTGAAATGTAGGAGGTTGGACATGTGGCTTTGAGTGAGAGCAGGGAGGAAGACATGATTGGAGAGACCTGGGCCCTTGCTGACACTGGGTGGGGGACCTTCTGAGCATGATTTGGCTGACTTTTACCCCACCCCTGCTTTGGGGATTGAGTGCCTGTTAATCTTAGGGAGAAAGACTTGGACATTTTGATAACATGTTTCAGCTGCCGTGCTGCAAAGCTACAAGGTGGCACCCAGGAGGCAGCCAGGGAGCTATTGCTGCAAATCAAGCTGGTGATAGAAGGACATAGTTTAAAGATCATAGTCTTTATCTATTTGGAAGTTCAGATGAGCAGTATTTGGACAGACTTGGTGAAAATGTTAGGAAACCTAAAGGTTTCAAAGTTGTTGGCTTGAATAACTAGGAGAGTGTAGTTATTTATTGAAAACAAAATTTAGTGTCTGAATAAAGAGGATGGAATGTGTGATAGGAAAGATACACTGTTTCCTAAAACTGCAAATTTGTTACTAGGAATACATTCCCCGTACCTGACACTTGATTTTACTTTGAATTTTTTACTGTAGATACTCTTTCAAATAAAACGGTCATAATATGGCTCTTGTCCGGGTGTTTTGTTTGTTTATTTTGCTTTGTTTTTAACTGCATTCATGAGCCATTGGCTTCCAGATAACAGCATAGACTGCCAGTCTGACTGGTTGGGTTAGAAGTTTATAGTTGGCAAGCTTATAAACACCCACGGAAGTGGTGTACCTAGATGAGAGCTGTATTAGGCAAAGAGTCAAAGAATAAAATGACTAAAAGCCACCATGTTACAAGCCATGTGAATATTAAAGAGCTGACATGGGAAGAGAGGACGCCATCACCCCTGCAAAGAACTCTCTTGGTTGAATTCTTCTTTATTCACTATTGGGTTTTGAAATGTAAACTTTGTCACCAAAGCATGTTGTTGTTTTGTCATTTTAAGGATAGCATTTAGGGTCTGGATATGCTAGGTGACTGCTCTCCCACTGAGCTACCATTTTAACTCTTTCCTTTCAAACAGGGTCTACTAAAATGCCCGGGCTGCCCATTTTCTGCAGCCTTGCCTCAGCCTCATAAATGTTTGGGTCTTAGGCCTTAATCATTAGGCACAGCATAAAACATTTATTTCAAAAAAAGTATTTTATTTCTTTTCATAGTGAATTACTTGGTGAATATTTTTATTCTTTGAGAATCATCTTATTATTACTGTTTTTGTGCTTACCTATTGGGGGTAGAATGTGGGAGTGTTTGCATTTGACAGTATGCATGTGGAGGCTGTAGACACCAATGAAAGTTGGTTCTCTCCTAGCGTGTGGGTTCTGGAGATTAAACCCAGTTTGTTGGGCTTGGTGGCAAATCCTGTACCTAGTGAACCACTTTCTAACCTTGTGCATGGTTTTTGTGGGCAGAGTTTTAGGTAGCTCAGACTGGCCTCAGGTGTGCTCTATATCCAAAGATGACCTTTGACTCTGGGTCTCCTACATTCTGACTGGTGGACTGTGCAGTGCTGGGGTACCTTGTGCATGCTAGGCAGGCCCTCTGCCAAATGACACGCATCTCAGCTCCTAAAATATCACTTCTGCGGGAAGCTTTTAAGACTTGAAAGTTTTGTGGCTTGCTTTCTAATATGTTGATCAGGCATTCTTCTGTTCAACAAAAAGGAAAGCTTGGTTTTGTGATTTCTAGCCAAGAAAAGCCCCTTTAACTCCCCGTGGGCTAGTTAGAGACTGCTCTGTGCTTTGTGATGAGCTCAAATGGTGCAACCAGACAGTTTGCTCTATTGGATATTTTTTTCCAACTTCATTCTAATTGTCCTTTAGAGAATAAACTATTTCTTAACATCTGAAAGCTCAAAGGTCTAATATTGGAATTTATGGAATGGCCAAACTAAAAAGGAGACTTTTTTACTGTAGGAGTAGCTCACAGACCTCCTCCCTTTGCTGTCCCTCCCCAGTCTGTACCCAGCTTGACTAAAGAAGCCTGGTCTTCTAACTTTTCTTTACGGTAACATCTCCTGTCATTTGTCCCAAAAGGGCAACTGGTGGTTGGATAATAAAGCATTTTGTGGAATGGGCCTGGGATTGGAGCCACTTAGTTTTGTTTAAGTTTTCCTCACAAACATAGGTTCTGTCAGAGGAATGTTTGTTTTAAAAGCAAGTATATAAGAGGTAGAAACTGTCTACTAGAGGCTGATGTGTTAGAAGATACTAGACAAGACTATTCCCTTTTCCTGCATTTCCTAAGCTGTTTACAGGAATCAATACGATACTCATTACAAGATAGCCATGTTAACTTTAGGGATCATTCAGCTGGGCGCAGTGCCCTGCAGGAAAGAAGCAGAGGCCCTATGGCCTGTAGAGTGGGCAGGAGCCAGAGGGCATACAGTGCAGACACAAATAAGGACCTGCACTGCATGCGTGTTAGAATATCAAATGGATAATTGTTGAGCTGAGCTTTGAAACCAGGTAGACAATAGGTTTAGACTAGTAAAAACGAGCTGCTGTACCTGTATTGCCTATAGCAGAAAACGCAAGGTGTTTAATTGTCCTATTCTGTCAGTAGTGGGGAGCAGACCTGCGGCCTTCACGTGCCAGGAAAGCAGCCCTTCCTCCACCTCTCAAGTGCTGGGATTACTGCCATGTGTGAACATACCTCATGGACTGACTGAGTTTTACAGATTTTTTTTCCCCCACTTTATGTGTATCACTGTTTTGTCCGCTTGTGTATAAATGCACATACACATGCAGTGTCTGTGGAGGCCAGAAGAGGGCGTCAGATTTCCTGGAACTAGAGTTTCAGATTGTCATTATCCACTATGTTGGTAAGGGGACCCGAGCCCAGGTCCTCTCTGAGAGCAACAAATGTTTTAACTGCTGAGCTGTCTCTCCAGCCCATAGCTGATATTTTATAACATAACCCAGACTCTTCCTTAGTTCTGTTCCACTGCTCCTGAGCTTTTTGAGTAATGCAGACTTTTTCAGACTGGCCCAAAGTGCCATCATATTACCCCTGTTACCTCAGTGGGGCAGAGAACACGCTGTATACGTGTCAAATGGGACAGTGCTTCTTTATTGAGGAGATACAACGTTTGGTTTCTTGCTCAGTAGACACCAGAGGTGTTCCCAGGAACCAGTGACTTTTAGTCAAGTTAGTTCTGTATCAAGCTCCTTCATTTTGCAATCCTTATCTCAGGATTGACTGAGGTAAGACAGGCAGTGGAGTCAGGACCAGCTACACTACGCTGCTGTTGAGAACACCTTCTCCCAAATGGGAGTTCAGAATCTGATAAGAATGCCAGCGTCCTGGGTTGACCTCCACGCTGATGGGATGAGCGGATCTCTGGTACATAGCATGTTGACCCAAGAACAGGAGCGTCACTCGATTTCTCCCTGCTCCACGCTAAAGGCTGCCAGTACATTAGGACTCTTAAGTGTCAACTGGTGGAGGACCAGCTCAAGCTGATCCCTGTGGAGTGAGACTTGTCTTCTGTGTGGCTGTAAGGAAACCTCTCCTGGGAAGAATGATTCAAACAACCCAACCAGGGACAGTCACAGCTCAGCCGGAAGCCTCTCTATAAAACCCACCCCTCATAGAAAATTAGAAATCTCCTGGGGGTGGGAAGAGAGGGGAAAGGAAAGAAAATAAAAGAAAACCCCATATAATTTATAAAATCTCTTCTGACTTAGTGTCAGCAAGTAGCAAAGCAGCAGTGAGTGGGCTGTTGAAGCGGGCAGGGGAGAAGTCTTACCCTGTTGACTCTATCCTGTCCTCCCATCCTTTCTATAGTTCTTTCCTGTGATACTTTTTTTTTTTTCTATTTACCTTTATCTGCGTCCTTTGCCTTTACCAACATAAGCTCTGCTGAAATGTGGTCACAGCGCTGGCAGCCTCCACGGGGAAGTTTGCCCTTGACTCCATACTCCGAGGCCCAGTGTGTTCGGAGCAAATGCTCATGTGCTCCCTTCCAGTGTTCCTAGTTGGTAAGGACTAGTAGCTGTCCGTTCATGGGGGGAGCTCTCTACAGCTGACCCGGACCATGGAGTCAGCCACCTGAGTTACCAGGAAAAAAAAAAGCCCATCTCTTGGCATGAGGAATGGGGCAGGGTTTCCTTGACTCTTAATTTCATAAATTCCTCTGGCTTGACAGGTCCTCTGCTTCACCAAGAACAACAGTAGTTAGTAAGTAAGGTAAAATTCAATAAAATACGTTGTTTTGTATAGATGAGCTTTCAGGGTTTTTTTAAACTTTGCTCTTAATGTTCTAGATTGATAACCGACCTATAAATATCTCAATAAGGCAGCATAGGACAAATAGAAGAAGAGTTTGTAGTTTCTTTACCCAGGTAAATGATCACTTATGGAATAATTAATTAATTTTTTTCTAACTAGGCGCTACATTAGACCCTGAAGAGACTAAATGCGCATGACAACAAAGGCCCTTCTCTTAAACAGTGAGCTCTGGGATTGGCAGGCTGCACATGGGACTGGAAGCTCAGTGGGAGACTAGAGATTGCCTGTGTAAAACAGTGCTGGAGATGTGTGTGTGTGTGTGTGTGTGTGTGTGTTGGGGTAATGTTTTTTTTTCCTTCTACCATAGGGGTCCCAGTCATCATACACGGTAGTCAAGTGCCAACTGCTGCCCAGCGGGTATTTAGATGGTAATCAAAGGCAGTAGCATAGTGGAAGGGGCTTTGGTTGGCTTTGGTTGGTGCTCTCCCTGTAGCTCAGGCTGTCCTAGAATGTAACATGGAGTGAGCCCAGGCTGCTCTTGAAGCCATGTCAGTCTTCCTGTAGCCTCCCAAACACTGGGAGTACAGAGCCATACCTGGCTCTGATTGTTAGTTAGTTAGTTGTTATTGCTTAAGATGAATTTTTATAGCTGTTTTGTTTTGTGTTTTGGAGACAGTCTCTCTCTGTATCCCTGGCTGTCCCGGAGCTCACTAGATTACTAGGTGTAGACCGAACTCACATGTCCCACTGCCTGTGCCTCCCAGCCCTCTGCCTTAAAAGTGTTTGCTCACTTGTATCATTTGCAGTATGACTACAGCTTTTTGAGAAAAGGGATTTTGTTTTACATGGCTGTTAAAATGTTAAAAGTTTTATAACCCTTTCCTGAAAAATTAAGATATCATGCCAGTAAATATTTATGACATGTACATTCTTCAGCCTTTAGACAATAGTAAAATAACCCTAGATTAATGTCTGTGCAGATGACTTTGATAAGTACAAGATGGTGAGGCGAGCTTGTAGCCAAGAACTTTTGTTTTCCTGCATTGAGTATTTCTCACTGTTGTTAAGAGGTAGAACTTAGAGCAGATACTCAGACTGTTTCTCGTCTGGAGTTGTTTAGCGGATCATTAATCACATAAGGATTTGCAGAGCTTTCTGGGCTCTGGCCTGGGAAATGTTGCAAATACTCGGAGGGAGTGGCTTGGGCCTCAGCACTTACATTTCTTTCATGCCAGTATGTATGCCTTGATTCACCAGAAATTAAATTTCTCTTCATAAGTAAGAAAATCGCCATTTATCTTGGATGAAAGTAGTTTCTTCTTTCTATACTGAGGCTTTACTTTTCTAATCAAAATATCCGATCTACTTTATGTATCTGCCAAGAACATATTCGTATATACAGTCTGCCTGTGTTCTGGCTAATGTTTCCAGGCACTCTGTTTTGAAATCATTCTGTTTCCACACTGGGTTGCATATGGTTTTCTATATAGTGAAATGTTCTGATAAACATTTTCAGCTAATATGAATTGTTTAGAAATACATGAGTGGCAGTATTGTCATTGTCATACATTGACTGAGTGCTGCTAAGATATGTATCATCATGTGTAGGATACACTCTAACACAGTCCTGGTTATGTCTAATTATCTGTGATATGCACGTGTCAAAACAAACCAGGAAACTCTCAGAGAAAATTGCTTGCATTTGTGATTAATGGGACTGGGCATAGCGACCCATGCCTAGGTAGGCAAGTGCATTTGAGCCAGCTTGGGCTATGTAGAGAGACCCTGTCTCAAACAACACCAAACCTGCTATAGGTTATAACACACATTCTTTAAGCAATATATCCTAAAGAACTCACACTAAATAAAATCTTGCTATTCATACATCCTTCATGTTAACCTGTTCGGTCATAAAGATGAGCACAGGTAAGTGATGCTCTTCTTTGTGGTATGTAACTTTAATTTTTAATGATGGTTCTTAAGTGCTTTAACCTTGCTTGTAGCTCACCACCCACCAGAGGTAGTAGGAAAGAAAGGATATGGGGAAGTGGACCTGTTTAGAAAGGGCCTTTGGAGCAACTCCCGTCTGTGTTGTTTGGAAATTGGCAGTTCAGTTCACAGATTAGCAGGCAGTGGCAGCTGGATCCACTTGAAAACACCTCAGGGATACAGCAGCAGCTCAGTTTGGTAGAGTCAGGTTAGCAACAGCAGTGACATGACCTAGCAGAAACAGCCAGGCCTCAGCCTAGGCTGGAGTCAGCAGGAAGGACCAGCAGGAACTCTAGAGGAGGTTGTCAGTTGTGCCTCTCAGGGAAGCAAAGACTTGAGACCCACAAGTGTTGCACAGCTAGGGGTCCCAGCAAGCCACGCTCTGTCTCTGTCATTCGGTAGAGTCTTATTTCTACCCTCCCAATATCACGTGTTCTCCACGTGCCTTGCCTCAGCACGTGTGTCCAGTCAGCCCGAGTCCTCAGAGTCCTGGCAAATGGACCTCAACTATTCAATGTAAGGCAGTATGTTGTTAGCAAAGAATCCTTTATTATGTGTTTGCTTTAACAAAACATCCTCTCCTGTGTCTTCTTCAGTGAAATATTCCTTTTCGAGTCTTCCTTAGCCTTTCACCTGTGTCCACTTTAACAAAATGTTCCTTCATGTATTTGCTCCAGCAAAACATCCAACACAACTGACTCTCCAAAGAACCCTCGAGGTTCCATTTCAGTGGTAATATTATTTAGGTCAAAATGTCACTCAGTGCTGTTAAGTGCTTAGCTCTAAGGCTGTCTCCATCACCCTTTGAAGGCTCAGGGACCATCTTGGAAAGGGTGAGGATGAAACTAAGAGCTGGAGGTTGGGAAGTGATGTGAAGGGCTGTCGTGACTTGACTGTAGTGACTGCAGTCACTACCTGCACGATACTGGACCCATCACCATGCCTTCTGTCATGGACGGGGAAGGGAAGGGCTCACAGCCTAAATTTTCCTTAACTGCTGATACCTTTTCCTTGTAATTATGAGATACTTATGCATAATGCCTACTGAGCCGAGTGTGGTATCACATGCCTATCACAACAGAGGACAGCCTGGTCTACAGAGTGAGTCCAGGATAGCCAAGGCTATTTGGAGAAAGCCTGTCTCCGAAAACTAAAAAGGAAAAAGAAAGAAAGAAAAAGCTATACAGTAAGAGGTGCTTGTTTAAATTTATTATGTATATTAGAAATACGGTCAAAATATTTAACAAATTTGTATTTAATTTATTCAGTTTTGTTTACATACACTTAGTTGAAATGGGACAATGTAACTATTTAAAATTTACATATTTTAAAAAGTTTTTCTGGGCTGGAGAAGTGGTTAAGAGCACCGACTACTCTTCCAGAGGTCCTGAGTTCAATTCCCAGTAACCACATGGTGGCTCACAACCATCTGTAATAGAATCTGATGCCCTCTCATGGTGTGTCTGAAGACAGCTATAGTGTAGTTACATAAATAAAATAAATAAATCTTTTAAAAAAGGTTTTTCTATCAGTATGCTAGTACAGGGTTTTGTGTGAATGGTGGGGAGGGTTGTTGGTTTTTTGTTTTTGTTTTTGTTTTTTTTAATCAGTATGTTAAGTATAGCCCAGGCTAGCATTGGACTTACTATGGAGTGGAGACCAGCCTTAAACTGCTAACCATTTGCTGGCCTTTTCATTTTTGGGACAAGATCTCCATTCTCCCAGGCTGATCTCATCCTCACTGAATAACCAGGCGTGACCTCAAGCTTCTGATCTTTAGCTTCTGCTTCCCAACATGGCTTGGATTACACAGGTGTGCTACCTTGCCCAGTTTTTGTGGGAAGTATTGACTAAGAGAGAATAGAGGACTTGGTTCGTGCTAGGGAGCATTCCCGCAGCAGACCATATCCCATGCTTGCCAACTTTTCACAGACTATTACATTTTTTAAAAATGCAAGAAATATGATTTGAGGATTATATTGTCTTAAGTTCTTTAATTGTATGTCTGGTCTCTGTCATTTGTGAATTCTGCAAAGCACGAGTCATATGTTCTTACTCGACTCTTCTAACCCTTTCCTACTGTTTTAAGGAATTATTAAAAGCTATGCATGTCTTAAGTATATGTGTGGTTTGTAGGGTTGTATTTAGGTGCGCCTTTACCAGGCTGTGGGCCGGTGATCTTTTAGAGTCTTTCAGTAAGTTCTCATACAGAGAAGAAATATGAACTTTCCTTTAACCAAGACAAGTGTATTTTTAAGAACATAGCCTTTTGATAGGGTGGATGGGGAGCCTCGGGCAGGCCTTATGGGAAGTGAGAGAATGAGAGAGCAGAGACATATTTTCATACACGTGCCACCTGAGCCAGGGTGATGCAGACTCTGAGCCCTTACATCTCATTGCTGGGTGACATCGGGACTCTTTTTTAGGACAGCTGTCCATCTGTTCTCCGGGATCCGCTGGATCCATGATGACACTGCCACTTAGCTGCTATCCTGATTCAGTGAGTGGCTCACACCAGGGAGAACAAGGAGGCTTTTCTCAAAGTGTCTGTAATCACAGTCAAGTGACCATAACTAGAAACACAACCTTCATGGACAGATTTCTGCTTACCCTCCGTCCCCCCCCCCCCCCCCCCCCGAGGAAGTGGTAATAGTCAGTGGACCCGGTTGTTGACAGCTGAATAGAGGTTGGAAAGCCACGCCATCCTCACACTGCAAGTTTGCTGTAATTAATCCCTTGGTTTATAGCATAACAGGATAAGGCTGTATCCAGCCACAGGGGACATGCCATTTGGAAGGATGCTGGTGCTAGCTTATGGTCCTTTCTAGAAAGAGGCGGGTGACATAGACTTAAGTAACTCGTGTGTAGAGACTAGCAGTTACTTCCAGTTTTGGCCCTTGAGATTGGATTTCACAGTGTTCAGAGATGTAGGTCACTGTTGGGGTTTGCCTGATGGTTTGAGTTAGAGCAGATGTTGATTAATTCATGAACCCCAACTGCAAGGTAGATGTTCAGTATTGATTAGACACATGCCCTGGTTGTATGCAGTTAAAAGGGGCTCTGTTGTGAAAGGCTCCTAAAGCTAAATCAATAAACTGCTAAAGTTGGCTTTACCTATAAATCTTGGTATTTTATTCCTTTTTCCAAATGAGAAAAGCTGTTAGGAATTTCTGTGATCTGCACTGTTAAAAAGCTAGCTATGTCTTAAGGACAATTCATGTGTTAACCATTCCAGGTAAGTATAAATTATTTATGTGTGCATCCTAAGTGAAGAAAACTGTGGCTTGGTGGAGGTGATAACAGGATTTCTTTGGGAAATTATCATCTTTATTCTAATGACATGGGTAGAGAACTTTGCTTAGAGCCGATTTAAATAATGATAAAAATTTGAAGACATAGATCCCTACAGTGTAAAAATGTCTGCCGTCTCCGTGGTGATCATGACCAGCAATCACTGAGCAGTCCTCTGCGCTGGCAGAGTGCGTCACAAGCAAGCTTCCTGTCGGCACTTTTCTGAACACTGCTGAGTTTAGAATACCTCCCTTAGTGACTGTCCCCTCAACAATACAGGCAGACTTCCTCTGGACAATATTATTCTCTAGGAAGCCTAGAGGTTCCCAAGCTCTGTAGCTTCTGGGAGCAGAGCTCCCAGCTTTGCCTGCTGCCTGCCTGTTCCTACTGCTTGCATGAACTCTTCTTACATCCTTCTCAGCTCTTCCAAGTAGCTTCTGTTCCTCCCTTCACCTCATCTCTGTCTGCCTGTGGAGGTTGTCACCAGCCACCCGGGCTCTTCTCATTTCCCTCACCTGTGCAGACTCCTGCCTTCCCGACACACCATCATTTTCTTACGCCCCATTGACATTAAGCAAAGAATCTTCCGGCAGTCAAAGACTCTGCACCTTTAGTTTCTTCAACTTTCAAATCCATCAAGTAAATGCAACACATCCCTAACCCTCTTCTGTCTCCTGCCCTTGTTACTTGCAGCCATGCCCGAGGGCCCACCGCTTAGCCCTCATGTGCCCCAGACTCTCTTCAGAAGGACTAAGGCTAGAGCAACATCTATCACAGTTGTATTTTTAAAAATTAAAAAAAATATTTATTTACCTTTACGTATTTATGTATATGAGTACACTGTTGCTATCTTCAGACACACCAGAAGAAGGCATCAGATCCCATTACAGATGGTTGTGAGTCACCGTGTGGTTGCTGGGAATTGAACTCAGGACCTCCGGAAGAGTAGTCGGTGCTCTTAACCACTGAGCCATCTCTCCAGCCCCCCACAGTGTATTTTTGAAATAGCTAAACCTTCTAATGCCACAGGATGAATATGGAATACACATTAGATGATATTATTATTATTATTATTATTATTATTATTATTATTATTAGGGAGAGAACAAAGCATGACCCCCTAAAATTATACTTAATATACATGCATATTAGTTACATACATACATATATAACCCTCTGGTGTTCATCCAGAATTATATCTTTTTTATAGAAAATGAAAAAAAATTACATATGTTTAATGTGGAGCACAAAATAAATTTGAAGAAAGCACTTGCCATTGAGGCTAACATTTGTCCAAAGTAGTGAAGCACTTGTTTCTGCCCTACCACAGCCAGTCTCAAGTGAGCTATGGAATGGGGCTGCAGACAAGAATGCTGGGAGTTTATACGTACCCATGTAGGATCTCATGGCTTCAGCTATTATTTTAAATGACTTATTGCATTTGTTTTCTTATTTTTATTGCTTACAAGGCTCTTGTTGCATGTTTGCTGAAGGTGATCCAAGCTGATCAGTTCATTGTTAATGTAACAGGCTAGTGTTCGATGCTTGTATTTGAAAATGTTAAATGTAAGTATTTTTGAATTAATTTCAAATAAATTACTTATTTCCCAGGGATATATCAGCTAAGTGTTTGATTTTAATTTAAAAAATTAGGATTTATTTTTTAATAAATATATATAAATGTGTGTGTGAATATGTACCCACGTTTTTCTCAGTACCTACAGTGGCCAGGATAGCAGATCCCCCTGGGGCTGTAGTTATAGATGGTTGGAAGGCAACAAACCTTAGTGCTGGGAACAAAACATGGGTCTACTGTAAGGGGAATGTGTGCTCTTAACTGCCAAGTGATCTTTTGGCCACAGCGAGTGAGTTTTAGATTGGGAGAATGAAATCTTTAAAAACATGAATGCATAAACTGGGGATGAAGACACATGCCCCCTTGATGGGTGGAGACAGAAGGCTCTAGACTTTAAAAACAGTTTTGACTGTGTAGTGAGTTTGAGGCCAGCCTGAGCCATATGAAAAATCCTCCAAGTTAAAAAGATAGCTCAGTGCCAAGAGATAGGGAGGGAAAGGGGGTTCTTGAGAGTGCCTGTGTCCTGTGGTTAAGTGTGACTTGACTTTTCTGACTCCTAATGTCACTGGTCATGTCTTGAGGCTGCCACCCATCCTGTGGGCGTAAACATTTGAATTTACCTCATTGCCCCTCGGCTCATATGATTTTACAGCTCATGCCATTCTAGGCTGTTTCCCTAATGTTGGTTTTTAAAAAATAAAATCATTAGCCACATCATACAGGAGGGTGGCCTGAAAGAGGTGCCCAGAGTTTTGCTGTCTCATGTTTGTGACTTTCATCTCTCATCAAGTGTAGATTTATTCCTAGTGATGCAAATGGCTGTTTTCTTTGGCAGGCACCAGAAGCCAGTCTATGTGGAATTATGTAATGTCTGAAAAGTTATATCCATGAGTAATTGGCTTAACCTAGGATGTGTGTGAAAGGCAATCATGCTTTTTATTTGGCCGTGGGTGAAAGAACCCCTGCTCAGATTGCATTACCTACTGGACCTTTTGACTGAGAAATATATGTGTAGCCTGGTGTCTTAAAAAGCAAAATACTTGTCTCCCAAGCCAAGTGTGCTGGAATTCATATTGTACCCAAGGTCAGCCTTAGCATAACTTCAAAAGCAATCAGTTCCACTCTGTCACACCTTAGTTAACAAATAAAGCCAAGAGCTTGGAAACATCCTGATCGTCATCCTAATAGCTTCTAGGTTGTACAAGGGTGGATTATCAGAACTGTCAAGTACTAGTCCTGACCTTGACCTTAACTGAACAGTTTCACTGCTCTATTTGTTTGCTTAACTGGACTTTAGAAGAGCTAGCAAAGGCCTTTAAACGAAGCCCTTTCTGAGGTGTCAACCTGAGAAAGATAACATTCATTTCTAACCGAGACATAGGTTTTTTGTATCTGTGAATTTCACACCTCAGCCACCTACATTGCATCTGCACTGAGTATGCACAGAACCCTTGTCCCCGTCATTATTCCTAATCACGTGGCTTCTCTACTGTTGGGTATCAGAAGTACTAGAGATAACACACTGCGTCCTAGAATGCAATATCTCCTCCCACTACGTATTGGCCATTTCCCTGCTTTCTCAATCAGTCATGTGAGACATTTCTGTTATGTTTAAACCTTTATCTACCCTGTAACCTAGCAGTTCCAGATCTTGCAGATTACATAATCTGTAAAAATGAAAATACATTTTTGTATGATTTTAAAAATATTTGTATAAAATGCACATGCCTGTTATTCCAGCACTCAGGAGACTAAGGCAGGAGAATTATGGCTTCTAGGCCAGTCTCAGCTACATAGTGACACCTCATCTACTGAGTAAGAACCAATCTTAGAAGGATGGCTAGGCTGTGGTAGCACACATCTTTTTCCAGAAAAACCCTATCTCAGAAAACAACAATAACAAAACAGAAGAGGAAGAGGGGTGTGTGGGGGGGTTTAACAGCTCTGTTTTAAATGTTAACAAAAATGCCAGTCAACTTTGGAGTGAGTCTCTCTGAGACTGACATACAACCTTTACACTGAGGAAGCCTCACTGACCTTAACCAATCAACACTGCTAGCGGCGGAGTAATTACTGATGCAAACAAGTCTGTGAGGGTCTCAGAAACAGGAGCGGAAAGGAACCCTGCACAAAGCAGTTCTCAGTGCTAGGTTCCACTATACAGAATGTGCCAAATTAATGTGACAGTCGAGGAAAACAGTGGCTGCTAGTGAAGAAGAGTAGGAACATGGGGTGAGAGGCGGGAAGTCTCAGGGGAGATGGGTGATGAGCCTTCATTGATGCCAAACTTGTTCTATATGTTATTACATATAAAATAAACCTTTCATGCGTGCAGCAGCATGAACATCCCAAGTGCCTGTGACATGTGAGCTGGATTATGTGCCCCAGTGGACATAGTAGTGCTGCAGTTACCCTGGGGAGGCATTGATCTAGAATATCAGAAATTTTACTTATTTCCTCTTTCTGTTGTTTTGGTGGCCTTGTATACGCTCCAGAAAATTGAGCTTGGAGAATCCCTGACCTGGCAGGGAAGCTTGTCCTGTGTGGTCTGTCCCTTCCTCAGCCAGTCTAGCCTAATTGGTGAGCTCCAAACCAATGAAAGTCTGTTTTAAATCTGTCATTTCTGAGGATGACATCTAGCCCTGCTGTAGCTTCATAAGGGAGGGTGAGGGGCTTGTGTGGCTCCCCCGACTCCTGGCAGTGGTACTTTGGTCCCAATAGTGTGCGGTACAAAGCATTAGTAGATCTGGAACTTGCCACCACAACAGAGACCCAGGGCGTGAAGATGCTGCACACATGAACAAGGTCCGAGCTCTTGACATTTGGGTAGTAATTATCTAAGCAGCTCTGGTCTCCCTGCTTATGAATCCTGTAATTGAAAGGGCAGAAGAAACAAGGAAAACAAAAGCAGAAGAGGCAGAGTCTTAGAAACACTGTCTGCTGTGTGGTTTGTGTGCACAGGTGGTGATTGAAGATCTAAGTGTGGTGACAGAAGTGCACTACTCTTAGTTCTTCTGGGAGGACAAGCCCTTAGAGCACCAGTTGCTTTCACTCTGCCAGGCAGAGTTTGTGTCCGTAATAATATGCCGAGTGGTGCGTAGCATCTCCCTGCCTCCCTCCGGGTCTCTGAATGTGAAGAACTGTTGAGGATGGGTTATAGGAGAATGTCCATGTGTTATTTCCTAGATAGTTATTGGACTACCTGTCTCACCTCCAAGTTCTGTGTCCAGCTTTGGGTATTATTCATTGGGTACAAGTAATATTGCCTGTGCCAACCTCTAGCGTTTGGTTCATGTTTTTCTTGTAACCAAGCACATCTGTGCAAGGTTGAGGGCCGTACCTCCAATTGAACTGGACACCTCATGGCAAATGCAGAAGCCACCCTTTTCTCTGGCAGATGCGCACCTCCAAAGTAGGAACCATCATGTAGTTTCTGATGCTCAGTGTGACTGTTCTGTGTGCTGGCCTTGCTTAGGAGTACCAGTGTTTTCTTTTCTGTCTCCCTGGCCTCATGCCATCTTTTTTAGTGAGTCTCGTGTGTGTGTGTGTGTGTGTGTGTGTGTGTGTGTGTGTGTGTGTGTGTGTGTGTGTGTGTATTAGAGGATAGCTTCAGATGTCATCTTCAAAAATGCTGTCCACTTTCTTTGAAACAGTCTTCCACTGTTTGGCACTTAAGAATTAGACTGGCTGAGCAGCACACACCTCCATTTCCCCAGCCCTAGGGTTACAAGCTAAGGCCACCATACTCTCTTCATTTTTATGAGGGTGCGTTGAATCAAGTTTGTTCTGTACAGTGCTTTGCTGGCAACCCCCCATTCCATTGTGCCATCTTTAAGACAGGGTTTACTTCTTACTCTTTAGCTCAGTCTTGACTCAGACTCTTGGAGGTACTCCTGATGGCTGGGATGGCAGGCAGGAGTCACCAGGTCCCATCCCCTACTAGTTTTCTTACTATTAAAGAAACAGTAGTTTCAAAGTTTGGACTTTTTGCTTTTGACAATCTTGTTAAACCACCAAGGCTGGGAATCACTTGGGAGATAAGTGATTAAATTTTTTTTTTTTTTTTTTTTGAGCAAAACCTATTGATTTGTGATACTTGATTGCAAGCTTATTTAAACTTTCTTTTTTATAAATCTCAAATTTATAGTGTTAATATAATATAAATGTGGAGTTTATAGTTCTAATATTGTGATGTGCTTGCCAATGAGAATGGTTTGTAAATCCTCAACAGTCTTCATGTAATCGTAAGTCGAATTTCCAGCTGTGCTGAATCAGACTTTGATCCCTCTTAGGAAGATAAATGCAATATCTGCAGTTTCTAATGGCAGGGGTGGAAGAGAGCTGTTCAGATGCAATCTTAAAAGCCAAGGCCCTGTCCAGATAAGAAATTGTAGGCCCTGGGGAAACTAATTATTTCGTTGTCATTTTTTTCAAAATGTGTCGGCTTCATCTTACAGCGAAAGGGTTTTGTTAAGCTCAGTGTGCAGGATTAGATTTGTTTTCTTTCGTAGAATCACCCTCCTTAATCAGCACGCTTAGAAACGGTACACCTGCCTAATTAGAACAAGTTCTAGACTCCAGGAGCCGGTGTGAGCATTTCAATTAGCTCCAAAGAATTGATAAGCAGGCTGATGTTCTTAGAATGTCCCCTCACTTCTCACTCCTTTGTGGCTGAGCTTTTATTGTTCCTTGCTTCTGAAGCCTCCTTTGATAGAGAGCATTTCCCTGTAGTATGTGGTCATTGATATGGGTTTGCTTTTAAATGAAGGGGTAACGGGGAAATATTTTATGCATATATGCAGAAATACTTTAAATACTTGTTTTATTAGACTTAGGCTTTTAAAAAAATGTTACTTCTTTTAAATACTGAGAATGCTCATCACTGTGACAAGGGGCTGAAATATAACCATCACATTCAAGATCTCCATACATTAGCAACAATAAATCCTTGTGCTCAGAGTGATGAAGAAACCCAATCCACAGAGCTGGTGGGAATGATACACTACTCCCTCACAGAACCAATTACCCAGCGAGAAGCATAATGAGCAAGAGAGAGGTGAGACAGTGGAAATCCATAGAGCGAGAGTAAAATTAAGATAAAACTGTTGCCCGCATAACATCGTGTAGTAAGTGTATCTCCAATTACCTCCCAGGAAAAATTACTTAGCATCTACTCAGGTCCAAATTCATGAATCTCAAGGAAAGACTTCCACTTTAACAAAGGGTATATGAACACAGAGAAAATGGCAATGCATATGTTATGAATAGAGTTCTGTTCTCTGCCCAGAGGGTTTGACGCAGACCCTGCTGCTTTAATGGGTGCTGGGCTCCAAGCCTGTTTGCTGAACAGTGGCTGCACTGACCACAGTTGCTGACCCATGGCAGTGCGGTGAGCTCACAAGAAAGAGGATGCTTTAGGTCCCGACTTTTAGAATGTGTGTGTGCGCCCAAAGAACATAGTATGCATATTACTTTAAAGGGAAGTCCCAAGTGTGCATGATCTGTGTCCTAATGAGGACTGGGCTCAATCTACTATAACAGACATTGGTTGAGAAGTGACCAAGTGACAAGAAGTGACGTTTAGTTACTCTAAACAAGAGGAGCATTGTCAGCCGATGTCGCTGTGCTGTCAGTTATAAAGATTTGACAGTAACACATTATCAGTCACAAAGCATCAATGTATATAAAATGTTTTTAAAATATGTATATAGAATACTTTTAGTGGATTGAGCCACTAGGTACATCTCTAACCCAAGTACTTGGAAGGCGGAGGCAGACTGTCTCAGAGTTCCAGGCCAGCCTGGTCTATACAGTGAAACCCTGTCTCAGTAAATAAATAAGTAGATTGATTGGTTAATTGATTGATATGATTCCAGCAGTCAGAGGCAGGAGGATCAGGAGATAGGCCAGCCTCAAAAACAAAAAAAGATGGAGGGATTGCACTTAGGGTCCAATGCTGTCCCTGTGCTGTGTGTGTCCATCTTACTTGGAAGCCTTGCTTACTTGTCCTTATGTTTGAGAAGGAAGGGGGGAGGGTAGGGAGGGATGCTTAACCACTGCAGAGACTGGCCAGCAGACCTGGCTTCATAAGCGTGTGTGTACACTTACTTCTTATGTTTTCACTTCCTCTTTTAAGAATCTCATGCATGTATCTTGATCCTATTCAACCCATTCCCTCTGGGTCTCCCCAGTATTCCCCCCTCCCATATCCAAATCGACATAATATTAAAAAGGTGCTGGGTTATAATTGGAAGAGCCCTAAAGGTTAATATCGATGATATTAGGAGGATAAATCTTCTTCAGGTGGTTTTACAACCTTAGGCCTTGTCTTATCAGATTATGCCCAGGGAAGTAAATGCAAACATAAATATCTTTTATTTTATTCATGATGATAAATCAACACCTTCAAGAAATGATGAACCTGGACTGGAGAAATGGCTGAGCAGTTAGGAGCACTGACTGCTCTTCCAGAGGTCCTGAGTTCAATTCCCAGCTACCACATGGTGGATCACAGCCATCTGTAGTGGAGCCTAACGCCTTCTTCTGGTGTGTCTGAAGACAGCTACAGTGAACTTATATATGTAAAGTATATATATGAGAAATGATGAACCTACCTCTGTGGCTTGCCTTACTCAAAGTGTTTGTGGTCGTTAAAGATCAATATATGTGACAACAGATACTAGTGGTCAGTATCCTAAGAATAGGAACAGTGCCCAGTCTCGCAGATGTGTTCACTCATTGATTCACCCAAAACACCCTGTGGCTGTGGTTTCATCAACAAGTAGGCATTCCTCTTATGAAGAAGCTTAAGCTTCAGGAATAGAAGCAAAATAAATTGTCGCTGCCTAGAGATGACTGTTCAGCAGGGTGAGGAAGGTTCTAGACCAGTGAATAGTTTTAGAGACGACTGGCAGTACAGACCGTCTGATACTGTGACACCTAAATCAAACTCCAAATGCTACACAGGACAGACCGTGTCACGGAGGGCTCGGAGCTGTCTGGCCAGAATCCATGTGAAAAAAATTTCCATGTGACAGGGGCCAGAGAGAGAGGTATTGATTTGAAACAGACTGAGCATGGGCTGAGTACCAGAGACACCCTTGAGCAGAGCTTTGTGGTGAGCAGTAAAGCAGGACCCGAGCTCCCGATTGCAGCGCAGTCAGAGCGCACAGACAAAGCGTGATCACCGTGTCTCCAGTGATCCGGGTGCGGCTGGAGAGCCAGCTGAGTCATCTGGGCTAAATACAGACACTCCGATTATAAACTCTTGTCCATTTCGTGGCCGTGCAAGGGTGCTTGTGTTAAGTGTTTCCCATTTAAGATTTTAAGTTGGTTTATATATTCTTTATATTTTCCTTCTGCTAGTATTTTTTTTTTCTTTTGGGTTTTCTTTTATTAAATAGCTTTTTTTCCCCATTGTGTTTGAGTCAGACTTAGGTAGTACTTTCCGTACTCGGTCACCCTTTACCTTTGAGCCATTCTAGAACTGGACAATGTGGGCACATCGCATACTTTCACAGGCAAGGAAACTCAGAGGTTCAAGGACCATGTTGAAATCTCAGTCTTTCCCGTCATGCAAGTCTGAGCAAATACACTGAGTATGGGATTGTTGTGAGACTCGGATCACTGAGATTGTTTTCTAATAGTTTAAAGAACATCAGAGAAGGCTCAGATCCATACGGCTTACAGAAAGAGAGCCCCTGACATATACCCTGATTGTTTACATAAGCTTGTAACATACACAGACCCTTGTTTGTCATTGTCAGGAAGAGGATGTGATCCTGGATAGCTCTGGCTCTGCCTTAGTGTACAGTCTTGGATTTATTTTTGTTCTGTATTTGTTTTGTTTGACTAAAAAGAGTAATAAACATGTAGCTTCCGTCAGGGCAGGAACAAAAGTAACTATGAATGAAAATAAGCTCTTGCATGAATGGTCCTGTATTTAAAGAATGTTTCCTAAGAAAAGTGCGATTTTATTTTTAGGTCAGAGGTCTCAAAGGTGCTCAAATGCCTTGAGTATGATAGCCTAAAAAAGAGTTTGCAGTGGAGAAAGGCCACAGTGGTCACCCACAGGGGCCAAGAGGATAGAAACACAGGAAGACCAACAGTCAACTAACCTGGACACTTGGGGCTGGCAGCTCAGGCTTCATGTGGGTCCCCCACTGGAACAGGGGCTGCCCTAAAACTGTTGCCTGTCTGTGAAATCTGGTCTGCCTTGTCTGGCCTCAGTAGGAGAGGCTGTGCCAGCTCCACAGAGACCTGATGTGCTAGAGAGGTGAGACTGGGGGGGGGGGGAGGCAGAGACCAGGATATAAAGCAAATAAATTAACTAATTAATGGGGAAAGGGGTGAAAGAAGAAAAAAATGTAGGGAAATTGCATAATAGTAATAAAGATAGGGTAGTGAATAAAGAAAGAAGAATGTAACAGGGAGTTTGTGTGATGAATGTAGAATATCAGTTGGAAAATATTATACAAATAAATGTAATGTTTCCACAAAATTATGACTGTTGCCAATGAAGGCATCTTAAAATTGGTTAAACTGATAAAATTTTGTGTTATGTATATGGTTGTGTGTACACGTGCATATATGTGTTATATGTTCATGTACATGCCACAAGCTGTATTTGCAGCCAGAAGATGACCTTGGATGTTAGTCATTCATTATCACTCTGTTGTGTGTGTGCATGTGTGTGTCTGTATGTACATATACAGTTGTGTGGAAGTCAGAGAACAACTTGTAGCAGTCAGTTCTCTCTGTCTACCATGTGGCTTCCTAGGGCTGAACTCAGTTAGCAAGCTTGGCGTTGAATGCTTTTACATTCTGGGCTAGCTCACTGACGGGCTTTCTCTGATGTGTAAGCTGTGAGTAGCAGGCCATATGGCCTGCAAGCTTTTAAGGACTCCCCTCATTCCACCTCCATCTTACCACGGACTGACAGCAAAACATCTTCGTTTCACATGGGCTCTAGGGATTTAAAGTGGGGTCTTCACACGTGTACAGCCAGCAGTTCACCCACCGAGCCCTTCCATTACTTTCTTGTACCATAATCTGCAGAAGTGTGTTAGAGAGCGAGGCTGTAACATTCTCTGTTCTGCTTCTGTTGTTCTGTGTGTTGTGCTCTGGAGCCACTGCATGAAAATACCGAGTTAGACTGTACACCCTCAGTTCCTCCCCTGGCTGTCCTGAAACTTCCTATGTAGAATAGGCTGGCCTTGAACTCACAGATCCATCCGTCTGTGCTTCCCTAGTGCTGGGATTAAATCATGCACTACCATACTCAACTAATTTTTAAAAACAATTCTTGCAGTTAAAGTTATGATCAAGAGAAAGGCTAATATGTACACAGCATCCTGCCTGCGTGTGTGCCTGCAGGCTAGAGAGGGCACCAGATCTCATAGGTGGTTGGGACCCACCATGTGGTTGCTGGGAATCGAACTCAGGACCTCTAGAAGAGCAGTCAGTGCTCTTAACTACTGAGCTATCTCTCAGCCCTCACTTAGTCTTCTAAGCTCCACATCTTGCTCACCTGCTCGACCCGCTTCCCTGTTAATTTAATTTTGAAGAGAGCGGATCATTTGTCCACTGTGATTTTGGTACTAACATCTTCTTTCTCTGTAGATGAGTATGTTTGCCTGCCTGAAACATTTCCTATGAATCGGTGATTGAATGTACCTTACCCCCCCCACACACACACCCCACCTCCATCTTAGGGTTTCTGTTCCTGCACAAACATCATGACCAAGAATCAAATTGGGTAGGAAAGGGTTTATTCAGCTTACACTCCCACATTGCTGTTCATCACCAAAGGAAGTCAGGACTGGAACCCAAGCAGATCAGAAAGCAGGAGCTGATGCAGAGGCAGTGGAGGGATGTTACTTACTGGCTTGCTTCCCCTGGCTTGCTCAGCCTGCTTTCTTATAGAACCCTGGTCTACCAGCCCAGGGATGGCACCACCCACAATGGGCTGGGCCCTCCTCCCTTGATCACTAGTTGAGAAAAATGACTTACAGCTGGATCTCATGGAGGCATTTCCTCAGCTGAGGCTCCTTTCTCTGTGGTAACTCCAGCTTGTGTCAAGTTGATGCAAAACTAGCTGGTACACCCCCACTCCCTTACTTAGACTTGAAAATGTTGGAGATGGCAGGAAATAGGCAGAGTGATGTGGAATGTGTGTGTGCCTTTCAGAGTCATTTGAGAGTTATGGACATACCATGACACTTTCAGTATGTGCTCATATCTCTAAAACTGTGCTTGTTGGCCATGGCCCAACATGATCATGATATGTCCACTGAAGTTGATATCTGGCTTATGTATTACTGGGTACTTAGTGCACATTTCCTAAATATCCCAGTAATCTTTATTGGTGACTCAAGAATTAGGGTGCTAGATAAATGCCTCACGGTTAGGAGCACTTGCAGAGGGCTCAGGTTTGGTATCCAGTAGTAATGTGCTGGCTCACAACTTTCTGTAACTATACTTGCGGGCATCCAGCACCCTCCTCCAGCCTCAATACATGTCGAACATACATACATGCAGGCAGATACTCATAAATGAATCCATCTTTTTAAAAACTACTAATCCAATTAAGGATCATGGATTATATTTAGTTTCCATGTATTTTATGTCTCACATGACTGGCATTCTTCAAAGATACCAGGGAAGTTGTTTAATAAAGAATTCAATTTAATTTTGCCTAATTGTTTCTCTTACTGGTAGATTCAATGAGAATGACATGGCAGTGCTGTGCACTTCATGGAAACACTTGGGGGAACATGGTCTTAGTCCCATATTGGTTACAAAAGTATCTGCCAGATTTTCCTTTGGTAACTTTTCCCATTGTAACTAGTAACAGTGTAGCATTTTAGTGGCATTCTTTTAAGTACTTTTACAACATCCTATTGATGGTGGAAGAAGGTGGGTGGAAGAGTGCCTAACACATCCCTAAATTTGTTGCTCCTGATGGAAAGAGAATTTCTAATCATTTGGTTTTCTGAGAGAGACATGGAAGGAGATGTGAAATTGAGCGATGGGCCCTAGAGACACAGACTTGTAGATCTCCACCTAAACATGAGCAAGTTTAGAGACTTTGTCTAACCACTCAGACCCTCAGGTTCCTCAGTAAATAGGGATGGGATAATGCCTCATACCTTGCCTGGTCAAGGTAAGTAACTGAGGTACTGGAAGGAGGGGCTTCCCTGCTGCCTGGGTACCATTGCCTGGCCAAGGCAGAAGCAAGACAGGAGAGGAGCGTACAGAACAGTCAGTCAGTTCATTACTGCTTATCTCCACCCCTCCCTGAGTGTTGTTCTTAGGTGTAACATTAGTTTAGCAGAACCAGTCATCATAGGAATTTTGACTAACAAGTTAGATGCCTTTATGAGATTTCTTTTGCTTTTTCCTTTCAAATATTTATTATTGTTTATGCACACTAAAGGTCAAAAGACAGTACTTGTTGAGTCAGTTTCCCTTTCTGTATATTTGTGTGGGTCCCCATTGATTGTGCCTGTGTAGACACTTCACCCACCAAGATGGCTGTGATGCTGTCTCTCCACCCTGCCTCACCTCCCACCCCGGGTATCAAAGAAAGGAATTAAGAATTCCCAAATTAGTTTTGTTGTTTTGGATTTGGTTTTGATTTCTTCTAAGGGGACTATTGGGTGTGTTTTACTGTGTAGCACAGGCTAGCCTTGAAACTCAATCTAGCTTTGAAGTCATTTCAGTCTTTCTGCCTCAGATTCCTAAGTGGTAGGATTACAGGTGTATTCGGCCATGATCACCTTGGGCTTCTATTTTCAAAGTTCTTAAATACCACTTGTCTTTAATAGATTTGTGTGGAATCAAATTGCTATTTAACCAGACCTCATTCTGACTGTAATCCATTTTACTTTAAGGGATTATTTAAAAAGAAAAAAAACCACCATTTTTGTCATCTGAAAATAGTGAATCAAAATAATTCTTTGACCCATTTACATGCATTACTGTAAAAGTTTCATTTCATACAAGTGACAATTTTTTAAAGTTAATTAGACTCGGCTACACTGAGGTTAGCAAAAAGTGCTTTGAATTATCAATAATTCAGCAGGGCAGACATTTCTGTAAAATGCAGTGGTTTTATAGAGTATTGTGAGATAGTTATCCTTAAAATAAATGGTTGTGAGCACACATCAGCATGGTGGGGTTCACTTGAATGTGGCGTGAAGTGATAGCATCTCTGCTTCTATTATTGGGCAAGAGTGCGGGACATCAGTCTTTCTGGCCATGAACTACTAGCAACCTTTGTCCTTTGTGTTACCTTTAGTTAAAAACGAAAAATGAGCATGAATGCTGGCTGATGGCCACGTCTCTCTTTCAGCTAAAAATCCATCTGGGAAAGAAAAATGGAGCTGCAGATTTGGATTTATTTCATTGCGTGAATGATATGTGACGTTTTGTAAATTATTTATCACCAAAAGGGTGGCGGCAATGGCTTGAGCATTGCTCTATCAAATGAAAGCAAGGATCCCATTAGTACAAAGACTGTGCTTTAGCCAGAATCTATCAGGGGAACGTTGTCACTTTAAAACCAGATTGTTCTTTTAATTGCTATTTAAAGGAACAAAAGTGTTCCCAAGGTACCGCAGCTGAACAGTTGCAAGTAATAACTATGGATCCATAATTATGCAGTGCTGATTATCTGGCATTTCAGAAACTGTGGCTGGAGTCACTGACCAATTTGTTATAGCTTGTCCTCCCCCCCCCCGCCCCCTGGTTTTTCTGATACAGAATATTTCACACTGAGCTTTTTTAACAGCTACAAAAAAATACATTTGTAAAGCTACCTCGGAAAGTAAAATGTGTGCATATTAATAGAACAAATTAAGCTGAAAATAAGGGCAGGATAATGAACACTCATAATGTAAAATGAAAGTCACAGTCATATTAACAAGTTTGTGAATGCTGGGTCTAAGATAGTTCTTGACTTTCATGGCATGTTGTTAAAGGGAACCAAGACATTTGTTGAATCATTATAACCATCCAAAATATTGCCTTAAAGAAGTGGTTGATTTTTCTTTTTAACTGGCAGTTGCTTCTTTATTTATTCAACCAGTAAACATATTTTGAGAGCCCGCTGTGAAGCAGGCCACGTATTAGGCATTTGGGATTGAATAGTTGTCCAAATGAGGTTTATTCTGTGCTGCTGTAGACTTAGTGAATTAGATCTAACACAACCTTGTTTGTGATTTACATATAAAACCGTTTGTGATTATGTTGAGCTTTCTTGCCCTGCATTTTTGATTCGACATTGCATAGAAAGACTTCAGAGAACTAGCAGACAACATGTGTGAAGGCTTGGAATGTGCAATGAAATTTTAGTTTTTATACAGTTTTGGCTGTGTGAGATAATGTGGATCTGTAGGCCCAGTGAACTGCATTCATAAGGGTGGAAATGTCTACCCTGCTGGCAGTGGGGATCAACAGAGGAGACGCGGAGTATATGTAGATTTACACATTGTTAAAAGCAGTTGCCACAGAGAGTTAAAGGGTGCCAGGGGGTAGACAAATGTTTTGTTGTTTCTTTTATAAAGTGTGAATGTCAGAGATGGAGGGTTTATCTCCTCTGTGTGCCCTGGTTTCCCTTTGAAGCCCTTGGTGCCAGAGAGGCCTTGTTAATAGTCTTTTGATCTTCTCAAGTCAGACTGATTTTAGTTCCTGCTTGTTCTCTGCTGATGGGCCGTCTGAAGCATACATTTCATGTCCGGTATTTAATAGGTGAATAATCACAGCACTCAATAAAACTGAGTTAAATAATCTCACTATTTAACTAGATCATATCCATGGTCTTTATAGCTGAGTAGATGAATCAGTTTATTGTACATACAGATTATGGGAACACTTGAGATTACTGATGAATCCTTAGTGTTCCTTCTGAAGGCTCTGTGATATTGAAAGGTCTTAGGTCTCACTGAATTCATAAAAGTTACTACTTTTGAATGTATTCAGATACTGCTTTGCTACCATATAATTCATGATGGTTTTTATTAGAAAATGTTGATTGTTTTGAATGCTTAATTTATCAGAGTTTCCTTAAGAAACATATAAGAAGCTTTGAATTTGATAATTTGTTTTAAATTTTGAATGGAAGGCTAACAATATGTTTTGTTTTGTTTTTTTTCTCTTTCTCACAGCCCCGTGCCGATCCTATTCCAATATGTAGCTTCTGCTTGGGAACTAAAGAGTCAAATCGTGAAAAGAAACCAGAAGAACTCCTATCCTGTGCAGACTGTGGCAGTAGTGGTGAGTTCGGTTTGTGTGCTTTCTACATTGGCGTCAACCGTCAGAGCCTCCTGCTCTTCATCTCCAGCAAGACTTCACAAGTTTTGTTGTTTAAAGAAATCATTTGGTGATAGGTTTGGAATGTAAGACCATCATATAGGTAGGTCAAGGGTGAAATATGAATGTATCAGTACCGACATCTATTACGTGTTTGTGTGATTGTCTTCAGTAGTGTGACTGAGCTCTAGTTTCTTATCCATATGGCTAATTCAGTGTAGAGACTGCAGTGCAGTAAGAAAAGTTATGGTAGAAACTTAGTTTGACTGTTTCTTGAGCTGTCTCTCCATGTAGCCCAGGCTGTCCTCAAACTCCTTTTACTTGCCCCATGCTGAGCCTCTTGAAATGCTCAGTTTGTTGCCTGGACCTTAACTCTTAAATTCTGATCTCAGTTAGTCTCCTGCCTCACCTTCTCAAATCCAACCATTGCCACACCTAGTTCACTGAAAAGAATTTAAGGTAAACACAGCGTCCCTTCTGTTCTCCCCAGTCTGAGACTCCTGTAAGTCTGTATTGTTTCAGGTTATGACACCTACTGGTGAAATGTAGTAATTCAGCGCGACTCTATGTTAACTGAAGGAAAAGGATAGCTACAGCGCCCCAAATGCTCCTGAGGAGAGTGTGTCTTCTCTGTTTTTACCATAAGATTATGCCTTCAGTTTTATTCATAAATATAAAGGCAAGTCATATTTTTGTTTTTAAAGGGTTTTTTTAACGGATTATTCTTTTTTGATTCAGCATATAAAAAGTCCCCCAGGTTTCAAGCACATACACACACTTTCTTGCACATTACAGTAATATTAGGTCCCCCTATACATAATTTTTTGTTGTTGGTTTCTCCTGTCCCAAGGCTCAAAGTGAAAGCCTTATCCATGCTAAGCAAGCACTACTGCTGAGTTACATCCCCAGCCCACGGTTTTAAAAGTTAATCTTTCTGTGTTAGTCTTGTTTTTCCCAGATATTGAAAATGTTAGTTTAAAACTCATGGCTAGCAGCTAAAGTTTTATTTCTGTGTTAAAGCACTTGCCTGAGACCGTAGATTCAATCCCAGTGGAAGGAAGGGAGGGAGGGAGGGAGGGAGGGAGGGAGGAAGGAAGGAAGGAAGGAAGGAAGGAAGGAAGGAAGGAAGGAAGGAAGGAAGGAAGACAGCCCAGCAGAACCTAGAGCCCGCTATTATACAGAGGCAGCCACAGCCCAGACCCCTTACTTCCAGTCAGTCACCCAATCATTCCACAGAATGCTGCCCTCACTAGTCACCATGGCGCTTACCTCTAGACTTCAAGGAACTAAACAACCGAGTTTACTGTCAGGCTATCCTGAGAGTACCCTTTGTTACTCCCATTGTAAGAGGTGGCTCCCATTATTAAGGTCACCCTTGATTGTTGTAAGTAATTTAAAATTTTGTCACCATGTAGGACAGCTGCTTGATGGTTAGATAGAGAAAACATTCCATACTGAGGGATGGTTGTGTTGTGAAATGATTCTTATGTGGCTATTCAGAGGTTCAACTTAGTAGACCATTTGTGGGTCAGCAGCTTCCAGAACCTGACTAGGAGGAAAGAGTCTTCAAAACAAGAGATTTCAAGCATTACCTGGAAATGTATTCTGACTCTCTTTGATGGGCTTTATGGATTCATCAGCATTTTCTAACTTGGCCATGGTACCCTGGGTAGTGGCAGAGAAATAGAAACATTATCTGTTCATGTTAATATATTTCCACCTATGGACCCCTGCTCCACTGGACAGGCAGGGCCTCCCTCGCTCATCAGTCTGACTCCACTTACCTTGTAGGTCTTCTCACAAGGCTCATTTCAAATGAATCAGTGTGTGTGAGAGTCAGTCACTGCCTGATCAAGTTTGTGGTGTCCACATATCTGGTGTTTGTCTATGAATTTTAAGCTGTGCGTTAAAAATGTCTCTACCATTTCATTTTAGTGTCTGTTTATCTGGGTACCTAGACAGATTGCAGAAGCACTGAAGTGTGGGAAGAAAAATTGTCTTTGTAATATTCCTTACCACTAAGACTTACTCAGCCCTGCCGAATTGCTAAGAATCTGAGATTTCATCCTAACTTCAAGGCCTTCCTTACAGGGTATCAAAGGTGTAAAACTACCCAGGTTGATCTCAGACTTTCTGATACAATCAAGCTCCCCTGGTATTCCCAGGCTAAAAACCCAGCGGAAGGGGGTCTGACCCCTCTTCACGAAAGCTGCTGAAAAGTCTCTGAAGTTTCCTATTTCTCCATTCTTACTTCCCAGGGTTGGGCCAGGGCTGTAGGTGCACTGTGCCCTTTCTGCCCTCAAAATTACCGTTCCTTTTCGAGGCAGTAGAGAAGGTTGGAGGTTCTCCATCCCTGGATCATGTGTACCTGTAACTGGTAGAAATCCAAGCCTTGGGGCATAGTGTCTCTAGAGTACAGAGGATGCCTGGAGGTGCCTCTCTGGGCTCTAGTAGAGCAGTGATGTAGCTGTTCACTTAATCGTCTGTGAGGGTATCCGCTTGGATTTGACCACTTCAATGGCTGGGAGACGATCCCCATTGTGAAATTCTGGGTAGGCATGTACGCCCTCTGGTCAATTAGGAAACAACCTATATTCTTTTACCTTCTTAAAAATAAAGCATTGGGCTGGAGAGATGGCTCGGCGGTTGAGAGCACTGACTGCTCTTCCAGAGGACCTGAGTTCAAATCCCAGCAACCACATGGTGGCTCAGACCATCTGTAATGGAACCCAACGCTCTCTTCTGGTGTGTCTGATGACAGCTACAGTGTACTTACATATAATAAATAAATAAATCTTAAAAAGAAAAATGAAGCATCAAGGGGCTGAAGAGATGGCTCAGGGGTTAAGGGCACTGACCACTCTTCCAGAGGACCTTAGGATCCACATGGCAGTTTACAATTGTCTGTAACTCCAGTTTCAGGGTATCTGGCACCGTCACACAATCACATTCAGGCAAAACACTAGTGCACACAATAAGAATAAATTATGTTTTTAAAAAATGAAACATCAAAGTAAAATGTGGTTATCTTAGGAGATGTTGGGGTACACATGGTTTCAGCTTTTTTTCTAACACCATGGTATTCATGAGGAAGACAGAAGAACGTGATGGACCACATGCCTCTTCAGGGCCCCATCAGATGGGGGCCATGCTGGCACAGCCAGTCCGTCAGCTCCAGTGGGACTAAAGGTTGGACCTCCGGGTGACCTTGTAGAGGGTGCTGCCTTCCCATACGCAGAAGACCCATGCGTTGGTTCTAGGATGGAATTGGGACTGTTTGTAAGGATCAAAGGGATTCTGAACATAAGATATTGTTGTTAAAAAAGAAAAATGTCCATGAGTAATATACAACCAGAAGAAGGAAGTCCAGATGCAGCCATAAGGAAGATGATGATTATTCAATGTGCTTCCCATATGTGCTCAACACTCTGAGTCACCTCTCTCTGAAGCCCCACTTTTGTGATGACGATTGTACTGCGCTGAGCTTTCACAGACATGAGTGTAACTGTTTCCTTCTGCTTCCACCATGAAGTGAGATCACTGGACTCTCCTCTACTTTTAAGATGACTGTATAACAAATGGTCGGAACTCCCTTTTTTTTCCCTTGCTAAAAGTCCCGTTTTAAAAACTGCTCAAGGTCATGTGCAGTAAAACTGTGAATTGAGATACGTAAAGCTGCCCCAGATGTAGTGTTCCCAACCCTGTGCCCCACTTCCGAGGTCGTCTTCTGCGCAAGGTGAAAAATAGTAACTCTGTGCCCTGAATCCACAGGACTGGCATGAGGGTAATAAAATAGTCCTGTGAAAATGGTCAACTACATGACGTCCATCCGGAGATTGTCCTAGCCACTCATAAATCTGGGAACTGGGAGACAGTCCTCAGGTCTGAGGAAATGCTGAGGCTGGGGAGTGATTTTACTTGACTTTCATGGATCAGCCTACTTTGAAATTAACACTGTTATATTCTCCTTGCCTCATTAAGGCCAAATTATCTTTAATTAGCTTCACATAAGTATTAGATATTATACCAAATGAAATTTTGTGTCTGCTGTTCAGATTGCTGGGTGGTTAAATCTTACTTACAGATGAGTTGTGTGCATGTGTGTTTTCAAATTAGCAAATCTAAGATAAGTGTACAGTTCAAAATTACAGCATCGTACTAAGTGGAAGCTCGTTGAAACAGGAGGCAGAAGAGAGGCTGCTGTGGTGCAGCTGGGAGAGGCAGAGCCCCTGCAGAACACAAGCGGGCTTTGGGGAGAATGTCAGCTCCCTCAGGAGCCCTGGCTCCCACCCTTCGCTCAACTTCACCCCAGTGTCAATCCTGAGAAAGTGCTGGGGAAGCTGGGAAAGAAAGGTGCAGCCTTCCGCTGTATGGTTTTTGGTTTTTTAGGGGTGTTTTTTCTTAGCATTGCTTCTTAGGGTTGTTATGTAGAAATGCCTCAGGGAGCAGTTGGTAGGTCATCTAGTTTTACAGTGACTAGATACAGATTGGATCATTGGGTTGGAAAGCAGAGTCCTTGACTAGAAGGAATTCAAAGAGGAATAGATAGAAAGACAAGGGATGAGAGCCCCACCTCAAAGGAGGAGTAAATAGGAAGTGGAGGAAGAAGGGGAGCCCCACCCCCAAGAAGCTGCAGTATCACCAAGTCATCACAGTGAGAGGCAAGTCTATTTTGGACCATAGTGTGAAAGGTTTTAGCCCATGGTGAGCTGATATGATCACATCAAAAGCCTGTTTACCTGGCGATGCTGTCAAGAGAAAGGTCTCCATTTGTTTGTCTGTTTTTTCAAGGCAGGCTTTTTCTCTAACCCAGGCTGACCTGGAACTCGATCTGTATGTAGACCAGGCTGGCCTTGAACTCAGAGATCCACTTGTGTCTGCCCTCAGAGTGTTGGGATTAAAGGTGTGTGCCACCACCACCTAGCTGAGAAGGGCCTCCTTAACCCAAGTTGGAGTAGGAGTCCCTGGGATGGATCCAGGAGGGCAGGCTGCGGAAGGTAGAGTTCGCAGAGGAGGAGAGCTCCACGGACCAGTTGGTATAGTGCAAAGCACAAAGGATTGTGATTTGGGGTAGAGTTAAGGGGTTCAATTTGGATGGGTTTTGCAACCTATATGAGAGAGTTTCCATTTTTTCCTAGGTTAATTTGGTAGCCATAGAAAAATTCTGTGATCAGATTTAAAACTTACAAAGGTAAGTTAGGCTGCCATAGATTAATCGATGAGAAGTTAGGTCAAGATGAGCTTTGGGTTATATAACAGCAAATCGGTGTGTGCCAAATGGAGATTCGTGGGTCTGTTTAGTATACAGACTTTAGGTTAGACATGCTGAGATGGAAGAGACTAGGACAGTGGATGCCTTCTTTTTCTCTAGCCTACTGAGTACCACAGTATAGCACTTGCTCCAAGAGCAAGAAGGTATTCCTTTGTTAAGATATATTGCTGGTGTTTTCCACAGCCCTTTAATTTGTGGTGTTGAGGATTGAACTCAAGGCTTTGTGCATGATTGACAAGCATTGTTGCAAGCAAGGTTTCACTGTGTAGCCCAGGTTGGTCTTCTTGAACGTTTAGTTCTTCTGTCTCTGTTTCTGGAGTGCATTAATACTTGTCTTTCTAATACATCACATGACCTGAAAGGGTAGGAATTGTGGCCTTTCTACTATTTTTAATGCTGATGAAATCTCACTTGATGGAAGAGTATTTACACATACTGATGGCTAAATAACCAGCTTGAAGGACCTGACACCTGGTTACGTCTCTGCCTTCCCTCATTCTCTCCCACTTTCATTTGAATCTAGAGCCTCGTGCATGCTAGGAAGGAGCTCCACTATGATGCTACACCCCTGGCCCTTTGTTAATTTTCTATTAATGCCCCCAACTTAGTTTAAGACAAAATATTTTTTTATTTTACAGCTGTAGGCAGAAGTCCATTGTAGGACTCAGCAAATTACAGTCAAGGTGTCAGCAGGTTTGGGGTGCTGTCTGGAAGCAGGAGGGAGACGGTCCATGTCCTTATCCATTGGTTGTAATAGGATTTGCTTTCTTGTTGGTGAGCCCTTGCCTTGCTGTCAGGTAAATCCCCTTCGCAGAGGGAACCTCCGTGTTTGGCTTCTGACTTTCCTTCCTCAGTTGCATGCCTCCAACATCGTTTCCTTTCTCAGGAAGTCTGCCCTTCAGTCAGACCCATGCCTGTAGAGTTGTTTTGTGTACATGGCTTAAGAATTGGGATATAGACATCTTTACCATACATGAATTTTCTTCTCAGGGACTTCCTGGTTTGTGGCTCCTGTGGTACTCACCTATTTTTTTTTTTTTTTTTTTTTTTTTTTTTTTTGGTTACTAGATAAAACTATTGTAAACTATGAATACTTATGTGCTTGTGTAACAATGAGTAAATGAATGAAGACTTAATATGGCTCTCAAAATCCGATACATTGCAAACCATAGTAATAAAACCATTTCCAGGAAGACAAATCCTCTTGAGTTCTCTCAGCAGAGAGACCAAGGATCTTAGAGAAATGACTGAGTTTATGGAGTGGCTCAGTAGGAGGTAAGGGATTGTATTATCAATACCATCGATTCCTAGTATCTCATTACTATAGATTGTACAGCAATTCATCAAGACTCAGTTACAGTCTTTTGTTTTATTTTTTAAAGTTAATGTGAGGAAGGAAAATGGAAATGTCTTTCCGTTGCTCAGCATCTTTTACAGAACCATAGAAATGTCAGGCTAGAAGGATCTATAACCATTTCTTTAAAGCTAAATAAAGGGAAAATTGCTTCCTAAAAAAAAGATGGGCTGAAGATTTTAGAATTTGGTAGGGCAGCTTAAAGAATAGTAGTCTGAGATACTATTGCTTAAAGTGAAAGAAAGCATTAAGAGGAAAAATGTTCCTTGCTTTTGATTGAAAATGGCCAGAGTCTATTACTTTTGAAAATGCAAAATTATTAAAAAGTCTCTATTGTAGGCTATCTGCAGGAATAAGTAGTAAGCTCTAATATAATATGAATTACCTTAGTTACTGAAGACTAAGCTACAAAGCACAAGAGGAGATGCTAAGGTAGAGAAATACTCAGTGCATGAAATTGAGGTCGTCTATGCTGGAGATGCATGACTTACAGGAAGTAATAAAGGGGGAAGGAGTAAATGGTATATTTTTAAGCTGATAGGATCCATTTTAAGGGTGGAGTTTAAATTGCTGCTTGTTAAAAGTTGAGTTTTTAGTCCCCTCAACATGGGGAGAGGGTGAGCTGATCAAAGTAGCCCCTAGCCTCTTCCTCACAAGCATACTCCTCTAGCTAACAAGTGAGCTGTGCTTGTTTGCTGTTTCCGAAGGGGTGACTAATGCCCTTTTAATATATTGAACCTTCTCCCTTTCATTTGAATGAGAAACCCTTAGAAGAGACTGTAGTCAGAGGTTAACTGCATCTGCCTGGGTGTCTCTCCAAGCCTGAGGCTGTAACCATTTGGCAGCATTTGATTTTTTTCAACATCTTAAATACAGATGTTTTGGGTTTTTTTTTTTTTTTTAAGAGTAGGGAATTGTGTACTTTTATTAATGGTATTGGTGATTGATATTGAATGTTCTTACTTCAAAAGGCCAAATCTCCTGGTGAGTGGAATTTTATGAAGCACCTGTTAAGCTTTAGGGAGGAGAACCTTTTTGGCAGGAACCCAAAATACATATTTAAACAATGAAGCTGCCAAAGTCAGGAAATTATAAAACAGTTTTGAAATTACAGAATCTGCTTTTTTTATTACCCCTCGGGCTTCCCTTTGCAGCTTGGTTATACGTTCACTCACATGGGATTTTTCTAATGTTCTTGCTATTTAAAGACCAGATTTTAAAAAAGAAATAATAATCAAGTTTGGAGATCTCCTTGGGGTTGTGTGAGAAAGGGCCATTAGTTTTGAAATGAGCTGCTTTCCAGAGCCTCGGCTCACACTGTTCCCTCACGCACGGAATCCTGGTCTTGTCCCTCTGGGGCTTTCTGCAGGCTGGACATGTAGAATGTTGCTGTGTAAAAAAAGTTCCCAGGGTTGTGTGGAACAACACAGTGCCCTGGAAAACTGGGGAAACCTGCTGAGAGTGGCTTCTTAACTCTGTCTTCTTCAGCTCCCAAATTCCATGCTTGTCCGAATACTTTTAGAATTGAAACTCGGTGACCCAGGAACTAGGATGTCCTTGGTCTGTCCTAGTAGTTGATGTCCTTTGTGTACTGTGCGATGAGTGCATTCATTAAAGCCACTTGGAACTGTTAAGACAGGATCTTGCTGTGTACTGGCAGACCCCTGAATCGTGTTGTTGCCGGTGCACATCACCACCGTGCTAAGCTCCACCAGTTTTTTGTTTGGCCATCTATTTCCATTTTATATGATTTCACGTCACAGTTGCTTGAGCCTGGGTACCAAGCATACTCGAGAGGTTTGGACACGTGGAGGCTGGTGACAATGACAGGGCTAGCTACTAACATGCTGCCTTCGAGTCCTGTAAGACTGATGGCTGGAGCTGAGGTAAACTTCAGGCTTGCCTCGGGGAAAGTGTCATACAGTCATGTTCAGGGAAAGAAGGCAGAGACAAAGAGAAAGTCAATCTGTACAGACAAAGTCTCTGACCTGTTTTGTTCTCAAGTTCCTAAGGCTCACTGGCGGGCATCAGTGGGCAGCCATCGAATGAAAGGAATGAGAGTTTATAAATTAAGGCACTGTTTATTGACAAGCAATCGCTTTTTATTGCAGGACACCCATCCTGTTTGAAATTTTGTCCTGAACTAACCGCAAATGTGAAGGCCTTGAGGTGGCAATGCATCGAGTGTAAGACGTGCAGCGCGTGTCGAGTCCAGGGCAAAAACGCAGTGAGTGCGCTCCTCATCCGGGGATCGGCCGGTGGGCGGGGCGCTTCCTCCGCAGAGTGCTGCAGTGTCTAAACGTTGGTGATGGCGCGCCTCACTGCGAAACTGTGGCTCCTTTACTACATCTTAAGGTTAACCTGGTAACTTAGGGGTGTTGATGTTCTGCGATTGGTCTTAGTCTCAATTAGTCTCTAATCTGTTATATTGCAGGATAATATGCTTTTTTGTGATTCCTGTGATAGAGGATTTCATATGGAGTGCTGTGACCCACCGCTTTCCAGAATGCCAAAAGGTGAACTTTCAAACCATATTAAAAATGGGCTGGGAATCCAAGTGCGCGGTGGAGCACTTGCCTAGCGTGTGTAAGGTCTGATGGAATCCCCAGCTCTTCAAAAAACAAGCAAGCAAAGTAGTTCAGTACTTACCTGCTGACCTGATTCTGATGTCTGGGCACCCCCCCCAGCCCCCCACTCCATGTTGTTGCAGGTTTCAAATTATAAAGTCATTTGGTTTAGGGGAACAGATATAACACAGTAATTCAGACCTTGGGAGGAAGAAGACTCTTGACAAGAGTTTATAATGTCTGTATTATCCAATAAAGGAAATGAATTTTGTATTTATAAAATTCCCGATGACAGTGATGACTTCGGAGTACAACTAAAACAGGAAGCCATCACTAGGGTTTGGCTGTTGGCTGATGTTAAAATGCATGAACATCTGAATTCTCTGTATCTGGTGTAATATGGAGTTTTCCTCTCTGTTTATCTGTGTAAGTCAGCCATGTTCCTGCCCTCATGTTTGCAATGTGTTAAACATTTGAAAATAAGCTTGCCCTTTTGTTAATAATATGTATATATTGATATTGCAGAAGGTCTAGGAAAATACAAACATAAGAGAAACATAAAGGGGAAAAAAACAGTTACCAATAACTGTTCCCTGCTTCCACACGCCCTTTACAAAGGAGCGTTCTGCACACGTGTGTGTAACTTGAGTTCTCCCCTTCTCAGTAGTAGATGGTAAGCATTCTCATATCATTGCTCGCTCTCCTAAACATGGTTTTACAGGAGTCATGCTGAGCATCATAACACGGAGCAGGGGACCCAGACCTGCTTGTGGGCCATAAATAAGCTTTGTTGCCGCGAACCCTCTCGATTTTACCTTGAGTTGTCTCAATGGGGCATGCATGCTTTGAGTTGCCACCCTGTCACTGCTCCCTACTGTCACGTGTTCTAATTTGCTTTAGTCATATGCAGTCGAGATGCTTCCTGAAGGTATTTGATTTCCAGCCTCATGTATAAATGAACCATAATTGATTTAATTAACCAATTCTCTACGGTAGATACTCCAAATGCTGCAAGTGTTTCCCTCACTCCTGAAGATAAATTCATAGAGGATTTCTCTAATTAGAGGCCACCACTTGACCACCAGTGTGTGAGGAATTACCCTCATGACAATGCCAATAGAACCACTGAGCCAAAGACATACATCCTTTTTTACCTTTTAACATCTTTAAAATAATCTTCATCTTATGAGTAGTAATGTCTTAGATTTGATAAAACTATAGTTTTAATATTTTAAATCAGTTTGATAGTAAGGAAAAAATCATGAACATTTTTTTCCCTTTTCGTTGAGGAGACCCTGAACTTCTGTGTTTTGTTTATTGACTCTCATCATTGTGAAGTACCTGTTTTATGCTTTAATCACCTTTCCACTGAGGTTCAAGTACTTATAGCTTCAGTTTTAAGTAAATATTAATCAAATTTAAATTCCTTTTATTACGATTTCTACTCCCACCCCATGGAAATTATGTCTTAGTAGAGAGATGTTTGTGCATTGATTTTTTTTTTTTTAAACTTCTTTCCTAGTTAGTCTATAAATTTTTTCTAACAGGTTGTGGTAGCTCACACCTGTGATCCCAACCCTTGGGAAACTGAGGCAGGAGGGTCTAGAGTTCAAACCCAGCTTGGGTTACTTGAGACCTTGAGAATAGGAAGTAGCTTTTCTCCTTCCAGGGAGATCAGCGAATTGTTTTCTCATTTCCCCACTGATTTGAATTGGGGCTTTTTGATCTACTAAACTTGTCTATAATATTCACATCTTTTGTTTATTTAATATGCTAGACATGTAATTTCAGTTATTATGCCAGAGTACTTAAAATTGTTAAGTTTAAATTTTAAAATACTTAAACTAATAACCATTTTAGTATTGGAAATTTCCAAAAGCAATTGATAAAACAAACAAATCTTTGTTCCATATGGAAATTCAAAAGTCTAACTGACTTAAAAATTTTCTCCCAAGTGATAAGAAAGAAAAGATAAATGGCTTAAGACTCAGGCTGGAGAGATGGCTCTGTGGTCAGGAACATTTGCTGCCTTCCCAGACCAGGCAGTATACGGCTACCAGTAACTAGTTCCTGAAGTTCCAATGCCTTCTCTGACCTTCCTGGACACACACACACACACACACACACACACACACACACACACACACACACACACACACACACGTTTCCCTGGGTGACTGTGGAGTGGTGGGTGGCTTAGCGGGGAACAGCTTTAGGGAAGAGTGGTAAGCCAGGGCAGCCTCTGCTCTCACCTTGACCTGGGGTCTATGACCTTCATCAGTGTCTTCACTAAAGAGAGCAACAGGGAGTGACCCACTTTTCAGGGAAAATTCTGCATACAGGCGTCCTTAGTCAGATTACAACTACAGGTTTATATTTAATATCTTCAACTTAAGTGAAACATTAAATTTTTTTTTCATATATATATTAATTCAGGGATGTGGATTTGCCAAGTCTGCAGACCAAAGAAAAAGGGAAGAAAACTACTTCATGAGAAAGCTGCACAAATAAAACGGCGATATGCAAAACCCATTGGACGACCGAAAAATAAATTAAAGCAACGATTGTTGTAGGTTGAGATCTTATTAAAAGAAATACTTTTATGTTGTGCTTTTAAAAATGTAGGTAATTGTAATTCCCTAGAATTTTGTCAGGCTTTTTTTTAGCATAATTTTTCTAAATTCAATAAGGAGTATTTTCCTTCTGCATAAACTGTGGGATTTTCCCCTCAAAAATAAATTTGTAACTACACTTGGTATTTTGGGGTCTTCTCTTGGCAGTAGCTGTGATACCGAGTGACATATTTCAAACAGCAAGATGGAAGTGTTGTGAGAACTGCAAACTTCCTCAGCCTTTTTTATTGGCTGAGCATTTAAACAGCTTAATTTTATAAATATTTTCACAAGAATTTTTTAAGCCAAAAAGTATTTTGTTCATTTCTTTAGAGAGTTTATCATTCCAGACATTAAAAAAATAAATAACTCTTCCCTTCTGATGATAATGTAATATTACCACTTTTTTTTTTTTTAAGATTTCTTTTCCAAAATAGTTACTTCTGAGAAACCTGTAAAATGGCTGTCCTGTAAAAAGTTAGACTGGTCCATTTGGCAGGTACAGATGTATGCAGAAATACAGATAAAATATTTTGCAGTAAACCCTAAGTCTACTGTGATAGTCCCATTTCCAACTTCTTTTTGTTGTCTAATTGTCATTAAAGGTTAGCTGAAAAAAAAAGATGAAGAGAATGCCTTTTTAACCTCTATAGAATATAGATTCCACTGTCGGCATGAGGAAGCACATACACAGGGCAGAGCTTGGTGGCACACGTCTTTAATCCCAGCACGTGAGAGGCAAAGACAGGCGGATCTCTGGTCTACAGCTCAGGCTGTCTTGGGCTGAAGGACAGGGCCCTGTGCCTTATTTATGAGAAGGTTTTCTACTTGCCTTGAGAAACACTGGATCTTACTTGCATATTCTTTCCCTGATGGCACTGAAGATTCGCTGTGCTGGACACGCCGAGTAGCTCCTCTGCACTCCATCTTACAAAGGAGTAGAAAGTGCAAGCTTTTTACTAGAAATTTTTTTGGGGCTTTTTGTTTATTCTTTTAATGAAATTTAATGAAAGCCCTTTAACTGGAATGGTAGACATTTTTTAGTGGATTTTTGGTTGTTAATTTCTAGAAAGAAATATAAAAATATGTATGAATAAAATCTTTTAGTGTCATTTGAAGTAGAAATTATGCCTTGATTTTTTTTTTCTCATTTTTCCTGTATAGGCATTGTTCTTGAAGTGGGACCATATCCTCAAGGTCCGTCTATAAAATCCAAATTAGAATATGAACCTTCCAAACAAAGGACACAGCTGAAAATTGTACCTGGCACCGGTCCTAGCTTCTTGTTTGTCCAAAATTGTCCTTTGAGCTCAGGAATTTTTAAGACAGTCTGGGGAGATTTCTTTTACATGCTTTATAAGCCTATTATCCTTTCTGGCCAATCCACTCCAGATCCAGTCCAGATGCAGCATTATAATGCAGATGTTTTAGCCTGGAAGAGGTGTCTGTCACTAACCCTCACCGTGTCTTTTAATGACACCAGAGATCTCCAGTGTTCACCTGATTTGGCTGCAGTAGTGGTGCCAGGCAAAGTTCCTGGCAGCAGAGCCACCTCAGATGAACCTTACAGAAATTGGTTCATTAAATCTTTGTGTACAAGATAGGCACTAAACGGTGTTCTATTTGTAATTATTGACGGCGTTCTGGTAATCCGTTATCATGCCATTCTCAGGCTTCCATTCCTCCATTAGCTTTCGGCTAAGTGAATAACTTTGAGCCTCAGCCTTGTCATGATCATATGCAAATGGTTCTATTGCATAAATTTCTCCTGCAACATGGGTAGCTTCCCAAGTCTGCCCAAGGGAGGTGCAGCAGGCGGTCAGCTGCCATTCCCATCAGCAGCTGTGTTTGTGCAGTGACCTCTCCTACAGCAGTATGGCCAGCACCCAGCATCACAACAAGTGAGATGCCAGTAAAGTAGGAGGCAGAGATTCTCACGCCAAGTGTCTGGTAATGACCATGGTAACTGTGCTGCTGCTTCCCCACCAGACCCCGTGTCATGTCCCACCTGCTGCAGCTTCTCCTTACTCATTTCTTCAGTTTTTCTCTTTCTGTTTTGGTTTTTTTGCAATTGTCCTTTTTTCAGCAATATTTTATGCTGTAACTGTCTTTTCTCCTAGTATTATTGGCTGTTTATCATGCTAAACATAAACTAGAAGAGTATAACTTTATTTTTATTTTTTTAGTACAAATTTATAGACATACCAAAATTGTACTTCTGTAGTTTTCCAAACTAAATGAAAAATTACTTCTACCTAGAAATGAGGATATTCTTCTACTCTGGATCACACATAAGACCCACTTTCTCTAAGACTTCTTAAAGGACATTTCAGGAAATCATAATTACTTGTAACAACACTGGGGATGAGTTATTTTTCATCTAATTATACCGAAAGCATTGGGCACTTTTAGTATCTTTAAAATTCTTCTTCCTTGTACCGTACTTGAGTCCACCTGGATTCTCCTAGTACCTGTTGGATAGGCCCGGGAGAATCCTGACACACAAGTAGAACCTAGTATCTTTGGAAGTCAAGAAACACGTAGGTGGTGGCACCCACAAAATCCCATTAAGGTGCATCTTCCCAGGTTCGAGTACATTGACTATGCATCTAGTTTCTATAGATTTGTTATTAGATGCCTTTATAGTTCTGTCATTTAATGCTGATACTATTCTCTAAATTCTTGCCTAGGTCTGTAACCAGTGATGAAGGATCCGTGAATGCATTCACAGGAAGGGGGTCACCTGGTAGGGGTCAAAAGACTAAAGTCTGTACCACACCTTCATCTGGTCATGCTGCGTCTGGGAAGGACTCAAGCAGCAGATTGGCTGTTACAGACCCCACCCGGCCTGGTGCCACCACCAAAACCACCACCTCCTCCACCTACATTTCTGCCTCTACACTTAAAGTTAACAAGAAAACCAAAGGGCTCATTGATGGCCTTACTAAGTTTTTTACACCATCACCTGATGGTCGCAGATCACGAGGTGAAATAATAGACTTTTCAAAGCACTATCGTCCAAGGAAAAAGGTCTCTCAGAAACAGTCATGCACTTCTCATGTGTTGGCTACAGGTACCACACAAAAGCTAAAACCTCCACCTTCTGCACTTCCGCCCCCCGCCCCCATCTCTGGTCAGAGCCCCAGTTCACAAAAGTCCAGCACTTCCACCTCCTCTACCCCTACCCAGAGCTCTTCCAGCCGGTCCAGCGAGCCCTCCTTTAGCAGTCTCATTAACAGCAGCCAGCTGAAGGCACTCTTTGATGGACTTTCTCATATCTATACCACTCAGGGACAGTCTCGAGAAAAGGGACACCCAAGTTATGCACCACCCAAACGCATGCGTCGTAAAACCGAATTCTCTTCCACGGCAAAAGCTAAAGCCCGTTTCTTTGGAAAAAGAGATTTTAGGAGCAGGTTTCTCTCTCGCTCCCCCCGTAGCTGGGGGATGACTAGAGGACATATTTTTAAAGCCATTGCTCACTTCCAGCGAACAACTTTTCTTAAAAAGCACAGGATGCTAGGCAGATTAAAATATAAAGTGACCCCTCAGATGGGGACCCCGTCACCAGGGAAGGGGAGCTTGGCAGACGGAAGGATTAACCCTGATCAGGATAATGGTAAGCAAAAGGTGAAAGCTCCAGCCCAACCTGCGCCCGCCCTCCCCCCACCCCCAGAGAGCCAAGAAATCAACTCCTGTCCGTGACATAGGCTCTAGCTCTTTCTCTGTCCTCTTCACGTTGACACACATGCAGTGAGACTTTGACCTTTTCCTAATGCTGACTAAACCTCCAAACATGTTCTTCCAACTAATACTCTCCAGCCTTCTGTTACTTACTTCCATCCGTAGTGGCACTAGGCACTCCCCCTCCAGAGACCTTCATGGTGTTGCTCCTGGCTTTGTAGTCGCATGAATAGCCACCGCCATGCTTCTGCCTTGCTCTCTTCCCGTGTCGCCTGGGCGTGTGCTGGCGGTGCTTCCAGCCCGGCGTTTGAGCTCTGCCTCCCTCTGCTCCATTGCTTTCTCATGACAAAGTTCATCCTGCTTCCGTCTCCACAGCCTGCTCTGTGAATCTGTGGAGTGTGCGTTGGGTCCGAGTGTGTTTGCATGTGTGCCCGTCCGCCTTAGGAAGGAAACCGATTTCAGAAGTTCAATGAGCAGATTGGCCCATTGCCTTTGTTAACCCTTTATCCAACAAAAAGCCAAAGTATGTCATTTGGAAAAAATGGTAGATTTTTATGAGTTCAAGACTAATGATGGTAATGTTATAACGAGACAACAGTTCTTATGTCGGTTGAAAAACTATGTTTTGCTTTGTATTGTTCTTAATTTCCCTCATATTTGAAAGATGACAGTGATGTGTACATAGTAGAGGAAGTCACTGCTGGATCTGTGAGCAGGGCTTAGCTATGTAAGCTTCTGCCGCTCCATGCGAAAGAGGTCCCATTGCCCACTCTGCTACTTCCGTACCGTTTTGTTTTTTTTTTTTTTTTTTTTTTTTGGTAATATGCACTGGTCACCCATGCTTCAAATCAGTGAGCACACTTTCTGCTGGTTTTAAATGACAGATACTGAAATTAAAATAAGCATCAAACAAGAAAGTACAGATGTAAATGTGGTGGGAAACAAGGACATCGTGACTGAAGAGGATCTGGACGTTTTTAAGCAGGCCCAGGAACTGTCTTGGGAGGTAAGGCCCAGATCCCACTTAGCAGTAATGAAAGTTGTGTGGCCTCTGACCTTTGCAGGGAGGCTGGTTGTAGAGTCCTGGTGGTTCTTCAGTGCCTCTGCCCTTTTTTCTCCCCGTATAGCAATAAATGTAGAATTATCTCTTGTTTTCAAAATAGGAGAAGACAGAACTGATCTCACAAAATAGACCAAAGCAGTACTAGTTAAGCAGAAAGAATGATAATCCTGACCATGGAGGAGCACGCCTTTAACCCCAACATTCCAGAGGCAGGCATATCTGAATTCCAGGCCAGCCTGGTCTGCAGATTGAGTTTCAGGACAGCTGGGGCTACGTAGGGAAAAACCAATAATAATAATAATAATAATAATAATAATAATAAGAGTGGCAGCAAGGTGGCTTGGTGGGTAAGCCTGGCAACTGAAATCATTTTCCAAAACCCATGGGAAGAGAGAACCAGCTACCAGAAGTTGTCCTCTAACCTGCACAGAAGCACAGCTCATAGGTGCACACACGCATGCACACTCTCAAACACAGAGTGAAGAATAAGATAGATAGAGCTTTAAAAAAGTTTCTAATAATGTTTGTCCACATTTGGAAAATAACAACTTCGCATTGCATCTAAAAAGCATACCCCTTTCCAGTTTACCAATGGTCCTGACACAGATGGCTAGCCATATGAAAATGTATCCGTTTTTAACTTTTTGGCGTTGATAAGCACAGTGTTGTCTTTTATAATCTTCATTTTTTACTGTCTAGTAATTTCTCTAAATGGTTCCACTTAACATGTCAGCCTGACTTCAGTTACTGTCAGCACACGTGAAGAAGTAAAGCCATTGACTTCTTAGAGACATACAAGTAATTACATTGTTTTGCTGTCAGTAGACAGTAGTGTGTGGCCAACCATCCCCTCTCTCATTAGATTGTGCTGTCTGCTGTGGGCTTCTAGCTTTGTTTTTTAGCAGCATCCAGTCATGCTAAAGACTTGTGCCTTTGATCTGAAGAACTGGTACGGATTGTCATTCCTTATTCTGCCCCTGACAGAACACTTTGTGTTTGTTCTCCTGCAGCTAAAGCAAATGCCAGATTTCTTTCTTTAAATTTTTCTTTGTGTATGGAGTGAGGATATTCCTATATAAAATAAGGGACAATAGTCACTATCTGAAAGATAATGCAACTCTAATCCCTTTATAACATGGCAAGACTTTTTCTTTAAATTGCACTAATCTCTTTGTCAGGGGAGAGGGGGCCCACATACCAGTGCCATGGTGTAGGCGTGGAGGTCAGAGGACAGTTTACAAGAATTAATTCTCTTTCTTTCATGTGGGTTCTAGAAGTCAGATTATCAGTCTTGGCAGTTAATACCTCACCTAAGCCATCTTGCCAGCCCCAAAGCTAGGGGTTTTGTTCAAGAAATATGTCTTTTTATAAGCCAGACGTATATTCGATGCTGAGGCTGCTGCAGTGGTTGTGCAGACTCATGTACTTGCTTCATGGGAGGAAGGGAAGTAACGGGGCTTGTCCACTTCACGGCACGAGTGATCACTCACGAGGCTGACGTACAGCTTCCTGTAGGAGCAGGGGCCTGCAGGGTTCGGGGCACTGCAGAATGTCGTTATACCCAGGAGTAGACTGGGACTTACTTGTATCACACTTATTACTCATGTGGCATATTTGTTAGGATGTTATTTTGCATGCCTATGAATTATGTACAAAGATGCTTAATGTCTTCTCTTTTAACAATATGAAAATTCGGAATTAAGATCAATGGCATGTTTGGGTAGCTTCAAATAAAAAAGGAGAGGCCATGTATATGAAACTGTTTCTTCTTGGAACTTGTATTTTATCGTGATTTGTTGTCATTGTTTATCAGAAAATAGAGTGTGAAAGTGGAGTGGAAGACTGTGGTCGGTACCCTTCAGTAATAGAGTTCGGGAAATACGAAATCCAAACCTGGTACTCCTCGCCTTACCCACAGGAATATGCAAGGTACGGACCAAGCCTGGCCGGCTTTGTGGGAAGGGAAGCTCAGTTCTGCAGCAGGGATGAAATGGTTTTTGCAAGTTCACTAGGATTCCAAGGATGTCACTCAGTTGGGAGAGAGCTTGCTGAGTATGTATGAGGTCTGGGGTTCATCACCTAGTACCCCATAAAACAGTCCATGGTGTGCACACCTTCAGGACCTCAAAGTGGAGGCAGGAAGATCAGAGGTTGAATGCTATCTTTGTCAGTACATCTTCTGTTGATAGCCATGAACTTGACTCCAATAATGAATGAATGAATGAATGAATGACCAAATGAATGAAAAGCATAAATTTTGGTAGTCAGGGGTGTTTGCCATCAGCTTACTTTTGTGGTGTGATTTTTTTTTTTTTTTTTTTTTTTTTACTATTAGTGTATATATCCTCTACACTCTTTAAGAACCGTAGGTATTAGAAATTTCTCTTTGAGCCAGGAGGTAGTGGCACAGGCCTTTAATCCTAGCACTCAGGCAGGCAGAGGCTACACAGAGAAACCTGTCTCCAAAAAAGCAAGATAAATAAACTTTTCTTAGAATTTCAAGGCCATCCTGTTTTTGTTGGTTAGTAGGACAATTGCTGGTTTTCTACAGAACCAAGTCAGAAAAACTAGTAGTCGTTTAGAGGAGCTTGATAGATCCCCTGCATGCTTTCTTTTACTTAAGGGTGTAGATTTTATCAATAATTTCTCATGCCTCACTTTTTTTGTGGTTCTTCTCCCAGAAATTTAGCAAAATAGAAAAAAATAGGAAGTAGTAGAAACTTTCGGAAACCCTTCCCCAAATCAATTGAAGCCATTTACAGCCAACATTTTTAAAAGAACAGAAAATGTCCGTTTCTCCCTTTTCTTAAACTAAGATTAACTTCTAAGAGTGTCTTACTGACCAACCAACATTCCTTTTCTTTTGATGCCCACATCAAGTCACATGGTATTAGTAGACTTGAGTTTTTACCCTCCCAGCCAAGACTACAGAGTGAGATTCCGTCTCAAAAAGATGGTGGACCAGCTTAGCTGAGGTGTCATGAGGTCAATAGGAGACAAGTGAGGACTGTGCCTAATGCATGTACATAATGTAACCCTTAATACCACGTATGCACATAAGAGTGTGTGTGTGTGTGTGTGTGTGTGTGTGATTTACATATCTGTGATATGTGCATATAGCTTAAAGTCTCTGGAAGCACTTAATGGCTGGACCACGGAAGTGGATGTCTGTAACGTGTGTTAGCATACCTCATCCCTTTGTTGGTACTATGTAAACAGTACCGTTCCTTTCAGAAGATGAAGGAACGTGTGGTTAGTGAGTCTGCATCACACTAAGATTACTAAGTTAAGAATATTGTGCTGTAGACAAAAACCCAAACACTTTTTAATTTAAAGATTAGAGCAGCAGGAGAATTGCTATGGGAAACAAATGTGATCTTTTGACTTTTTGGCCTTGTGTCAGCTACTTTATTTAGTTAGACTTTTACATTTTATGTACTTTTTAATGTATATATCATATATATGTATGAACAAGACATATCTAATATACATATATAACATATATCTAAAAATATATATTATATATATTGTGATAAACATCATCTTCCTTATCCTGAGGCAGAAATAAAAGCCACATTAGTACCTCTATGTTAGATCTGAATTTTTAAGACTATACTTGGTCACCCTAAAGAATAGCATTCTGAATTGTTGGTTTTTACAAGGTGACTCTATGCTTGAAAACCTTGCTGGTTGATCACAAAGTAAAATCAGAACACATTGTTATACATTTTATTTGAAATATTTTAAGATCTTTATGTTTCTTTATTACTGGATTCTCCCCCTCCCCTTTTTAGAGACAGGCTCTCTCTGTGTAGCTCTGGCTGGTCTGGAATTAGATATATGGACCAGTCTGGCCTAAAGCTCCTAGAGATCCTCTCCCTCCCGCCCCTGATACACCTGTTGGGGTTAAGGGTGCATGCCACCATGCCTACCTTCTTTTTCCTTTTCAAAAGTGGTTTTAAAAGATTTTATTGCCATTTTATGTCTTAGAGAAATTGAACAATGTTTAGCTTTTCTCTCTTGAACAGTATAGTCACACTGATAAATTCTCTGATTTTTAAACTTTGACAGATTACCAAAGCTTTACCTGTGTGAATTTTGTCTTAAATATATGAAAAGTAAAAATATTTTGCTAAGACACTCAAAGAAGTGTGGATGGTTTCATCCCCCAGCAAATGAGATTTACCGAAGGAAAGACCTTTCAGTGTTCGAGGTAAGCATGTGTAAACAAAAACATCATCTTTCTGAACTCTAATATTCCTAACTGTTGACTGTGTACTTGGATGGCTTAAGTATAGATAGTACAGTGTGTATTCAATTTTGGTGCCGGAATTCACACTGTTCTTTAAAATAGCTCCATGGTTTGGAATATTTACCACATTAAGGAACCATTTAGCCATGTGAGGAATTCTTACTCCATCACATTGACTTTTTTGTCTTTTTCTAATTCCTTTCTATGGCAAAATATTCACCAGTGAATTAGTGATCTCCTTGGCTTTGTAAATTCCACCTTCTTTGGCAGGAGAACTTAGCTTTGTTTAGCTCTGCAGCCAGTGTCTGGCAGGTACTGCCTCTCCCAGGGAACTGAGCAGCTGTGCTTCCGTCCAGTTCTTGCCAGGGTGGATAAATCCTCGGGGCAGGATCCCAGCTGATCCGGGGACTCTCCCCCAGAGAGCCCTGCTACTCACAGGGATCCCTTGTGTTCGCGTGGGAGTCATCGAAGGTTTCTTGAAGACATTTTGTTTTCAGAATTGACTTGTAGCCGAAAGTCTTGCTTTATTTTCATGTAGGCAGGCTTCTGCTAGTCTCAGGACCTAACTTAGCTGAGTCAGTTGTATACTGAGGACACCAAGCTTTTCTCTCGTGGTTCTGTCTGTTCACAGGTTTACCCTTCTCACTGTAGCTGCACACTTCTGTGCCTTCCTGTACTGGAATCTTTGTTAACAACATCTTGGTGTGTTTACACTTCAGGGTCTCAGATCAAGCCTTCCTTCTGCAGCAGACATGATGTCCTCTTTCCTGAAAAGCAGTTTCCTTTAGGCTCTCTCTTTCAAAATGCCCATGTTTCCGAGTATCATTCTGCTGCGCAGTTGCTTTCTCCTCTGGCCTACAGTGTCTCTCTCTCCATGGTGATAAAGGGAGGGGCATCAGTTTCTCACTTGACACAGAGCCTTCTCAGACAGGTTTTCCCCCTCTCTCAAGACTGGTCAGGTAACTACAACTGTGGTTGTTTTCATGTTTTGTTGGTTTTTTGTTTTTTATTTTTGTTCTGCTTTTGTTTTTTTACACACCTTCCTGCTGTTTCTAGTGAGTTACCCCAGGTTACTCCGCTCCTGCAGCCCCAAGGAGGCGAGGTTCAGAGTTGGTGTCAGGGAGCCCTTGTGTTGTATCAGCTTTACCGCTGCTCCTTTCCTGATGCCTGGAGTGCCTTTCCTCTGACCATAAGAAAACTGAAATGACTGTTCATTTGTCCCAGACAGCAAACACATTGTTTGCCTTAAGTAATCATTGACTGAAGCATCCTGGGTTAGCCAGTGTACGGCGGATGCCCTGGTCCATCGGGAGGGCATCTGGGCAAGGTAATCAGTCTTGTTGGGCACGTGTTTGGAAAGCACAGAGATGAAAGTCACCCAGAAGTGTGCTTCATGCACACACTGAGGATGAGGAGGAAACCCTTAGGCCCTATCTAGTGTCCTGATTGAAGGTATCAGCTATGGAAAGGAAACTTTTAGATCTTTTCCATGACTAAAAAACAAGTAAACAGTAATCACAGATTACGGGTTTCATGAGTCTATTCTGTACCTGTTTCTTTTCTTAGACTTTTCTGAGTTGATTAGAGATTGTTTCAGCGTTTTCATTTCCGTTTCTGATACACAGATGCACATCGCCATTATATTGTACGTACAACACTGTTTCCAAAAGAACCCTACTCCCAAATACATCAAAACTTCCTTTAATTAAAGAGAGAATTGTATCCTCAGTGCCAGTTGCCTGTATTTGATTATGTTGCTATGTGTGGGACTAAGGTTCTGTCCAAGGGAAATAGTTATATGAAATCTAAAAATAATTTGTGCAGTATAAGAACCAGTATGGTCCACAGGAGACCTGGGAATGGTCAAGTCCATTGTTAAAGAGCTCGGGTTAGCAAAACCTGTTTCCTCTAAGAAGAGAGTGGGGTCTGCTTGACTCTCTTGTTTCAGCAAGCCACTACATTTGATCAGACATCGGTGTCTGCGCCTTAGCTCCTATGGAGGCCTCGGTGTCCCAGCTAGAGTCTTTTATTTTGAAGAGAAGTAGACTGTAATCATGGGACTTACTGTAGGTTTAAATTCACCTGACTCTCTCTGTAAGTATTCCCAACACAGAGATTGTATCTTCTCCAGTTAAATTAAAATGATACTTGGGGTAAAACCAAAATGGATGCCTCTGCTGTTAATCTGCACTTTTGAAAAATCAGAATAGCGCAGGCAGTTCATTTATTTTATTTTTTATTTGAAGTTCTTTTGGAAATAACAGAACTTTCATGATCAAATTTTTATTTGTTTCTTTAATTTTCAGATTTACTTGGCTCCAATTTAAAAGTAAGAGGGCATGCCTGATAGATTTTAACTCATGATAAATTGCACGTGAAAGTGACTTTGCTAGCGTTGCTGTTTCTTGAACGGGCTTAAGGAGATGCTAGCTGTCTTGAATTTACCTTAACAAGAGAAAAGATGGAGTCTGACTCTGCACGTAACAGCTGTTCCCTGGTTAACACTGTCTTTGTTTAATGGAGTATTTTAATCTTAGAGTGTAGGATTTAGAAATAAAGTTATATACTTTTTAAAATGATATACAGAAGAAGCAAGTTTATATTCTAATGATCCTTTTATGTTAAATAATGTTGTCTGTTTCTCTTTTGCTAGGTTGATGGGAATATGAGCAAAATTTATTGCCAAAACCTTTGCTTGTTAGCCAAGCTCTTCCTGGACCACAAAACATTGTATTATGATGTCGAGCCATTCCTTTTTTATGTCCTTACAAAAAATGATGAAAAAGGCTGTCATCTGGTTGGATACTTCTCTAAGGTAAAACAAGAGCCAGCATGACCTTCATTCTGTGGAGCTCAGTTCTTTGAACAGGTTTTGTTTTGTTTTTTTGTTGTTGTTGTTGTTGTTTTTTTTTTTTTTTTATGACAATAATTTGAGTAAGTGGTTCATGTTTCTGTAAACCTCAGCTTTTTGTTGTTTAAAGCTCTTTTGAAAAGACAAAAACAAAACCAACCAAACAACAAACAAACAAACAAAAAGGGTGCCTAGAAAGTGTGTAAAGGGCCCCAGCACGACGTGCTGTGCTGACAGTGACCGTGTGACATTTAATTACCGCCTTGTAGACTGCCTAGCAGACTTGATTTCCAAATGTTAAGCTTCTTTCTCCTTTTCAGTAGTGCACACATGAAGCTTCTGTGATGTAGCACTTAGGACCTCAGACTCTGGCTCATTTCCTACCCTCATGGTCATCAGTATCAAGTGTGTTAGAGCAGTGGAGGGATTGGGGGCTGCTGAGATGGCTAGTGAGAAGGGGTCAGGACCCACTTGGTAGGAGAACTAACTCCAGAACCTGTCCACATGCTCCGTGGCATGCATGCATCCCCCCCACACCCTCCAGCCCCCCCCCCACACACACACACAAGGGATGAATGTAATTTAAAAAACAAAAAACACCTCCAGCAATAGATGGCCAAGCTGATAGATGACTGGTTTTCCACCGCTGCTTGTCATGGTCTGTGCTGTAGTTTTTTTAAGTTCTAAAGGAGTCTTACCTATAGGCAGCCTACCTGTCTCTAACAGTCAACATGGGGACGAGCTTGTGCACTAAGGTGCAGCGGCTCATCTTTTCAGTGGTTCAGAGCTCATCAGCTTCTGCTCAGAAACTGCTTTTGCTAACCCATGCATGTTGAAAGATAGCTGGTTTTGAACATGTTTGCCAAGTGCTGAACTTTGCTTGGGTTTTATAATAACAGACGGTAATTATCCAGACGCCCAGCAGATGAGTGACTTTTATTGGACCTGCTTTTCTTTAATGTTCATGAAACACTTCATAGAATGCTATTTTCACAGGGGATAAGAAGCTAAACTGTCTGCCCATTGTGGTGGCATATGCCTCTAACAAATACTCAGAAGGCTAAGACAAGGGGATCACAAGTTGGTGATCAGCGCAGACTGCATGGCACGACTGTCCATTACATATCCCTCAGTGCCACCCTGTCACCAGACACATCCACCATCCAGAAGTCCTCCTGTCTCATCCCTGGGAATATAAGTGTGCAGCTATTTTGACTGCCTGCTTTTCCTTCCTTCCTTCCTTCCTTCCTTCTTGGTTTATTGATTTGTTTGTTTTTGTTATTTGAGACAGGATCTCACGAGTTAGCCCAGGCTATACTAGAACTCACAAAGATCCACCTGTCTGCCTCCTGAATGCTCAGATTAAAGGCTGCACTATCACATCCACTCCCCACCCACTCCAGACAGAGTTTCTCAGTGTAACAGCCCTGGCTTTCCTGGAACTCTCTTTGTAGACCAGGCTGGCATAGAACTTACCAAGAAACACCTTCCTCTGCCTCCCGAGTGCTGGGATTAAGAGGGTGCACCACCACGCCTGGCCCTCCTTTTTATGTGGATTTTAACCTCATGCTCTTGGAGGCCCACGCTGGCGCAGGAGGACTTTACTTATGTCCTGGGCCAGCTCCCCAGCCCAGGAACATCTATTGAAAAAGGGAAGCGGATTGCTGTTGGATTTATATTTTAGTGAGCCCTCGGGAGTGAGGAGTTCTGGACAGAGAAAGGACTGGCATCAAGGATATAAATCCACTTTGCCCAGAGTATATCTCTCTTTAGCCAGAGCGACCCATTTATCTTACTTTGCACAGTAAAATTAATTATTTGAGCCTTGACTATTGGTGTGCACGTTCAGTGATGGGCAATTTATCTTGTAGAGAAAACCTACTCTCGTTACTTCCTTGTGTTTTAGAGATGCCACAGACACCTTTGCACACACAAAAGTTGGGGGCTCATTTTCTATCATCCTGCCCATTAGACTTTTTTCCACAGTTGTTTCCTGTGGTCTTTGAAACTGGTTTGTTAAAGATCTGAGTGTTCGGAAGTGACCCTCTGATGTGGTTCTATTTGTGAGCAGCCTCATTTGTGGTTTATATTTGGCCACAGCACTCATGGCCTCAGAAGCCTTTTCCAGATCTTCTCTGTGTAGGTTTGGCGGTGCCTATGTACTGTGCTTACACTGTTGCAACTGTGAATTCTTTAATTCTTAGAGCCATCTCTCTGCCCAGACTCCCTCCTGCTTTTAGACTGTCGGTAGGATTTCCATCTCAGTATTGTTCGGAGGCTTTGGGGTTTCTTGGTGTCTTCTTTGTTGTTTGATTTTCCTGGTTTGAGATGCAGACTAATTATTTCTCTAGGTTTTCACTTGGCCTTGAGTCACAGGAGACATTTGTGTGCATGTCCACTCAAACGTCCGCTATTCCAGTGCCACCGTGGCATTTGCTCAGAGGCAGAGAATGACTTGCCATTGTAGAGCTGTAGCTTACCATGCAGCAGGGCTGCCCACCAGATCCTAGCTTACTTTGCTGGGTGGACGGCGTGGAGTTTTCTCCCTCTCTCCAGTTGTGGGCAAGGAGAGTTCCTGCTGTGGGGTTCTGCCACTCCGCACACATTCCCTAGATTCCCTGTTCACACTTTATGTTCCTAACTTTGTAGAATAACGGTACAGTTGAAAAGCATAGGCAGAGCAGATGGTGCGCTGTTACTTGATAGTCTGGTTAGCATGGTAGGATTGCTCTGGTTGGTCCGGACCCAAGCCTCTGTTTGACCTCAGCGGATAGTGTTACAAGGATGGTGTGGCAGGTACAGGAGCGGCCCACCTCGGCAGGGCTCTGACTTGCTGTGCTTCTTTTTCCCGTAGGAAAAGCTCTGCCAGCAGAAGTATAATGTGTCCTGCATAATGATCATGCCCCAGCACCAGAGGCAAGGATTCGGACGCTTCCTCATTGATTTCAGTAAGTGAAAGACTTTACTTACTTTCATGGTAGCTGACAGCTGTGACAGGAAACTGTACCACATAAAGCTTTATTTAACCTGCTGTGTCGTTTTTGCTTTTGTAATCAGTACATAATGGGTCTTCGGTTTATATTTACGTGAGTTAGAAGATCTTCCACACGTGACAGTTTTCCTGCCACCCACTTACACTCTAGGAGAATGGGACTAGATCTGGCCACAGTGCCCATGGCTCAGAAAGCCAGTACTGTGCTCATTAACACCATTAGGTCATTATTGGTGATTAAAGCACAAGCCGTTGTTAGTTACAAGGAGTCTTAGCTTTCTCAAATTTTGCCAAATAATTTTTGTGGAGCAGAGGAGACCAGGGATAAACAGAGCCTGTCATCTGGAGGAAGCTCTGTTACTCTCCCTTTTGCTGTTAGTAACACGAAGTTTCTCAGGGATGCTTGCTTTATATGTACTTATATCTTCTGAGCCTCTTTGGTTAAAGCCGGATGGATGCTTGCTATAATGCAGTGGTTGTGCTTAATAGGTTTTCTTTGTCATCTTGCTTATTTTATACTGGATAAGTAAACGAATGAACGTATGGCTCAGGCTGCATTCAGAGAGTTGATTCCAGTTATCTAGAATAGTAGCCTTTGAGTCAAGTGCCCTGCAATGATAATAGTCTCTAACTGTGTGACAGTCTGTCACTTAGGGCCCCGTGCACGTGGATTCGTAGATTGTTAACTGGTTAAAGGACATTTGAGTGTATGTCCAGAAAGTCCAAGACCTTCCATGTAAATATGCTGAGAGGGTCAACAAGAAAGTATGTTGACTCCAAGTCTGTATCATTACATTCTGAAATGTTGAAGTCTGCAGATAAAATAAATAAAATTTTAGACTAGACTGACTTTGTATAGTTTACTGACACAAATATAAAATTTAAAAATGTTTGAATTTATTATTTTTATACCTTCAGATAGTATTTCCAATTATTAATTTATTTTCCTAGTCTTACTGTTCTGGCCTAGTTATCCAGGAGACTAATTATACCAAGGAGGGCTGTGTGCTGTCTCACTATTTTTCCTTTACAGACTCCTAGCTATAATCAACTACTACTTCCTTCTCCTTCTCCTTCTCCTTCTCCTTCTCCTTCTCCTTCTTCTTCTTCTTCTTCTTCTTTCCTTCTCCTTCTCCTTTATTTCTCCATGTTTTAAATCAAAGCATTCTTTGGTACTTTCATACTTGTACTTAATACACTGATTGCTTCTCTCCTGTCCTCTCTCCTCTCCTCCTCTCCCTCGTCCACCTTACCTTGTTTGCTACATAATCTCTTTCCTGCATTCATGCCTTTTTATCTGTGTCCCTCTGGGTTTGACCAAGGCCATCTATGTGACTTTAGTGCCTGGTAGTATACAAGTGGGTATACATCTGAAGACTGTCATTACATGAATTTTTTTTAAAATGGTAATTTTATATTTTTTTCTTCTTGCTTCTACTATATTAGATAAGTAAATGTAAGGTTGAGGCTACATTTGGAGACCAGATTCCAGTTATCTAGAGATAATAACATGTGTGTTAAATACCTACTACAGTTGTTTAGAAAGGCAGAATTACCTGTCTTGTTACAGAGTATTTTACAACCATGTCCATGAGATGTGTTCATGGACTCCACTTTCTGAGATGCATCATAGTCATGCAAGCCTAAGACTAGTGACAATGCTCTTGTGTCTCTGGAATAAAGGAACTTCCCAGCATACTGTTCCAAGCTGCCTTTTAAGCTTTTTGACTCAACTGTTTGCGTCTCTTCATTCTTTTTCTTTGCATCACCTTTCCTGACATGGCCCTTTCCTCTTTCCTGTTCAGAATCATGCTCACTTGGTAACAACTCCAGCACCTCTTCTCCTTATACTGCCTTCTTCATAAGTTCTTACTATATTATATATATATATATATATATATATATTATATATATATATATTATATATCAGCCATATTCTATACAAGCATGCTTAGACCATGCTCATTCTTTTGTGCTTGACATCAATACATCATGCTTCCGAGTTACCATGACCTCCTTGGATAATCTTTTGGATCAGCATAGTTCCCATAACAATCTGTATTAGATGCGGTTTTGCTGATATGAACTGATATGAAGATATCTAAAGGGATGCCTAAATTATAAAGGAACCACCAGGTCAAGCTCTAATTACAGTGATTATGTATGCATAGCATAATAACTCCCCTGGCCTTGTACATGAATGAACAATCCAGGTAAAAGACATTCCCTTTCAGTGCTAAAACTGTCTTAAATATTCCAAGTAAAACATGATAAAAACTCACTTTCTACTTCTGGCCGACTTGGGTTCACTACATTAGACTAGGCTGGGCTTCATCTCTCAGAGATCTGCTGCCTCTGCCTCCTGTGTGCTAAGATCTGAGGTGCGCACCACCATTACTAATTACCACCCTGTAATTTCAGACATGAACTAGAGAACACATAGAATATTTTCTGGGACACTTGAGGCCATTGTTAGGAATGCCACCACTGAACATAACTAGGCTGAGCAGTCCTGATGGTCTTGTAGAACCCTTGTCTTTCCACTGGAGCACTTAAGGCTTTAGTATAGTTGAAAGGGAAACTGGGGATGTGGCTCAGTGGTAGAGCTCTTATCTAACAAGCATTAGACTCTGGAATGAATTCCTATCGGCACTGAAAGGGGCAGGGGTGAGGATCAAAGGGAATTGGTACTGTTTCCCTCAGAGTTTTACAGTACTCACAAGAAAGCGAGAACGGGTGTAAGCCCAATAAAAATTCACTTTAAAACCAGAATTATTCCTTGGCTGACCATTGTAAAGACAGGGTATGCTGTTGAAAAATTAATAGCATCTCCTTGGGAGTCACTTAAAATAATGGTAGATAAATATCTTTCCAGAACCATTTGGATCCAGGCATTCACAGAGGGAGGGAGGGGAAGGAGCACGTGACCTCTCATCAATTTTGTCTTGCAGTTCAGTGCTCTGGGTAAGAAAGATAAGCAGAGGTTGGAAGGTTTCTAAAATACGTTCTGTTTTGTTAAAGGGACCTCTTAATGACTTGGGTTCCCTTATGTAAGGCTGAGACCTTTTGATCAAGGTTGTATTTTCAATGAGTCAGATCGACTGCAACATAGGGAAGTCCTTGTCAATAATGACTGCTAATTTAGCAAACGAAACTAACAGACAGGAGGAAGCCATAGCTGCTCACCTGCTCCTAGACTTTAGATATGGTCCGAGAGAGAGAGAGAGAGAGAGAGAGAGAGAGAGAGAGAGAGAGAGAGAGAGAGAGAGAGAGAGAGAGAGAGAGAGAGACTGACCTACTACTGACTGACTGACTGAAGAATGCAGACACAAATGTTGATGCTGTTGGCACTGTTGTGTGGTACAGTAAGAGAGCTGGTGGGGTTGTCCACAAGCCTAAATGCTGCCCTTTCATGAAATTGTCTTTTGCCTCTGGGACACCTTATCTAGGGTTTGTCAGAGTGAGATCTCCCAGGAGGCTGTTTGCACAACTTGGCCAGAGTGAGTAAAAGGTGCCAGTGCCCAGCCTGCTCATAGACTAACAGGGTTCGTGACTGCCCAAGAGTGGTAGACACAGGCTGGAGGTGATATCACATCCTTTTCTCCTGGATTCTGAGATTTTCCTCTCCTTTAGTGAAAAAACTTCTAAGCCCTCCTACACACATGCAGACAACTCTCCACACTCAGCAGACATGTCAATACTTCAAAGAAGCCCACTTCCCACAGAACTTCTGCTACTCTGTGCCTCCTATGGACAAGGAAATAGCTGTTCTTCCCACGGGGCACAGCTAGGCACAGGGGAGCTAGAATGGTCCTTCCTGAGCCCTGGCCTGCTCCTGCTGTTAAAGCTGCCCAGCAGTGCCTCTGATATTTCAGACTTGAGAGAAAAGTTACAAAATTGTGCCTAGAATTTCCATGAGTTCTTTAGCTGGATACCCTGGGCATTGGCATTTACCAAGTCTGTCCTTTTATTCTCATTCTTCTCTCTTGTATGTTTGTTCCCTGAATTGTGATGAGGATGAACTGTGTGTGTGTTAGTCCATCTTTAAAGATGCTCTGCCGTGTGTCCCACAAGCTATTGGCTCGGCACTCTGTATCGGTGAGCGAGCTTGATTCTGATTTCGTCTTGCCAGTGTTTCCTGCTCTCCTTTCTGGGTGAAACACCTCTCAGTGTGGGTTCCCTTGGAACACACGGCTATCATCTCTCACCATAGTTAGTCACTGGGTCTCTTAAATTTCCCAAGATCTGGAGGAATTGGTATGTTTGTCTTGATTTTAGTTCCTTGGACATTGTGCAGTGTATGGGACAATCTGTACAGCACCTGCCTTTCCCTTTCTCTGAGTTTCATCGTTGTTAGATTTGGGTGATAAGCTTTGGGAAGAAGTACCAGAGAAGCTAAGGTGTGTTCTCCTCAGAGCATAAAACATGCTTACCACATTACATATCTGCCAAGTCTTTATAATTTGTGTCTGGTAAGAAGATGCCTTAAGGTTATGAAAATATCATTTCTCCCATTTTTTTCCATCTAGTTTTATTTATGTGATTTTTTTTTAATTCGGTGTTTGAAGACAGGGTTCCCTCACCTCCTGAGTTTGGGCTAACAGGTGTGTACCTGTCCAAACTCCATTCATGATTCTTACCTAAAAATGATTTTCACGGGGCTGGAGAGATGAGCGGGCAGTTAAGGGCACTGGCTGCTATTGACAAAGATCTGGGTTCTGTTCCCAGACCCACATAGTTCTTCACAGCTGCATGTGACTCCAGTTCCATGGGGATCTTGACCTTCTTCTGGCTTCGGTGGGCACCAGAGGCTTCAATGGTACACAGACAGGTGTGCGTGCATGCATGTTATATGTTTTGGTAATGACAGGCTCATTAAAGACTCATGGAGTCCTGTGCTCAGCAAGGGGCCTGCATTAAGAAAAAGCTAGTAGAAGCTACTGGGCATGCAGTACTTCTCCGCAAACAACAGCTGGAGTAAGGAAGCCAAGGGGTTGATGTAGGGAAATGAGGCTGGGGAGGGGGACTTTGAGGCTCCAGAATAAAAGGAGGGTTACAGTGCTGACTGATCTTAGCACAGCTGTGTGTCGCCTGAATTGCACTTGTGAACTCAGTTCTATGTCACAGGAAACTATAAGGTAAATAAGTTCAGGGCTGGCAGGGTGCCCTAGAGGGTAAAAGTGCTTGCTCCACAGCCTGACAACCTGAGTTTGTTCCTGGAATGGAGTCCATGCTGGGAGGGGAGATCTGAGTCTAAAAAGGTGTGCTCTAACTTTCATACACACACACATTCACACAAGCGCACACACACATAGCAAAGGGAATTTTAAAAAGAAGTGGTTTTACCCAAGAATGATGCCCTATGTCTGTTATTCTAGGCTGAGGCAGAGGATTGCCTGCTTGGACTATAAAATGACCATCTTGTCTCAAAAAACACAGAGCAGGGAAGAGGATGGATCAGAAAGCTTGGCTTTCCAGAGCTGGGGAGCAACGTGACTGGGGTTGTTTTTAAACTGTAAACACTAGGACACTGGAACTCTGTGTGTGCATGTACATGTGTGTGTATGCACGTGTGTTAGGGAATGCTGGTGAGAAAAATTGAAGTGAAAACAAAAATAATATCCAGGTGCAATTTTTATTACAAGTCATAAATGGCATTAGTGAAATTCAGACTAAAAACTCACGAACTAGAATTCTAGATCCTGGAGTCAGCAAGATAGCTAGCTCAGTGGGAATGGGCGCTTGCCGTGTGACCCTGTGACATGAGTTCAGTCCCAGGAACCCAGAAGGTAAAGAGAAGAACCAGTCCCTGAAAGTTGCCTTCGACCTCCATGTATACTCCGGCACCTAAGATGGTAATAATGAGCATTTTTAACTAAAAATATTTTGTTTAAAAATAGGCTGCTTCAGGGCTGCCGGTGGCTCAGTGGTTATGAGCACATTCTGCTCTTTCAGAGGACCAGGTTCAGTTCTCAGCATCCATGTGGCCACTTAACAACCTTCTGTAACTCCAGTCCAGGACACTGACATGCTCTTTTGGCCTGTCTGAGCACTAGACATCCACATACATGGTCAATAAACATATATACAGGCCAAACGCCCATACACATAAAATAATAATGCAGTAATGCAGGAGGCAAAAAAAAAAAAAAAAATCTACTTGCTGGGTCTGGTGGTACCTGTCTCTCTCTAATCTCAGCACTCAAAGGCAGTAAAACCATTGAGGGTTTGAGGCCAGCCTGGTCTGTATATCAGGTTCCTAGAAAGCTAGGCTGCACACACAATAAGACCCTATCTCAGACAAAGCAAAAAAGAGTAGGCTGCTGTTCTTCTTAAAAGAGCTTCCACATAGTTAAAGTAGAACTTTAACGTGTTTAACCAAGAAACTTATTTTTTTTTTTCAAATAAAGTTTGAGGTTGGCTTGTCTCTTGTAAGGAGTGGCGTGGGCTCTATTAGAAAGCATCTGTTGCAGCAGAGCTGTTCGGAGCCACTAGGCTGGCTCAGGACAAGTAAGTGCAGCATTGAGACACACTGAGCTTCTCTCAGGAACTGTCCTAGCCATGCCGGGCCATGCTGAAAGACCACATTTCTCGGTCAGGGGTTCTGGGCATCTTTGCTGATGTGGGTGACTCCGGGTTATACTCATAGGCAACCCAAGAATGGGTCCAGGTGGATAGCAGTAGTTGAAGTAAGCAGGATTACGGTGCCTGTCATCTTGTCCTCACAGCCTTATCCCCTCACCCTAGAAGCCAGGTGGACTCACCCAGTGAGTGCTAAGGAATAGTCATAAAGCTCCCACTAGGGACACACCCCACGGTGTGAGCATGGTTGGCTAAATATTACAGGGCATGTTTAGAAGGGAGGGTGCCTGACTCTTAAAGATGTTCTCTGGCGGAACGTCTCTGTGGAGCAGATGGAATGAGCCGAGATGCTGCGCAGTTTACCCGTGCGACATACTCAGTGCCGTCTTGCTTTCTTACCTTTTTAGAGTGATACTAACCATCTATAAAAGCCCACTGTACCAGTCCATAGTCATGTGTGGCGCGTCTATCGCTTCCCAGTGATGCTGGTCTGCCTGCCCTCTGCGGCCTGTCATTGGAATGAAGGCTGTTTCTAGATCACTTACGTTGCAGCATAGACATTGTTGTTCTCAGCTGCCTGTCTTGGGCAGAGAGAAGTGAGGTGTGACTAGGTCACATTTACACTCAGTAAACGACAAAAGATAAGAGGTGCCTATCTTTTTCTTACTCTCAGAGAGTTCATATCTTGGCACATTTATTTTAGAAGGAAGAGTCCAGCGTTCGTCCTCGGACACTGACAAGCCAAACCCATCTGCTCCTTTTCTCTGCCACTCCTCCCCCTGGTCAGGGAAACCGAGGCAATGATTAAAGAGGGGCAAGATGTCCTTGTGAAGTGGTGTCGTGGTCCTTCCAGCTCTCGGATAGGGACCTCTCCCTTGAAACTTGGAAGATCTTGGGTCAGCACTGTCACTAGAAGACTTGTTTTGATCTGTGCAGCTAAGTCTACTGCTTTAGTACACGGAGCTGATCTGTGATACATTTTAATATGTTAAAGATAATATTGAGATTGGAAATTGAGTGTGACTGTTACTGAATGCATTGAAATGCATTGCAGGAGGCAGGGCAGCCAGCAGGCTATGTATCTCTTCAAAAAAAACCCAAGTTTATCATAAATAACAGCAGATGAATAGTTTGGGTAGAACAGTGGTATTCACTGTTCCAGTGAAAACACTGTGAATATGAAACATGGTCTGACATCGAATGTTTTTCTGAACACTGCCTAGCTTTACATCGCTCAGACTTTTTCAGGTTTAGGCCTGCAGGTGGATGTTGTTGCTGTGTAATCTCTGTTCAGATTGCTAACCAGTGGGCATTTGCAGTGAATCATGTTGAAACCCATTACTGGACAAATTCGATTCAGATAACCAGTAAGCGTCAGTTGGCAGTGGCATCCAGAGGACAGGAACTTTGGCGGAGTTGAATGCCCAGCCATCCGCACACTGCTTGTCGCATAATGGGCATCCAGTAAAGATCTGGTAAGGGAATGAATGAGTGTCTGACTCTGCTTTTTGTACCCCTGGTAGCACCTCCAAGTATACCAGCCAGCTTCTGACAGAATTAGTTCTTGATCTGAGGTTTTCCTCATAGTCTTCTGTCTTGTCACATGTTATACCTTTATCCACCCTTGTGCAGATAATGGCTTTGGACAGACTTTGGCCAAGGTGGCCCCAGTGATGCAGCTGGGAGGGTACATGATCCAGTCCTTGCTGTAGGGTGTCAGACACAGGGTTCACGACTCATCTCTGCAGAGCTGGACGTGAGGGTATCGCAGTGGGAAGTACTGCCGACTCCCTGGCCCAGTTACGGTATTTGTAAGGCAGAACAAGCTTGCACAAGCTTTGTTCTTAGGGATTGAAATTAGTGCTCTCCTGAATTTGGTTCCAAGGTAACTGTTACCTTTAAATCTAATGAAAGCAGCAATGGGCTTAATGTCTGTTTTGTTTTAAGTTAAAAACAATCTACTATAAAAGTTTGCTTACCTCTTCAGGATAATCTTAATAATGCAGATGACTTGGTCAGAATGTGGTCAGAAGGTGGTTGTTATTTAAAGTACATAAAAGGAATTGAGTGGATTAAGTAACTTTATTATTTATGTAATGTATTGTCCATATTGAAACACATGCACATCACAGTTATACTGTAGCAGGAATCAAAAATAATACTGATAAAAAACTGTGAGAAAATGTAATGTCAGCCTACCTGGGAGCTAGGTAGGGTTTTTATGTGAAAGGTGGCTGTTCTGGAATAGGGAGATGGATAAGTTGTTTAAAGTACCTGATGTACAAGCATGAGGACCTGAGTTTAGATTTCTAGCATCCCCAGAAAGCTTAGTGCAGTGGTACACACATACAACCCCAAGTGCTGGGGGAAGTGAGGAGCAAGGAAAGACCTGGAGCTCTCTGGCTGGCCAGCCAGATTCAGCAAGTCCCTGTCTCAAAAACATAAGGTGGAAAATAGATCAAGGAAGACAGTCCAGAGTTGACCTGTGACCTATGTCTAACTAACACACACGTACACACACACACACACACACACACACACACACACACACACACAAATGTTCTTGTCATCCTGGGAAGTAAAGTAAAAATTATTAGTTATATGAGAAGAACCCAGGAGTTACCTTAAAAACCTCACTGGCAGTGAGTAAATTAATAAAGGTAATTATTACTGATTGAAGCTTGTCAGATGTTTAAATTTGGAAGTTTATAATGATATCGAAAGCTAATCTGAACAATGAAAAGAGCCAGTTCATTGTCTTAAAGCTGGTAAATGAAGCATTTGCCCTGTCTCCCGGTACGAGCTGTACCACTGAGTGAGCAAGTGATGTTTGAGGGGCGCAGTCTCACCACAGACATGATCAAGCTTCTGCTGTTTTGGTGGAAATGACATAGAAGAATGTGCTAAACAATAACACAGGCATGCCACAGGGAAGCCTGAAGATAAGCAAACCACTAGGGGAGCCCCAGGATCCAGAACAGATAGGAAAGAATAAGGGGTAGAGGGCGAAATCCACACATTAAAAGTCTTTTTTTTTTTTTTAAATGAGCATGACTACATAAGCACCTGAATATTTTGGTGGTAAAGGTATAATAATAATAATAATAACAACAACAACAACAACAACAGAGACTGGAGAGATGTCAGTCAGTGGTTAATAGCACTGGCTACTCTTCCAGAGGACACAGGTTCAATTCGCAGCATACACGTGATAGCTTACAATCATTTGTAACTCCAGTGCCCTCTTTAGCTCTGTGAGCACCAGGCATGCGCATAATACATGCAAAGGACCATTCATAAAGTAAATAAATTCAAGTCAGGTGGTTGTGGCACACACTTTCAGATTCTGTCATTGTCCTAGGTGATAGTCACACGGGCCTTGTGGTCATCCACTAAGCTGTATATTGTCTGTGGCTGTCTGTCTTTGTTGGGGGCATGTTTTAAGCCATTGTTAAGTAACAGATCACATACTCTGTGGCATTTATTTTATGGCTGTAACTCTTAAAACTGGGCAGCTTTTCTGTTTATTGGTGGTATTACATCAGTGGTGTTGTGAAGAGAGACAGTTCCTCACCTTTACTGCTCTACATAAGAAACGTTAAGTACATTAAGTGCTTGGTGCTTGGCACCAGCTTCCTGTCAGCCTTTGCAAAGCTGTTTTTATGTGAAGCAATTGCACCGAACATCACCTAGACTCAGATCCTCAAGTGCTTAACCTCTTAGAGAATGGCCTTCCTTTAGTTTCTGCTTCCGCTCTCAAACATGATTGAAGACTAGAGGGTGATGAAAGGGAAGATTCAGATAAGAAATACTTCCCTGGGGTATTTCTGAGAGGTGGCTCAGCAGCTAAAGGTACTGGTCCCTCTCTCACAGGACCCCAAGTTCAATTCCCAGAACCCACATGCATCTCTCAATCCTCTGTGACTCCAGTTTCAGAGGATCCAGTTTCTTATTCTGGTCTCCATGGACACCAGGCACTCACAAGGTACACAGACATTACATGTGGGCAAATTATTCATACCGATAAGAAGTATAAAATAGCCCTAAATCTTTTAAATAAATGTTTTTACCATTAGGTGGAAGGCCAGAGAGATGACGCTGAGACATTACAGCCTGGACACTCACTCTTTGTTCTCTGTTTATTACACTCCAGAATGAACAAATAGAATCCTGGCGGACACTGCACATGTGAGTGGGAAAGCCCTTTCCCCTCTAGACTACAGGGTCTATGCACTTGTGAAATGTGGACATTTAGAAAGCAGTGCCTTCAGAGGACAAAATGGAAAAGAGACAGGTTAGGTTGCCAGAATGAAGACAGTTATCTGAAATCAAGGAAGTTGACCTAGTTAGCTGAAATCAAGGAAGACATCCAAAGTTGACCTGTGGCTTCTCTCTCTCTCTCTCTCTCTCTCTCTCTCTCTCACACACACACACACACACACACACACACACACACACACACACACACAGGGACTTCTGCCCTGTGCTTTGCCCAGTGAAGGATCCTTCCCCATGAATTCAAAGAAGTTACTTGTGGTAAGTACCAAGTAGAGGTGCATCAGAGGACCCTGTGCCCGCCTGCCTGCCACCCTGTAGCTTTTCATTTGCCTCCAGTTAGAAACTTGAAAACCATAGCAAGGATTTCTAGAGAAGAGATAAAATGAATCGTGCTTATGAATTTGTTTTTAACACCATTTAGAATACAGTTTAGAAAACTCTTCCCGAAGAGAAGTCACCATGTTTCATCACTACTGGGAGCGTTTCAGAGAATTTTCTTTCAAATACCTTCCTGCCCCGTTTAGATAAATTAACTTTCTTTGACCTCATCACACATAATTAAAATAGCTGCTAAGGGGTTAAAACCAAGGAAAAAGTGATTGTGTCTCTCGGTCTCCATTTCTCTGCAAATTGCACAGGAAGTTTGTTTCTGTTCTGCAGCAGGGTAATTACAGGAGACAGTTACATAATTTACAGTTTAGTGTACTTGTCCGTAATCACACACCTCCACCTTGGTGTACATATCCTCCTGAGTGTGTGCCCTGTCCTTTGATTTGTAAATGATTACCATATGATCTCTTGCAGCATAGCATTGAATTGGGTTCTCAGTAATGAACTTCAGCTATTACCCTGTATGTGTGAGTTCCTGTTATTTACAGGATTCGGGACTCTTAGATTTAACAGTTGCCTAGTGATGAACAAATCAAACTCCTCGAGATTTGTCTCTAGCTTAATATGGAAAGCAAAGTCTTGGGCACCCTGACCAGAACAGTGACTAGGGTAAACACGGTAGAAACCCAACCACTGAAACCTTTCCTGTTCGTGCCAGAACTTTGAGAGTTGGGGATTTGGTGATTAGCAGTGTCCACACAATATAAAGATTCGTGAAAATGATCATTGTGAGTTACAGCTAATGCTGTGCTCTATTAATACATTGTTACTGATGCATCCATTGTTAGTTAGTCTGAACAGCAAGCAGAATTGTACCTTGTGCAAGGAATTCAGAAATGAACTGTCTGCAAGTTCAAAAGGCATTGACGTGTTTTAATCCTGTTAGTAATAAGCTGGGCACAGAGGTACACATCTGCAACTCCACTCACTGGAGGCTGAGGCGCGTAGATCACGAGCTCAAGGCCACTCCATAGCAAGATTGTATCTTTAAAAGATAATTCTAAAGTGTGTGTGGTGGTGCTTGCCCTTAATTCTGGCACTTGGGAGATGAAGGCAGGAGGATTGTGAGTTGGAGGCCAGCCTGATCTACACAGTAAGTTCCAGGCCAGCTAGAGTTACAAGATGATACCTTGACTCAAGAGAAGCGATAATTATAATAAATCCTTGTTATTGCTTCAGCAATATACATAACTAAAAACCTGCACATATTCTTGTTTCTCTCACAGAAACATCTGACATAGCCAGACTACATGTTTAATTCCCGCTATGACCAAAGCCATTGGCAAGTCAGCCAACCACTGAAGTTCATGTCCCACCTGACCCTGGTTCCCACATCCAGCACATGCTGTCCTATTGGACCCTGACACAGCTATTGTCAGAAGCTCTGTGCCTCAGATTGTGTTTAAAAGCATTTAACATGTGCACTGGGGGGGGGGGGGCATTTTCTTGATAACCTGGAGATGCTAAAGATGCTTCTGAGCCTTCCATTTTAAACAGCCCATCAGCAGATCAGAGGAAGGGTTGGGCTTTGATTTTAGAAAGTTTTCTCAAAGACTGACAACTCCCTCTTGAGATGTACTTTGTTTGAGAACAAAGGGAAAATGGAAAGAGATTTGTTCTTCCACTTTTCCTGATACCCTGCTGTACACAGTCTGTTTGCCACGTGAGGCTCAGTTTCTAGACCTGGGTGCTGGTATATGTATGAGTGAGAGTGTGTGTGTGCATGAGAGACTGACAGTATTTGGAGAGTCGTGAGAGAAAGGACTGGGAGGGGGAGGGGGAAAAGGACATCCCATCATCCCTTTTAACTGTTGATATCAATGAGTTGCCCAGGCTAGCCTCAAACATTTAATTCTCCAATCACTTTCTGAATAGCTGGGACATACAGACTGTGCCACCAGGGTGGCTTCTGAGCCTGATTCAGAGGCAGTGGCAGCATTCACAGTAATATAAACAAGCGCCGCCACCACCCACACATGGCTTTGTGTTGGGCTAGTTGAGATGTGCATTTATTGGACTCACCTAACTCAGCTGCCCCTACAGAGCTTTAGTCCTATAAACGTGGCCAAAAGTAAGGCCAGCTTTGCTCTTAAAGTTCAGTTTTGTTGTGGCATCTCAGCACCAGGGCGTTTCATAGGTATGTGCACTGTAGGTACCAGGGCCATTTGATCAAAGTGTGCTTTATACCAGGTGTGTATGAGTTTAGTGAGAATTTGAAATCATGTAGCTTATTAATAGGAAATTCCTGTCAAGATTTTGTACTTGTTAGAATTTTATTTAGGTTTCAACTTGGATAGCAATTTGGAGTGTTGATTTGTTGGTTGGTTGGTTGGTTGATTTTTGCTGATATATGTTATTCTTTAGAATACTTTTCATAAGGTCTTTAGTGTAAAGAATTTTTTTCTAAAAGAAGAAATTGGTTTTAAATGCCACATTACTTTTGCTCTTCATAGAATATCCTAGAATTTAAAGTAATGCTATTGCATTTAGTGTGCGGGTGCATGGTGCACATGGGGAGATCAGAGAACAACTTGTGGCGGGGAGTTCTCCTCCCATGGTGCTCAGGGTTTCTCCTCAGCAGCAACAACCTTTACCTGAATTTAAAAGCTTTAAATCCATCAGAATTTAAAAGCTTCCCTTCCCTAGTTCTGACTCATCAAAAGCAGTGGCTCCTAGTACTCTACCATCTCCCAATAAAATTGCCTCTGGGTAAGAATCATAGCTTGACTGATATTTGGGAACAGTAGTTGGCTTGGTGAACACTTTGATTCCTTCTAAAATATATTTATATAAATATTTTAAAAATTGTTTTTTTTTAATTTCAGAATGTGTTATTAGTGAAGTATTCATTTCTCATTCTGCAACATCTTTCCCTGTATCCCAGGACCTTATTTCCCTAACAAGGAAATTATGAATTGAATTCATTTCACAGTTGGTCATCTTCTCAAGAAATTAATCCAGCACTCAAGGCAGAAGCAGGCAGATCTCTGTGAGTTCGAGGCCAGCTAGGGTTATTACACAGAGGTTCAACACTGTCTTGAAAAGCCAAAACAAACAATTCCTGATACCCTGAAGCAAGGTGTAGCTTGCATTGAAGTGCCTTACTCAGACAGACTGTGCTGGTTGGCTTCAACCATCATCTTGACACAGCTTAAGCCACCCATGGAAGTCCCCACTGAAGGATTACCCAGATGGGATTGGCCTGTGGCTACATCTGAGAGATGGTCTTAATTAATGATTCATGAGGGAAGGCCCAATCCACTGTGGGCAGGGCTACCCCTCTGCAGGCTTTATTAGCAGCCAGGCATGGTGGAACATACCTTTCATCTCAGCACCAGAGAGATAGGCAGAGGATCTCTTTGAGTTCAAAGCCAGTCTGGTTTACATAGAGACCTAGGGTAGCCAGGACTACATTGAGAGACTACATAGAAAGAAAAATCTATCTAAGCACAAGCCCGCAAGCAGCGCTTCAGCGGTGATTTCAGCTTCAGGTCCTTCCCTGACTTACCTCAAATGAACCTCTTCCTAGACTGCAAGTTAAATAAGCTCCTTCCTCCAAGTGGCTTTTGGTCAGAGTGGTTTCTTCCCAGCCACAGAAGAGGAAACTGGGACACACTCAGTCCCCAGTTCTGTTTGACTGAGAGAAACCTCTGTGAAGTACATCCCACACCCTCTTTACTAACACTTTACCTTCTGCTCAAGGCTCTTGCTAGACAACACGCCCACCTTTGGCCTGGCGTTGATGACGTACCCCTTTAAAATTCTGGCTTAAGGCAGTTCTCAAGACTTCTGCTTAATACTGTATATCTGAAACCAAACTGTCCTGGGGAAAGCAAGAATTGAGATTTAATGAGACAGACATGAAGGCTTGTTGTAAGTCTGGAAGTGATCTGATGTGTAGCTATGGATGAGAACTATAGCTAGACCAAAGGACAGGAAAGGGATCTGGGGCAAGCTCCCACTAAAGCGGGTGATCAGTTATAAAGACCACTGACTCATCTTAGTAGTGTGGTTTTGTCTCTGGCCCTCAGGCTCAGCAGCATGTCACAGATGTGTAGCACCCTCTATGACAGGCATGGCAGGAGGGCAGTCCCCTTTCCTGCCATCTGCCCTGACTGTGAGTAAGTATCTAAGCACCACATCTCCCCTTGGCCACTAATGCAGACGGACTATTACTGCCTTCTAGAGCATCTACAGCCACCAGGGAACCATGGAAACTTTCTGGCAAACTCCAACATAGTCTGTAGACTTGGGGACATGTACTGCATGGCACCAGGGGTCATGTCTCTAGTATATATGCCTCCCTTTTGGAGGAACATGAAGACCACTCCTCTCTGGAGTAGTTGTTGGGCAGTAGGGGATATTCAGTAAGGAAAACCAGTGACTTTGTTCACATAACTGAGGAAGAACGTAGACATGGGGTGCTCTTATAGGAAGCTAGTGCGTCTTCAAGATGTCTGCGCCTGAGATGTGACTCAGCCAGCAGACCTTTCCCAAAGACAGGCTGTCTCCACTCCCTCAGTTTTCTGGTTCAGGCCATTTTCCCAGGACACACTTGAGTCTTCTAGAATATGTGAGTCTTTGTTATATCTGTCTGGGGAGTTTGTGGTTCCACTGAAGCCTCAGGCAGTCAGTGTGTTTATGGTTTGATGGGCTAGTTGTTTCTTCAGGGTAGTCATTGAAGTAAATACTTGACAGCCAAAAGGAATTTGGAAGCAAATTATGTTTGCTGGGAATTTTCAGTAGTTAATTTCTTGACTATTCCTGAGGCCAAAGGGGGAGGGGGGTCCTCCTAATTAAATTTGTATTTGGCTGGTAGGAAACTTCTGAGACAATGGTCTTGAGGTATCTCAAGCAAATGTAGGAACAGGAAGGAGGCTCATCCAAAGAGCAATTTGACTACTTTATTTCCCCTATGTTAGGGGTTTTTAGTCATCTAAATGATCACCTCTAGATTGCATCCCTTCATTATGGTGAACAACCCTTAATAGCTGATCTTTAAGCCAAGCATTATCCTGTGTATTTTTTATTAACCCATGTAATGCTTCTAGGAACTTGAAGAGATGGGTGTGGTTATTAACTTGGTGGTCTGAATGAGGATTCAGACACACAGAGATTAAATAAGTGCCTTGGGTCACATACATAGCTGTTACATGGTGGATCCTGAATTCTGTCACACAGCTTGTGGCTCCACAGCCTGTGCTCCTGGTCTCTTGTGAGCTGTCACAGTATATTCTGTAGAGGACAGTCCTGGAGTTCTTACAGTCTCATTGCCCTGCTTTTCAAAGTTCATATTGTTCATATAATACAGAGAGTCCCATAGTACAGTCCAGGTAGTCCACGGTGCCATAAGTATTCCAAAGAAATACTGTTTTTCCTCTTTAACTCTTCTCCACTCATGGTGAACACAATAGATGAAGGACCAGAGTAGACATTGACTGGAGTGTATAATGTAAAGCAAGCCTCACCAGTTTGTTTATATTTTTTAAAATGCAGGAAAGGCTTTTATTATCTAAAATTATAGTAACATAAGGTTTATTACTATTTTAAAATTAATAAATGTCACTTTCTCAATAAAATCAACAGCTACAGTCTTTATAAATAAAAGCTCTTTTGAGTCTTAAATAAGTGTTAAAAATACAAAGTCTGAAGCCAGGATGTCTTAGAACCCCACCAGTTTATCACAGCAGGTACTGTGGTGTGAGGCCTGATGAGAGAAGCGTGCGCTCAGGCCCCTCTCTACCTTCTAACTTGGAATTCATGTTGTAGCCAGAGTTCATTGGTTTGTAGTGACACCCAGACACAGAACAGAGCAATCAGCCACTCACTGACTCTAGCTAACGCACACAGCCTTTAGGGCGTTGGGAAACCCATTCTGTTCTGTTCTCTCCCAGCAAGGAACTGACGGGCCCTTACTTACCCCTTTGTGCACTCAGTGTCTCTCCCACTTCACAAGCCTGTTTTCCTAGCAGCTACTGAGCAGGTCCTCAAGGGTGTTGACCTCAAGTCACCTTTAGGGTCTTGTGAGAGCACAGGTTGATGCTGTTCTAGTAGTTGCTGGGCATTTAGTCCAGTTGTTACATAATTATGCTAGGCCCAAAGAATTATGGTGAAGAGTGTCTTAAACATTTAGTTTCAAACCCAATGTTTCCAAGGGGTGACTCTTCTGAAGGGAGAGACCCTGATCTCTGTCACACCCTTGCCGAGAACATTTTTTTATTCTTGCTCCACTAGATCATCCCACATAGTACTTGTTCAAAAAGGGAATTTCCAGATAAGTGAGGGTTGGGGATCAAATTGATTTTGATTTATTCATGATGGCAAAAACAAGCTTTGACCTCATCTAAATAGTTACCTCCATAAGGTGGGTCTGTTCTACTTCCCTTGAGGCAGTTAACCATTTTAGGCCATCCTCAATAGAGGTGAGGTGCCCTGTGTGCTGTGCTTGGAAATGTCTGTGTTTGTAGACAGCACAGCGCTCAGTTTCCCTGCATGAGGATCATCTCTGAGTTAAGCATGTAAGACTTTCCCTGACCCTCAGACTCCACCTTTCACCTGCTGCAGAGTTCCAGTGAAACTAAGGAGGAAGTGGATCCTGCTAGTACAGGGTAGTTAATGCAGGTAATGGTATGTGGGCCACTCCATTCCCGTTATGAGGTTCTCACTCACCACTGAGTGTTGTTTGCCCACACCTTTGGCTCACAGGCAAGTTCAAGGGAATATATTCACCGGCAATTAATTATCCCGAAACTCTTGGGACTTGTCTTCCACGCATCACTTTTTCCATCTGAAACAGTAGGCTTCCCCTGGGGTAGTTGAAGTTTTCTGATTGAAAGTATCCTGCGCTAAGGCGAGGTGTGACACGCCGTGGGGATCTATTCACCAGGGGTGTATTGTACTTGTTTCAGATGCTTCAGGACAATACACCGGCTTCCAAGATAAGTGCTTTTTCTTTCCCTGCATCTTAGATCAATTATTTGGAATCTTTTTGGTAAGTTAAATTTAAGAGCTTAAACCATCACATCTCTGTAATTAATAAGTCAAATGTTCTTACCAAAAATTACTGTGTCTGCTCTGTATTGTAACTGTGCTTCGAAGAGCCGAGAGAAAGTAGGAAGGGACAGAAAGGTGGAAAGAAGCCCCTCACTTAACACTCGTGTCGTGAAGGACAGCGTAGGTCAGTGCCAGCAGCTGGGCTCCGTCCGGGCAAGCGCCTGCTGCAGACATTGATAGCCCGTCTTCTGTCGCCAGTGCACCTCTGAACAGCACAAATTGTCATTCTGCATGTGATTTCACTCAACTATTAAGAAATAAGAAACATACTCATGGTCATTATTGTTCCTGGTGGCGTCTGTGTAACATCAGAAATCGTCATAGGGAGATTCCAAATAGTTCTTGGCAAAAGTGCCATTTTCTTCCCACTGGCTGTAACTCCTCTGAGGTTCTCTGGATCCCTAGAGAAGGAGGAGACACGATACAGGCAGTGCCGGGTGCCGGGGCATTGGCTTTGGGTGGTGCTTATACATGTCATCCCTGAAATGTGTGCAGTGGGTTCTGACTGAACATTGGATTTCCAGTCACAGCCTCAACACCCTGAAAAGTATCCCTCCCAGCAAGTGCTTGGAGAGTCCCTGCCTCCTCTTGGCCTTTGAATGCACAAGGAGGGTGTCTTGCTGGGAAAGACCTGTGGGGCAGCAGTCACAGGCTACAGTCAAAGGTTCAGGAATTGTCAGGAGTCGGCCTGAGTGGTGGGTACTGAAAGGTTTGTACCCCAGTGCTCTCCAGGGGTTCAATTTGTTGGCTTGCCTGAGTGACCTCATGGTTTTTAGACTCTGGGTACAAGAACAGGAACAGCTAGGTAAAATGGAGGGGAAGTGTGGGAACATAGAGGCAGAATAGAAAACGTGCCTCCTGGGTACGCTGTGCAGTGGCAAGCGTAGGTGGGACGGGTGAGCTGTGTCACCAACCTTCTGCTTGTGCAGAAACCTTCCCCATGGGCCAAATTTCTGCCTTCAACAGTGGGATTCACGTGAACCAGTGAGGGTGTGGGGACTTCCGTAGTCACTGAAGGGAACTTTTAATTGTGGAATCTCATGGACGAGGGGAACAGTTTTCATTCATGATTCTATACTTGCGCCTCATGCCCCACCCCCAGCATAAATTCATAGCTTGGGCTCCCAGCTGACTAAATTTCTCAGAATGTGCCAAGCTCTTAGAAAGCAGGTGATGGGATGTGCCAATTTTCTGTTCTGAGGTTTGGGCTTCCTTCACTACTCTGGCAACAAAGCACTCCCCATGTTGACAGGACACGATGTGGGCTGGCTTCAGCACAGCCACTGTCTACGTTAGCGTATCCGACACCACTACTGAAAAACTCAGTATGGCAGCAGCTCACGACAGTGGTTTGGCTGTAAAAGTCTGGTGCTTTTTGGCATTCAGTCAGATACTTAAACATGATGAAAGTTGAACCAAAGATCTTAGGCAAAACCCGATGTTTGTTCCTGTTCTGTTCTGTATGATGACATTCAGATTACAGCCATCAAGAGGCAGAATGCTGTTGAGATAGAGTATCTTGTTCTAGATTTCTGCATTATTTGCAAGTGTTTTTGAGAAACAGAAAACGTGGATCTGAGGCATTGATTTCTCTTTGTAACAACAAAAAACTAAAACTGAAAATTCTTGCAAGTGCAGCCATTTTGGAAACGTAGATAAAGAGGAGAAACCTGGGGATTCGGGCGGTTGTATAGTAGTAGCCTGTTTTTTCGGGCGGTTGTATAGTAGTAGCCTGTTTGTTCGGGCGGTTGTATAGTAGTAGCCTGTTTGTTCGGGCGGTTGTACAGTAGTAGCCTGTTTGGTTACTGCTGCCACCTACTGTATGTGGCTGGTGTTTGTTTAAATTCAGGAAGTTCACGAAGGTGAGGCTGTTGAAATAATTAGAGCAAAGAAGACATCACTACTTGACAGACAGCGTTTCTTCTCTACTCCATTAGTGGCTCTTAATTACCAAGACTGCCGCCAGCTCTCGTTCATTTCCTCTAAGTGGGCTTAAAGTCTTCTCGCTTCGGTTTCTTTGCCAGAGAGCCTGTACTGCTCAAGCTTCATATGCTCGGGGGTTTTCAATATGCACAAGGAATAGTGTGTGTCTTGTCTTGCCGTGTATTTTATTTGTAATTGTAGGAGCAACATTCTCAGGTGGGTTTAAGAGTTAATTTTTATGAGAAGGGTAAAAATAGAGCTAGTGACATAGATTTGCGTTTACCACCACACGCCTGAAAGCCAGCTTTTTATCAGTCCTAAAACAGTTTCAGATCAGGCGCTGGTTAAACAGAACAGGCAATACAGACTGTGTCAGCCAGAACCCCTTTATTAAGCCCCAGCTGTCAAAGGGTCCTCGGATCCTCTTGTGGAAAACAACCTGCCCGTTAATGTAGGGGTGGTCCCTCCCCAGGATCTGAAAGCTCCTGACATTGAGTATCTGAATGAATTTCAGGCTTGCAAGGGATTTATGTGTTGACACTCCCCAGAAGTACTCTCTGTAGTCTTAGCTTTCAGTCACTCTGACATACACCACCACGTATGTTTCCTGCCACCAGCTGTGTGAATTGGCTTACATTGTCACCGCAAAAGATTGACAAGCAGAAATTTGACGCAGGGACATCACTAGCGTTAAAAGAGGTGATGTACTTGACAGGACGCAGACGCACTTCATCTGTGTGATGCTCTCGCCTTGCCACTGATGACATTGTTCCTAGTGGCTCCTGGGCCAACCTCTGAACCAACCGTGCTGAGTGGAGTTTTGCTTCTCCTGCCCTAGGCTACTTGCTTTCTCGAAGAGAAGGCCAAGCAGGGTCTCCTGAGAAGCCGCTCTCTGATCTGGGCCGGCTCTCCTACCTGGCCTACTGGAAAAGTGTCATCTTGGAATACCTCTACCACCACCATGAGAGGCACATAAGCATCAAGGCCATCAGCAGAGCCACAGGCATGTGCCCACATGACATTGCCACCACTCTGCAGCACCTCCACATGATTGACAGGAGAGATGGCAGGTGAGTGCAATGGCCGCCGCACAGGGTCAAGCCAGTTGTGTGTGCTTTTCCTCTGCTTTCCATTTTCACATCCTGGGTCAAAAGAATCGGGATTGTTTTAAGATGGGCTCTTATAGCAACCTTCAAACTCATAGTGATCCTCCTGCCTCAATGCTGGGATTACAAGTATGCACCAGCATGTTCACCCAATCTTGAGTTGGTTTGGTTTGGTTTTTTCAGACAGGGTTTCACTGTGTAGCCCTGGCTACCCTGGTGCTCGTCGGTTTGTAGACCAGGCTGGCCTTGAACTCACAGAGTGCTAAGGTTAAAGGTGTGTGTAGCCACACCCAGCTAGCTCTCAGTTCGTGATCTCATTTTGTCTTGCTTCCCTGTATTACAGGTTTGTCATCATTAGAAGGGAAAGGTTGATATTTGGCCACATGGAAAGGCTGAGAAACTGTTCCCGACCCAACGAACTTGATCCGGAGAGTCTAAGATGGACCCCAATTTTAATTTCTAATGCTGTCGTTTCTGAAGAAGAGCGGGAAGCTGAAAAGGAGGTGACAATGAGCTCCGTCTCCTGAGCTGTGACTTTAGTCTTGTAGTTCTCTTAAGCTAAGAGTCATTAGCATCATTGTAAAAGCTTGGCTATATAGCTTTTGAAATGATAAAGCACTAATTTATCCTAACTGAGTAAGACATGATAATGTTATTGAATTGAGTATGAAAAATGAGGCATTTATCACTGATCACAAAGCGGCAATCTCAGTACTGACAGGATGTAATCAGATCAGACTTGGTGCTGGGCTGCAGGACCGCCATGTTAATCGATGGCTTGTGTTCCTAAACTCTCATGGAGTGCTCCACACCAGTGAGCATGTAATGTAGTGGTAAATTCACTGCATCATTAATACCACTAAATATCCCACAAAACCCAGCCATCTCAGGTTTGTTATCCTAACTGATGCCGAGGGGCCTGAGATGATGCAGCTAGAATTTGCCTGGCCAGCCGACTGTCCTGACCAGAACTCACTTAGAGACCCTTTTCCATTGATCCTGGAGGCTCCTACTGTGTAAGTGACCTCACCAATCACGATCTTGCCCCCCACCCCAGGCTGAACGACTGATGGAGCAAGCCAGCTGCTGGGAGAAGGAGGAGCAAGAGATCCTATCGTCTAGAGTTAGCAGTAGGCAATCGTCTGCAAAAGTACAATCAAAAAATAAATACCTGCATTCTCCAGAGAGGCGGCCAGTGGCCGGGGAGCGAGGACAGCTGCTGGAGCTGTCCAAAGAGAGCAGTGAGGAAGAGGAAGAGGAGGAGGAGGAGGAGGAGGAAGAGGAAGAGGAGGAAGAAGAAGAAGAGAGCATTCAGACATCTCCCCCACGGTTGACTAAACCACAGTCAGTTTCCATCAAGAGAAAGGTGTGTGCGTAGTTGAGCTGTTTTCAGTCTGTCTGGCTTCCCTTCACAGTTTTTGTTTCACTGTCGGTAGATGTAGTTAACCTGTAGTTTACGTCTCAGTGGTCCAGTGTCATGATCATTTATCTTACAGTTGTGGGTTGTGTTTACTGGAATTAGCAGCATGCTAACCACCCTAGTCTGGTGGTCACTGCCACCTGCTGGTCTGTGGGGCAAAAGTAAATATACTCATGATAAGCAGCCCGGTACCTCGGAGCCCTGCGAGGTCAGACTTGACAGGGTCCCATGACTCACTAGAGAGCCAGCCAACCTCAGAGGCCCAAGCCCAGTGTTCCTACATTAATGTCCCTTATTCTCACATAGCTTCTTAAGTATTCCAGACCCTTGATTTTGCTGTTGGTGTTCTGCTTGTGTGACCAGCTACACAGAAGTGAAATTCCTCATATCCTGGTTACCAAGTGGGCTGTCCAGTTCATGCTCAGTGGGATAGAAAGTGCAGCATTGGTTTTTAAGTGTAGGTAATTGTTCACCCATGTCTGCTGTCTTTGTCTGCAGTTTCTGTCTGTGAAATGTTAGTACAGCCTTGACAAGAAAGGTAACATGGTAGAAAGTATTTTTCAGGCAGTTTGCTAGTTGAACTCCCAACTAGGTTTTTTTCTTCTGACCTCACAGTTGGAAGTGGCAGAGGGAACATCCCATGAAGTGCACTGTGGCTACTGAGTATTTTAACTTCTTATACAGAGAAGACAGTCTTGTGTTACGGGTTGAACGAGAGAAATGTGACCTATAAACATGAAAGGCCAGAATCATTCCAGCCATGGTGTGGGCCACAGCTCTCCATGAGGGTTCAACCTGAAGGAAACCAGCTCTTTATGCTGGCTGCACTTGTGTTTGGAGAAAGGTATAGTGGCTTAGGAAGAGTAAGCAGACAAAGGGAACCGAGATAACAAGTGTTAAGTCACTAAGATACAGGAATTCTTCGGTACTGTTTATGTAGAGGTAGTGCCCCCACCCCTCACTGTGCTGGGAGTGGAGCCCAGTGCCTTGTGCATGAGAGGTAAGTAAGTGCTCTGCCAGTGAGCTGCACCCTGGCCCTAGAGGCTGGCATGTAGACACACGGAGCCCTCACAGAGCAGCATTCTGTCCATTTCATGTTTCATTGACACATACCTTAGCGTTGAATCTACCTGTTCCTTTATTTAAATTTTGTATGTTAGATGATTTCTCCCCCCTTGGGGAAGTAGCTATTGTTGCAGCCATGGGGAATCATTTGTGTCATTATCTTATTCAGAGACTGCATCACTTTTTAAGGTATCTTCCAAATCAAAATAGTTTGTAAAATTATTAACTGCCCACATTCCAGCAGCCACCACTCTCTAACTCTGTGGTTTCTAACCGGTAGGGTAATTATTCAAGCACCCTTTGGTTTCTGGACCAAGGAGGTTCCCCTTAAATCCCACCATGTTTCTCATAGTGCCGATCATACAGTGGGCATCTCCAGAGCAGTTACAATGTAATAAATGACCTGAGAGCTGATTCTTGCAACATTTATAAAAACACATGAATTATAAAAATGTTTCTAGAAACGTCTGTGATGTGCCAGATACTGAAACTGGTGAGTGCTGCTTACTTAGAAAATATATGCTAAAAAAGCAATGCTCAGTCTTCAAAATCTGCAGTCAGGTTGCTAGGATGTTCTCTCTCTCAAAGCATCTGCTTGAGTAAACAAGTGTTTTATTTGGAAAACACTTGCCTGTGTTCTTGGTGCCCAAGAGGGATGTTCAACATCAAATGGAAGGTTAAGAACAAAGGCACTGCAGAAGTCCTGACATGTGAGAGTCTCCCCGAGTTCAGTACACATTCGCTGCATATCAACTCCACCGGTTAATTTCTCAGCACTTATGTATTATGTTTGGAATTAATTTCAGAGGCCTTTTGTAGTAAAGAAGAAAAGGGGTCGTAAACGCAGGAGGATCAACAGCAGTGTGACAACAGAGACCATTTCCGAGACAACGGAAGTACTGAATGAGCCCTTTGACAACTCAGATGAAGAAAGGCCAATGCCGCAGCTGGAGCCTACCTGTGAGATCCAGGTGGAGGAGGGGGGCAGGAAGCCGGCTCCAAGAAAAGCATTCCAACACCAGCCAGGGAAGAAAAGGCAGACAGAGGAAGAGGAAGGAAAAGACAATCATTTCTTCAAGAACACTGCCCTTTGTAGAAGTAAGTGGAGGTTTAAACAGGCTTTAACCACGGGGTGTGCCAGTGCACCTGAAACACATGCCAGCCCATCCTTTCTGGTTCCCAACATCTCGCCCCTTTTTCCTTGGAATAGGGTACTATGTTTCTAAATCAGAATAATTCTCTAGGTGGGTTCATCTTACTATGTAGAAATAGGCTCACCCTCAAAAACTTTGAAGACTAGTAGGAAACACAGTGCACATTCCTTGATACTGCTGTATGACTGTAGTTAGCAGTTTTGGACATCAGGGTATATGTTGCCAGCGTGCACTGAGTATGCATTTCTGTTTTCCTTGAAAACAACCTCTCAGTATGTCAGGCTGCGATCAGTACATTCTGTAGTGTGATCCAGAACCATCTGAACTCCGAACACCACCAGTATCAGCTTTGGTAATATGGGGTGATACAGAAATTCCAAAGACAGACTTTCTTTTGAAGTTGCCAGGGACACCGTCTTCTACACACATACCAGGCTCCAGTGAATTGTCTTCAGTGATCTCTTTAAAGCACCTATCCCTTCCCCTGTGAGCGCAGGTGCTCAGGATGAAGGAGGAGGGTCTGGAGGACAGCCTCTGTCCAAAACATGCTGAGCCCAGGGAGTAGCTCACCTCCTTTCTCTGGGAACCACAGGAGTTGTGTCTGCGGCTCTTCAGAACATAAGCCAGCACCTCCTTGACTCTGTAGTGAATATCTGCTGTTTCCTGTTTCATTCTTTTAAATCTCATCCTTTCCTTTTGTAAAGACAGGCTCTCACTATGTAGCCGCAGCTGGCCTGGAACTCACTGTATAGACACACTGGCCTCAAACTCAGAAGTCAGCCTTTCTCTGCCTTTGAGGTTCTGGGATTGAAGGTTTACACACCATACCTGACCCATCCTCCGCCCCCCTTCCTCCCTCCCTCCAGTTTCAGCTAGTCTTGTGCTTAGTGAGCCTCCAAGACCCGTCAGTCTTCCTCTGCCACCTCAGTACCGAGAGGTTCCAGGCACAAGGCATCCCGCCTGGCCCTTCTGTGGGTGTGAGGAATCTGAATCCGAGTCTTAGGGAATGTGTGGCAAGCACTTTACACTGAACCATTCCCCGGCCTCGTGTGAGGCGCAGTGGAAGTTGAGCCTCGTTTCCACTTGTAGGTATTGGCTCAGAGGCTGCAGATGAGCTACCGCTGCCTCTCACCTCAGCTTTGTTCTCTTTACCTTTTATGGTCACACTCTACCACATTTCTTTCAGCATCCTCTCCTTTCTCAAAGGAGGTTATCAGAAAAGTCATCCTCTCATCTAAACATGTATTCCTATAGAAACTGTGTGGTCAGTGGCTCACAGAATACAAACGTGAATACAGGCACTTGCTGCCAAGCCTGAAAGCCTGATTTTGATCCCAAAAACTCACGGTAGCAGGAGGAAACCAGTTCTTCAAGTTGTCCTCAAACATGCTCACATATGTGTACACATTTAAGATTTAGAGTCCAACTAGGGTGGTGGTGGTGGCACAGGCCTTTACCAACACTCAGGCAGAGGCAGGGGCATGGCAGATCTCTGAGTTCGAGGACAGCCTGGTCTACAGTGCTAGTTCTAGGACAGCCAGGGCTACACAAAGAAACTCTGTCACCAAAAGTGGGGAGAGGGAACCTAGAGACATGGACACGGCTGATTCCTGCCATTGTGAATGGAAAGGAAATGTGTGTGTGTCCTTGGAAAAGTGGCCTAGGCCTGCGGCTTGGCACTGGTGCAGAGCCCTCAGTCCTCTGTAGCATGCGTGCTCTCAGCTACTCCGTGAGCGGGGTTCGGGCAGGGAGGCTTACGTGCAGTCACAGCACTGTGTGAATGATCCAACCTTGTGGGGCTCACTCCATCCTGACATCAGCTTTGTGACTTTGTTTTTATTATTATTTAGAATAATGTTTGTTTGTTTGTTTGTTTGTAAACAGAAGCTATGTAGATCAGGCCCCACCCAGCAAAAATGGTGTTTTCATAACGTCTTAAAGCCTAGGTGTTTTGTGTCTGCACACTTATTCATGAATATGTATATTTGTTTGCTGTATTTGGATAAACATTCTTATTTCTGTGTACATACTGATATAGAATAGGTTTTGGAATTGTGAGAAAATGTTCAATTACACCTGGTTTCTATTCTAAATCACTTTTTATTTGAACAACAAACTGATTCCTAATATACCATGAATAGAATCACTGATTTAAAACAACAGCAACAAAAGCCCTGTGTTTTAAGTATTCAGTAATGCTATGATTACTGTACTTTAGCTTGTGTCAGGGATAAACTGTGATGCTGAAGATGATGGTCACAGCTACGCTGTTCTGTGCAGTCACTCATTCGGTTCAGAGATGCACAAGTACGTAATGCTGAGCAGGGGAGATGCCTTGGTGGTAAGAGCAGTGGCTGCTCTTCCAGAAGTTCCAAGCTCCATCCCCTACACCCACATGGTGGTACACAGCCATCTATAACTCCAGTTCCAAGGGATCTGATGCCCTCTTCTGGCCTCCTCTGGTACCAGGCATGTGTATGGTGCATAGACATACATACATGCATGCAAGCAAAACACACACACACACACACACACACACACACACACACACAAAACAAAATGAACAATAAACAATAAGAACTAAGTAGCGTCAGGTGGGATCGTCTCAATCTAGCAAATGTCCACAAAGAGAAGTTCATTTCCTTAGGAAGGTAGCAAATCAACCCTTTGTTAACCCTTTGAGTACAGTGATGGTTTGGATATAACCTAGCACTAATCCTGTCCTGCTGTATTTTCAGATTTGTTGATGTAGTCTTGTGGAGCTCCAGTTTTTACATCTTAGAACATCACTGACTTCCTAGGCCTAAGTTACTTGGGTTGGCTTATTCCACAGTATTCCTGACCACCTTTCTCATCACTTAAGTGCTAAAGTAAAAGCAGTGCTTGCTAATGTACTTAGAGAGGTGTGTTAAGTTGTCTCTGGTTCTCCTTCCTAAAATGTGTGCTTTTCTGTCTGTTTGTCTCCTTATTAAGACGATGTGGGCGATAATGCAGAACGCTTGAAAGAAGGCAGCAAAGACAATCCCGAGCCTCTAAAGTGCAGACAAGTGTGGCCGAAAGGAGGGAAGCGGGGACTCTCCAAGTGGAAGCAAAGCAAGGAGAGGAAGACGGGGTTTAAGCTGAATCTGTACACCCCTCCAGAGACACCCATGGAGCCAGAGGACCAGGTGACGATCGAAGAGCAGAAGGAAGGTTCAGAGGACAAGGGCAGCCCCGTGGGGATGGAACAGGAGGTGACAGAGACTCTGGAGGCCCTGCTACCTCAGGATGGGAACAGAAGGGAGGAGACAGGCATACCTGTGAGTCCACATAAATCACCAGGTGAAAAGGTAGATGAGGAGGACCTCATCAAAGGTGAGGAGGAGGAGGAAGAGGAGGAAGAAGAACCGGAAGAACAAGAAGAAGAAGGAGGAGGAGAAACTGCAGAAAAAGACCAAGATGGTGCTAAAAGTAAAGAAAAAATGGAACCAGAAGTCTCCACGGAAAAGGAAGACCCTGTGCATTTGGATGACCATGAAGAGGACGAAGACGAGGAGGAAGAGCCGTCTCACAACGAGGACCATGATGCAGATGACGAAGATGATGGTCACATGGAGGCTGCCAACATGGAGAGGGGAGACCTCCCAAAAGAACCCTTCAAAGATGCACTAGAGGGCCAGGAGGCTTTTTTAGACCTGAGCATTCAGCCTAGTCACTCTAACCCTGAAGTCTTGATGAACTGCGGTGTGGATCTTGCAGTACCGTGTAGCAGTGAGCCAAAGGAGCTTGCTGGGGACACTGGAACTGCACCTGAGTCCGATGTGGAGCTCCCAGAAGACCAGGCACAGAAGCAGGACCAAAAGAACAGCGATGGTGCCAATGCTGAGCTCGAGGCGGGAGGCACGGCCACTGTGGAAATCGACTCCGAGACCGCACAGGCTGTTCAGTCTTTGACCCAAGAAAACAGAGAGCAGGATGACACCTTTCAAGACTGCGCTGAGACTCAAGAGGCCTGTAGAAGCCTGCAGAGCTATACACACACAGACCAAAGTCCTCAAATTGCCACCACGCTGGACGAGTGCCAACAGTCAGACCACAGCAGCCCAGTTTCGTCAGTCCATTCCCATCCTGGCCAGTCAGTTCGTTCTGTCAGTAGCCCCAGTGTCCCTGCCCTAGAGAATAGCTATGCCCAAATTAGCCCCGATCAGACTGCCATCACAGTGCCACCTCTGCAGAACATGGAGACCAGTCCAATGATGGACGTCCCGTCGGTGTCAGACCACTCGCAGCAAGTCGTGGACAGTGGGTTCAGTGACCTGGGCAGTATTGAGAGCACAACAGAGAACTATGAGAACCCAAGCAGCTATGACTCAACCATGGGCGGCAGCATCTGTGGAAATGGCTCTTCCCAGAACAGCTGCTCCTACAGCAGTCTCACCTCTAGCAATCTGACACAGAGCAGCTGTGCTGTCACCCAGCAGATGTCCAACATCAGCGGGAGCTGCAGCATGCTGCAGCAGACCAGCATCAGCTCCCCTCCGACCTGCAGCGTCAAGTCTCCCCAGGGCTGTGTGGTGGAGAGGCCTCCCAGTAGCAGCCAGCAGCTAGCTCAGTGCAGCATGGCCGCCAACTTCACCCCACCCATGCAGCTGGCTGACATCCCCGAGACCAGCAATGCCAACATCGGCTTATACGAGCGGATGGGTCAAAGTGATTTTGGGGCTGGGCACTACCCACAGCCATCTGCCACCTTCAGCCTTGCCAAACTGCAGCAGTTAACTAATACACTTATTGATCATTCATTGCCTTACAGCCATTCCGCTGCTGTGACCTCCTATGCAAACAGTGCCTCTTTGTCCACTCCATTAAGTAACACAGGGCTTGTTCAGCTTTCCCAGTCTCCACACTCCGTCCCTGGAGGACCCCAAGCACAAGCTACCATGACCCCGCCCCCTAACCTGACTCCTCCTCCCATGAATCTGCCACCACCTCTGCTGCAGCGGAACATGGCTGCGTCGAACATTGGCATCTCCCACAGCCAAAGACTGCAAACGCAGATTGCCAGCAAGGGCCACGTCTCCATGAGAACCAAGTCGGCATCTCTGTCACCAGCTGCTGCCACTCATCAGTCACAAATCTATGGGCGTTCCCAGACTGTAGCCATGCAAGGTCCGGCACGGACTTTAACGATGCAGAGAGGCATGAACATGAGTGTGAACTTGATGCCAGCGCCAGCCTACAATGTCAACTCTGTGAACATGAACATGAACACTCTGAATGCCATGAATGGGTATAGCATGTCCCAGCCGATGATGAACAGTGGCTACCACAGCAACCATGGCTACATGAATCAAACAGCCCAGTACCCTATGCAGATGCAGATGGGCATGATGGGAACCCAGCCATACGCCCAGCAGCCAATGCAGACCCCGCCCCACAGTAACATGATGTACACGGCCCCCGGACACCATGGCTACATGAACACAGGCATGTCCAAACAGTCTCTCAATGGGTCCTACATGAGAAGGTAGACAGCCTGGCAGCCCACCCGAGCCCACCGGGCCCCACTCTTGGGTTGATCTGCACAAATACCTTTGAAAAGTACGATTTCAAAACCAGCATTGGTGTGAATGCAAAAACATTTGTTGGCACCATTTATTTAAAAAAAAAAAAAAAGCTGTATGCAGCAGAAAGCCTTATACAAGTTGTTTTTCTTTTTTCCTTTTTTCTTTTTGGTACCTTTATTTCTGTTACTTTTATATAAAATTCTCTGCAAAGGAAGGCCTCTCTTATGACTCTAGTTGGCAGCAGCCACACGCTGGACCTGCTTCCATTAAACAGTGTGGATACAAGCCCCTCCCCACATCACCTGTTTCAATATAGAACCTCGAGCTTTTTTCCTTCCTTGTCTACTCAATGTAAATGCCTTTAGCATTTCAATTACTGTATATTTTGTTTAAGGTGACCCTTCAGCATGCCGCTAATGTCTTTGTTAGTGACAGTGCATTTTGTAGTACTGTACAAGTGTTGTGCTAACGGTAAGCCATTTCTTAAGTTTTTTGCCTTGATTAGGGTACCCTAATTTGAGGGTTAAAAAAAAAAAAAAACTCTATTTTTGTTAATTATAAAACTGTATAGAGCTGCCAGAGAACCCCCGTCTGGTTAGTCAAGGGGATTTCCTGCTAAATGTTTGGTGTAAAGTTGAAAAAAACCCTTTTCCATTCTGGTGGCGGGCTCCTTTGGGGAGAGGCAGCTTTCTGTTTTATAAATGCACACTTCTGTTTATTGAATGAAGCATATCTCAGTGTTTATCTGTCAGGTTTCGGAGCATTTCATATATGTCCAAATACTTGGCAGGATTTAAAAAAAAAAATAGTGAATTTGGTGTAAAGTTGCTATTTTATGGAAATGCCTCTAACTTTACATTTTCATTCCATCTGTAGATTTTTCTATCTTTATAAAATATTGGAGTTATTTTTTAAGGAAAAATAGAAAAGTAGCTTGTGAATAGCTCAAACTAAGCTTACAAATCGCCGCATGTAAAAAAGCAGAAAAGTTATTTGTGTCTGTTTATATTGCTTCCTTTTGTAGCCTTTGTACCTGTACAGGTGACAGTAAGGGCCAAGCAGGAGAGGCGTGACCTTGTATAGAATAGGAGCCAGCAGCACTCTTGTATTTATCTTGTTCTCTTTTTAGTCAGTTACTTCAAAAAAAAAAAAAAAAAGAAGAAGAAGAAAGAAAGAAAGAAAAAAAAAACAAAAAAACAAGCTGTACATTTCAACATAAAATAAATTATGATGAGCCATTTTTAGCCTCTTGTGTCCTGTCATATTATGATTGATGGAGAATGACCAGCTGAGCTGTATCATGTGTCACATCTCAAAACACATTACACGTTTGGGGAAGTAAATTATTTAGTGTAAATGGAAGTGACGAGATTTTTTTTTTCTGATTTGTTTTGACTTTGGGGGAGGGGTTGGCAATAAATATGAGTAATATCTAATAAAACCATCACATATACCAAATACCTATTTAATAAATTAATTTATAATGGATTTTAATGCTTTTCATGAAAGTTTACTTTATGCTGGTGCATACCTTCTGTATGCCAATCATTGTCTTTAAAAATAAAGTGAGTTTGTTTTTTTCTTTTTGACTTCGATCTTCATTTTGCCCAGAGCTCCCACACAGAGAACCCAGTTGCTTCCTTTGTGCCATGTGTAGAAAACCCCAAAGGCCTGGTACTACACCTAGCAAGCTTCTTTTTTTTAAAGACTACCATCACAAACATCCGATTCATGTGGTATGTCTCAAGATTCCTGTCTCTTTAAAAAGTTTTACTCTCGTCGTGAATGGTTGTATATTTTCTTTAGTGTTTATGCACATCCCTTGGCATTCAGAGAAAGTTTTGACTGTGAGTTAAAGATATTTGATTACTTGAGCAACAAATTTAGAGGTGAATTCTTGGCTTGGTACCTTGTATGTGTTTGGCTCACTAAGTTTGCAGGGCATCAAAACCACAGGCGCTTGCAACTTTGCAGATCATGGACACACACCATAACTTAGCCTCAGGCAGGCAGGATAGTGCATACACGCCAGAACAAAAGGCCACCCCAGGGTTCTGCTGGTGCTCGCTTTCTGTGCGTGCACGGAGGGGTCAGCATCCTTCTGCTTCCAGTGGAGTAATAGCTGAGGCTTCAAAGGAGGCAAAGGGAGAGCAGAATGTGAGATTTGGAGAAAGGAAACTTGCTGTCTTCTGAGTAACAGGTGATGGTGTGCAGTTTGTCTGAACCAATTGCTAGAGTAGGCTGGGAGAGGCTGGGGGGTTCCTAGCCTGCATATCGGGCAGGAAACTGTTGTGTGTCTAGGAACCCCACAGAAAGCCCTCCTTCCCAAGGCCCTAGTTCTCTGTGCTAGCTTAGTATCTTGTGTTAATGGTCTTTGGGGGTGTAGGCACCCATTGCCCACGACAGCCTCTTACATACCTTTGGCTTGTGGGAAATCTAGATCCAGTGCCCCATCCATCCCCTGCTTGTTTCACACTCCATTAGAGCTCATGGGTCAAGTGCTAGTCACTGCTCCGCACCCGTCAGTCAGCACAGCACAGTGGCTCCTTGGGACACAGGGAGCTGACTGAAGAGCACCAGGGCCTTGCAGGGAGATGGCTTAGATCCATCCTAACTGAACACAACTGCTCTTAGACCGGAATCTGCTCGCAGTCTTTAAAAACAACAGCATGTTGTAAGAGTGCAAGCGCCATCATCTGATGCCAGCTGCCCAGGTATGCAGGCCTTGCTTGCCAGTACTGTTAGACACAGGGACTCAGACTGCTCTTGTCAACACTCCTCCCCGCCCCATAAACTGCACCCATTGCCCAGGACAGGGAAGGAACACAACGAAGTTAGTTGCCCCCAACTCACTCAGCTGAAACTTTTAAGCTGCAGGCTACCCAGATGACTCAATCAGCTCTCCTAAACACTAGTCTGAAAAGGCCCAAATTTGTCACCCGATTTGAAGGCTCAAATGGAATCTGATGCCATAAAATTTTCTGCTCTGTGAATGCGGGATCCTTCATAGTGGAAGACTCCAGCCCAGGAGCAGGCTTCCGCCATTGCTTTCTGGGGTGGCTTTTCTGCATCTTCCTTCTCTACCCAGGCCTCTGCTGCAGCCCCTGGGCCCAGCTGCATCTTCTCTCCCTCATATCGCATCCAGAGTGGTGACGTTAAGCTCTACCCACTGGTAGACACTCAGTGTTATTCCTCTCCAGTCATGAGCATTCCTTTGGCCTCTAGATTCCAAGTCCAAATTCTAGAATCTTCTGCCCCCCTGGGCCACATGCACCAGATACAAGCTCCCCTTGCATCCTCAGATTCCCCCTTTCCTACTGAGGAAGAGGGCTATAGATTATTTAAAGGATTTGTTTTCATGTTAAATGTAGGGTGTTTTACCCGCAGTGTATGTGTGCGTCCCTGGTACCCACGGAAGCCGAAAGAGACTTTGGATCCCCTAGAACTGGAGTTGCGGACATTTGTGAGCTGGGAATCCTAGGTGCTCTCAACCACTGAGCCAACTCTCCAGTATAGGTCATAAATTCAAAACCAGCCTGGGCTACATAGGCAGTGAGATGCATTCTCAGACCTCCTAGCAAGTAAGAAAGGTTTCTTTCTGAGAAATGAGCTGTTTGGGGTTTTTTTTCTATCGAAGGTGGCTAACCCACCAAGAGCCAATATTCCCTAGGTCTCCTCCACCTTGTAAAAACTTATATTCAAATCTTTTCATCTTCCCAGCCCTGTAAAACTTAGAAGTAAAGGCCTTGGCTCTTGACCGGTTCTTCTTTTTTCCTTCATTTCCTTCTTGATGCTTTCCAATTTAGCCAGTCTAGAGGAAACAGGTTGAACCTCAGCCAGTGCATTAAGAATAAAAGACCATCTTGGCCCTCTGTGCTGCTTACAAGCCCAGTTTGGCTTGAGCACATCTTGTTTTGCAATAAGTGGCCTTACCCAGTTACTTTGTATTTGTTTCTGTTGTTTCAGAGCACAAGAGGAAAGAGATTCTTTCACAACAGGCACTGACTTGTCCAAGGCAACCTCTCCCCACCGTTTCCCTCATCTCCCATACCCCACACTGCATTTTGTCATCTGCATTTCATAATTGGCTTAACCTGGCTTGAGAATGTACTCTAAATCTCAATAATGCTTTTTAACCAAGCAAAATTTTATGAAGTCTTTTAAACACTCTAAAATTTCTGTTCCTCCATTCTCTCATTAAGTCCCAGGAGTCACTGAGAAGACACCCAACACTAGGTTCTCTGCTTTGCTCCAGGGAGAGGTGGGGTGTGGGATGAGGTGCAGGGACAGTGACTCAAGAAAATCTTAAGTGGGGCTATCTATGTTCCATCTCTCCTAACTATGCATTCACTTTAAGTATGTCATGAAAATAGAAGTGTTGACTTGTCTGGATACTGAATGGATGAGACCGACAGAAAGCCAAGGTCAGAAGGGGCCAGCGGAGCGCTCTGATGAAAAGCCCCCAGGAGCCCTCAGCTCACAGGACACCAAGTCTTAGTCAACAGGGAGTCTGTCTGCAGGCCTTCTACTCCAGTGTTCTCTAAGAACATCTGGCCCACTTAGGACTGTCTCCCTTTCAGTCTTGCTGCCTGACAAGACCAGGGGACTCGTGTGTTTACAGTCCAGCTTTGCCTGTTGCCTTTGCAACTTTGTGGCCATGTTTTGGTTTTTTAACTTATTACAAAACCAATACTGTAACTGTTAAGTGAGTCTCTGGCGATCTCCCTTGTATATGTTAAGAGGAGGACCCAGCCTCCTCCTGGACTGAGGTAATTCACAGAGCATCCTCGAGCATCCTCAGAATTCCTACAAACCAGCCTGACCACAAGCTCCCAAGCTACAAATGGCATGAAAGTAAAACAGCTTGCCTGGGTGTCATAGTGACCTGGATGACTGACTACCCAGCTGCTCTGATTGCAGCACCCTTCCAGCAAGAGCATCTCTTGGATTCTGTAGTTCACACTGGAGACATGGTCCTTCCCATTATTCCCCAGCAGGCACTAGACCCTCTCTGCTTTCTCCAGGATGCTGTCATTTGTGGTACTCCACTGCTGGTCTCTCTCGGCAGCCTCTCTTTAGATCTGTCTCCAGGCTCCTGGTTCTGGAAGCCCACAAGCTGGGTTGTGCTGCTGCTCCTTTCTCAAAGAGTGAAGAATGGACCCAGCTATACCACCGCTGGGTGTATGTATACCCAAAAGATGCTCCAACATATAACATGTTCCACTATGCTCATAGCAGCCTTGTTTATTTATAATAGAAGCTGGAAAGAACCCAGATGTCCTTCAACAAAGGAATGGATACAGAAAACGTGGTATATTCACACAATGGAGTACTACTCAGCTATTAAAAACAATACATCATGAAATTCTTAGGCAAATGGATGGAACTAGAAGCTGTCATCCTCAGTGAGGTAACCCAATCTCAAAAGAACACACATGGTATGCACTCACTGATAAGTGAACATTATTAGCCCAAAAGCTCGGATTACCCAAGATACAATTCACAGATCATATGAAGCTCAAGAAGAAGGAAGACCAAAGTGTGGCTGTTTCAGTCCTTCTTAGAAGAGGGAACAAAACACTCACAGGAGGAAATTCGGAGACAGAGTATGGAGCAGAAACTGAAGGAAAGACCATCCAGAGACTGCCCCACCTACAGACACCAAACCCAAACACTATTGTGGATGCCAAGAAGTGCGTGCTCACAGGAGCCTGTCTCCTGAGTGGCTCTGCCAGAGCTTGACAAATACAGAGGTGGATGCTCAGTGAGAATGGGGTCCCCTATGGAGGAATTAGAGGAAGGACCGAAGGAGCTGAAGGGATTTGCAACTCATAGGAAAAACAATATCATACAACCAGAGCTCCCAGGGACTAAACCACCAACCAAAGAGTACACATGGACGGTCCCATGGCTCCAGCCACATATGTAGCAGAGGATAGCTTTGTCAGACATCAATGGGAGGAGAGGCCCTTGGTCCTGGGAAGGCTCAACACCCCAGTGTAGGGGAATGCCAGGGCAGGGAGGCAGTAGTGGGTGGGTGGGTGGTGGAACAGCCTCACAGAAGCAGGGGGAGGGAAACTGGGATAGGGGGTTTCCGGAGGGAAAACCGGGTAAGGGGATAACATTTGAAATGTAAATAAAATATCCAAATTTAAAAAGAGAGAGAGAGAGAGAGAGAGAGAGTGACCATCATGTGCCGACTTCACTCTCAAGAGAAACCAGCTCACACCGGAGCTCAGCCGGCTGGCTGCTCTGCCCTCCTGTTCCATGCAAACCACACATCTGCAAATACTTGAGGGTGTGAGTAAAAACAAACCCCCATGTTACCCTTACTGAAGCCAAAGGGAAGGAGCATTCTGGTCCCCCAAAAATAAATGTCCTGCCTGTCCCTTTCTCCTAAATTGTGAAGTTACACTCTTCCTTGTCAAATTTATCACAACTCATTGGGTGATGGCAGCTCTGGCTAAGATGCAAGGAAAGGCCATTTCTATACAGGAGCTTTCAGGACGCCATGGCCAGCCCTGCCAGGCACATGCGCACATGCGCACTGGCCACCACTGAAAAAGAACCAGGATTCTTCTGAGGCTTCCTCCTAAGTCGTAAGGCCTGTCCTGTAACAAACACAGCTTACCACGCAATTTTCGTGGTTAAAAGAAAAAAAAAATCAAGCTCTATTTTTTAAGTTATCTTTTTATAAGAACGTGATTTTATTTCTTTCAGAGCCAAACGTTTAATCACAACACACTACCCACACATTAAAAAAAAAAAAAAAAAAAAAAAAAAAAAAAAAAACCCAAACAAACAAAGGAAACCCTTTTTTGCTTCCAACTTAAAGGACAGGAGACTGAGGTGCTGTACCAGTTCCCCCTGCAGACGATTTGGCCCACCATGAGGCAATGAGCCAGACTCCTAGGAGACAGCGGGCATCCTCCCTGCTGCGCCCAGCCCTTGGTTTCACTGTCTCACCTCCTCGACCAACAAAGCCTCGGTGCAGACATGTTTCAGCCCTCTGCCCTGGGCGCCAGTGTCTCTGATCCTCCCGGAGGAGGCTCCCTACAGCCCCAGCTCACCGTCCCCCAGGCCGGCCTGTCGCCGCTGCTTCACCAGCTGCTTGTCCAGCTCCCGGAGCTGCTTCAGGAAGCCCCGGTTGGGCAGGACACAGCGGTTCTTAGCCACTTGTTGGATGGCGTCCACCAGGGTCATATTCTCGTGGATCATCAGGTAGGCCAGCACCAGAGTAGCTGACCGACTTCGGCCCATGGCACAGTGAACCAGGATCTTACCTGCAGGTGGAGGGGACAGGAAAGCCGGCGCTGAACGGGATGGGGTTCCTCAACCCTCATTTATTCTGTCGCCCACAGTTTGGCTTGGGCCATAGCTTCCCCATCAGCAAAATGGGGGACACAGTCACTTGGCTCTTTCGTGGGGGTGTTGGGAAGGCAGTTTCTGTACACCGCACTTGTTTGCTGATTGGCACGTGCTGATTGGTAAAAGGCAGATGTTACAACTTGTGCTCAGTAAGAGAAGGCACCAAAGCATCTTCAAGATGGCCCATCTCCGTGCCTCAGAGAGTGTCCTCCTGGAAGCGTTTGTCTGTCTTAATGTTTATTCAGTCGTATTTAGCAGGGTTCAAATGTCAAAGCACACCCCAGGAGACTGACTGGACGGCCCCCCTTCCCCCTCTTCTGCCTAGAAGAGTCTCCCCTTTGCTGTAGTCACAATTACCTCCCCCTCCCTCTCTCCGTCCCTCCATAGCTTTTGCTTCTACTGTGGATGGAAACCAGTCTTACCCCTGCCAGACTAAGATACACTCGAAGCCTTTCAGAATCCTTTTCTATATCTTGCTTATTTCCTTAACAGTTTGTATTTGAGATCTCTACACACCAGCATATAAATAGTTCTCTTTTCTTTTTTCTTAAGCACCCTCCCACCCCATGCTGGGACTAAAACTCAAGACCTTCCACATGCAAGGCAAACACATCTCCAGCACGAAATTATTTTCAAAGCACATGCCTTCCTTCCTTCTCTTTTTGATGCTGAGGATCAAACCCAGGGCCTTGTATGTGCTTAATGCCTGTTATTCCACTGAGCTAGACCCCTGGCCCTTGCAAGTAAGTATTTTGAAACTACTGATTTAACCGTTTATTTTATTTATTTATTTGGACAGAGTTTCCCCGTGTAACCCAGGGTGTTTTCTTTTCTTTTTTTTTTTAAATTGGATATTTTTAATTTACATTTCAAATGTTATCCCCTTTCCCAGTTTCCCCTCCCTCTGCTTCTTTAAGAGTGCTCACCCATCCATCCACTCCCTCCTGCCTCCCTGCCCTGGCATTTCCCTACACTGGGGGCATCGAGCCTTCAGAGTACCAAAGGCCTCTGATGCCCGACAAGGCCATCCTCTGCTACATGTGCAGCTGGAGCCATGGATTGGTCCATGAGGACTCTCTAGATGGTGGTTTAGTCTCTGGGAGCTCTGGGGGTCTAATTGGTTGATATTGTTATTTTTATGGGATTGCAAACCCCTTCAGCCCCTTCAGTCCCAGGATGTTTTCAAACTCAGCATCCTCCTGCCTCAGTTCCTCGAGTGCCAGGGTTGAGCAATTTAAACAGAATACAGAGTGAGTCCCAGAGATGACGTGGAATGCCCATCTCATCTTTGGACCAATGGTGAAGGTAAAGGCCTAGGCGCCTGTTTTAACTATGTAACACCACACTGGCTTTGATGTTAAATATGCCAGAGCTCCCACATCCCCCAAAGGCTTGAGGGCTGGACTCAGGACACATGAGAGTCTGCTGACTTGCAGACATGAGACCCAAACTCCCTTCTGCTGCTAACTGCCAACTAGGTGACAAATGACAAAGCTACTCAGCATCGTAAGCCTCAGTTTCCTTAGCTGTCAAGTGAAGGGACAGAATCAGATCAGTAGTAAGTAAAACCAATTTAGGAAAAAGTTATGTGGTCATGGGTCAGGCTTTCAAACAGGGAAGGTACTTTTACTGTGACCTGTGCTAGAGGCATAATATGAACATGTCTGTTCATGACATAAAACTGTCTCCATACTAGTTCCAGAGGGATTTGGGAGGTGTGGTTTGGTTTGGTTTGGTTTTAGATGGGTTCCTGTGTGTACCAGGCTGGCCTTGAATCCACCATGTACTCGGAATATTTTCAACTTCCTGGCCCTCCTGTCTCCACCACCAGGGCTCTAAGATTACAGGTATGCATCACCATACCCTGCTAATAGAACCGGTATGCAATTGACTCTTTTGACATACATGCTGACTTAGTCCTTGTCACATTCACAAAGACAATGGTGCCTTAGCATGAACAGTGTCACAGACACCAAATAGACAAATAATCATTGCTATGTCTGCCACCACACACTAGGTGAAACAGTAAATATGCCCTACAAGCAGCTAGGTCCCTTGAGTGTCCACTTGGTGGCGCTCTAGAGCCCACCCAGTATAACCACTGGCCCTGTCTCATTTCAGTTTTGACTTAAACCTTGTTACCGTCATCCCTGCTTTGTAGATGGAGAAACAAGTCCAACATAAGAAATGAAATAGTACACACATTAATTCTCCTATTCTCATTCCAAGTAGGATGGGAAGTCCTGTGCCCCATGACCAGCTGCAAGGACCACTGGGGTTTGGGGGGGGGCCACTGGCACAGAGGTGCTCTCCAACTCCTCACAATTAGTGCCTTTCTCTGTCTAGCCCAGCCAGCAAGGAGGGCAGAAAACAAGCCCCTGTGTCATTAAGGGGGCAGTGGTCCACATTTTCATCCAGCATGACCATCCAAGCAGATGATCATCTATCTCTGGTGTTCTAATCCCAATGGAGTGTTCCAGATAGAAGCTGCTTGGCCCCCGGCCAGCTCTGCTGATCACTGCTGTGTTTCTTCCTCTCCTGACATGACTAAACACTTGTAACAGATGAGAGCTGTGACCCATTAAGCTTTTGGGGAGCCTGAAAACCTATGGAGAGAAGGTAGAGAGGAAGAAGACAGGCAAGGAAGATAGAGAGAAGGGAGGGGGAAAATTGAGGGAGGGGTTGGGAAGGAGAGAAGGGGACTCTCAGCTCTGCTGGAGCCCTTGGAGCCAAATGTGGTTCTCATTAATGCTGTCAGCCTGGAGAAAGAGGCCCACTTACCCAGGGCAAGAGCGGGTTGTTCTCTGGAGGTCTCAGGTGCCCCTGGGCCCCACCAATTTCCTGTCACCAGAACCTCAGGTTCCTGTTCCCTCTTGGCTTTGGGGCTCTGCCAAGTCCTACTATTGATGCCCGGTGTTGGTGGTGGAAAACCGGGGCAGTGAGGGAGGGGCCTGTTCCCATTCCCTGCCTGCACTTCAAGAAACCCAGAGGCCCTCCAGCAGAAAGACAGGGCTTCAAGTGAGGGATGGGGTTGCAATTCCACGGCCAAAACTCTGACCCATAATTGTTCCTGTGTGAAAGAACTGAGGGATGGAAATGGAGAAAAGCCTGAGAAAAAGAAGGTCCAGGGACAGGCCCGAAAGGGGATCTAGCTCAGGGGGAGGCCCCAAGGCCTGACACCATTACTGAAGCTATGGAGCACTCACAAAAACAAACCTATCGTGACTCCCCTCCGAAAGACCCAACAAGCAGCCGAAAGAGATGCAGATATTTGCATCCAACCAACGGACAGAAGCTGCTGAGCCCTGTGGGTAAGTTAGGGAAAAGCTGGAAGAAGCTGAGGAGGAGGGCGGCCCTGTAGGAGGACCAGCAGTCTCAATTAACCTGGACCCCTGAGATCTCCCAGATGGTGGATCACCAACCAGGCAGCACACACCAGCTGATATGAGGCTCCCAACACGTATACAGCAGAGGAATGCTGGTCTGGGTTCACTCAGAGAAGATTCACCTAACCCTCAAGAGACTGGGGGGCCCAGGGAATTTAGAGGTCTGGTGGGGTGAGTGGGGTGGATGGGGTGGATGGGGTGGGGACATCCTAGTAGAGACATGGTAGGGGGGTGGGGAGGAGGTATGAGATGTGGAACAGTAGGAGGGTGGACCAGGAGGGGAATAAAATCTTGAGTGTAAAAATAAAAACGAAAGAAACCCAGAGGCTCTATGACCTTGACCCCAACCCCTGCAGGGTCCTGAGGTTAGGGAGAGTAGTCAGTACTGTTTCCTGGTTCAGTCACACCTGACTCCTAGGTAACCTTGAATACCCTGGTCATTCTTCTGGGCACTTTATGGGTTGTTTGTTTATGTGCTTTTGAGACAGGGTCCTACTGAGTCACTGAGGCCTGGCCTCTCAGTCTTCCTGCTTCTGCCTCCCTGGATGGCTAGAGTCACAGGTGTGCACCAGGATGCCAACGCCCATGCACCTCACATATTTTATTATAGTCAATTCTCACCACTGCCCAATGGCTCCAGTCAAACCATCATCAACATTCTGCAGATGAGGTCACTGAGGGTTGGGCAGAGAATCGGCTTGTCCCAGTCACACGGCCAGTGAATGGCAGACCTTGTTCCAAGCCCAGGCAGTGTGACATCAAAGCCTGGACTGCTCTGTGCCTGCTGACGGTGAGTGAGCCAGATAAAGGTTTTACAAATAATATGTATCTTGCTACATGCAATTTGTGCTATTGTTTTCTATTCTTTCTCATCTATTCAATTAAAGAAGCAGAAAAGAAACAGTGGACACGTCCACCATTTTGATTTTATGAACCACTGGTAGGTTACAGCCTATGTCTGAAAAATACTGGCTTCAGTAAAATATTTACCAGAAGGAGAGATGCCACCATTGTATGGAGAAAGTCTAAATTTGGGATTTCTAATGTATCTACCTGGGCACAGTACCTCATACCTATAAAGCCGAGGCATCGGGGTTATCATGTATTCAAGGTTGGAGGCCAGCTTGGGTTACAGAGTAAAATCTTATCTCAAAATAAACCTTCAAAAACTCGGCCGCATCAACTACTTGCAATCAGTGGTGACCAAAAGGTGAGCCTTTGTCGCTCAAATCAGATATATCGGGAGCCTGTGGACTGGTTCCCTGGGTGAAACTGCTTACTGGGCAAGTGGCGACCTGAGTCCTATCCCTAAAACCCACTTGGAAGGAGGAGAGAATCAGCTTCTGCAACTTGTCCTCTGACCTCTACAGACATGCACCCCTACGCTCACATCACAGACACATCTGCAGCTTCCTCCTCCTCCTCCTCTTTCTTCCTTCTCACCATCACCACCATCACCGCCATCACCATCGTCATTGGAAAGACATACCTGCCAAGCCTGTGACCCACAGACCTACCTGCTGCCCAGGCCTAATGCGTACCTCCTTCAGTGCCACCTTTCTTCTCCCGTTTTAGGGACCACCCTTACCTGCTGCTCACCCCTTGCCTTGGGAGCTGCTTTTCTCAGCAATTCATACAGGGAGGGAGAGTTCCTGCTCCATCCTAGACAGATATGGGAATGTAGAGGCCCTTAGAGAATGAGGACAGGATGTGGGTCCAACAGAAAGGAAGGGGACCTTAAAACACTTGGGGACAATCTGGCCAGGCTGAAGCTTAGATGCCCCAGAGAACCAAATTACTTCCAGAAAGATGATTTCATTTATATAATCATACCCACTTGGTCTGGTGTGTGTGTGTGTGTGTGTGTGTGTGTGTGTGTGTGTGTGTGTGTGTGTCTGTCTGTCTGTCTGTCTGTCTGTCTGTCTTTCTGTCTGTCTGTCTGTCGGCCAGATGTTAACCTCAGATGTCATTCTTTAGGCACTGTTCACCTTGGTTTTTGTAACAAGGTCTCTCACTCACTTGGAGTCTGCTAGTAGGCTAGGCTGGCTCCAAAGCCTGGGGGTTAGCCTGTCTCTGCACCCCAGCCCTGATAACACAGGGCACATTTCCCTTATTTGGTTTTTGTTTGTTCACGTGGGGTCTCACATGATCTGAAATCGAGCACTATTCCAGCTGAGCTATCTCCACAGCCTAGATTTTATTTTCTAGAACCATTTATTTGGCCTGAGACCGGGTCTCACTATGTAACCATGGCTGGACAGGACCTTGCTGTGTAGACCAGGCTGGCCTCAATCTCACAGAGATCCATCTGCCCCTGCCTCTTCCTTCTTTGTTGTTGAGAGTGCTAGGGATCCAAACAAGACTGAGGAGATGCCACACCATTGAGCAACATCTGCAGGCTCTGTGATAGATTTGATGATGGCCTCAAAAACAGGCTGGGACCTGTTTTAAGACGAAGAAACGGAGTCCGGTGATGGTGTCACAAGCCTTTAATCCCAGTACTTGGGAGGCAGAGGCAGGCAGATCTCTGAGTTCGAGGCCAGCCTGGTCTATAGCCCCAATTCCAGGACAGCCAGAGAGGGGGAGGGAAGGAAGGGAGAGAAAGAGAGAGAGAGAGAGAGAGAGAGAGAGAGAGAGAGAGAGAGAGAGAGAGAGAGAGGGAGAGAGAATGACTAACAGGCAAGCTGTAATGCCTGGTCTTCTGAGCCGGTGATGTCTGGCGTTTCCTAGGAGATTTCACTAAACTAGATGTTCCTGAGCTACCTGTGAGCATCCAAGCTCCACTCTGGGGCAGCATTTTGCCATTTCTTTTCCCACTGAGGAAGGATGAGTTCACTTGTGTCAGGTCCTGTAGACAGCTGGCTTTGTCTCCTCTTCCATGAAATTCATTAACCTCTGAAGTAGCACAGTCACCAAAGAGACACTCACATTAAGGACAAAAGACTCTCCTGTGAGGCCAGGGGGAGGAAGGGGATCTATCTTCCCTGGCTCGTGAGTGTTGTCCCTAGTTGGTTCTGTGACCCTGGGCACACCACCTGGCTTTGCAGGGCCTGTTTTCTCAGCTACCAGGCAGGATAACAAACCGAGTTATGGATCCAATCTTTCCATTGTGATGAAGGTTTTCTAATACTTTAGAACGGTCAGATTGGCACAGAGAGGGGCTAGGAATGGACCCCAGAGGCTGATGATGACAAGCTGTGAGTTTAGCACCACAGCACTACAGCAGGTGATTGATTTTTCAACAAGAAACTGGGTGCTGTGGTACAAACCTGTAACCCCAGCACCCAAACTCTGAGGCAGGAGGATCCTGAATTCTAGGATAGCCGGGGCTACTTAACAAAACCCCGTGTCACACAAACAAAAATGACAAACAAACAAAGGAAAACCACACAGGAGATGTAGTGCCCTGAATTCAATTTCCAGTGTTAAAAAAAATTTTTTTTTTGTAAGAGCCATGAAGGGCAGGGGCAGGTGGTGTATTTTGGGTTAGGACTTGCCAACAAAGGGCAAGAAAGGCAAGAGGGAAGAAAGAAAGGCCTGCCTTTGGCTAGACTGTCTATCAACACCTCTTATGTCAGGAGTATAATAGGAAACATGCAACCAGATCTGACTCAGAAATTCCACAGCAGTGCCCCTTGGTTCCGCAGTGCATGACTAGATAACTCTCAGGCCACCCCCTGCATGTGGCCGGCAGGCCAAACACCTGCCACCCACTTCTCCTGGAGTCTGTGGCAGTGCTGGCGCTGCACTGAGCTAGCTAGCGTTCTCTTTTGTTCCCCCGCCCATCCAGGACACAGATGACAAGCAGATGACCCTGCCAATCTTGTGCCCTCTGACAGCACTTAAAAACATGAGCAGTCTGACAGTGCCATCCAGATTGGAGCTTTTCCCTGAGAAAGCCAGACATTCTGCCACACTGGCCCACCAGAAACGCTGGCGGGGATGAGCAAGCTGGGGCGGCCTTCAAAGGAGATGACGGGGATATCTTCACCCCAAACCTCCATCCCGCTGCCTCACAAGCAGCCGGCGCCACTCATTAATAGGATGCTGGGTTCTGAAGGGTTGGCATTTGAGACCCTGGCTTGGGGAAGTCTTTAGACATGCCAAATTCAAAGGTCACTGAGAATGGAGCCCAACCCCCTGCCCCATCGGCCAGTGTGTTCATCGGCTTCCTAATCTCACTCAGCTTGTTTTATCGGTACACTTGACCCATCTGTTCTGTTTTCTGCTCGCTCTCGGACTTCAGTATATGCTCTTTCCTCTTGACCCCATCCTTTAATCGCGAGCTTTCACACACCGGGTGGCGCACCAGCCTGATCCTTCCTTGCTGATGTGATCGCGCCCAGCAGGCCTTGAACCCCCAACTCCGACTCCTGAGCCCGAATCTTTGCCGATTTGGCAGTGAGGCAGCTTCTTAAACAGTGTGCCAAAAAACAAAAAACAAACAAAAAACCCCAAAAAACAAAAATAAAAACAAACAAACAAAAAAACCCAGCGTGCCAGGGTCCTAAGACAAGCTTTCATGTGAGTATATCGTACAAGTTCAAAGTTGGAATGTCTTTTTTTTTTTCTCCCTCTCTTTTCTCTTCTAGGGTCGGAAACTTCACGATGATGAGGCACACATGCTGGCACAGTTACACGCTTCGCAGTGCACAGCCTCGCTCTATCAACTGAGCCTCCTGCACTCCAGGTTCCACGCCAAGTGCTTTATGTATTCCGCTGCTGCTCCTCATTATAGCTGTGCAAGGTAAATATTTTCATCACCCGAGGAATCACATCATTACTGAGCTTTGTGATGAGACGCTAAACCCGGCCTTGTCTTCCTCAAGGTCTGCCAGGCCCCTTCCGTTAAGAGGAAGTTCTAAGACATAAAAAATGGCATCCGAGCACATGAAACAGATACTGAAGGACTGGATTGAGCCCCCTGCCCCCCAATATGTTTTTAGTTAACTTCAAATACAATGAGGTGAATTTTACCTCATGGAGATGAATCAGAGTCTGGTTGCTTTTTTTTTTTTTTTTTTGATCCTATCTATGTACAGAATACAAAAGATGGGTCATAAATAGAATCATTAAGGGACAGGTCAAAAAAATGATACGTTCTCTAATTCCAGCAAGGCAGCTCGGCTCTGTGAGTGGCTTTCATTGGCGTAGTGTCCTCTGAATCAGAAACACGACACATTTTTGTGGGTGGCTATGGCTGGTTGAGGGAGCCATCAAGGTCTTCGCGTCTGGCTGACTTGGCGTAGACCTAGCCCTAGGTTGGTTGCAAGTTCCTGAAGCAGGTTAGTCGGTCAGTGAGCCTTGTAATCCCAACCTCTTGTGGCAAGAAAGGCTTTTGGTAACTGGATACCCAGAGTTCAGTGGTGATTCAGAGAGGGGCATGACAAGAGGCTGACGTCAGGGCACAGATTAGGGAGGCGATGGCCCTTCAGCCTCTGTGGAATGTGCTGAAGTGTACCCAGCAGCACTGACTTAGTCTTACCCGTGGTGCATACCCAAGCTGTGCCCTTCTCTCCAAAATAGCCTTGTAGCTTTCTCAGCTTGAGAGCGGGCAAAACTGCATCTAGTGGGCAGGGACTTGAACTCTGACTTAAAAGATGGGTCACTGTGAGTATAGTATAGTTTATACTGGAACCTTGAATTTTAAAAGGTGGGTATTTTAGAGTGGAGTCTGGGTGTGTTTACTTAGCAGAAGCATTTTAAGTCTGTACATGAATTCCCAAGCAAACTAGTTCCTTAAACGTTTTCTGGCATTGAAGCCTTTGGCTCTCGTCAAGTTTGGGTCCAAAGTGTGATATATTTTTTGGCTGCAGTTCACAGTTTTGAGGGCTTCCAGACCACCCTGAAAATTTCCTTATTTTATTTATTTATTTATTTATTTATTTATTTATTTATTTATTTATTTTGCGCTCTGTGTGTGTGTGTGTGTGTGTGTGTGTGTGTGTGTCAAGATATGGTTTCTCTGTGTATTGTTGGCTGTTCCGGAATTCACTCTGTAGACTAGGCTGGCCTCGAACTCACAGAGATCTCCCTGCTTCTGCCTCCTGAGTGTTAGGATTAAAGGCGTGCGCCATCTGCCCCATGTTCCACTGCAGCTCACCCTAGCCTTTTTAAGGGTGCTTGTTCCCAACACTGGATACCAAGCCTGAACCCCACGAGCAACGCATATGGTGAAGCAGTTAGCTCAGCCAATCCCTGCCAACGATCCTCGGCCTCACTGCACCGGGTTTGAGAATCACTTTCTTGTAGAGTTTGCTTCTGATCCAATGGGGCAAGGCCCGGTTGGCAGAAGCCAGGCTTTTTCCCCGGGGCTGGGCCTATGCATGGGGGCAGGACCTCTCTGCAGAGGGGAGAGCATAGCATGCCTTGGGGTGTGCCCTGGCAGGGAAAGACAAAGCAGGGTATGGAGGGGGTGGTGCCTCGGCTTGGGAGGGCGTGCTCTTTGTCTGGGGCGGGGCCTGACGGGGTGGAGTTTTAGCCTGGGGGCGGGGCCTTGGCAGGGCAAGGTAGGAGAGGGTCTCTTACTGTGGTCGTCTCGGAGCGCGGAGTCGATGAAGGCCGCAGCCGAGTAAAAAAAGATGCTGAGGTCAAAGGTGGGCACGTCGTCGGCCTCGACGCCGTGGTACTCGATGGCCATGTCTCTGTAGTAGTCCGGCCCGGTGTCCACATTCCAGCGGCCGTGCGCGGCGTTCAGCACGTGAGTGAAACCCGCCTTCTGCAGCCCGTAGCGGTCCAGCGCCGTGGCCCTGGGCGCAGGGAGAAGGGTCGGTCGGTGGACGCCGCGCGCTTCGGGTGGCGCACGGCTCTCTACTACGCTGGACCCTGTAATCTCAGGGCGATTACAAGCAAAGACCCAAAGCAGCGCTCGTCCCGAGCCCCAGGCCGCTGGGCACTTTGGTTCTCTGACTATGAGAAAGCTCCCCCGGGTAGGCACAGCCTGGGTGGGCATTTGCCCTTTCCCTTTGGATAATTCACCGAATTCCGCAGGTCCTGAAGGTGGACCTGCCAGATCTCCCCAGAGGCTACTGAAATAATCTGTTCATCTGAGCCTGCTTCACAGAGCCCCCGGGAGAACCTTTAAAAGTGGCCTCTATTCTGAATCTTACAAACATTTATGGGTTTGGAGATCATAGCCGGGAAAAACGTGGTTCGGAGAATTTTGTTGGGATTGGATAGAATTCTTGAATTGGTGCCGACAGGGTTGAAGGACACAACATGAATCCCCGGGGACTGATTACTTTGTTGAACCCTTTGCCTAGCTGCGCTTTCGTTGTTCTAAGGAGCTACTTCCAATCCAGGTGAGAGTCTTAGTCTTCAGCAGAATTTCTAGGAACAAAATTAAGTTTGCTGGGACTAGAGAGATGGCTCAGTGGTTAAGAGCACTGACTGCTCTTCCAGAGGCCCTGAGTTTAATTCCCAGCAATCACATGGTGGCTCACAACCATCTGTAGTGGAATCGGATGCCCTCTTCTGGCGTTTTTGAAGAGTGACAGTGTATTCACATATATAAAGTAAATATGTCTTAAAAAAATAAAAGGTTGCTTTGAGGTAGTTAGCTCAGAACAGAGTGAAACAAAAAGGCCATTGGCTGGAGTATTAGAAAAGTTGTTTCTGGAGGGAGTGTTGGAGGGTCCTGGTGGAGAGACACCTTTAAATCTGTCCTGCTACAGTGGTGAGCATTTGCTCACTACAAGGGTCACCATTTAATGAGGAGAGGACAGCCCATGAAGCAGGCCATGTTAAGGAAATACCTCAGACTGAGGTGTGGATGCTGAGGATGATGGAGGAAACCTCACTACGTCTGTAGTCAATCATTTACCGCCATAATGATATAGATTCTGTGATGTGCTTATGGGAACAGAAGGGAACAGGCTGATCAAGGTGGGGGTGGGGTCGGTTTAGATTCTAATGGGCCTGGCAAATTACACGGAGCAACTGGAGCTGAGGAGAAACTGAGGACACATGGCACAGCATAGCAAAACCATGGGATGGCTTGGAAGGTTGTGTAGCACAGGCCTCACTGAGGAGGTGGCATTGGAGTAAGGCAGGGGACAAACTGGGGCAAGAGTTTCATCCAGGCTGAAGGAACAGCAAGGAGTAAGAATGGGAAGGTTATTAGTGCAACTGAAGGGATGAGGGGGCAGGGTGGGGTCATGGTTAGGCCACCAAGAAGAGGAGTTTGGGTCCTATTTTAAGCCAGAGATAGTTTTAAAAGGGGGTGAATGTTTCATTCGTTTGAAAGATCAGTCTGTAGAGATGGATTTGAGGGGGATGAGAAGCAGAAACAAGAGAAATCTGTTAGTGGCTGTTGTTGTATAAGCGGGGGGGGGGGGGCGCTTCGTCTGGGATGATGTCTCAGCAGACTGACTGGGAATGGGGAGAGGAGGAGGGGACCAGACTGTATGATGGGAAGGAGAGAGAAGAGGAAGATTTGAAGGGAATATAGTGTTTGGTCTTAGAAAAACTTGGATGTCAGGATCAGTATTTGGGGAGGAGGGGGTCAAAAAGAGCTTAGTCAGTGTTTTAGGAGTGGGTAGGGTTTGGCTTGAAGAAGCCATGTCAGGGCTGGAGAGATGGCTCAGCGGTTAAGAGCACTGACTGCTCTTCCAGAGGTCCTGAGTTCAATTCCCAGCAACCATATCTGTAATGGGATCTGATGCCCTCTTCTTGTGTGACATCTACAATGTACTCATATACATAAGATAAATAAATCTTAAAAATAAAAGATGCCCTTTAATAGTATAAATGACCAGCCTGCTGCTCAAGGAAGGGTAACAGGGTATCAGGCCTTAACTCTAGAGTGCCAGAGGAGCATTATTCTTCCTTTGAAGATCCATGCTATTCTAAGTTGATCTGTGGCAATGATAAATACAATTATCAAAAGCAACTTGGTGACTAGGGGGTTGCATTGAGTTTACAGGTTAGAATCCTTCATCAAGGGAAGCCAGTGCAAGAGCTTAAGATGGGAATCTGAGGCAGAAACCATGGAGGAATCCCAGGCTCACAGGTCGGCTACCTTTCTTGTACCAGCCTAGGGATGGTTCCACCCACAGTGGTCCTTCTACCCCTGTTAACTAGCCATAAGGAAAATGCTACCACAGACATCCCCACAGGCCAGGCTAATGGAGGCGAAGCCTCAATTGAGAGTTTTTTTTCCCCCCTTAGGCATGTCAAGTTCACAACCAAGATTAGCTATTATACATAGTAAGACCACTGGTAAAACAATATATGTAGACAGACATAACCCTTTTAGACAGGAGTAAGGACCAGCCAGCATCCTGGGCCAGGAGGAACCTCACATCAGCAACACACGCCAAGTCCTCTGCCAACAAGCCTCCATCCCTCTTTAGTGTCTTTGTTCCCTGGAGAGGAACAGCAGTGACGTCTAAAGCTTGGGAAAGAGTTAAGCATAGGCACTGGACCTGTAGAAATATTTTTTCACAAGGCCTATAGGAGCTGCCTGTGTGTACAACCAGAGACAGGGAAATTGTTACAAGTTCTAGGCCAGCCTGGACCAGAGTGAGGCCCTGTCTGAAACAAACAAAAATGGGGGCCCAGTTTGGTGGCTCACACCTTTAATGCCAGTGCTTAGGAGGCAGAGGCAGGTGGATCTTTGTGATTTTGAGGTCTAAATAGTGAGTTCTAGATCAGCTAGGGCTGCACAGTGGGAATCCTGCCCCAAAAAATAGATGGCCGCTTGAGAAGTTGAGATCCCATAACTGCCCCGTTCCACCCCACCCCACCCCACCCCACCCCACCCCCAAGCTGGCCCTCGGTGCTGGCATCCTAGAGCACATTCAACTTTCGTCATTTTCCTTTGAAAGGCATTTTTTTCATCTTTCTTCTAGTCCCCAAACATATACAACAAAGGTTATGCTTTGGAGGCACAGATCTGCACTCAATTAAAGCCTCCAATAACTCGGCCTGTCTTGCTGAGTAGCAATCAGCCTCGCTTTGAGGTTGAGCTCGGTGGAAAAATGAAAATTAACTGTCCTTGACAGGAAGCTCTAACCCACCAGAAAATGCTGCTCCTTCTGTGGTCGGCTACAGCCTCCACAGAATCCTGTAGCAGTCTGAATGAATCACAGTTTGTGCTTTGATGCGTTGTGGGGTCAAGGATCAAGGGTAGATAGCACAGTACCACAGGCTGGGTGACACCACTCCGCTTGCCCCGCCCACCCGCCTTTGTGTCTCCTCCCACCCCCACCCCCCACCCCCAAAGCTGACGGTGTATCTAAGATCCATTAGTTCCCAGGGCTCTGTGCTTTCAAACTGGGAGAGGGATGAGGTGGAGTTGGGGATGTGGGGGTTTCCCTCAGCCAGGAGTCGGATGGAGGCTTTGAAAGAGAACCTACAGCAGAACGGGAAATTGACATATAAGACTTCAGACACCCACGGGATGCCCAGCTCAGCAGTCACTGAAATGGGAGTGTGAGTGGAGGGTTGTGTCTGGCCCTCTATTGTGTTTTTGTTGTTGCTGTTTTTAATTTGAGGGCCGGTTTGAGGGCCGGATGCATAATTGGCTCAGATAAGTTATATGGGAAAGGAACTGAAAAATCCAGGGATGTTCTGAAGTGATGGGAACAGAGGAAAAGACCGAGTGTCTCTCTTCTGGGCCTCCTCCGATCACAGGGAAAGACTTCAGGGAACCAGCAACAAACAGATTCAGGAATTTACATCTAGAGACTGGCTGAGGAGAGGCTGAGTCTCAGGCAGTAAACAACTTGCTCACATCACTGGTGTTCCTGCAGACCCAGCACCAGGAAGGTAAAAACCTAAGAACCTCTGTGTCCTCCTGGCCAGCTAGTCCAGCTGCTTTGGTGAGGTCCAGGATCAGGGAGAAACCGGTCTCTAAAACCAAAGTGGACAAGATAGGGAAGGACGAGTGCTGTCTGTCTGTCTGTGGCTTCCACATGTGCGCACAAGAGTAACTGCTTTCACCCTCCCCCATGCACACACATGCATATGACATACAGGTGCACAGGCGTGACCGTGTTCACACACAAAATAACTTAGATGGTAAAGCAGCCTTAATGTCTGGGTATTTTTTGAAAATCCTTAGTTCTAAGCAATGTGGTTTTTGTTTAAAAAAAAAAAAAAATCACATGTCATCTGTTTCCAGAAATAGCATACCCAGCAAGAACGTTCAAAATAAAATCCACACAGAAAAATTCACCAGTCTTTCTGCCCCACTAAAGATAAAGGTTATATTATTAGTCATTTAATGTAAGATCTTCCCGTTGTTTTTCTATGCATAGGGTTTTGTTTTTGTTTTGTTTTTTTAGAGAGATATAATACCACATAGGCATACCTCTTATTTTTATGTTCAATATTAGAGATGAAACCTAGGGTCTTGTACATGCTACATGTGTGTTCTACCTCTGAGGAATTTTCTTGGCCCTCTTTTTAGTTTTTATTTTGAGACAAGGTCTCGTTAAGTTGTTCAAGCTGACATTAAATTCTCTCTGTAGCCCAGGCAGTTCTTAAACTTGTGATCCTCCTGCCTCCACACCATCAGGCCTAATCTATACCTTGTTTTATTGTACCTTGTCTTAATTGTCTTCACAGATTATATATGTGTGTGCCTGTTTGTGTGCATGCATGTGTCTATGTGTATGTGTGTGAGCCTGGGCATATGTGTGTATGCCTGTACATTCCTGTGTGTATGTATGCATGTGTGTATGCATGTATGTGTGTGCTTGTACCTCTATGTAGGTATGTGTACTTGTGCATGTGTATGCATGTATGTGTGTGCCTGTGTGTGTGTATTGAACCCAAGGCCTCCAGCAAGAAGCTAAGCATGGGTCCTATCTACCTCTGAGCTATTCTCTGATGCAACATTATTTTATTTTACAGTTTGAGACACATGGCCACCCCCACAGCAAGCTAAATTCATCACCACCATTTTCCCAACAGTTCAGATGACAGGTAACATTTTTTTAACCAAAAATTAACTGAAAGATATACATTGGTTATTTAATGCTGTTGCTTAATAAGACTAGCAGGTGTGCCCAACTTATAGCTGCATATGACCAAGGACAGCTATGAATATCCAACAAAAAAAATTAAAGATTTGCTTAAAACATGAGTTTGTTTATAACTTGATTGCACAGTTATCAAGATGGCACTGTTGAGTGTCAAAAAGGCAGAAGAGTGGGCTGGAGGGATGGTTCAGTGGTTAAGAGGGCCTGAGTTCAAATCCCGGCAACCACATGGTGGCTCACAACCATCTGTAATGAGATCTGATGCCACCTTCTGGTGTGTCTGAAGACAGTGACAGTGTATTTATATATAATAAATAAGTAAATAAAATTTTTTTTAAAAAAAGAAAACTTGACGCAGATTTATATTCCAATTAAGAGAAAAATGTTTTAAAGGTTTTTTTTGTATGTGTGTGAATGTTTTGCATGTGTGTATGTCAGTGTACTGAATACATACTTAGTGCCTGAAGAGGCCAGAAGGTGATATTGGATCACCTTAAATGGAGTTAAGGACAGTTGTGAGATACTGGATGGGGTCCTGGGACTCAAACCTGGGTCCTCTGAAAGAGCAACAAGTGCCCTGAGCCACTGAGCTACCTCGTCTGGTTTGACCAAAGTCTCTGTTCCCTCCCTACAAACCCCTGGCCAAGCTCTGGGTTCTAACTGCAGCAAACCCCGTTTCCTCAGTCAATCAGAGCCCCTCATTCCCGCCCTCCTTCTCATCCTGCCCCCAACATCCTGCCAGTTGCTCTGGAGTCGCCCCTGAAAGTTTGCTTCAAACTCCATCAGTCAGAGTTAGCCTCAGTGGTCCGCTTGACACAAACCCAGCATCACCTGAGAGGAGAGAACTTCAAATGAAGAACTGCCCAGATGAGATTGGTCTATGGCCACGTCTGCAAGACATTTTCTTAACTGAGGAAGGAGAGCCGGGTCCACTGTGGGTAGTGCCATCCCCAATCTGCTGGGTGGGAACTGCATACAGAAAGTTATTGAGAAAGCCAGTAAATAGTGTCCCTGTCTGCTCTCTGCTCCACTCCCTTGGTCCTGCCCTGAGTTCCTGCCTTGGAGTCCCCTGATGATGGACCAGATAAGCCAGGCTAACCCTTCCCTCTCCAACTGCCCCTCCCATGTTGCTGGATTTAGTACTGGGCAGTGAGAGCAGCCCCCTCAGGCAAGGCTACTTCTGGTGCCAGCAGAGGTCAGCCTGTGTCTGGTCTGGTCAGTTGGTCAGAAGTGCCTTTGTTAATGGTCTGTGTCATGAATCCTTTTAAATCTACTGTCTGTAACACTGTAGTGATTTTGTGTCATTCCTGGGTGTGGTCGTGGTGTCATTGTCCTGCAGTGGATTTTGGAGCAGTAGGTATTCCTAGCCTCTGATCTCATTAAGTCCCTGGGTGTGAAAGTGAAAGTCGCTGGCTCACTGGCCTGCCGGTCTTTCATAGGTTGAGGCCACTCAGGGCAACAGCTTAAACTGTTGCGTGAACTAAAACCTCTAAACTAAAACCTCCCGGCCTCTCTCCTGTTTCTTTACTGGCCCAATAGACCCAATTTCACAGGGAGTGCTTTCTTTACAGGGCTGGTGAAGTCGAGCTGTGTGCTCTCCTCAAGCTTCTTTGCCAGATTAAAGAAATTCCTCGGGGGAGCAATGGGAAATTTTACATCAGAATGTTTATCTTTGTAGAATGGGATTGTAGGGAGCTCTGATTTTTTTTTTCTTTTAGTCTATGTCTTTTTTTTTTTTTTAATTCAGTAATGAGCACAATATTTACTTACTATATAATTGTGTACTATGGTTTTATTGATATTATTTCCTTAGCACTCAGGAAAGACAAGTTATTACTTGGATTTCTAACTTCTTTGGATTTTTAATTCCTGTTAGAAATCTCTTCCTGCTAGCCATGATGAGGCTGGCCTGTCATTCCCTAGCCCTGGGGATGCTGAGGCAGGAGGAAACGTTACACAGCAATACCCTCTCTTAGACAGGCAGTGGTGGAACAGACCTTTAATCTAGCACTCCAGGCAGAGACAGGTGGATCTTTGTGAGTTCAAGGCCAGCCTGATCTGTAGTTCCAGGACAGCCTGGGCTACAGAGAAAGCCTGTCCCAAAGAAACCAAACAGAACAAAAAACTAGAAAGCCCTGTTGCTTCACTCCCCACAGTTTGTTCCCCCAAGATGGATTCCAAGAAAGGAAGGAGAATAAATGCCGAAAGCCCATGTTTGAAAATAATGTACTGGCAACTAACCTAGGCCGTCGGCTCATCATGCAATGAAAGTCTTCCATATTGTTCAAACCTTGCCTGAGAGAAAGATTAACCCAGCGGGACCAGGCCTGGCCAGGGCATCTTTCTCTGGCGATCTGTAACTAGTGTCCACTTGCAATCGTTGAAAGTTGGAAGTTCAGGTTTTCCGGTTAATCTGGGAAATATCCAGCCCTTGAAATTGTTAATGCTGGCATATTTTGCTGTATCCTGCCCTGGCCACGCCTCTCCTTGGAGCAGCAGCAGATCAAGTGTCTTTGGTTGGTACTTTGAGAAGAGGGTCACAGCTATCCAGATACATCTAAGGGAGCCCCCCAACCCCCTTTTCCAGTTTCTCTAGCTGCAGGACCAAGAGATAGATTCCTCCAGCTTTTGAGATTACTAGCTGGCTGGGAGCAAAGGAATCAGACAGACCTGGGCCCAGGCATCTGCCTGTGAGGACCCCCTGGCTCTTGGAGAAGGGTTTAAAGTTGTTGATGGCTCCCTGAGAGGAAGCTTTGGTGGGAGTGGCCTTGGGCCCCAGCCATCTATCTTCTGGGCAGCATAGTTCAAGAGCAAAGGGAAACCCCTGTGAGGAGAGAAATTTCTCAATTACTTATCAGCTGCTGCCCTGCCTAGGATTGTGGCAGTTCTTTCCCTGCACAAGGTGGTTAGACAGTGCCCTTCTTGCTGACTGTGTGCAGAGAAAAAGGAAAGAAAGAAAGGTTTTGCTAGGCAAATGAAAGATGTGAAGGAGATAAAAGTGAGACTATTTAAATTACAGAAGTGCAGCGCTTTTCAAGTGTGCTCAAGCGGTTCTTGAAGCACCCATTTAGGGGCTTCTGATTGATAAGAGGCTATGAATTATTCTTATCTCCGAGTCCCTGGCTCTCTGGAGGGCAACACTTGGTTAACCTAATTTGAATCTAATTTAAATGACTTAAGAGTAATAACACAAGTATGTGCTTGAACCTAATAAAGCCTAATTTATTAAATAGGATGATTTTAAAAGGACCGACTGCATGTTACAGCCAGACAGGGACTTTTGAAATCATCCTTTATTTAATAAATAAAGAAACCGAGTCTAGAACAATAAAATGTGTTGCCAAAAGCCAGACTGGCCACACACATTGGGAACTTGAACTCTATACCCTGCATATGGAAGGGGAGCTGCTTTTCTCCACTCTCTGGGAGCTTGTGTTTCCCGCTGGGGCAGAATCAGTCCCCTACCGAGTTATGGGAAGTGGGTGGTGTGTGACTGAACCCCTTAAGACAACCTGAAACTGAGCACATGTCTTGAAATCCTGAAACCCACAAGTTCATAGTCGTTCCCAGGAAGACAAACCTTAGGCTGGGAAGTCAGGAGAGTGTCTGGGGAGGTGCTGAGGGGCCTTCTTCCCACATTCTGCTGGGCTCCACATAGGAGGTCACGGAGGAGGTTGGTGCATGTTGGTTTCTGTCCCCAGGCTGTCCTCGGGCTAGGAGAACTTTCCCCTTGCAACAAAATCTAGAGCTTCACCTGTGCTTTCTTCACATTCTGTCCAATTTCTAGATCCCATCTTGTCAGTGACGGTTCATATTTGAGTGTGCGAGGCATTACAGTAAGCTCTGATAGGTCTTGGCATATTAAACCCTAAATCTAATAGATGAGAAAATCGAAGCTCAGAGAACTTGATGGCCAAGGCGAAGCCCTGCAGAAACCTCAGATTGTGGGCCGAGAGCTCAGCCATCCACAGGTCTCCACATAGAGGGCCTGGGGGAGAAAAGATGGACATCTTGGGGATAACCCTGGTCACTGCCCTAGGCTCCAGCAATAGATAGTGGATGACCCTCTATTCTCACTCCTGAGTCTGTATTGTCTTCCAAACTGTCCTCCAGAGTCTGGCTTTCAAAAACCTTAGATGCTTTAGTTAGGGTTGGGGGAATGTGTTAAATGTAAACAGGCTTTATGCCTGTGGAGCGAGCTTTGGGCTTTGGGCAATACCTCCAGGGAGACAAGAAACTCAGGCTTTCCTGACATCCTGCAGCTGGGGTTAGAGCCTCTCCTGGTTGCTCAGCTGTGAAATCCATGGCCCTCTGAAGTCTGTGAAGCTTAGTAAGTGGGCATCATACAGAGTGTATGATCAGGGTCAGGCATGAGGCTGAGCTGACTTCTGTCCTCTGCTATGGTCAGGTCACATACAACTGACTTGGAGTTGCCTGGTCACTAAGTCACTATAGTACATGTGTGTGTATATGTGTGTGCAGTGTGTGTACATGTGTGTATGTGTGTGTGCATGTATGAGTGTATATCTGTGTGTATGTGTGTGCATTGAGTATGTGTGTTTATCTGTGTATATGCATGTGTGTATGTGTGTGCATGTGTATGTGTGTATATATGTGTATGTATGCATATGTG